>NC_083442.1:15618893-16332643 GCF_020745735.1 Hemiscyllium ocellatum
ATATTCATTTTACTTTGTACAACAGGAACTCAGCAAAATGAACATAGTAGCCATTATACGTTTGATCTGTTTCAAACAAATTATGAGACACCATTTTAAATAGGAGCACCACCTGGGTGAAAGGTTATCAGTGATAGGTGGGAATATGGAGTAATCAGATTAGCCATACGTTTATTAAATAGCAGAGTGGGTTGAAGGGAACGAGTGGCCTGCTCTTGTTCCTAACTCATATGTTTGTAGGTAATCAAATCACTCAGAACTTCAAGCTTTTTACATTCTTCGCTACAGAATCATTCTGGTGCATCATTTCTGTACTTTCTCTAATACCTTCACATATTTCAGGCACAATACTTCATGAAGCCAAACATCATTTTATATAAGGTTCACGTAATTTCCTTGCCCTTGTACTCTTACCCCTAGTGAATGATACTGAATGCTTTATTAATTGCTTTCTCAACCTGTCTTTTCATTTCAATGATTTATGGACATATTTACATATGTTTCTCTGCTCCTGCTTTAAACTTGTAACTTTTTGATTATGTATTCTTTCGAAAATGAAGTATTTCACTTTCTCTGTATTGAACTGTATCTGCCATCGGTCTTCTTGTTGCACCAACTTGTCTCTCCATTTGAAGTTCTATACTAGCCTCCCCACAGATCACAATGCTCCAAGTTTCATATCATTTGTAGATTTTTAAATTATTCTCTGTACTTCAAACTCTGCAAGTATATATGGGAGAAATGTTTCCTTACTGTTTGAGTGTGGTCCCTTCTAATGCAAATCCCATTCTGCCTTCCAAAATTACCTTGGTCATCACTGTTCCTGACACTTTTCTCTTGGCTCTACAAGTTTCAAGGTTTCAATTGACACTTTGGAAGTATTTAAGGTATTTAAATAACTGAAAACCTGTTCCTTGCCACAGTTGGGAATGTGGCTCTTCCACTGCAAGGGTGGGGTTCCCAAAAAAAAAACAAAGTTGTGAAAGTCTGCTACTTAAATTGCAAGAAACACTTTTACCCGTCACTAATCACAATATGCCATTTAACCTATTCCCATTTCCAGACTTTCCACATTTACTGCTAGGGAAGATTTTTTCTGAAACTCCTGGTATTATAGAGTCAGCTTCAATACTCCCTTAAATCTCTTTTTTTGCTTCCCGGCTAAACATCTTTCACCACTAACATTCATTAATCCCAGGTGGCTTTTCCTCTACTCTTGTGGCTTATCATCACCTCTGCTCCCCCACCCCAATCCTCACTCCAGTCTGTCTGCCCCAACCAGCTCACTTCTGCCGTTTCTTAGCCCAGCTCTGACAAATACGTCTTTCATTGCATACTCTACCGCAACCTAAAACCAGCCTTCTTCAAGGTTTCAGCTGTACTATTATAAAGAACATCATGGCCAGATCCCAGGTTGAAGCCATGAACATAAACAAACAAAATTTGACATTGAGGCGCATAAGGGGGCATATATAAGGATAAGTGATCCAAAGCTTGGAATGTTTTAAGGAGAGTATTAAAGGAGAGAGAGAGAGAGAGTTAGGCAAGGAGGTTTAGTGAGGAACTCAAGAACTTAGGTTGATTAACTGAAGGCATTCACTCTAATGGAATGATGAAAATCAAAAGAGCTCAAGGCTTGAATTAGAGGAACACAGATATTGTAGGGCTGGATGAAGTTATTGATAAGCAGGGTGAGACCATTTGCAAATGAGAATAAATATTTTAAAGTGAAGGCATTGCTGGACTGGGATGTCCTTGTCCTCTCTTTTTCCCTTCTCTCTGTCTGTCTGGCCTTTCTCTCTATGTCTCCTCTTCCCTCGGTCCGTGTTTTCCCTCTCTCTGATGTTTTCCTCTCTGCTGTGCCCACTCTGGGCCATGACTGTAGGAATATATAGTTGTTGTGGCTATTTCTTTGTTTTCCATCACTGCTCATGCTTCAAACTCCATCTCTACACCCAGGGGCGAAGTGCAGAGCAAGCCGCAAAGGGGGTCTGGACAAAGAACTGCTACAAATCCAGCAAGATTCACGGCTTAGGTAGGATGCCACGTGCATCAGGCAAAGTGTAATTTGTAAATAAAGCTTGTACAATTTGAGTGTTCGGTAAGTATTAGTGTTCATTAACTAAGTTGCACATTTTATTTTTAGTTTAGGTTTACTTCGCAATAAAAGTTTTTAAATGATCTATAAGTGTCTTTGCTGCACTTCTATCATGTTCAAGTTTGATTCTGTTAACCAGTTTAAAGTGGAGGTTGATTCACCAATATTGTTTAAATCTGATTCAATGTTAAAAGTTGCATAAGTCATTTTGGAGAAACAATTACATTTAAACTATAAATGTGCATGATGCACCCTTCATTGAGAGCAGATGAGTACTGTGTGAGGCAGACTCCAGAAAGCCTCAGAACAGAGATTTGGGAGTCCTCATCTTTGAATCACAAAAAGCAAGCAGCCAAGTTCAGTAGTTAACAGGGAAGGCAAATGAAATGTTGACCTTTATTTCAGAAGGAATGGAATGTAAGAGTAGGATGGTTTTTCTAAAATAATACAAGGCACAAGTTGGGCCACAGCTCGAATATTGTGATCAGTTTTGGTCCCCTTGTTTAAGGAAAGTTATATTGGCATTTGGAGGCAGTCCAAAGAAGGTTCACTAGGCTAATACCCCAAAATGGAGGGACTGTCTTATGAGGAGAGGTTGAATAAGTTGAGCCTGTACTCATGGGAATTCAGGAAATTGAGAAGCAACTTCGTTGAAACACAAGGCTCAGTTAACAGGGTAGATGCAGAGAGCTGAACTTCAGTTAACAGGGTAGATGCAGAGGGCTGAACTTCAGTTAACAGGGTAGATGCAGAGAGCTGAAAATGTGTTGCTGGAAAAGTGCAGCAGGTCAAGCAGCATCCAATACAGAGAGGCCTTTTCACTTTGTGGGAAAGTCTAGGACCAGAGGGCATAATCTCAGAATAAGGGGTTGCTTCTTTTAAGACAGGAGGAGGAATTCCTTCACCCAGAGTTTGGTGTATCTGTGGGACTCTTTACCACAGAGGGCTGTTGAGGTCATTAGGTATTTTCAAGGCTGAGATAGGCAGATTTTTAATCAGTCAGGGAATTAAGGGTTATGGTGAAAAGGCGAGGAAGTGAAGTTAAGGATTATCAGATAAGCCATGATTTTACTGAATGACAGAAAAGACTCAATAGCCTTAATGGCCTACTTCTGCTTATTCATCTTATGGTTTTATATATGATAGCAGTGTGAGCCAGAGGTATCAGCTGACTGCACAGTTGGTAGCAAGAACTGTGTTCCATTGGTGGCAGTGAACTAGGATGTTCCTGGTACTAACTGCCCAGGACCAGGCGTGAATTTGCTGGTGGCCAAGTGGGGTTTACAAGTCTCATGCAGTTTTAAATACTGGCAGACTACTGCTTCTCCTGGGTGGCATAGTTAGGTGATAGGGCTGATAGCTTTTTGCTTTTCTCACTGGCACCTGGAAATCCTCCATCCCCGCAATCTCCTTCTCGGCATTCCCATATCAAGCCATCACTATCCAATTGCTGTAGGACCAACCATTTAGCAACTTCCACTATTCAGATCTAGTATTCAGATCCAGTGTTTAGATCCAGAATCCCTTTCTCACTGCATGCTCCAACCTTCAATTGCCTACCACCTTCACTCTTTCCTCACTCTTTTATTCAATAATTTGACAAGTCCACATTTGTGATCGATCTCTTGATTTGCTAATGTTCCCATGAAACTCAGTTATTATTGCTGTGAACCTGCCCTTACACTTCACACTTCTCATTCCTTCTATAAAATGTCACAGCATACACAAACAAAAGGGGGAGAACATGTAAGTTCAGGGGTGGAAGCTCATAGATTCACATAAATTAACAGGCAAAAGATGGAGGAAAATAGAGGCAAGAAGCAAAATGTGGATGCAGAAAGTCTGAAATTGAAATGTGGTGAGCCTCAGTGAGTCACCAGTACTGGGAAGCGGCTAGAAGAAAAGCTGATATCTGTCTATGAGAAATTCTCTGGAAGTCCGATGCATGGGAACACTATTTTCTCAGAAATCTTCGTTTTTCATCCTTCCCTGACTCCAGCTCCTGTTCACCTTACATCTCTAAATGGAACTGGGAAGATATGGCAAAGGCCCTAGTTACAAAAGTTAGTTTTCAAAGTAGAGTTCTGCAGAAAGGCCAAAGATCTCAAGGTGTAGGTTGTGAAGCCTGTAGTAGGACAAGGCGGAAGTTAAAATGAGCAATGTGGTGATCAGAGCCATACTTCTGGCCAAAATGGTGGTTTGTTGAGGGGATTACTGAGGGGGAGATTATCCTAGGCAGGACCTGCTTTCTTCTTAAGTGCCCTTGTTCGCCATGTTTTCATTTGAGGAAGGTAAAGGAGTTGGGATGGTTGCCCTAGGGGGCAGTTTGGAGGAGCCATGAAGACCAGTTAGGGCCAAGGATAGTTGATAAGAAGGCCTGTGAGACTTTGGTCTGGGTATTAAAGTCTCTTAGGCCCTCACCATTCCCAGCAAATTTGCCTGTCTGATTCATGTCCTGTCCCTCTTCCTGACCAATGAAAGTGCTGAAAATGGAGGAATGGATTCCTGCATCTGGACGTGCCCAATATTTTGAAAGACTCTTAACTTGAATGGGTGAAAATCCTGTGTTTGTTTGGTGCCTCATTGTTGTGGAGACGGTGCTATGAGTTACAAACAGACTGGAGGACACAAAGATAAACTGCCATCTCATCTGATGGACTGCAGTCTTACATGTACATTGGGAATGCCAAGCAAGTAGAGGCAACTCTAAATGGCACAGTGGTGGAGTGAATGGATTAGCAGGCCTGAGAAGGTTTTGACTTAAAACCGTATTGCCCAACCTGGTGAGAGGAAAAAATATTAAAGATGTTAAAGGAGCAACATTTTTAAAAATGATTTCATCATGGGAATTGGATGTCATTTGTTGTGTTATTTATTTTTTTTAAAAAATGTATTCATTTGTGGGACGTGGGGATTGCTGACTTGTTCCTAAAAGCTCTTGAGAAAGTAGTGGTGAGCTGCTTTCTTGAACTGCTGCAGTCCACCTTCAGGAAAGGAATTCCATGATTTTGACACAGCGACATGAAGGAGCGGTGATATTTTTCAAAGTCAGGATGGTAAGAGGCTAGGAGGGGAACTTGCAGGTGGTTGTGTTCCTGCTGCCTTCTCGATGGAAGTGGTAGTGAATTTGGAAGGTGCTGTTGAAGGATCTCCGGTGAATTTCTGCACATACTGAGTGTCAGTGATGAAGAGAGTCGATGTTTGTGGATGGTCTACCTCTGAAGCAGGCTACTTTGTCCTGGATGGTGTCAAGCTTGTTGAGTTTTTTTTGAGTTGCGCCCATCCAGGCAAGTGGGGAGTAATCCATCATACTCCCTGACTTAGAACATAGAACATAGAACATAGAACAATACAGCACAGAACAGGCCCTTCGGCCCACGATGTTGTGCCGAATATCTATCCTAGATTAAGCACCCATCCATGTACCTATCCAATTGCCGCTTAAAGGTCGTCAATGATTCTGACTCTACCACTCCCACGGGCAGCGCATTCCATGCCCCCACCACTCTCTGGGTAAAGAACCCACCCTTGACATCTCCCCTATACCTTCCACCCTTCACCTTAAATTTATGTCCCCTTGTAATACTCTGTTGTACCTGGGGAAAAAGTTTCTGACTGTCTACTCTATCTATTCCTCTGATCATCTTATAAACCTCTATCAAGTCACCCCTCATCCTTCACCGTTCCAATGAGATGTAAATGGTGGACAGCCTGTAGGGAGTCAGGTGCATTACTTGCTGCAGGATTCCTAACTGCTGACTTCAAATAATGTATTTCTAGAACAAGGGGACGAGGTTAACTCACCTTTTCCCTTTACAGCTCTTGACCGAACTGTGTATTTTTAAAACCTCCTGCCTTTACTTCCAATTCACAGTGTATTCAGATTTTGTTTCAATGTATATTTTGACAGTTCCTATTTTATAAATGACTTAAATATTTTGAAATAACATCGGATTCATGTGCCAATTTTTGGAATAAATTGCCCTTTGGGAATATTAAGTAATTATAACTTCACATAACTGGTTCTGATGCGCTTGAAATCATTTCGCTGCTGTTGTACAGACTTGTGAACTTAGCTTCCGAAACCCACAGAACTGATGCTGCCCTGCCGATTTCTACTGTCATGATCAGTGTGCCACCTATGCAATGTTTGTTTCCCCTATTAATCCTAGGATTGTAGTTGACAATTAGTTGAGGATTACTGACTTGTGAAAATAATTTGTGCATATTCACATATTTGATTTGTTTATGTTTGATCAGTTGAGCTCATAAAGTTTATGTAGGAATGTGGGAACAGGAGTAGACCATTGAGCCCATTAAGTCTGTTTCTCCATTCAGTATGCTGATTGTTTACTTTGATGCCATTTTCTGACATCTTTTCCTATATCCCTTCAAATCTGTCAATCTCTAAATATGCTCAGTTACTGAACTTACTCAGCCCTCTGCTGCAGTTACCTCAAAGAATTTCTAACTCCAAGTGAAAAAAGATTTCCTCATCTCAGTCTTAGATGGCATATCCTTTCATTTTAAATTGTGCCCCTGGTTCAAGATTCCCTAACCAGGGGAAACATCTTATCTAATATCTATCCTGTCCATCCCTTTCAGCATTTTGTAGGTTTCAGTCTCATCAGTCCTCATTCTTAGAAACGCTAGAGAATACAGGCCTCTTTCCTCAGTCTTTCTTCATAAGACAGTTTCACCATCCTGGGAACAAGTCTGGTAAATCTTTGTTGCACTCCCTCTATGGCAATGAATATTCTTCATAATTTGAAGACAATAAAATTGCACACAGTTCTCCATGTGCAGTCTAACAATCAAAGCTAGACCTTCTCATTCTTGTGCTCAAATTCTCCAGCAATAAAGACAAACATACCATCAGCCTTCCTACTTGCCTTCTATACCTGCATTTCAATGACTTATTGATGAGGACTTTTAGATGCCTTTGTACATCTACACTTTCTAACCTCTTACCATTTAAGGAATACTATAAAAATATTTTCTTCCTCCCAAAGTGGTTCACCTCAATTTTTTCTGTGTAATATTCCATGTGCCATGTTTTTGCCTACTGAGTAAGTCTGTCCAAATCCTCTTGAAGTCACTTTACATCATCTTCACAGCACATTTTTCCACTTTGCACTGTGCTATCCATGAACTCAGAAATATTATATGCAGTCCCCACATCTGTGGCACAGTGGCTGAGTTGTTAGCACTGGTGCCTCACAGTGCCAGGGACTCAGGTTCGATTCCAACCTCAAGTGACTGTCTGTGTGGAGCTTGCACATTCTTCCTGTGTCTGTTGGGTTTCCTCCCACAATCCAAAGATGTGCAAGTTATATTAATTTGGCTTAGCCAAGCTAAATTGCCCATAGTGTTCAGGGTGTGTAGGCTAGATGCATTAGTCAGGGGTAAATATAGGACAATAGGGTCAAGGAATGGGTCTAAGTGGGTTACTTTTCGGAGGATCGGTGTGGACTTGTTAGGCTGAAGGGCCTGTTTCCATACTGTAGGGATTCTATGAAATCATTGATATATATTGTGAACAGTTGGGACCCAAGTGCTGAACCCTGTGGCACCCCCCTAGTTGCTTCCCAAAATAAGAATAACCCATTTATTCTTATTCTGTTTTCTGCTCATTAGCCAACCCTTAACTCACACCATTACATTAGCAAAATTAAATCACATACAATTGGAGATAGAGGACTTTGCTGAAAGTGTCTTGAATTCAAGTATATTATATCCACTAATTCCTCTCTATCGAGTCTGTTAGTAACATTTTTGTAAAGCTGTTTATTGAGCAACCTACATTCATAAACAAGGACCTGTCCTCTCTAAATGAAAGGAATATGTTCAAGCTCTGGCCATTTTATTGAATTACTGGAACCATGGGGAGCATATAATTCTCCATTGCTTTCTCCATGGCAATGCCTTGGCCAATCAGAGTTGACTGACCATCCAATCAAAATCTTTGCTTCTTATAGTGTAAGTTGTTCTGATTGTTTGAAATTTGGCATTTTTGCATGTGTCCTGATGTATGCAAGGCAAAAATCTTTGACAACATGCCCCTCTTCTTAGCAACTGTTGTGAGATGGCAAATATACTTCCTGCTCATATCACATCTCTCAGGATATCTGGAAGCATTTTACAGCCCATCAAAGTACTTTTGAAGGTAAAAACAATGACTGCAGATGCTGGAAACCAGAGTCTAGATTAGAGTGATGCTGGAAAAGCACAGTAGTTCAGGCAGCATCCGAGGAGCAGTAAAATCAACATTTCAGGCAAAAGCCCTTCATCAGGAATAAAGGCAGAGAGCCTGAAGGGTAGAGAGATAAGTGAGAGGAGGGTGGGGGTGGGGAGAAAGTAGCATAGAGTATAATGGGTGAGTGGGGGAGGGGATGAAGGTGATAGGTGGGGGGGGATGGTGGAGTGGATTGGTGGAAAAGAAGATAAACAGGTAGGGCAAGTCATGGGGACAGTGCTGAGCTGGAAGTTTGGAACTGGGGTGAGGTGGGGGAGGGGGAAATGAGGAAACTGTTGAAGTCCACATTGATGCCCTGGGGTTGAAGTGTTCCGAGGTGGAAGATGAGGCATCTAGTAGTGAAGGAGCAGCGGTAGAGGAGGCCCAGGACCTCCATGTCCTCGGCAGAGTGGGAGGGGGTGTTGAAATGTTGGGCCACAGGGTGGTGTGGTTGGTTGCTGCGGGTGTCCCAGGGATGGTCCCTAAAGCACTCTGCTAGGAGGCGCCCAGTATCCCCAAGAGGAGACCGCATTGGGGAGACTGGATGCTTCCTAGCAGAGCGCTTTAGGGAACATCTCTGGGACACCCGCACCAATCAACCAAACCACCCTGTGGCCCAACATTTAAACTCTCCCTCCCATTCTGCCAAGGACATGGAGGTCCTGGGCCTCCTTCACCGCCACTCACCACCAGACGCCAGGAGGAAGAACGCCTCATCTTCCGCCTCGGAACACTCCAACCCCAGGGCATCATTGTGGACTTCAACAGTTTCCTCATTTCCCCCTCCCCCACCTCACTCCAGTTCCAAACTTCCAGCTCAGCACTGTCCTCATGACTTGCCCTACCTGCCTATCTTCTTTTCCACCTATCAACTCCACTCTCCCCCCCGACCTATCACCTTCATCCCCTCCCCCACTCACCTATTGCACTCTACGCTACTATCTCCCCACCCCACCCTCCTCTCACTTATCTCTCTACCCTTCAGGCTGTCTGCCTGTATTCCTGATGAAGGGCTGTTGCCCAAAACGTCGATTTTACTGCTCCTCGGATGCTGCCTGAACTGCTGGGCTTTTTCAAAGTACTTTTGAAGTCTAGTCATTTTTCAATGTAGCCAATTTGCATGGAGTACTCTTTGATAATCTGATTTAGTGATGTTCAGTAGTCACTGGAAGATTTTATTTTTAGAGTCATATAGCATGGAAACAGACTCTTGGGTCAAACCAGTCCATGCCGAACATAATCCCATACTAAACTAGTCCAACCAGCCTGCACTTGGCTCATCACCCTCCAAACTTATCTAAAAATCTTTTAAATGTAACTGTTGCCACAACCAGCACTTCCATTGGAAGTTCATTCCACACACGAATCACTTTCTGCGTTAAAAAAAATTGCCTCTCATGTTTTTTCAACTCTTTCTCCTCTCATCTTACGAATATGCCCCTTCGTCTTGAAATTCCCCATCCTAGGGAAAAGATATCTGCCAGTCACTTTATCTGTATGCTTCATTATTTTGTAAACCTCTATAAGATCACCTCAAACTCCAATGCTCAATTGAAAAATGTCCCAGCCTATCGAGCCTCTCCTTATAACCGAAACCCTCCATTCCCAGAAATATCCTGGTAAATCTCTTCTGAATCCTCTCCTGCTTAATAATATCTTTCCCATAATAGGGTAATCAGAACTGGACAAAGTACTCTAGAAGAGGCTTCACCACCATCTTGTACAACCTCAACATAATGTCCTAACTCCTATATTCAGAGGTCTTAACAAACTTATTTATGTGCGATGCAAACTTCAAAGAATTATTTGCACCCAGACTTGAACCAAGATCTTATGGCTCAGAGATAGGGACACACCCACTGCACAAACTAGAGTCTTTTTAATGCCGTGCTAAAGGTACAAGTTTGAGACTGAGTTAATTCTCAGTTAGGCTGTAGTTGAGAAGGATGGTAATGCTGAAGTGCCATCTGAAGTCCAAGGTGAGTTTCTACACATTCTACTGAACATGGTAACTTGTGCAGTCAAATCAACAGTTACCATCTTTTAGATCTTACTACAACTGGCTGATGTTACAATGAATTGCAATGCTCTGACAAAATGCTTGCTCTCTTGAACATTGTTCTTAAGTATTATGTAGGTGGGTAAATCCATTAATGCAAATAATTTCCTTTTATGAAGCTGAATACGACTGAGTGTGTTTTTGAACCAGTTTTAAATGGACTGGTAAATGTGTGTTAAACCCCTGCATAAAATAATTCACCCTCTGGCCTTGGCGATACATACTCTCCTTAAATTGAGCTCTGATTCATTCGCTTAGCTATTGTGCTTTCTGCTCCTTATGTAAATTCACTTGCAGAGGTTAGTTTCCATTCATAATTGCTTTCAACAATTAGCTGGTTGGAATAATTAGATTTGTCCATTTTAGTCATTTCAATCGCTTTGGAAGTGCCTTTCCTTGGTGTAAACAACTATTTTTGTTTGCATGTAAGCCCCGGGATTTGGCTATATTGTATTCAATTATTTTGCAATGTGTTTATACCACACGGTTGTCCAAGTGAGCATTTGAATATGAACAGGTTCTTGTTTTTCATTTTATCTATACATGACGTTTTCCTCTTGGGTGTTTGTTAATAAATAAAGTCACCACAGTCTTACCATTAACATAGGACTATCTCCCATTAGAGAGAGTGACTGGTGGGTGCTTTGACCTGAGGGTCACCGTGCCTCAGGCAAGGCAGAGGTTGAGAAGGAGAGCTCTTCATGGTAACCTCAGCTGGTATGGGATTGAACCCACACTGTTGGCATCACACTGCATTTCAAACTAGCCATCGAGTCAACTGAACTAACCAAATAATATTGATGTGTTCTGTATTAGAGTCCTCAGCATAGGCTCAGATTATTCCAGTGGCTGTTTTTGCTGTCTATCTTTTTAATTCCCCCATCCACATGTTCAACAATGCCCTCCAGTGCATCGCTACCATTTCTTACACCTTTGTCCTCAAACTCCACCCGTCCAACTGCAACAAGGATAGACCCCCCCCCCCACTCCTCACCTTCCACCTAACTAATCTCCAGATACAGCGCTTTATTCTTTGTCATTTCTGCCACCTTCAGTCAGACCTCACCACCAAAGATATATTCCCCTCCCCACCTCATCTGCATTCCATAGAGACCATTCCCTTCGCAACTACCTTGTTGGGAGTCAGCACCCTTCCACCAACTCAACCTTCACTCCCGGCACCTTCCTTTGCCACCGCATGAGTTATAAAACCTGTGCCCACACCTCTACCCCTCACCTCCGCCCAAGTCCCCAAAGAACCTTTTCATGTCTGGCAGAGATTTTCCTGCACATCCACCCACCTCATTGACAGTGTCTGTTGCTCTCGATATGGTCTCCTCTACATCAGGGAGACAGGGCTCCAACTTGTGGAGCATTTCAGAGAACATTTCTGGGACAGATGTACCAAACAACCCCCTGCGGCTGACCATTTCAACTCTCGCCCCACTCCACCAAGGACATGGAAGTCCTGGGACTTCTTCATCGCCAAATCCATGCCATCGCCAACTGGAGGAAGAACGCCTCATCTTCCACCTTGGGACCCTCCACATGGCATCAACATTGACTTCACTAATTTCCAAATCTCCCCTCCCCCCACCTCATCCCAGATCCAACCCTCCAACCTGGTACTGCACTCTTGACCAGTCCTACCTGTCTATCTTCCTTCCCATCTATCCACTTCACCCTTCTCACTGACCTATCACAATCACCCCCCACTTGCATTCACCTATGGCCTTCCTGCCTACCTTCCCCCAGCCTCACTCCCACTCCCCATTTATCTCTCATCCCCCTTCCCCCTCCACATTCCTGGTGAAGGACCTACACCCGAAACGTTGACTGTCCTGCTCCTTAGATGCTGTCTGACCTGCTGTGCTTTTCCAGCTTCACCCGTTTCGACCCTGAAAAAGGCATTCTACAATTCTGGTTACCCTTCTATGCGGAAGGTCGTAGTTATACTTGAAAGGGTACAGAAAAGACTGACAAGATATTGTGAAACTGAGGGTTGGAGTTATAGGAAGACACTGAATAGACTGAGGCTTTTTTTCCCTGCAGTGTCAGAGGCTGAGGGGTGACCTTAGAGAAGTTAATGACATCATGAGAGATCTGGATAGGGAGAATAGCCGAAGTCTTTTTCCTAGGTTACGGAGTCCAAAACTAGAAGACATAAGTTTAAAATGAGATGGGGAAGATGGAAACAGGACCCGAGGGTAACTTTCTCATGCAGAGTGTGGAGCATGTATGGAATGAACTGTTAAAGAAAGTGGTGGAGGCTGGTACAATTGCAACATTTAAAAGGCATCTGGATGGGTATATGAATAGGAAGGGTTTAGAGGGATATGGGCCAAATGCTGGAAAAGGTTATATTAGGATGTCTGGTCAGCACAGACAAGTTGACCGAAGGGTCTGTTTCAGTGCTGTTTGGTTAAACTTCCTCAGTCTTATGCAGACAACTTTAGAGGTGGGAGAGGCAGCACGTTTTGGGGATCTGGCATCAGGACAGATCCCTGAGCATCTACCCCCTCACCCACCACTGAGTAATTTTGCTGGAGCCAACGTTTGGCCAGCACTGACCTACCCAGCGGTCAGTAATTCAGTCCAATTAAGTGCCCACTCAGAGTCACATTGTTGACACATATCTCATCTGGTCAGATGAGCACACCCCTGCTACCTCCTTCAATTCTCTCCATCCACCATTCCTGGGTCTGTAGGTACCAGACATTAAGCGGCACAAGCATAGGCCATTCTGTGGAATGATTTCAGAGCTTGTGCCGTCAATAATTGTTTTTACATGTTTACAATCTTAACAATTGCAGTAAAATACAGCTCAATGAATTACTCATGAAAACTATATTACCCCAGTTGATAGTTGCTATTCATAATGTACTATTGCATTTATTTCATTGAAACTGTAAATATTCAGGTTTGCTAGGCGATGATGATCTCCAACAACAAAAGGACATCCAACTCCCTTTCGCATT
The DNA here is from genome assembly GCF_020745735.1 of Hemiscyllium ocellatum. Lineage (NCBI taxonomy): Eukaryota > Metazoa > Chordata > Chondrichthyes > Orectolobiformes > Hemiscylliidae > Hemiscyllium > Hemiscyllium ocellatum. The sequence continues at coordinate 15,632,264 of NC_083442.1, forward strand.
GTAGAATCACTGACCAACATTCAGGGGGTCACCTGTCCATCACCGACACATCATAGTTTTATAGGTTTCAAGCCTTCCCTCTGCTTCCTGTTTATTGATTTAATTTGATTTGATTTATCTTCACGTGCTAAAAGGAAGTACAGTGAAAAGCATTCATCCATGGCCATGATATTGCACCATTTTGAAGGTTTAAGAATTCGAGAAAAAATTCAGAAGGGTAGCTGAAAGAGAAGTCCATCTACATTCAAGTTCTGAGCTGATCCTCAGGCGATGTTTTTTGCTGCTGGGCTGATTCACCTTCATCGTGAACTTGCTGCTGCTGGCGCCAGACTCACTAATGTGAAAGCAGTGTCTCTCACTGCGGCCCATCTCATCAATGTTGCCACCTTGCCCTTCCACCACGGTCTGGTACTGGTGGCACCTCACTGCCACCAGTACCAGACCCAACCAGTGATTAGGAAGCCAAAGTATTTGAAGAAAATAACTAAGGAACATTTAGACATCCTAGTAAGCCTAATGACATGAATAGAATGCTGCCCTTGCCAGGATATGATTAGTATGGGCAGGCCTTGTTTTTAACGGCTCACATGAGAACAGGTGGGAAGGAAATTGGGGGACATCATTCAGTGGGTATCCTGCGCACACGTGAGAAAACCCCCATGACATATCACCCCACTACCATCCCTCCTTTCCTTACATGCGGCCAGTTGGACAAAGCTCTTGTCTTCAGTCCCTCCCAGATTTTGCCATGATCCTCTCCAGGCACCTTCCTGCAGTCCCAGCAGTGGCCAGGACTGGGCTGTGGCACTGATGGGGTAGAGGTGCAGCTGGCCAATCAGACAGGCTGGCAGACTCCCATGGCATGACCTTATCATGCTGATGGTCACATGTCCTACTGTCAACCAGGTTAGAATGTTTGAAGCAAGATGTGTTGCAAGATTAGCTGGCATAGAGCTTCTGAGTTAGTGGGAAATAGTCTTTAATTCTAAAGATAAATGAAAGAAAACAATTTATTTAACCTGCATTTTTTTTTAATTTGAGGTAGAGATGCTTTTAGCTCCTCCATTTCTCTCCTTTATTTCCCTCTATCTTCTCGTCCCCAAGGTTGCAACACTGGGATATTTGTAGCTCCTCATCATTTCACCTACGTTGCCTTTACATCAGAGCCCAGAGGTGGTCCACTACTTTAATCTAACCCAGAAAGACGTATAAGCCTCTTATGTCGAGCCTCAGCACCGGTAGAATGATAATGATGGATATGCATTCTCAAACTTGCTTGATTACCTTTGGAAATAGAATCATTTAATGGTTACTGCATTAAATGTCTTTTCTCAGTGAGTTCAAGTGCAACTCACCTGGGTCAACTCTTCTACCTCTTTCGCCATAGCCCTGCAAATCTTTGCAATTAAGGTCCTCATCCAGTTCCCTTTGAAAAACTGCAATGCAAGACATTAAAAGGACTTTTGTGGAGCACTGGTTAGTGTCCCTAGTTCTGAATTTAAGGTAGTGCATTACAGATCCTAGCTGAAAATGTGTTGCTGGTCAAAGCACAGCAGGCCAGGCAGCATCTCAGGAATACAGAATTCGACGTTTCGAGCATAAGCCCTTCATCTTATGCTCGAAACGTCGAATTCTCTATTCCTGAGATGCTGCCTGGCCTGCTGTGCTTTGACCAGCAACACATTTTCAGCTGTGATCTCCAGCATCTGCAGACCTCATTTTTTACATTACAGATCCTAACCATTCACAGCACACTAGGTTTTTTTCATGTTACCTTTGTTTCCTTTGCAATCCCCTTAAATTCAAATCATCTAGTTCTCAAATCTTCTGCCATTGGTCTTTACTCTGTATTAACCCTTGATGATTTGAATGCTTCTATCATTTTGCACAGATTGTAAGGTCTTGCTTAAGTAAATAGAAAAGGAGGAGAGTAGCTAAAGTAACTGTTGGTCCTATAGAAATAAAGACAGGACAAGTAATTGTGGAAAATGATGAAATAGCACAGACATAACAAATGCTTGGAGCTGTCTTCACTATTGAAGACTCAAGTAATAGAGGGTTATTTAGGAGCAAAAACAGTGAGGAAATTAAGGAAATGAATTTCAGCAAAGAGAAAGGAAAAGTAGTGAAAAGGAACAAATCTGGAATTTCTGTGAGCTGAAAACCGACATCCTAGAGTTTGAGAAGTGATAGCTGCAGAGATAGTAGATGTGTTAGTTATGATTTGCTCTGGCTTTCTCACACCTCCCATACTAGTTTAAACCTTCCCAGGTGGCACTTGCAAGCCACCCTGACAGGATATGGTGTCCTGAAAATGTGTTGCTGGAAAAGCGCAGCAGGTCAGGCAGCATCCAAGGAACAGGAGAATCGACGTTTCGGGCATAAGCCCTTCTTCAGGTGAAGAATTCCTGAAGAAGGGCTTATGCCCGAAATGTCGATTCTCCTGTTCCTTGGATGCTGCCTGACCTGCTGCGCTTTTCCAGCAACACATTTTCAGCTCTGATCTCCAGCATCTGCAGTCCTCACTTTCTCCTCGAGGATATGGTGTACCTCTGGTTTAGGTAAAACACATCCCATCTGCTCCAGAAGACATCCCAATGATCCACATAACTGAAGCTCTTCCTCCTCCGTCAGCTGTTTAGCCCTGTATTTAACTGTGCTATTGTCCTATCCTAGCTTCGCTGACATATGGCACAGGAAGTAATCCTGAGATTACATCCCTCGAGGTCCTGCTTTTCAATATGTTATGATTAGAATGAGTCGATGTGGTTTTACTAAGGGGAAATTTTTTTTGACAAATTTATTAGAGTTTTTTGTTGAGGATGTGGCTAGTAGGATAGATAAGGTAGAACCAACAGAACACCTGGATTTCCAAAAAGAGTGTGATAAGGTACTACGCAGAAAGGCAGGATAGGGATCCATGGAATTGGGGATTGTATAGTGTCATGAATAGAGGTTTGATTAATAAACGGGAAGCAGAGGAAAGGTGTGAAACTGATAAAGTTCTCACAGGACTAAACAGGGTCAACACGGGGAAGATGTTTCGGATGATTAGCTAGTCTATAATCGAAGTCAAAGTTTAAGGATACAGGATGGACCATTTAGGACTGAGATGAAGAGAAATGTCCATGCAGAGAGTGGTGAGCCTGTAGAATTCTCTGCCATAGAAAGTGGTTGAGGCCAAAACATTGAACGTTTTTAAGAAGAAATTAGATATAGTTCTTGGGGGCTAAATGAATCAAAGGATTTGGAGGAGAAAGTGGGATCAGGGAACTGAGTTGGATGATCAGCCATGATCATAATGAATGTTGGAGCAGGCTCAAAAGGCATACTCCTACTCCTATTTTCAATGTTTCTGTAAATATTGAATTTTCAATTTGGTAGCTTATGGCTTGGAGAGTGTTGTACACATCAGCTATTTATAATTTATAGAAACCATCTAGCTGCAGGGACAGAGGAATGATTTTTTTTGGCAGTGTCAGCCGTGAGGAATTCTGCCCCTCACTCAGGGGTAAGGCTCACCTTCAGGAGATTGCATGCCATTCTGCCTCATTGTTCCTGATGGTGCCAGAGCCCGTCTGTGGGCACTGCCAATGGGGCAGGCAGAGGGTCAAAGAGGAATCTTGCTGCCTCAGAACGGAAAGTCTTGGGCTTTACGGTGGAGAGGGATCCTGGTGCCCAGGGAGTAGAGAGAGTGACATGGCAGCCATTTTCTGTCCCTCCCACTGAAAATACACCTGTCAGAGGAGGGATGGGGGCAATGTAATAGCTAATCCACTGTGAGCCACTTTCATCTCCACAGTTAGATAGATAGATAGATTACCTACAGCGTGGAAATAGGCCCTTCGGCCCAACAAGTCCACACCGACCTTCTGAAGAGAAACCATCCCCCTATATTTACCCCTGACTAATCCACCTAACACTACAGGCAATTTAGCATGGCCAATTCACCTGACCTGCACATCTTTGGACTGTGGGAGGAAACCGAAGCACCCGGAGAAAACCCACGCAGACACGGGGAGGATGTGCAACCTCCACACAGACAGTCACCCGAGGTGGGAATTGAACCCGGGTCTCTGGCAATGTGAGGCAGCAGTGCATGAAATAAAGGAGTGATCATGAAAAGCTGAATAAATTGGAACTATATTGTCTGGAATTTCATTGAATTAAACAAAATCACATTGGAATGGGCAAGATTCTGAAAGGACTTTATAGGATCAAATGCTGACAGATTGTGTTTGCAGGTCAGCGAATTTAAAACATGAGGGTGTTTAAGTGCATGGAGGATGGTGGGATAAGGAGGTGATCATTTCGAACAGAGGTGAGGAGAAATTACTTCAGTCAAGGTATTGTGAGTCCTAGTAATTGCCTACCTCAGAGGGTTGTGGATGCTGCAATGTAAAGTACATTCCAGCATGGGACAGTCAGAGTTTGAACCTCTCAGAGTATGGGGAGAGGGGGAAAGTCAATCTAACGCATCGATGATTGAGAGCAAGGGGTTTCTAAAGGCTCATCATGATGACATGTCTTCATCCTCCAAACCTCTGCACACAAAATCTAGAACCTTATTGGCCTTTGCGGCAGCCTTCTCAAACTGCCACCTTCAATGCTTTATGCACAAATAACCCGCACACCTCCCCTAGAATAATTAGGGGATTTGAGGAGGAGGGTGAGAATCTCTGGAACTCACTGCCTATGTGGGTGCTAGAGGCAGGAATCCTCAAGACAATTAATAGGTATGTAGATGATCACTTGAGACACCACAGCATACAAGGCTATGGGCTAGTGCTGGAAAATAGGATTAGAAAGTATAGACGTATGCTGAGCAGTGCAGACATGATGGGCTGTTTGGCCTTTTTCTGCACTGTAAAAGCTCTATGATTCTCATTATGCCTTTAATTTTGTCTTGCTTTTCATTATTTATCAGAACATATCACCTTGTACTTCTCTGAATTAAGGAAAAGTTACCTTAGTCTTACCAGATCATGGGGTTGCTTTCTCATCAGAGAGAGAAAAATAACTGGTTGTGGTTTTACCTAAGGGTCACCATGCCTTAGACAAGGGTGGGAGGTTGAGAAGAAGCATCTTTTGTGGTCATTTCAGTTGGTACAGGAATCAAAACCACACTGTAGGTATCACTCTGCATTGCAAGCCAGTGAAGTGAACTAACCAACTCCCTAAATTCTGAGCTATATATCATATATCAAATGGTTAGCTTTTCCAGCAGTTGAAAATGTGTTGCTGGTTAAAGCACAGCAGGTCAGGCAGCATCCAAGGAATAGGAAATTCGACGTTTCGGGCATAAGCCCTTCATCAGAAATGAGGAGAGGGTGCCAGGCAGGTTAAGATAAAAGGTAGGGAGGAGGGACTTGGGGGAGGGGCGATGGAGATGTGATAGGTGGAAGGAGGTCAAGGTGAGGGTGATAGGCCGGAGTGGGGTGGGGGCGGAGAGGTTAGGAAGAAGATTGCAGGTTAGGAGGGCGGTGCTGAGTTGAGGGAACCGACTGAGACAAGGTGGGGGGAGGGGAAATGAGGAAACTGGATTTTTTACCCTAGCTATTCCAGCAGCCTATAGGAGAGTACATAGAACATAGAACATAGAAAAATACAGCGCAGTACAGGCCCTTCGGCCCTCAATGTTGCGCCGACCGAATCCTACCTAACCTACACTAGCCCAATAACTTCCAAATGCCTATCCAATGCCCACTTAAATGACCATAAAGAGGGAGAGTTCACCACTGCTACTGGCAGGGCATTTCATGAACTCACAACCCGCTGTGTAAAGAATCTACCCCTAACATCTGTCCTATACCTTCCACCCCTTAATTTAAAGCTGTGTCCCCTTGTAACAGCTGACTCCATTAGCAGTAAAAGGTTCTCAGTGTCTACCCTATCTAAACCCCTAATCATCTTGTACACCTCTATCAAATCTCCCCTAAACCTTCTTTTCTCCAATGAGAACAGCCCCAAGTGCCTCAGTCTTTCCTCATACGATTTTCCTACCATACCAGGCAACATCCTGGTAAACCTCCTCTGCACTCGTTCCAATGCCTCCACATCCTTCCTATAGTATGGCGACCAAAACTGCACACAATACTCCAGATGAGGCCGCACCAGAGTCTTATACAACTGCAACATGACCTCAGGACTCTGGAACTCAATTCCTCTGCCAATAAAGCCCAGTACACCATATGCCTTCCTCACAGCACTATTTACCTGGGTGGCAACTTTCAGAGATCTGTGTACATGGACACCAAGATCCCTCTGCTCATCCACACTACCTAGTAGCCTACCATTAGCCCAGTAATCCATCTTCTTGTTACTCCTACCAAAGTGAATGGCTTCACACTTACCTACATTGAATTCCATTTGCCACCTTTCTGCCCAGCTTTGCAACTTGTCTATATCCCGCTGTAACCTGCCACATCCTTCCTCACTATCCACAACTCCACCGACTTTTGTGTCATCCGCAAACTTACTCACCCAGCTTTCAAGCCCCTCCTCTAGATCATTTATAAAGATAACAAAAAGCAATGGTCCCAAAACAGATCCTTGAGGTACACCGCTAGTAACTGCACTCCAAGATGAACCTATACCATCAACTACTACCCTCTGTCTCCTTCCAGCCAGCCAATTTCTAATCCAAACCTCTAATGCACCCTCAATGCCATACCTCCGTAGTTTTTGCATTAGCCTACCATGGGGTACCTTATTGAACGCCTTACTAAAATCCATATACACAACATCTACTGCTTTACCCTCGTCCACCTCCTTAGTCACCTGCTCAAAGAACTCAATAAGGTTTGTGAGGCACGACCTGCCCTTCACAAAACCATGCTGACTATCCTTGATCACGTTATTCCTATCCAGATGTTCATAAATCTTATCCCTTACAATTTGCTCTAAGACTTTGCCCACCACAGAAGTCAGACTCACTGGCGTATAGTTACTCGGGCTATCCCTACTCCCCTTCTTGAACAAGGGGACCACATTCGCCATCCTCCAGTCTTCTGGTACTATTCCCGTTGACAATGACAACATAAAAATCCAGGCCAATGGCTCTGCTATCTCCTCCCTAGCTTCCCAGAGGATCCTAGGATAAATGCCATCAGGCCCAGGAGACTTATCTATTTTCATCCTTTCCAGTATTCCCAAAACCTCTTCCCTACATACTTCAATGCCATCCATTCTAATCACTTGTGACTCAATATTCACACCAGCAACAGTGTCCTGTTCCTGAGTGAATACTGACGAAAAGTATTGATTTAGTGTCTCTCCAATCTCCTCCGCCTCCACGCACAACTTCCCACTACTATCCTTGACTGGACCGATACCTACCCTAGTCATCCTTTTATTCCTGACATACCTATAGAAAGCCTTTGGATTTTCCCTAATCCTACCAGCTAAGGACTTTTCATGTCCCCTTCTCGCTGCTCTTAGCTCTCTCTTTAGATCCTTCCTGGCTACCTTATAACTCTCAATCTCCCCAACTGAACCTTCACGCCTCATCTTTACATATGCCGCCTTCTTCCCTTTCACAAGGGATTCCAATTCCTTATTAAACCACGGGTCCTTCACAAGACCCTTAACTCCATGCCTGACTGGTACATACTTATCAAGGACACTCAGTAGCTGTTCCTTGAACAATCTCCACATATCATTAGTATTCTTCTCTTGAAGCCTGTTTTTCCAATCCACACATCCTAAGTCATGCCTCACCGCATCATAATTTCCCTGCCCCCAGCTATAACTCTTGCCCTGCAGTGCACACTTATCCCTCTCCATCACTAAAGTAAAAGTCACCGAGTTGTGGTCACTGTCCCCGAAGTGCTCACCTACCTCCAAGTCTAACACCTGGCCTAGTTCATTACCTAGAACCAAATCCAGTATAGCCTCACCTCTTGTTGGCCTGTCTACATATTGTGTCAGGAAACCCTCCTGCACACATTGGACAAACACCGACCCATCTAACGAACTCGAGCTATAGCTTTCCCAGTCAATATCTGGGAGGTTAAAGTCCCCCATAACAACCACCCTGCTACTTTCACTCTTCTCCTGAATCATCCTCGCAATACTATCCTCTACTTCTCTCGGACTATTAGGAGGCCTGTAGAAAACACCTAACAGGGTGACCTCACCTTTCCTATTTCTAACCTCAGCCCAAACTACCTCAGATGGCAAGTCTTCCTCCATCGTCCTTTCCACCGCTCCCCCTCTTTTACCCCCATGTCTGACCCTACTAAAACATTTAAACCCTGGAACCTGCAACAGCCATTCTTGCCCCTGTTCTACCCACGTCTCTGTAATGGCCACAACATCGAAGTCCCAGGTACCAACCCACGCTGCAAGTACTCATCCAAACATCTGAATGTGGTGAATCATTTTGCTTAATATACCTGAGTGTTTAAATTCCTTACAGTGTGGAAACAGGCCCTTTGACCCAACAAGTCCACACCAACCCTCTGAAGAGTAACCCACCCAGACCTATTCCCCTATATTTACCCCTGACTAATGCACCTAACCCTATGGGCACTTTAGCATAGCCAATTCACCTAACCTGCACAACTTTGGATTATGGGAGGAAACCCATGTAGACACAAGGAGAATCTGCAAAAAGCCCATGTAAATAAAGCACTTTCCCCTGAAGAAGGACATTGGTACAATTGTGAATCATTTGGGCTTATAATGAGGGCTCAATAACTTCATTTTCACTTTTCACTAACATCAGCTTTATCTTCTGACAGCTTTTGTGTAAAACTGAATTTGGTTCCTTAAAATGCCATTCTCATGTTAAGAGCTCACACTGTCCTTTAATGTGGCCATTGGAATAATCTACCATGAGGCAGACACTTGGAGGTAAAGGGATATTTGAACAACTGTTTGTAGTAGAGACTAATGGGATCCATAATCTGTGGAATGAGGTGGTTGTTTTTGACCAGCATGGTTGTGATAGGTCAAAGAGCCTTTTACTGGACTGTAGACCTCTACAATTCTATGACTCTAATTCATTTTAAATTGTTCTAGTAAGTGAAAACGCATACTTAAAGAGTTAAATTATACTTTTTTGTGCTACCAAGCTCCAAGCCTCTACCTCCATTTGAGTTGGATCAGTGGCTGGTGATTGAATGCTAAAGCTCTGGTGAATTGGCTGTACTAAATTGCCCATAGTATTAGGTGCATTGGTCAGGAATAAATGTAGGTGAATGAGTCTGGGTGGGTTTACCTTCGGAGGATCGGTGTGGCCTTGTTGGGCCGAGGGTCTGTTTCCATACTGTAGGGAACCTAATCTAATCTAACTCTTTCCCCCAAATTATTGTTTTGCAATCTTACACTATCCTGAAGAAGGGCTTATGTCCGAAACGTCGAATCTCCTGTTCCTTAGATGCTGCCTGACCTGCTGCGCTTTTCCAGCAACACATTTTCAGCTCTGATCTCCAGCATCTGCAGACCTCACTTTCTCCTCGAAAATCTTACTACTATGCATGGTTTGACTAACTTGAAGCAGAACAGGGATCAGAACTGGAATGGATTTGGTCCATGTCTCAATGATTACACTCAAGAGTATAGTGCTGGAAAAGCACAGCTGGTCAGGCACATTCCCAGGAATGAGTACTCACTTTGCCTCAATGATGTCACTGTCCAGTGTATACTATTTGCTGCACCATTGAAAAAGCTCCATGACCTTTCTCTGGAATGTTTCACTAAAGAATGAATCGCACAGCTCCAATGCTGCAGTATAGTTGGAATTCAAAGGTTTTGTTGCAAATGCTACTTGTGAGAAACTGATGCCCTTTTGTTGAGTTTATTGCTAGTTTATACTAAATATTCCTTGTGGATTGTCTCAAAGAAAAAATGTAAAGATATAGAGGATTTGTATAGCAACTTTTAAGAACTCAGGATGTCCCAAATCGTTTTACAGCTGCTGAACAACTTTGAAATGTAGATTATTAACATGTGCACAGCAGGATCCCACAAGGTCCATCGCATCCATGCTGGTCAACAGTTAGCCAACTGGCCTAACCCCACTTTCCAGCTCACTATCTTCAGTTGCATATCCAAATGCTTTTTAAAGTTTATGTGGATTTCTGTTCCAAATCACTTTCAAGTGGTGAGCTCCAGATCTCTACCATCTTCAGGGAGAAAAGAAATATTCCCCTTCATTCCCCTCATAGTCTGTTACCTCAAACAATGCCCCTGTTTATGGGCCTTTTCATCCCAAAGAGCATCAATGCATCCTATGTAGACTCCTCATAATTTTACACATTTCTGTTTAGGTATCTCCATAGTATCATCTACTCTAAAAGAAAACAATCCCAGCCTATCCCAATCTTTGCTCCGAACAAAAATTTTCCAGTCCAGACAAATCCCCTTCTGTGGCCTCTCGTGGACTGACAAGTTTCCAGAATTACAAATTGTGTTGGATATTTTGATTGTCATCATTGAATCCGTACAGTGTGGAAGCAGGCCATTTGGCCCATCAAGTCCACACCAACCCTTCGAAGAGCATCCCACCCAGACCCACCCTATCCCAGTAACCCTACACTTCCCATGGCTAACCCACCTAGCCTGCACATCACTGCACACTATGGGCAATTTCCCATGGCCAATCCACCTAACCTGCACATCTTTAGACTGTGGGAGGGAACCAGAGCAGCCAGGAGAAGCCCATGCATACACAGGGTCTTTCATCAATCTCTTCAATCAGTTTACATAATTGGCAGCCATCAAAGTAAGAGTCTCTGTGAGACTGTGTGCTATTTGCTTCCTTCAGGAAATATACTGGAAATGGGAAACGAATCATTCACCTTGATACCAAATCAAAAGGCATTGGGAATACTCAGCATGTCAGGCAGCATCTGTGGAAAGAACAGAATGTGGAACGTTAGGATAACGTTTCCTACAGTCAGTGTATACACTGCCCTAAAGCTGAGCAATAGCACTTATATGTTTCATGCTATTATTTGGTTGTCAAGATTGTTGAGGACGGTTGATTCAGGCCCTATCAAACATAAACACACCTAAATTAGGTAAGTGACACAGGTCTCCCAGTATCATTTCAGTTAGGTTATTAACTGTGATGTGCTTAAACAGTGACATTACTAGAGCACAAGAATTGTTTGGCACCCACTTATGATGAGTCTCTGAAAGAGCTACCAATTAGTCTCTCTCTCTCTGCTGTAGCCCCAGAGCCATGCAAATGTGCCCTTCTTAAATAAAGATTAAATCCATGATACCTTGTCCTCTCAATGCTGAGCGATGACCTCAGTGTGAACCTAACAGAGAATGCTCAACTGTATTAGAACTTGTACAACATGGATGTAAACCCCTGGGTTGGGTCTATTGGAATCATAGAAACAGGCCTTTCGGCCCAACAAGTCCACACTGACCCTCCGAAGAGCAACCTACCCAGACCATTCCCCCTACCCTATGTTTTCCCCTGACTAATACACCAGCCTATACATCCCTGAACACTATAGACAATTCAGCATAGCCAATTCACCCTAACCTGCACATCTTTGGACGGTCGGAGAAAACCGGAGCACCCAGAGGAAACCCAAGCAGACACGGGGAGAATGTGCAAACTCCACACAGTCGCCTGAGACTGCAATCAAACCCAGGTTCCTGACACTGTGAGGCAGCAGTACTCACCACTGAGCCACTGTGCACAAGTTGAAGGCAAACCTCCACGTTAGGTCTAATTATGTTGCATTTGGTACATTGGTCATTGTGAGCAGCAGTGATCAAGGAAGTGTGTGTAATGGCTAACAAAAGGCAGCATAGTCATTAGCTGTGAAGTTGTACATGTTTCATCATACAACATGGCCATTGAAAGTGACATTACTCGAAGTATTTCAAAGAGGACGCTTTGGTTTCGCCACAGAGAACAAGAAGGCAGTGCCTTCCCATGAAGGCAATGAGGAACTTGTCAAAGTCAGTAAATGGAAGCATGTTTGTCCCTGGATTACATTTGATTGACATGAATATTGATATCTACGTACCATTAAAACTATTTAGCAAAGACTAAAACTGACACAGCACATGGTAAATAGTCATTACATGGAAAGCTTTCATTCCAACCTTGGCAAATTAACAAGTTTTTGTGATTATTGCAAGGACTTACCTGTATTTTTTGCAAGTACAAATAATGTAGAATATAAAAGCGCTTCCAAGAATGATAATATTTATAAAATTCTAACAGGATTAGCAGGAAGGATGTTATCAATGACTAGTGGTCAAATGGGTCAGACCGCAATTTCCTCTCCCACGTGGTTGAAGATGCCCTCCAATGCATCTCATCCACGTTCTGCACCTCTGCTCTCAGATCCCACCCCTCCAACCGCAACAAGGACAGAACTCCGCGCCCCCACACTCCGGTCCTCACCTTCCACCCCACCAAATTCCGCATAAATCACATCATCCGCTGACATTTCCGTCACCTACCAGGGACCCCACCACCAGGGATATATTTCCCTCCCCATATCTATCCACTTTCCATAAAGATCATTCCCTCCACTGCTACCTGGTCAAGTCCATGCCCCCTAACAACCCACCCTCCCCTTGTGGCACTTTTCCCTGCTACCGCAGGAATTGCAAAACCTGCGCCCACACCTCCCCCCACCTCTGCCCAAGGCCCTAAAGGAGCCTTCCACATCCATCAAAGTTTTACCTGCACTTCCATACATATCATTTATTGCATCTGTTGCTCCCGATGCGGTCTCCTCTACATTGGGGAGACCAGACGCCTTCTCGCAGAGCGCTTCAGAGAACATCTCCTGGACAGCTGCACCAATCAACCTCACCCATGGTCCCACACTGCTGAAAACATGCAGGTTCCGGGCCTCCTCCATCGCCACTCCCTCACCACCCGATGCCTGGAGGAAGAATGCCTCATCTTTCACCTCGGGACCCTTCAACCCCATGGCATCAATATGGACTTCACCAGTTTCCTCATTCCCCGCTCCCCCCACCTTACCCCTGTTCCCCTCCCCCCACCTTCCAGCTCATCACCACCCTCATGACCTGTCCCACTTGACCATCTTCCTTCCTACCTAACCTCTCCACCCTCCTCTCTGACTTAATACCATCATCCCCACCTCCAACCACCTATTGCACTCTCAGCTGGCTTCTTCTCAGCTCCACCCCCGAGGCTCCCAGCCTCATTCCTAATGAAGGGCTTTTGCCTGAAATGTCAATTTTCCTGCTCCTCAGATGCTGCCTGACCTGCTGTGCTTTTCCAGCATCATTAACCTTGACTTATGTCTTTTTGGGGCTAGTTGATGTTCATGTATCCTGGTGGCTAGTTTTCTGCCTGTTTGTCCAGTGTGGTGTTTGTTACAGTTCTTGCAAGGTATTTTATACATGATATTAGTTTTGCTTGTTGTCTGTATGGGGTCTTTCAAGTTCATTAGCTGCTGTTTTAGTGTGTTGGTGGGTTTGTGGTCTACCGTGATGCCAAGAGGTCTATCAAGAAACACAACAATTTGGACCCCATCCTCTGAGAAAAAGAACAGGAAATGACATTGCCACAGCAAATGGCATCACCACAGGAAATGACATCACCAACTCAAGGAAACCTAAACAAGTAAATAGAAAGCAGGTCACTAACACCAGTGTTTCACTGGAGGCTCACTGAAGATGTTACCTAGTATGGTGACCAACCGTCTGAAAATGATCCTTCCGCTCAGCAAGCAAACTTACAACCAGACCCTCAACCTGAGTTACAAATCTTCTCAAAACCCACTTACATAAGTACATCAGGGCAATAAAATGTGGAATATAGTGTTACAGCTACAGTGAAGGTGCAGAGAAAGATCAACTCTAATATATGAATGGTCCCTTCATAATTCTGACAGCAGCAGGGAAGCAGCTGTTCTTCAATCTGTTGGTGTGTGTTTTCAAACCTTTGTATCTTCTGCCCAATGGAAAAGGGTGGAAGACAGTATAACCTGGTTAGGAGGAGTCTTTTATTAGATTAAAAACCAAAAGAACTGCGGATGCTGTAAATCTGAAACAAAAATAGAAATTGCTGGAAAAGCTCAGCAGGTCTGGCAGGATCTGTGGAGAGAAATCAGAGTTAACATTTGGAGTGGACCCTTCGTCAGGCCCTTCTCTGTAATTTCTCATGGTCTTGGGCAGAGCAGCTGCCACACCGAGCTGTGATGTATCTGGATAGGATGTTTTCTACATTGCATCTATAAAAGTTGGTAAGAGACATTGTAAATATGCCAAATTTCCATCGCTCTCTGAGGAAGTAGAGGCGTTTGTGTACTTTCTTGTCAATAGTGTTGACATAGGTGGAGTTGGACAGATTGTTGGTGATATTTACTCCTAGGGACTTGAAGCTCTTGACCATCTTACCACCATTGATACAGGCAAAGGTATATCCTCCACTCCGCTTCCTGGAGTCGACGACCAGCTTCTTCACTTTGCTGATATTGAGGGAGAGATTGTTGTCTTCACACTATGCCACTATGCTGACTGTCTCTTTGTGGTACTCTGTCTTGTTGTTGTTTGAGATGTGACCCACTGATGAAACCACATAGCAACTCTGTAAACTGAATTAGAGCTGTATTTGGCCACACAGACATGAGTCTATAAGGAGTATAGTAACATAGCCTTGTGGGGCACTGCTGTTGAGGATTACTGAGAAGAAGGTGATGTTGCCTATCCTTACTGAAATAACTGCACAGAGGCCATTGTCCCCTCACCAAGTCACCCTTTACTTACTAGTGCACAGTATACTGGCTGTGGCCAGCCAGCTCGGAGTCAGTCCTCAACTGAGGAGATTCTAATCGCCGGTTTAATTTTTTTTTAACTTTTTTCTCTTTTTTTTATGAATTTTTTTTTCTTCTTTCTAATTTAAGCCCCACACTACCACCTAACTGCGGTAGTGCTTATTTTTTCCCCAGCACCCGTGGTGTGTGTGAGCAGGTGTGAGACGCAGTGAGAGACACAAAGTGCACAAATCTTTATTTAATTTCCACCACCAGGAAGAAAGGAAAACACCCGAGTGGCCTGAGACAAGCAGTGCCCTTCACATCGAAGGGCAATGCTGTGCGATCAAAACAGTGAAGGGGAGGGCAAGGACTAAATCAAAATAGCGTTGGAGGGGGAAATAATGCACTCCACTCCCTGCGGCACCCACCTCTCCCTGAACAACTCCAGGGTGTTGGTGGACACCGCGTACTCCTTCTCCAAGGATACCCGGGCCCTAACGTAACCGCGGAAGAGGGGCAGGCAGTCGGCCCTAACAACCCCCTCCACGGCCCGCTGCCTGGACCTGTTTATGGCCAGTTTGGCCAGGCCCAGGAGCGGACCCACGCGGAGGTCTTCAGACCTGCCCTCCCTCCTCCGCACCGGGTGCCCGAAGATCAGGAGCGTGGGACTGAAGTGCAACCAAAAGCAGAGGAGGAGATTTTTCAGAAAATCAGAAAGGGAGTGCAAACGCCCACACCCAATATAATCGCTGGTTTAATTTTTTTTTTAAAGGGCAATGCTGTGTGAACAAACAGTGAAGGGAAGGGCAGGGATGACACTCTCTTTAATTTTTTTTTATTTTTTGTGATCAAAATTTCCTGTTTATTTTTTTTTTCTTTTTTTTTTAACCCCTACACTACCGCCTAACTACGGTAGTGCTTATTTTCCCCAGCACCCATGGTGTGTGTGAGCAGGTGTGTGACACAGTGAGAGACACAAGGTGTACAAATCTTTATTCAATTTCCACCACCAGGAAAAGTAGAAAAACACCCGAGTGGCCTGTGACAAGCAGTGCCCTTCACATCAAAGGGCAATGCTGTGTGAACAAACAGTGAAGGGGAGGGCAGGGACTAAATCAAAATAGAGTTGGAGGGGGAAATGATGCACTCCACTCCCTGCGGCGCCCACCTCTCCCTGAACAACTCCAGGGTGTTGGTGGACACCGCGTGCTCCTTCTCCAAGGACACCCGGGCCCTAACGTAACCGCGGAAGAGGGGCAGGCAGTCGGCCCTAACAACCCCCTCCACGGCCCGCTGCCTGGACCTGTTTATGGCCAGTTTGGCCAGGCCCAGGAGCAGACCCACGAGGAGGTCTTCAGACCTGCCCTCCCTCCTCCGCACCGGATGCCCGAAGATCAGGAGCGTGGGACTGAAGTGCAACCAAAAGCAGAGGAGGAGATTTTTCAGAAAATCAGAAAGGGAGTGCAAACGCCCACACCCAATATAATCGCCGGTTTAATTTTTTTAAAATTTATTTATTTTTTTTCCCTTTTTTTCCTTTAACCCCCACACTACCGCCTAACTGCGGTATTGCTTATTATTTTTAACCCCAGCACCCATGGTGTGTGTGTGCAGCTGTGAGACACAGTGAGAGACATAAAGTGCACAAATCTTTATTTAATTTCCACCACCAGGAAAAGTAGGAAAACACCCGAGTGGCCTGTGACGAGCAGTGCCCTTCACATCAAAGGGCAATGCTGTGTGATCAAAACAGTGAAGGGGAGGGCAGGGACTAAATCAAAATAGCGTTGGAGGGGGAAATGATGCACTCCACTCCCTGCGGCGCCCACCTCTCCCTGAACAACTCCAGGGTGTTGGTGGACACCGCGTGCTCCTTCTCCAAGGACACCCGGGCCCTAACGTAACCGCGGAAGAGGGGCAGGCAGTCGGCCCTAACAACCCCCTCCACGGCCCGCTGCCTGGACCTGTTTATGGCCAGTTTGGCCAGGCCCAGGAGCAGACCCACGAGGAGGTCTTCAGACCTGCCCTCCCTCCTCCGCACCGGGTGCCCGAAGATCAGGAGCGTGGGACTGAAGTGCAACCAAAAGCAGAGGAGGAGATTTTTCAGAAAATCAGAAAGGGAGTGCAAACGCCCACACCCAATATAATCGCCGGTTTAATTTTTTATTTATTTATTTATTTTTTTTCCCTTTTTTTCCTTTAACCCCCACACTACCGCCTAACTGCGGTAGTGCTTATTATTTTTAACCCCAGCACCCATGGTGTGTGTGTGCAGCTGTGAGACACAGTGAGAGACATAAAGTGCACAAATCTTTATTTAATTTCCACCACCAGGAAAAGTAGGAAAACACCCGAGTGGCCTGTGACGAGCAGTGCCCTTCACATCAAAGGGCAATGCTGTGTGATCAAAACAGTGAAGGGGAGGGCAGGGACTAAATCAAAATAGAGTTGGAGGGGGAAATGATGCACTCCACTCCCTGCGGCGCCCACCTCTCCCTGAACAACTCCAGGGTGTTGGTGGACACCGCGTGCTCCTTCTCCAAGGACACCCGGGCCCTAACGTAACCGCGGAAGAGGGGCAGGCAGTCGGCCCTAACAACCCCCTCCACGGCCCGCTGCCTGGACCTGTTTATGGCCAGTTTGGCCAGGCCCAGGAGCAGACCCACGAGGAGGTCTTCAGACCTGCCCTCCCTCCTCCGCACCGGGTGCCCGAAGATCAGGAGCGTGGGACTGAAGTGCAACCAAAAGCAGAGGAGGAGATTTTTCAGAAAATCAGAAAGGGAGTGCAAACGCCCACACCCAATATAATCGCCGGTTTAATTTTTTTTTTGTTTACCCCCACACTACCGCCTAACTGCGGTAGTGCTTATTATTTATCCCCAGCACCCATGGTGTGTGTGTGTAGTTGTGAGACACAGTGAGAGACGCAAAGTGCACAAATCTTTATTCAATTTCCACCACCAGGAAAAGTAGGAAAACACCCGAGTGGCCTGTGACGAGCAGTGCCCTTCACATCAAAGGGCAATGCTGTGTGATCAAAACAGTGAAGGGGAGGGCAGGGACTAAATCAAAATAGAGTTGGAGGGGGAAATGATGCACTCCACTCCCTGCGGCACCCACCTCTCCCTGAACAACTCCAGGGTGTTGGTGGACACCGCGTGCTCCTTCTCCAAGGACACCCGGGCCCTAACGTAACCGCGGAAGAGGGGCAGGCAGTCGGCCCTAACAACCCCCTCCACGGCCCGCTGCCTGGACCTGTTTATGGCCAGTTTGGCCAGGCCCAGGAGCAGACCCACGAGGAGGTCTTCAGACCTGCCCTCCCTCCTCCGCACCGGGTGCCCGAAGATCAGGAGCGTGGGACTGAAGTGCAACCAAAAGCAGAGGAGGAGATTTTTCAGAAAATCAGAAAGGGAGTGCAAACGCCCACACCCAATATAATCGCCGGTTTAATTGGTCAGCCAAGGCTTTGCTGATTGGTCCAGGCTAATACCCTCAATCAAGAACCTCATAGTTAACGAGGTCAACCTGGTCCCAACCACTACACTGACTGATTGCGGTCTGTGGACCAGAGAGTCGAGGATCTAGTTGCAGAAGGGGGAGCAGAGTCCTAGATCTCAGAGTTAGGAGATGAGTTTGGTTGGAATTATCATGTGAAAGGCAGAGCTAAAACTAATAAATAGGTGTCCTTGTTATCCAGATGTTTCAGGGATGAGTATAGGGCTAGGGAGATGACATTGCTGTGGACTTGTTATGATGGTAGATGTGTTGTAGCGGATCAAAGCAGTCTGGGAGGCTGGAGTTGATGCATGCTATCTCTAACCTCTTGAAGCACTTTATAATGATGGATGTCAGAGCCACTGGGCACTAGTCATTAAGGCACATTGCCTGAGTTTTTTCTGGTAATGGGATGATAGTTGTCTTCTTGAAGCAGATGGGAACCTCACGGTAATAAGGAGAGGTTAAAGATACTCCCACAACTGGTCCATGCAGGATCTGAGTGTACAGCTGGGGCCACCATCCAGGCGAGTTACCTTCTGTGGGTTCACCCTCAAAGAAGTCCAATCTGATGTCTGTGGTGTAGACCGTGAGTACAGGTGCACCCAAGGCTGTCGAGCAGGTCACATCGTTTCACTGACTTTCTGGTCAAAATCAGCATAGAATGCATTGAGCTCATCGGTGAGGGATGCATTGTTGTCAGTGATTCTACTCAACCTCACTCTGTAGCCCGTTATATTGTTTAAGCTTTGCCTCAGTTGGCGTGTGTTCGGGTGGTTAGTCTGGAATTGTAGTTTAGTCTGGTATTGTCTCTTGGTGTCCCTGATGGTTTTGCAAAGATCGTACCCAGGTTTTCTGTATAAGTCAGGGTCATCCGACTTGAATTTCTCAGACCTGGGCTACAGTAGAGAGTGGATCTCCTAGTTCATCCGTTAGTGGGACACTTGGATTAACTTCCTTGGCACACAGTCCTCTACACACTTGCTGATGAAGTCTGTGATGGTAGTGGCATAATTATTAAGGTTGGCCACTGAGTTTTTAAATATGGACCAGTCCACTGACTCCAAGCAGTCGTGTAGGAACTCATCCATTCCCTCAGATCAGCGCTGCAAGACTTTCTGTACTGGATCCTCACACTTCAGTTTCTACTTATAAGCTGGGAGAAGGAGCACAGCCTTATGGTCTAATTTACCAAATTGCAAGCAGGGAATGAAGCAGTAGACATCTTTGATGATTGTGAAGCAATTCCCCAGGGTTATTAGGCCTTTGGTGGAACAAGAGATGTGTTGATGGTATCTTGGTAGCATACTCTTGTGGTTGGCCTGGTTGAAGGCACTGGCTATGATGAATAAGACCTTGGATGGTCTATCTCAAGGCAATTTATAACGGAATATATTTCATCAACTGCGCTCTTCACTTCTGCATGGGGTGGGTGTATATTGCTGTTAGTGTAGTAGAAGTAAATTCCCACAGTTGGTATAGGGATAGCACTTCACCATTAGATATTCTAGGTCCGGGAAGCAGTAACTTGTCAGAGTCCAAGCTCAAAGAGGTGATGATCAGGGGGCAAACCCCCTCCACCCTTTGCCTTGCCCGAAGATGTTATGCGGTCCGTCTGGTGAATTGAGAAACCTTCAGGTTGTAAGGCACAGTCAGGTGAAGCAGGAATGAGACTTGTCTCTGCACAGCACACAGCAGTCTCTCAATTCCCTTTAGTGGGTAAGCCTAGCTTAAGTTCATCCATCTCGTTTTCAATGGCTTGGTTATTTTCAAGGAGTATGCAAGGGTGGAGTGACTTGAAACCACGTTGTTTCAGTCTCACCTACAGGCCAGTGCATCTCCCATATTTCTTCGGTAAGTGGTTGCTTTGGGTTGGGCAGTAGATGTGGATAGTCTGTTATTCTAGAAAGTAAATAGATGCATTTGGTGTGTTCCTAGGCTCTGGTCATGCCTGGGGAGCTCCTGGCAGTGATGGGGGGGGGTGATCTTGTTCTCAGTCTGTTGGGCCTTGATGTCAGATCTCCATGACGTTGGGTAGGGTATTGGGTCCACGTCGGCTCCACTCCATAGAGGCGGGTCACCGATTGATTTCCGAGTCAGGCCTTCGAGAAGCCAGTACAGGGCCAGTCACTTCGTTGTCATGGTCACAGTTGGCAGTCAGGCCCCATTGGTTCATTGGAGGCAGACATTCCGGGAGGTCCTGGTTTCTTTGGGCCATTGGTCGTTTCT
This sequence comes from Hemiscyllium ocellatum, assembly GCF_020745735.1. Lineage (NCBI taxonomy): Eukaryota > Metazoa > Chordata > Chondrichthyes > Orectolobiformes > Hemiscylliidae > Hemiscyllium > Hemiscyllium ocellatum. The sequence continues at coordinate 15,652,705 of NC_083442.1, forward strand.
CGAGGTCAGAAGATCAGCAGACCTGTAATTAGATTTAAGAGAACTTTGTTAGCAATTCTGAGAGACTTACAATTGAGATTTAAGACAGCAAAATGAGAATAAAAGGTGTGAGGGGATGATCTGTGGGGCCAACTTGCAAAGAGTCACCACACTCCAGTGTCATTTTGTTGCATGGAATTCTCTCTCCCTTGTATGAAAAGTATTCTCTGTCTTCAAATCTGAATGACCTCACCCTGATTTTAAGTTTATGCCCCTTGTTTGGATCTCCCTCCAACCAGAGATGGTATTTTCTCTCTATCAGATATACAGAGAACAATACATATCAGCAAACATATATCACAGATAGCTGTAAGAATAATAGGTTTGTAACAGGAGGGTGCTTTAAGTTTCCCAAGATAGACTGGGGCTGCCAAAGTGTTAAGGGCTTGGCTGGAGAGGAATTTATTAAGTGCATTCAGGAAAACGTTTTCATCCAATATGTTGATGGCTTTATTAAAGAAGGGGCAAAACTCAAGCTCTCTTGGGAATTAGGCAGGGCAAGGGACTAAAGTGTGAGTGGGACAGCAATTTGGGACAAGTGACCATAGTTCTATTAATTTTTGCAAAAGTTATGGAAAAGAATAGATGTGATCCACAAGTTAAAGGTTTAAATTGGGTCGAGGTTAAATTGGTTTGACGGTATTAAACAGGAACTTTCAAAAGTTGATTAGGAGAGGCTGTTCACAGGTAAAGGGACATCTGGGAAGTGGGATACTTCCAAAAGGGAAATAATAAGAATTCAAGGCCAGCATATTCCTATTATTGTGAAGGGCAAGTCTGGCAGAAGTAGGGAAGCCTGGATAACTAGAGATATTGAGGCTGTGGTCAAGAAAAAGAGGAAGGGATACATCAGGTCTGTACAGCTGAGATTGAGTATGGGGGTATTGGAGTATACTTAAGAGGGAATTCAGGAGGACAAAGGGTAACATGAGATAGCTTTGGCAGATAGATAAAGGAGAATCCAAAGACATTTACAAGTATATTAACAGCAAAAGAGTAACTAGTGAGAGAACAGGGCCTCTTAAAGATCAACAAAGCTGTCTATGTGTGGAACCACAGGAGATGGGTGAGATCCTAAACAAATATTTCGCATCAGTATTTACCATGGAGAAAGGTATGGAAGCTAAGGAACTCAGGGAAATAAATAGTGATGTCTTGAAAAGAGCCCACATTACAGAGGAGGAGGTGCTGGAGATCTTAGAATGCATTAAGATAGATAAATCCCTGTGCCCTGGTCAAGTGTATTCCAGAACATTGTAGAAAGCTAGGGAAGAGTTTGCTGGGCCCCTTGTTGAGATATTTGTATTATCAGTAACCAGGGGTGAGTTGCTGGAAGACCGGACAGTGGCTAATGTTGTGCCATTATATAAGAGAGGCTACAAGAAAAGTCAGGGAACTACAGACCAGTAAGTCTAATGTTAGTGGTGGGCAAATCGTTGGAGGGGATTTTGAGATGCAGGATTTAGATGTATTTGGAATGGCAAGAACTGTTTAGGGATAATGACCTGGAGGTGCTGGCATTGGACGGGGGTGGACAAAGGTGACAACCACCTGATGAAGGAGCAGCGCTTCGAAAGCTAGTGCTTCCACATAAACCCGTTGGACTATAACCTGGTGTTGTGTGATTTTTTAACTTGTTCAGGGATAGTCAGCATGGTTTTGTGCGTGGAAAATTGTGTCTCACATACTTGATTGAGTATTTTGAAGAGGTGATCAGGAAGGTAGATGAAGGCAGAGCAGTAACCATTACCTACATGGACTTTAGCAAAAATTTTGCATGAGAGACTGGTTAGTAAGATTTAGATCACATGGGATCTTGAATAACCCTTCAGAGACTGGCATCCCACCTTTTATTTACACATGGAGAGCCCTTGACATGTTCCAGCTCCCTCAGAGCCAGCTGTCAGAGTGAACAGGATGTGTGACACTTTTGTTCTTATCTGTCAGTTATGGCTCTCTAGTTGAACCAGATTAACAGCTCCAATCAGAGAGCTCCTATTCTATGAGGCCCACCTTGCAGACCTTGTTACAATCACTACAGGATCCAGGAAGAGCTGGCCAATTCGATCCAAAATTGGCTTGACTGTAGGAGACAGGTGGTGATAGAGGGTTGTGTTCAGATCAGAGGCCTGTGACCAGCAGTGTGCTGAAAGGATCGGTGCTGGATCCATTGTTGTTCGTCATTTATATAAATAATTTGAATGAGCATGTAGGAGCAAATTGATGGTATAGTGGAAAGTCAAGAAGGTTATCTAAGAGTACAAAGGGATCTTGCTCAATTGGCCCAGTGGGAGGAGGAAAGGCAGGTGGATTTTAATTCAGGGGAAAGATATCAAAGAGACCTAAGGGGCAACTTTTTCACTCAGAGAGTGGTGCGTGTATGGAACGAGCTGCCAGAGGAAGTGGTGGAGGCTGGTACAATTGCAACATTTAAAAGGCATCTGGTATATGAATAGGAAGGGCTTGAAGGGATATGGGCCAGGTGCTGGCAGGTGGGATATCTGGTTAGCATGGACAGGTTGGACCGAAGGGTCTGCTTCCATGCTGTACATTTCTATGACTCTATGACTCCATAAATGCGAGGTGTTGCATTTTGATAAAACAAACCAGACAGGACTTACTCATTTAATAGTATGGCTCCGGAGAATGTTTTTAAACTGAGAGACCTAGGGATGAAGGCACATAGCTCCTTGAAAGTGGCAACCCATGTAGAAAGAGTGGTGAAGGAGGCATTTGGCACACTCGCCCTCATTAGTTGGAGCAGGAGTTGGGACATCATGTTAGGGATATACTAGATGTTGGTAAGGCCACATTTGGATTATCATAGTGTTATAGGAATATCACAGTATGGAAGCAGGCCATTTGGCCCAACAAATCCACACCAAACAGCATCCCACTCCCCTGCATTTCCCATGGCTAGCCCACCTGGTCTGCACATCCCTCAACACGACAGACAATTTAACATGGGCAATCTGGCTAACTTGCACATCTTTGAACTGTGGGCAGAAACCGACACAGACACTGGAAGGATGTGCAAACTTCATACAGACAGTCGGCCAAGGGTGGATTCGAACCCAGATCCCTGGTACTGTGAGGTAGTAGTGCTAACCACTGAGCCACCATGCCGCTGAGTAATGCATACATTTCTAGCTGTCCTGCTATAGGACAACTGTAATTAAACTGGAAATAGTGCAAAAAATATTTACAAGGATGTTACTAAGACTGGTGAGTTTGAGTTATGAGGAGAGGCTGGAACGTTTTTGCCTGGAGTGTAGGAGGCTGAGGGGTGACCTTATAGAGGTTGATAAAATCATGAGGAACATAAATAAGGTGAATATCCAAGGTCTATTCCCCAAGTAGGGGAATCCTAAACTAGAGGGCATAGGTTTAAGGTGAGGGGGTTCTGAGGGTCAATGTTTTCACATTAAGGTGGTACATATGTGGGACGAGCTTCCAGAGGAAGTGATGGAGCTGGGTACAATTATAATATTGAAAAGACATTGGACAGGTACATGGACAGAAAAGGTTTAGGGGGATATGGGCAAAACATGGGCAAATTGGACTTGTTCAATTTAGGAAACATGGTCTGCATGGATGAGTTGGGCTGAAGGGCCTGTTCCTGTGTTGTATGCCTCATGACACTGTGATTTTATTTATCCTATCAAATCTTTTAATTGTCCTAAGCAATGCCATCTCCTTTAAAGCAAAAATATACTTACTTCATAAAATCATAGAATAGAATCCCTACAATGGAGAAAGAGGCCATTTGGCCCATTAAGTCTGCACTGCCCCTCTGAAGGGCATTCCACCCAGACCTCTACCGTATCCTATAATCACACATTTCCCATGGCCAACCCATCTAACCTGCATGTCTTTGGACAGTGGGAGGGAACTGGAGCACCCGGAGGAAGTCCACACAGACACTGGGAGAACATGTCAACTTCACACAGGCACCTGAGGCTGAAATCGAAACTGGGTCCCTGGCGCTGTGAGGCAGCAGCGCCAGTCATAATTATGCCTCTATAGTGCATCACATGATTCAAAATTGATACAAGGTGTGAATCAAAAGGGTTACTTCTTTTATTGATTGTTACTCATATTTACGTTTACCTTTATTGTTTGCAAGATGCATAACACACCAAATATACATTCTGAGGAGTTATACCCAGTTTCCAGACCCTCAGTATACCAAAGCAGAAAGCCTTTAAATAATGGTTGCTCTGAACCGTTGTGAATCCCTCAGCACATGTTTTTTGGCAATGGAAATACCAGCCTGCAGCACTCAGTCACCGACAGCTCTTTATACTGAAAGGTTTTGGGCAGCCCCAAGACTATCTTTCAATGAGTGGATCTTCCAACCACAATTGATGTTTGGACTTGCCACATAAACACAGTGGCTATAAAAGCAGGTCAGAGATTAGGAATCCTGCAATGAGTAGTTCACCTGGCTCTCCAAGTCTGTCCATCATCTACAAGGCATAAGTCAGGACTCATGATTTGGAGATGCTGGTGTTGGACTGAGGTGTACAAAGTTAAAAATCACACAACACCAGGTTATAGTCCAACAGGTTTAATTGGAAGCACACTGGCTTTCCGAGTCAGGAGTGTGATGGAATAATTCCCACTTGCCTGGATGGGTGCAGCTCTAATACCACTCAAGAAGATCTGCACTATCCCTGATAAAGCATGTTGTTGACACACCTTCCATGGCATTAAAGCAGGTGGAAAAGCAACTTGTGAGAGATGTACAAACAGTTTTCAGAGAGATATTAATAGGTTAAATAAGTGGGGGGGGCAATTGGCAAATATAATATAATATGAAAAAATGAATTTTGGAAGGAAGATCAAGAGTGTTAATAAAAGGAGATAATCTGTAGAAAACTGTAAAACAAAGGGACTTGGGAGTACTTCTGCATTTGTGTATTTCCGGGCAGCACGATGGTTCAGTGGTTAGCGTTGTTGCCGCACAGCACCAGGGACCCAGGTTTGATTAGATTACTTACAGTGTGGAAACAGGCCCTTCGGCCCAACAAGTCCACACTGACCCGCTGAAGCGCAACCCACCCAGATCCATTCCCCTACATTTACCCCTTCACCTAACACCATGGGCAATTTAGCATGGCCAATTCACCTAACCTGCACATTTTTGGACTGTGGGAGGAAACCGGAGCACCTGGAGGAAACCCATGCAGACACAGGAAGAATGTGCAAACTCCACACAGTCAGTCGCCTGAGGCGGGAAATGAACCCAGGTCACTGGCACTGTGAGGCAGCAGTGCTAACCACTGTGCCACCATGCCGCCCACAACACAACACAACAGTTTGCTTCCTGCCTCGAGCAACTGTCTGTGTGGAGTTTGCACATTCTCCCCGTGTCTGTGTGGGTTTCCTCCAGGTGCTCCGGTTTCCTCCCACAGTCCAAAGATGTGCAGGTCAGGTGAATTGGCCATAGTGTTAGGTGCATTAGTCAGAGGGAAAAGGGGTTTGGGTGGGTTACCCTTTGGAGGGCCGGTCTTTCCACACTGTAGGGAATCTAATCTAAGGACAGAAAGCTAGCATACGGGTGCAGCAAGTCACCAGGAAGACTAATACAATGTTAGCCCTTATTCAAGGGGGTCAGAGTATAGCTGAATATATCTATGACTCTATAAGAATAAGTATTGACTGCAACTATACAAGGTGCTGGTGAGACCACATCTGGAGTACTGTGAACAATTTTGATCCCCTGATTTAAAAAAAAAATAACTTCTTTGGAGGCAGTTCAGAGAAGTTTCACTAGGTTGATCCCTGGTATGGAAGGATTGATTATGAGCAAAGGTTGAACAGTTTGAGACTCTATTCACTGGAGTTCAAAAGAATGAGACATGATCTCATTGAAAGAAAGGGGATACTTAAGGTAAATGCTGAGAGGATGTCTTCCCTCATGATGGAGTTTAGGACCAAAGGACATAGTCTCTGAATAAAGGGGTGGCAATTTGATACTGAGATGTGGAGGAATTTCTTCTGTCAGAGGTTTGGGAGTGTTTGGAGCTCTTTACCACGGAGACCTGTGGGAACAGAGTCCTTGTGTAGTTTAAGGCTAGGATAGACAAATTCTTGGTCAATTGGGGAATTAAGGGTTAAAGGGAAAGGACAGGAAAGTGGACGTGAGGAATTTTGGATCAGTCATGATCTTAATTGAATGATGGAGCAGGCTGAAGGGACTGAATGGCCTACTCGTGTTCCTATTTCTAATGGTTTTATCATCTATCCACAAGCATCCAGTCCCTCCAGCAATGACTGTCAATAGCAGTGCAGTATGCTAATTACACGATGCACTGTAGAAATTCACCAAAGATCCTTGGACAGCGCCTTCCAAATGCACAACCACTTACATCTAGAAGGTCAAGGGTACCACATACATGGGACACCGCCACATTCAAATGCCCCTTTAAACCACTCAGCATCCTGACTTGGAAGTACACCACCATTCCTTCACTGTTACAGGGTCAAAATCCTGGAATTCCCACTCTAAGGGCATTGCGTCAACCTACAGCACATGGACTGCAACAGTTCAAGAAGGCAGCTCACCACCACCTTTTTAAGGGCAACTAGGGACGGGCAATAAGCATCCTGTGAATGAATAAAAATAATTGGAAGATTTTCACCCGACAAACTGACCTTAGAGATGATTATGGGTTGGCTTGTACCATTCGATTTCTATGTAATATATGTACCATACCCACTATGTTGTCTGCATATCTGTCAGAAGAACCTGCAACAACAATATTGTGCTCATCAAATTTTGTGGAAGAAAGGATTGATTTACATTTCGATGATGCCTTTCAGGACTTCTGAACAGGTGACAGATAGCAGGATCCCACAAACAGCAATAAGATAATGTCCAGCTAACCTGGTTTAGTGATGTGAGTGGAGGAGTAAGAATTGGCCGGGATATAGGGAAGAATTTCCTGCTCAGCTTTGAAACTGGGCCATGGAAGATTTCATGTTAGGTTGAGAGAGTGGTTTAATTTCTCATCTGAGTAATGGATTTTCTGAGAGTGTCACATTCCCGCAGGCTAAGTTACACACTCAAGCTCCAAGCTTGCTGTGCAGAGTTTAGTTTGTGTTGGCAAAATTACAGCCAACTCTGCCTCTGGGTCCAATAGTAAACAGTACCTTACACAGACAGCGTAGTTATTTTCCACTGAGTGAATTTAGCCGCTAAATAAAATAAACGAGGATTTCGAAATAACAAACACAGCTATTGAACACACAGTCTTTGAGGAACCACCACTATTGAAGGATTTTAAAAAATGATCAAAATGAATATATTTTAACTTAACAAGAAATATTAAGTAATCTTAAGTAATGTGTTATGAAAAGATAACTCATGGACTTTACAACTGAACATTTATTTCCTCTGATTGTGTTCCTTTTGAATCAATTTGGTGTTTTTGACTTGCTGTCAAATATTATCTCAGTATTTGTTTACAAATTTCACTTGATTCATTCTGGACTTTTTCTCAAGCTTTGTATTCAATAGCTCATGGATGAGAGACGTTAGTTTAGTGACAGGTTATCGTGCCACATTAACACCTTGTAATGTAAACAGAGTGAGCCAGTTTTTGAACAAATGATAAGCACAGCTTTGTGTTTGGAGACTGGTTGTGGTGGAAGAGTGAACAATCCGCCCACTGTTGCTGCATTGCATAATGCAGTGGCCTGACTGTGAAAGCAGTCAATCTGGTCATCGGCCAAGCTTCTTTCTGTAATTTCTTCATGTAAATAACTTCATTGCTGGGGGGTTCAAAAGCCCCCAGTGTTTCACCTCACATTGCTTGAACTATTTCCTCAATAGGGAATCTTCAGAACTGGGTCTGTTCCAGTTTGTAGCTTGGCTGCTTAGTACATACCACAGTCACATTGGGCATAATAACTTTATGGGTGCATTTTGGTGATACAGACTATTTCTAGTATTGTCTGTTCTTACTATAATGATTCAGATGCCTGCTTTCACAAGCCAGAGAAAGTGAACCCAGACAGCACAATGATAGCTTCAGGATTTTGAAATTTGGATTCTATTGTTGTATAATTTTAATTTTCTCAGTCAATTGTACATGGACAACTCGGGATGTGCAAAATATAGTCCAGAAGTCCAAAAGGTTAAAGGAGCAGTAAAAGGTCATTCAGCCCACCGAATCTGCTCTGCCAAATGATCATGGCTGATACGTTTCTCAACGCCCCCTCCCTTCCACCTTTTCTCTGTAATCTGTGATCCCCTTATCAGTCAAGAACTTATCTACCTCAGTGACATGGCCTCCACAGCCTTCTGCAGTAATGCGTTCCACGGATTCACTTCCCCCTGGCTGAAGAATTTCCTCCTTATCTCAGTTCTAAAGGGCTGTCCCTTCACTCTGAGACTATCCCTTGGGTCTTAGTCTGTCCTACTGTTGGAAAACATCTTCTCCATGGCCACTCTATCCAGGCCTGTCAGTATTTTGTAAGTTTCAATCAGACTGCCCCCTCATCCTTCTAAACTCCATTGAACAGAAGCCAGTGCCCTTAACTGCTCCTCATTATGACAAAACCTTATTATTCTTGTAAACTACCTTTGGACTCCCTCCAAGGCCAACACATCCTTCCTTCCTTTGACACGGGACGCAAAACTGTTCACAGATCCCAAATACAGTCATACTAGAGCCTTATACAGCATAGGCAGTGCATCTCTGTCCTTGTATTCTAGCCTTCTAGAAATGAATGCTAACATTACATTTGCCATCAACCAAACCTGCAAGTTAACTTTAAGAGAATCCTGAACGAGGACTCCAGAGTCTGTTTGTACTTCAGATGTCCGAAGCCTTTCCCCGTTTAGAAAATAGTCTATGCCTCTATTCTTCTGAGTCAAAGTACATAATCTCACAATTTCTCACAATGTATTCTATCCACCACTACTTTGCCCACTCTCCTAGCCTGTCTGAGTCCTTCTGCAAACATCCCACCTCCTCAACAATTTCTGTCCCAACACCCCTACCTACATCTGCAAAAGTCACAGCATTGCCCTCAGTTCCTTTGTCCAGATTGTTAATGTATAACGTGAATAGTTGTGGTCCCAATACAGATACCTGCAGACTCTAGTTGTCACCGCTGTCATCCTGAAAAAGCCCTCTTTATCCCCACTCAGCCAATTCTCTATCCATGCCAGCACCTTGCCACTAACAACATGAGCTGTTACCTTATTTAGCAGCCTCCTGTGCTGGATCTTGTCGAAGGCCTTCTGGAAATCCAAATACTTCACGTCTACTGACTCTCCTTTGTCTAATTTGCTCCTTATCACCTCAAAAAGTCCTAAGAGATTTGTCAGGCATGACTTTCCCTTGATGAAGCTATGCTGACTCAGCCCTATTTTACTAGGTACTTCCAAATACTCTGCAATCTCATCCTTAAAAATGGACTCTAAAATCATACTCATAACTGAAGGCAGGCTAACTGGCCTATAGTTTCCTGTCTTCTGCCTCACTCCCTTCTTAAAACTGGGGTGTTACAGTAGCCATTTTCCAGTCCTCCCTCACTCCAGTGATTCCTGCAAAATTGCCACCAATACTTCCACAACCTTCTCAGCTCTCTCCTTCAGAACTCTGGGATATAGTCTATCTGGTCTGGGTGATTCATCCACCTTCAGACCTTTCAGCTTTCCCATCAACTTCTCTTTAGTAATGGCCACTACGCTCATCTCTGCCCCCTGACTCTCTTGAAGTTCTGCTGATGTCTTCCACTGTCAAAACTGATGCAAAGTACCTATTCAGTTCCTCCGCCATTTCTTCGCTCCCCATTACCACTTCTCCAATCTCATTTCCCAGAGTCCTAATGTCCACTTTCTTACTTTATAGATATCTAAAAAAAACTCTTGCAATCTGCTTTTATATTACGAGCTAACTTACTCTTACAATATCTTCTCCCCTTATTACTTTTTTAGATTTTTTCTCCTGGTTTTCAAAGGCTTCTTTTCCTTTTGCTTTTATGCTGTGCCTGACTGCTCTTGTCAGCCATGGTGTCCCGCCCTCCCTTAGTATGCTCCTTCTTCCTTGGGATGACTTTCTGCTATGCCTCCTGACTTACCTTCAGAAACTCCTGCCATTGCTGCTCCACTACCTTCTCTCCTAGTTTCTCCTTCCAAACAATTCTGGCCAGCTCCTTCCTCGTGCCTTTGTAGTTATCTTTACTCAATTATAATATCATTCCATTTGATTCCAGCTTCTCCCTCTCAAACTGCAGGGTAAATTTTATCATTTGATGGTCACTGCCCCCTAGAAGTTCCTTCACTTTAAATTCCCTCATCACGTCTGTCTCATTATACATCACCAAATCCAGAACTGCCGCTCCTTTGTGGGAGCTCAAGCAATTCTAAACAAACCATTTATAGACATTCCATGAATTCATTTTCTTAAACTCCACTACCAACCTGATTTTCCCAGTCCACCTACACGTTAAAGTCACATAGGATTATTGCAACATTGCCTTTATAATATGCCTTTTCTATCCACATCCTAACTATTGCTAGGAGGTCTGTACGCAATTTCCAATTCTATCCATACAGATTTTATGCCTTCCAACTCTATATCACTTCTTACTATTAATTTAATTTAATTTCTTTCACCATTTCGGTGAATTTAAGAATTGAGCATTTATGGACAATTGCTGATGTTCTGGGGAGGAGGACATAACATGATTTATACAGACCCTGAGGAACTTTTCATCCCTCTCCTATCGTGGAGTCAATGCCTGTCCTGTGTACTGGATGGTTTCTAACAAACTTTACTTGCTTGGTCAGCTTTCTGCCAAAGCTGATCAATACACATTGTACAGGTACTAACAGAAATTGTAGAGGTTACACTTTAAGTGGCCAATGTTCAACTTCAGAAAGCAAAGAAAGTGAGATAAAAGTCGAGAAACCTGACATAATGATGTAGGAACATCCAGGATCACGTTGCTGCCTGTAGCTGCTCCTGCCTGGAGATCTGCTGTCACAGCGTGCCATTCTTGGCAGTTTTGTGCCATCCTCCCACATTGTCTGTAACCTCACTATGTCATCTGTCATTCAATTGCTCCCAGATCCACCCCTTTCTCTGCTGCTCTCCACATTGCTGTGTGGGCACTATCAGCTCTGACCAAAAGGCTGAAGTACGGATTTGTTTTTCTGGGTGTACTTTGTTAGAGTCCTTTATGTTCTTGCAATTTCAAACACCCTTTCAGGTTCATATGGTCGATAAATGGAGTTTTTGCAAAAGTCTTTTGTGTAAGTTTGCTTCCAGCAGGATGTTTTAACTGATGTTACAATACTTACACTATCTGGATGTAGGCTTGCTTACTGAGCTGGAAGGTTCATTTCCAGACATTTCGTCACCCTACTAGGTAACATCTTCAGTGGGCCTCCAGGCGAAGCCTTGTTGATAATTCCTGCTTCCTATTTATATGTTTGGGTTTGTTTGGGTTGGTGATGTCATTTCCCATGGTGACATCATTTCCTGTGGTGATGTCATTTCCCATTCTTTTTCTCAGGGGGTGGTAGATGGGGTCTAACTCGATGTGTTTATTGATAGCGTTCCGATCGGAATGCCATGCTTCTAGGAATTCTCGTGTGTCTCTCTCTTTGGCTTTTCCTAGAATGGATATGTTGTCCCAGTCAAAGTAGTATCCTTCCTTATCTGTATGTAAGGATACTAATGAGAGAGGCTCATGTCTTTTTGTGGCTAGTTGATGTTCATGTATCCTGGTGGCTATTTTTCTGCCTGTTTGTCCAACGTAGTGTTTGTTACAGTCCTTGCACGGTATTTTGTAAATGACATTAGTTTTGCTTGTTGTCTGTACAGGGTCTTTCAAGTTCTTTAGCTGCTGTTTTAGTGTGCTGGTGGGTTTGTGGGCTACCATGATGCCAAGAGTACACTATCTCCTAGCTGGACATGGATATCATGGTATTGGCAGCATACATTTATTAATATTAACTATTGTATGTAAACATTATATTTCTCATACCTGAGTGGGTTAATTGACTGCTGCAGAGGAACATACTTCCAGTACAGTATCATGCTTCAAGTGATCCTCGTTAAGATGAGATCTCGATACCCTGTCGTCAAATGTTATAACATATGAGTGTGAATCTCAAAGGCACACTGACACACTGTGTGTTTTAAACAAATACTGACGTCCTAACTGCAAAACATCTTCGCATCCACATTTCAAAAGCCTCATTGCTTCCACAAATCTTTACTGTCCCATGTCTCTGAGACAGAAAGGAAAGCGGACAAAATGTAGCACCTTGTGAAACATTTCCTGGTTGTAAGGTGGCAATTACTTGGTGGTAACACACCCTTCACCTTCACAAAATTACTTCTGGCTCTCACTGTCTCTCTTCAAGCTTTTGCATCACATCTGTCACCTTCTGATATAACAGACAAACCTATTGACTTGTTTCAGTGCGATACCATCTACTCCAATATTCACTCTAATTTCTTCAAATGTATTCATTCCAAGTACCATTGTTTTTGACTTCTTACTGTTAAACTTCTGGATTTTACTTGATCTGAGAGATTTTGTAGGGCCTCATCTGATTCTGAGTCACTAGAATATCAGGTGAGGTTTTCCATGCTCTCATCGCCAATTTTTACCCCTGATATCTAATTCTGAATATTTCATTGAATCAATTTGACGTCAAGTGCACAGCCTTGTCTTTACTCCCTTTTTACTTGAAATTTATCTGATTGTCCCTCTTCTATGCTGCTACCTGCCATTTAGTCTCAATATAAATAAGATATAAATAAAAATATAATCATTACTATCAATGTCATATTTCATCAATGCATCCATGAATTTTTGATTACAACCACGATCATTGTTTTTCATAACCTTTGAAACATATGTAAATATTCTTATTCACTTGTAGATATTGATTAAAGATTGTTCTTAGATTAAATATCCCATCTCTTGTTCCCACTCCAGTTCTAAAATCAGACTGTGTCACTAATTTCTGCTCCAAATGTCATTCTTCCTTCCTATTATAATTTCTGAAGTCACTTTAATGAGATGTCCCATTAAATTTGTAATTCTAAACTGATTGCGCTCCATTGCTTTGTGTTCCTTAGGTACCTTGACAAATACTGAAGTCTGAAATCACTAGGAATACATCCTTTGACATATGTTTCATCACAAATTTCAATTATCACTTCTAATTCTGTTTCTTCAAATTGTATTTAGATGTTCGGCTGTTGCAGGGGTAACGTAACAGGCCTTGTAATCCAGAACCCTAATGCTAATATTCTGTGGATGTAAATACAAATTCCACCATAGCAGATATTTTAAACATTGAATTACATTTTTAAAAAAACTGAATTTACAAAGTTGTCATGTAATAGTGACCATATAACCACTGTCAACTGCTGTTAAAAACTATCTGGTTCATTAGTATACGTAAGGAAAGGAAATCTGCCAATTTGCCAGCCTGCCTGGATATGATTCCATATCCACAGTGTTACTCAATAAGTAATATTAAAATTAAGATTAGATAGTATCACATGCATATGGATGATAGTAAGCAAGGTCCAGATTTGTGTTGGGAGCACGGATAACCGCATCTGGACTTAGTGTTTGTGAAAGGTTGCGGGCCAGAGGAGAGTAAAGTTTTCAGGATCAGTTTTCCTGATTGTTACAGCAGAAGGTGCTGAAGAAGAGATATGGGTCAAATGCTGGTAAATGAGACCAGGCCAGATTGGAATGTCTGATCAGCACGGATGAGTTGAACCAAAGGAGCTATTTCCAAGCTGTATGATTACATAAAGTGGATGTGCAGAGGGGAAAAAAAAACACTAATGCTTGGAAATGCTTGTATGAACTGTCCATTCTGAAATAGAAGATAGACTGGTATTTCTCAGTTACCAGTTTTCCTATTGTTTCCTACTGGGTGACTCTGAACTGCTCTCTGAAATGGCCCTAGCAAGCCACTCAGTTAGATGGCAATCAGGCTTGGCAATAAATGCCGGCCTTCCCACATCCCACATCCCATGGAAGAATAAAGAAAATAAACTTTGTCTATGTTTAGAGCTTCTCCTGTACTCATCAATTTCAAACATTCTATCCCCCCGATAATGGCAATGTTTGGTCCATAATCTGCTTTTATATATTGAGGACATCCTCAAACTGGATCACAATTCACTTAACTAATTCTGCCCATCATTTAGTTGTGCATCCTTTTCAAACAACATTCTATTATCTTTGTCTTTTGTGCACCCCACTATCTGTTACTATTCCCTTTCTTTCTGTCAAACATTTCACCTTGTGGTGCATAACTTTCGTTTTGGGATTTTGTCCCAGCTCCAAGACATCATGACACACCTCATCAGACCAGTTCTCTTCAGCCTGCCAACTGGCATGCTTTATTTTACAATTGCGTCACACTCAGGTGTGTTCCTCCGCTTTCCTCGATCACCATTACCAGTCTCTTTTATGTTATCCATTCATCGTCCTTTTTGTCTGATATTATTTCCTTTGTAGTATGTGTTTTTGAAGTTACTTGCTATTTCATGTTCTGATTCCTCAATCCTAAGATGTTTAAACTTGTGATTTTTGAATCATAAGTAGGAATTCCTCCATGATGTTCATGCCCTTCAACATATCAAGGTCTGAATGGCTAGATAGAATGGTTTCGTAGGATCCCTACATTGTGGAAGCAGGCCATTAAACTCATTAAGTCCACACTGACTCTCCAAAGAGCGTCCCACACAGACCCACCCACCTATCCCTGTAATCATTGTTATGGACCAGGCCAAAATCCCTCAAAACATATTAAGAAGGTAGCCCAGACCCTAACTTTTATTGTTTTTAAGGCAGGTGGATATCCCAGGAGTGATGCAGCTGGTCAAAACACTCAACTTTAAACAAAGCAGAATTTATTTAAACATTACGGATGCAACACAAACAAAAGAAAACAGAATTTAGAATAATTTATTTCAAAACCCAACCAATGTGATATTGTGACTTAATGAAGCCGTTCCAATCCCCACAACATCTCATAAGCACACCCCTTGGCAAATGGTAAATTCAAATACAGGCAGGGAGAGGTTTCAGAGACAAAGTCCAGGCAAGAAACATCTGTTGAAGCATGGAATGTCTTTTCACTGTGGCTGCTTCTCTCAGTCCCCTCTGACTGCCTGCTAAAACAAACCAAACTAGAGAAACCTGAATTGGGGGAAATGGCCACTCCCTGTCATTGTTCTAAGTAACCATTTCCAGACAGATTGGCACCTCTGACTTTATGATCCCTCTTGAAAAAAAAACAAGGACAACATAACCTTGTTAAAGGGATAGCATCATCACTCCCTACAGTTCCCATGGCTAACCCACCTATACCTGGACACTATAGGTCAATTTAACATGGACAATTCATTTAACCCGCACATATTTAGACCGTGGGAGGACACCAGAAAACACAACAGAAATGCAGGCAGACACAGGCAGAATGTACAAACTCCACACAGACAGGGTGGAATCCAACCCACGTCTCTGGCACTGTGAGGCAGCAATACTAACCACTGAGCCACCATGCTACATATCTTTATTTTTATTTTATATCTTAAAATTAATTTTTGTCACAAGGAGACAATGCTCTGTTTTTATATCCATATTGGCATGTGTATCTCTAGACTGTTTCCAATATGTTGCTTCCTCACCACACTATGCCAGGAGGCTGCCAGGAAGGTAAATTTCCCTCTAAAAGGACTTACTCGAGAGTCAGCAGCCTCAATGTGCTGCGGCTGTGGGAACAGTGAGAGTGAGGAACCGGGGGATGCTGGGAAGTTAAGATTCCCTTTCATTTCAGCAGCACAACTGCCCTCTGGGAAGGTGAGTGAGCTGATATATTTGGCAGCATCCTTGGGAGTGCTTTTGCTAACGCTGTTGGGGAGGGTTTAACCTAATGTGTCAGGGGATGGGAACCAAATGAGGAGGAGGTTAGTGGTCAGTAAGGAGTTAGTAACTAAAGCTGGGAAGGAGCTAGATAATGAAGTAAATGTGACGAAGGGTAAAAGTAGGCAGGGAGCAGATGATGAACGCAAAGGTACAGATGGTCTGAGGTGAGTTTGTTTTAATGCGAGAAGTGTAATAGATAATGCAGAACTTAGGGCTTGGATTAGTACCTGGGTGTATGATGTTATTGCTATTACTGAGACTTAGATAAAGGAAGGGCATGATTGGCAATTGAATATTCCAGGATATTGTGGGCGGCACGGTGGCACAGTGGTTAGCACTGCTACCTCACAGTGCCAGAGACCCGGGTTCAATTCCCACCTCAGGCGACTGACTGTGTGGAGTTTGCACGTTCTCCCCGTGTCTGTGTGGGTTTCCTCCGGGTGCTCCGGTTTCCTCCCACAATCCAAAGACATGCAGGTCAGGTGAATTGGCCAAGCTAAATTGCCCGTAGTGTTAGGTAAGGGGTAAATGTGGGGGTATGGGTGGGTTGCGCTTCGGCGGGTCTGTGTGGACTTGTTGGGCCGAAGGGTCTGTTTCCACACTGTAAGTAATCTAATCTAATCTACCGAGAAACCTCGATTATCCGGCGTTTGATTAACCGAATGTCGTATTATCCGAACAAGATCACAAGGTCCGTAAGCTTGGCTAACCAAGTTAACCAGCACTCAGTTATCTGGCATTCGATTAAACAAACAAAATACTCCCCATCCGTGTCCTTTCGATAATCGAGGTTCCTCTGTAGATGCTTCAGGTGGGATAGAGATGGAGGTAAAAGGGGTGAGGAGTTGCATTACTGGTCAGAGAGGATATCACACTTGTCCTGAAGGAGGGTACTATGGATGACTCAAGTAGTGAGGCAATATGGGCAGAGCTCAGAAATAGGAAGGGTGCGGTAACAATGTTGGGGCTGTATGACAGACCTCCCAACAGCAAACATGAGATAGAGGTACAAATATGTAAACAGATTATGGAAAGATGTAGGAGCAACACGGCGGTGGTGATAGAAGATTTTAATTTTCCCAACATTAACAGAATTTGTAAGGAGTATCCAGGAGGGTTTTCTAGAGCAGTATGTAAATAGTCCAACTTGGGAACGGGCCATACTGGATCTGGTGTTGGGGAATGAGCCCAGCCAGGTGGTTGCAGTTTCAGTAGGGAATTACTTTCGGAATAGTGATCACAATTCTGTAAGTCTTAGTATACTCATGGACAAAGACAAGAGTGGTCTGAAAGAAAGAGCTGAATTGGGGGAAGACTTTGGGCGATATGGTGCCACAGTGGTTAGCACTGCTGCCTCACAGCGCCAGAGACCCAGGTTCAATTCCCACCTCAGGCGACTCTCTGTGTGGAGTTTGCACATTCTCCCCGTGTCTGTGTGGGTTTCCTCTGGGTGCTCTGGTTTCCTCCCACAATCCAAAAATGTGCAGGTTAGGTGGATTGGCCATGCTAAATTGCCCGTAGTGTTAGGTGAAGGGGTGAATGTAGGAGAATGGGTCTGGGTGGGTTACGCTTCGGCGGGTCGGCATGGATTTGTTGGGCCGAAGGGCCTGTTTCCACACTGTAAGTAATCTAATCCAATCAAACCAACTATTGCAAAATTCGGCAGGAGCTCAGGAATGTGGATTGGGAGCAGCTGTTTTGAAGGTAATTCCACATTTGATATGTGGGAGGCTTTTAAAGAGAGGTGGATTAGAGTGCATGACAGATACGTCCCTGTGAAGATGAGGGATAGAAATGGCAGGATTAGGTAACTATGAATGACAGGTGAAATTGTGAGTCTAGCAAAGAGGAAAAGGAAGCTTGCATAAGGTCCAGGCGACTGAAAACAGACGAAGCTTTGGAAGAATATTGGGAAGGTAGGACCAATCTGAAATGAGCAATTAAGAGGGCTAAAAGGAGTCATGAAATATCTTGAGCAAACAGGGTTAAGGAAAATCCCAAAACCTTTTATTTGTATATCAGGAACAAGAGGGTAACTAGAGAAAGTGTTGGCCCACACAAGGACAAAGGAAGACAGTTATGCGTGGAGTCATAGAAAATGGATGAGACTCTTAATGAATACTTTGCATTGGTATTCATCGAGGAGAGGGGCATGACAGATGTTGAAGTTAGGGATAGATGTTTGATTACTTTTGGTCAACTTGGCATTAGGAGGGAGGAAGTGTTAGGTATTTTAAAAGGCATGAGGGTGGACAGGTCCCTAGGTCTGGAAGGGATCTGTCCGAGGTTACTGAGGGAAGCGAGAGAGGAAGTAGCTGGGGCCTTAACAGATATCTTTGCAGCATCCTTGAACAGGATGGAGAATTGCTGTTGTTGTCCCCTTAGGTAAGATGAATAATCCAGGTAATTACAGACCAGTAAGCCTGACATCAGTGATAGGGAAGCTGCTGGAGAAGATATTGAGGGATAAGATCTATTTACATTTGGAAGAAAATGGGCTTATCAGCGATAGGCTGCATGGTTTTTGTGCAGGGAAGGTCATGTCTTACCAACTTAATATCATTCTTTGAGGAACTGACAAAATTGATTGAAGAGGAAAGGGCTGTAGATGTCATATACATGGAGTTCAGTAAGGCATAGGTTCCACATGATAGGCTGATGTGAAGTTGTATGGGGTCTAGGGTATACTAGCTAGATATATGGAGGACTGGCTGGGCAACAGGCACAGAGAGTAGGAGTGGAAGGGAGTTCTCAAAATGGAGAACTGTGACCAGTGGTGTTCCACAGGGATCTGTGCTGGGGTCACTGTTGTTTGAGATATTCATAAATGATCTTGAGGAAGGTATAGGTGGTCTGATTAGCAAGTTTGCAGATGACACTAAGATTGGTGGAAGAGCAGACAGTGAAGGGGAGTGTCAGAGAATGCAGCAGAATATAGACAGATTGGAGAGTTGGGCAGAGAAATGGCAGATGTGGTTCAATCCGGGCAAATATGAGGTGATGCATTTTGGAAGATCCAATTCAAGGTAAGTGAAAAAGTCCTGGAGAAAATTGATGTATAGAGAGATCTGGGTGTTCAGGTCTATTGTTCCCTGAAGGTGGCAACACAGGTTAATAGAGTGGTCAAGAAGGCATACGGCATGTATGCCTTCATTGGACGGTGTAATGAGTACAAGAGTTGTGTTGGCAAGTCATGTAAAGTTATATAGGACTTTGGTTCGGCCACATTTGGAATACTGCGTACAGTTCTATTCGCCACATTACCAAAAGGATGTGGATGCTTTAGAGAGAGTACAGAGTAGGTTTACGAGGATGTTGCCTGGTATGGAAGATGCAAGATATGAGAAGAGGTTGAGTAGATTAGGATTATTTTCATTACAAAGATGGAGGTTGAGGGGGGACCTGATTGAGATCTATAAAACCAAGAAAGGTATAGGCAGGGTGGATAGTAAGAAGCTTTTTTCCCAGAGTGGGGGACTCACTTACTAGGGGTCATGAGTTCAAGGTGAGAGGGGAAAAGTTTAAGGAAGATATGCATGGAAAGTTCTTTATGCAGAGGGTGGTGGGTGCCTGGAACATGTTGCCAGTGGAGGTGGTAGAGGCAGGCATGATAGTGTTATTTAAGGTGTGGATTGACAGATACATGAATGGGCAGGGAGCAGAGGGATACAGATTCTTAGAAAATAGGCAACAGGTTTAGACAGAGGATCTGTATTGGCGCTGGCTTGGAGGGCTGAAGGGCCTGTTCCTGTGCTGTCATGTTCTTTGTTCTATGTACACTGTATTTGATTTCAATCCACATGCTCCAAACGTACAGCCTCCTTTCAGGTTTCCTTGAGAAGACATTTATCACCATCAGATCATATTTTGGTGATAATACAGCGTCAGTATCTTACAAAAATCTCCATGCAGCAAATTCTCCACCTCTTCTAGATTGTCAGAGATGATTAGTGTTCACAAGGGAGAAAAGTCAGATCATGCACCAAGTGAGAGTATATCAGATATTTCCTTCCTTTTAGCTGAGAATGAGTCTTTTACCTTGGAGAGGAACCTAATAAGGTCAGAAAATTAACTGAAATACTGTATGAGATAATAGAATTCAAAGAGATACATACGCTGGAGTTAAGCTGAACTGGTGCTGCCATGGACAATCAGAAGCTCAAGATTGCTCCTAGCAGGCACTTAGCAGTACTGCAGCTAATTGTCTTATGAATCAATTAGGAACAGACTTGCATTCATTGAGCGTGATATCGCCTCTCAGAAACTTTACAAAATGTTTCACAGACAAAATCACTGCTTTTGAACTGAATGATGTTTTATGCAGTCTAAAACAGCCAGACTATCAGAACATAGCATTGTGTGAAGTCTTAGAAACATGTGGTCAAATATATGACCAATTGGTTTTGCCAGGAGCACCAGCACCTGCAAGTTCCCCTCCAAACGACACACCATCCTGACTTGGAACGAGGTCACTGTTCCTTCAGAGTCACTCTTGTCAAAATCCTGGAACTCCCCCCAATAGCATTATGGGTCTAGCCTAGGCATAGGTTCCACATGATAGGCTGATGTGAAGTTGTATGGGGTCTAGGGTATACTAGCTAGATATATGGAGGACTGGCTGGGCAACAGGCAGTCGCTGCATTTCAAGAAGGCTGGAAATGCTGTAAAATGGGATTAGATAGTTAGACGGTTGTTTTTAACCAACAGGGATGTGATGGGCTGAAGGACCTTTTGTGCTATAGATCTCTATGACTATAAGGTGGGTCACCACCTTCTCAAGGGCAATTAGGGATGGACATTTAATGCTGGCTCAGCCAGCAATGCCCACATCCCACGATAGAATTAAACAAAAGCATTGTGTGAGGGAGGGATATTAACACACATTGTGGAATATTAAAGTTCCAGAATTTAAAAGGATGTCGTTATCTGTAAGGGCATCCTATGGGATTTCTCAGCATGTATTTTGTTCTTTGTAATACAGTATAAGTAATTGTTGCATGACTTTTATTGATTGTTCGTAATAATTGGAATTTGCACTGCTCTGTGGAACTGACCACAGAAAGAGTTAATGGGCTTGTCGAAACAGAAGGGAGAGACTGGAAGAATTCCTCCTGATCAGTAATTGTAGCAAAGGCATTTCAGTGTTGATTTATGACATCTTTCAGTGTCCCTGTTTAAATGTACTTGCTCAAGATCTATATCTGGACACAAGTTGAGTACTATCATTACCACATTATCACTGTCATTATGGGAGCAGCACTGTCATTACTTCTCAGGCACAATGTCAGAATACTTTGCTGCTAAAGGCAACCAGTTTAGCAACAGAAATTCTGTAGAGCATTTCATTAAACAGCACATATTGTCTTTTCCTCCAACTGTCTGTACAAATTTCTATTTCAGTGGATTTTTTTAACATTGCACCAATCTGTTTGCTCACTCGCATCTTTTTTTATTTAAGTTGGTCATCGACAAGACCCCAACTTGATAATCCTTGTCACAATCCACTACCAAGAAAAGAATGAGAAAATAATCCCATCTCCCTTTGTCATGGAGTAGTTGTAACGTAACAGTAACCTTTTGTGGCAATCTAAATCTAGCTCAGGTCAGAGACACTAAACCTGGAGGTTATTGGGTGGCTCTTGGAGGTTGTGCTAGCATTCTCGGTCTCAATGGACTGAACAGCCTTTGTCACCGATACCCATGCTGTGAAATATTATTTCAAGACTCAGAAAGACACTGTTTGTGGTTTTCAATCTTACATGAGATCCTTGATGATGTGACACTTTCTTACTACACACATGGATCTAATTGCAAAAGGAGTATAAATGAGGGAGCCAGTCACAATATTGGAGTTTGTAAATAATGAAACTGATTTTCAGACATGTCTCACCCAGAAGCCATTCTCAGTTTGAACATGACATCATTAAGATAGCTTGTGCACCATCTGCAATTATAGAAAAATCAACAGCAATTTGGCATACTTCCAGATACCATTGCCTCTCTCACTGGATGTGTTTAACACCCTCATTTTACAGGAGAAAATGAGGACTGCTGATGCTGGAGATCAGAGATGAAAAATGTGTTGCTGAAAAAGCGCAGCAGGTCAGGCAGCATCCAAGGAGCAGGAGAATCCACGTTTCGGGCATAAGCCCTTCATCAGGAATGAGGAAGGTGTGCCAAGCAGGCTAAGATAAAAGGTAGGGAGGGGGGACTTGGGGGAGGAACGTTGGGAATGCGATAGATGGAAGGAGGTTAAGGTGAGGGTGATAGGCCGGAGAGGGGGTGGGGGCGGAGTGGTCAGGAAGAAGATTGCAGGTCAAAGAGGCGGTGCTGAGGCCGAGGGTTGGGACTGAGATAAGGTGGGTGGAGGGGAAATGAGGAAGCTGGAGAAATCTGCATTCATCCCTTGTGGTTTGTGGGTTCCTAGGTGAGGTCTCTTCCTCCAGGTGTCGTGTTGCTATGGTCTGGCGATGGAGGAGTCCAAGGACCTGCATGTCCTTGGCAGAGTGGGATGGGAAGTTAAAGTGTTCAGCCACGGGGCAGTTGGGTTGGTTGGTGCGGGTGTCCCAGAGGTGTTCTCTGAAACATTCCGCAAGTAGGCAGCCTGTCTCCCTAATGTAGAGGAGGCCACATCGGGTGCAGCGGATGCAGTAAATGATGTGTGTGGAGGTGAATTTGTGATGGATATGGAAGGATCCCTTGGGGCCTTGGAGTGAAGTGAGGGGGAGGTGTGGGCGCAAGCTTTGCATTTCTTGCGGTTGCAGGGGAAGGTGCCGGGAGTGGAGGTTGGGTTGGTGGGGGGTGTGGACCTGACGAAGGAGTCACGGAGGGAGTGGTCTTTCCGGAATGCTGATAGGGGAGGGGAGGGGAGGGAAGTATATTCTTGGTGGTGGGGTCTGTTTGGAGGTGGCGGAAATGATAAGGGATGATACAATGTATCTGGAGGTTGGTGGGGTGGTAGGTGAGGACCAGTGGGGTTCTGTCCTGGTGGCGATTGGAGGGGCGGGGTTCAAGGGCGGAGGAGCGGGAAGTGTCCTCCTTCTTCAAAGACTGAACAACCCAGATGGCCTCCTTCTTCAAAGACTGCAATTTCCCCTCAGACTTGGTTGACGATACTCTCCACCGCATATCCTCCACTTCCCGTTCCTCCGACTTGAACCCTGCCCCTCCAATCGCCACCAGGACAGAACCCCACTGGTCCTTACCTACCACCCCACCAACCTCCAGATACATTGTATCATCCTTCGTCATTTTCACCATCTCCAAACAGACCCCACCACCAAGGATATATTTCCCTCCCCTCCCCTCCCCTATCAGCATTCCGGAAAGACCGCTCCCTCTGCGACTCCCTCATCAGGTCCACACTCCCCATCAACCCAACCTCCACTCTCGGCACCTTCCCCTGCAACCGCAAGGAATGCAAAACTTGCGTCCACACCTCCCCCCTCACTTCCCTCCAAGTCCCCAAGGAACCCTTCCATATCTGTCACAAATTCACCTGCACCTCCACACACACCATTTACTGCATCCGCTGCACCCGATGTGGCCTCCTCTACATTGGGGAGACAGGCCATCTACTTGCGGAATGTTTCAGAGAACACCTCTGGGACACCTGCACCAAACAACCCAACCGCCCCGTGGCTGAACACTTTAACTACCCCTCCCACTCTACCAAGGACATGCAAGTCCTTGGCCTCCTCCATCGCCAAGCCATGGCAACACGACGCCTGGAGGAAGAGCGCCTCATCTTCCGCCTAGGAACCCTCCAACCACAAGGGATGAATGCAGATTTCTCCAGCTTCCTCATTTCCCCTCCCCCCACCTTATCTCAGTCCCAGTCCTCGGACTAAGCACCGCCTTCTTGACCTGCAATCTTCTTCCCGACCTCTCCGCCCCCACCCCTTCTCCGGCCTATCACCCTCACCTCAATCTCCTTCCATCTATTGCATTCCCAATGCCCCTCCCCCAAGTCCCTCCTCCCTACCTTTTATCTTAGCCTGCGTATGCCCAAAACGTCGATCCTCCTGCTCCTTGGATGCTGCCTGACCTGCTGCACTTTTCCAGCAACACATTTTTCAACCCTCAATTTACAACCTGTCTCACTGTTTAATTGCCTCTTATCCAATACGAAAAATGAGAACGTATCACCCACCTCTTCTTGCATCATGTGTTGGTGCCTTTAAAGGAGGATTTATTCATGTGCAGCTAGTAAAGGAAGAATGAGAGTTTTGCATTTATATAGCACCTTACATGGTTTCAAAGAACTTTATAGCCAAGTTGAAGTTGTAATATTAAAATCATGGCAACCAATTTTGCTCAGTGCAAGGTCCCAAAATGGCAATGCTTAGATATTCAGATAACCTGTATCTTTGTAATATTGGTTGATCGATTGTTATCAATCCCCCATTTGACCAGGTACCAGGGGAAACTCCCCTGCTCTCTTATGAAATAGCATCATAGGACCTTTTATGTTATAGAGTCATGGAATCATAGAGATGTACAGCACAGAATCAGACCCTTCGGTCCAACTCATCCATGCCGGCCAGATATCTTAAATTAATCTAGTCCCATTTGCCAGCATTTGTCCCAGATCTGTCTAAAACCTTCCTATCCATATACCCATCCAGGTGTCTTTGAAATGTTGTAATTATACCAGCCTCCAACACTTCCTGTGACATCTCATTCCATACACGCACCACCCAGTGCACGAAAACGTTGCCCCTTAGGTCCCTTTTAAATCTTTTCCCTCTCACCCTAAATCTATGTCCTCAACTTCTGGACTTCCCCACTTCAGGGAAATGACTTTGTCTATTTACCCTATCCACGCCTCTCATGATTTCATAAACCTCTATAAGGTCACCCGTCAGCCTCCGATGCTCCAGGGAAAACAGTCCTAGCCTAATCAGCCTCCCTATAGCTCAAATCCTCCAACTCTGGCAATATCCTTGTAAAACTTTTCTGAACACTTTTAAGTTTCACAACATCCTTCCTGTAGGAGGGAGACCAGAACTGCACGTTCTGGAGAAGGAAGAGCCAGGGCCTTGGTCTGACACTTCATCAGAAAGTCACACTGCAGACCCTTTTAGGATCACATCCACCAAGCTCTGGACAAGGATTTGAACTGATCATCTGCTGTCACGGTGATAAGCAAGTGTGCACAGTGAGCCATAACTGACACTAATGTAATTCTGGAGTTTGCCCTAAACTGTGCTGTCTTACCCATTAAGAATTAACAAGCCGAACAAGTGTGGAGCCACAACTCAAAAACAGTAAGAATTTTGATATGGAGGGGTGAATGTTCTATGACAGTGCTATGACTGGGTTCAGTGCCAGACTCGGATGGTTGTGTCGAGCTTGCACATTCTCCCTGTGCCTGTGTTGGTTTCCACCGGGTGCTTGAGTTGCCTCCTACTATCCAAAGAAGTGTGGGTTAGATGGATTGGTCATGCTAAATTGCCCCTTAGTATCCAGAGATGTGCAGGCTAGGTGGATTAGCCATGGGAGATGCAGGGTTACAGGGATAGGGTACGGGGGTGGGTCTGGGCAGGGCGTTCTTTGGTGTAGTCTTGATGGGCTGAATGGTCTGTAGGTTTGTGCGAAGATTTGTAGCTCGGGTGCTGGTTGTTGTGGTTCTGTTCGCCGAGCTGGAAGTTTTTGTTGCAAACGTTTCGTCCCCTGGATGGTCTCTTTCTGCGCTGTAGGGAGTCTATGATTCATCATCTCATTAATTATGTACTCGGGCTCTTCATCCTTCCTGTTGGGAATCACATGGAAGGTAAGATGGAAAGTGTTCGCCATCTACTGGAAGCTCCATGTGATATAAATGGTTCTGTTCTGCCTCACCAACTGCTGCTAATGGTCAATAGGACTGGAACATGTGGATGCCTGAAAATGGGATCAGCTGAAGGTATTAAACATACAAACAGATGGATTTATTCAGCAACGCAATAAGTCAAAGACTTCCAACATCACCAGGTCCTTCACACTAAGTAGGGTCTGCTTGTCATATTTATCAACATTAAATGAATGAATTAAAGGAAGTCCAAATGCAGCTCCTTCATCTTCCAGCCAGTTTCCATTTGCTTCTGTTTGGGTCAATGATGCATTGGTCTGTCATGCCCTTCTGATTTTCATTCTCATCCTCATTTTCATCCTCAGAAGCTTGTTATCAATCCCCTATTTGCTGTGTCCCGGGGGGGTCCTGCTTATGTTGGTTTCAGTGGTGAAGGTCATTGTGAGCTGCAGTTCTGCCTTGGGTGATATTGTGAGGTGCCCAGGCATTAAAGACTTACCTTAAAGATATGGTCTATTCCGCTGTGACCCTAGTATGAACATGAATAGTGATATGCCTCCATTCTGTCCCAGTCTGGGCTTTCTGAAAAATGTCATTAGCCATGTCTGGAGGAGGAGGGTGGTTAGACACCCAAAAACCGTCCCTCTGGTATCCAAGGTCTATAGAAGGTTACAGGAACCTGTGAGCTTTCTGGTATGTGCACTTCAGGGCAATTTCCAGGATATATAGCACAGACCTGCAAAATCTAACAGCGTAACAGGTCACATGTAATGTGAACACTGATGGAGTGTTGACGAATGTTGCAGGATGGTGACAGGGAGCTCACAAAGCAACACGAGCCCAGCCTCTAGCATCATGTCCCTGGGAGAAGCCAGCAAGCTTTGGGAATCCCTCTGCACAAGGTACATGACCCGCCTTATCATGGTGGAAAAGACATGGACAGCTGGGATCTGGTGGCAGTAGTGACATCCTGGATGCTTTGGCATGTTGAAGTTTGGGAGATGCCATACACATCGCCAATGGGAACAGGGGACTGAGTTAGATGATTAGCCATGATCATATTACATTAAGCAACAGGCTCAATGGACCATATGGTCTACTCCTGCTCCGAGTATCTAAGTTTTGTTGAGCTGCTGGCATAAAAGTTCAGGGCAGCTCTGACCTTGATGGGTTGGGAAGGTCTCACAGTCTTTTCTGAGGGCAAATGAAATAGATTTGTGATAATGCTGGGACATCTTTAATCTCTGCCTGTCTTTCCAAGATCTGGAGAAAATGACAGTGAAGGCTGTAAATGGGGAGGTTGCGTTATCCTTCATCACATGTACAGTGATCTCCACCTACTGTTTCTTCCTCCATGGCCTGTGTGTTAGCCCCTGGAGATTGTTGTACTTGCTGCATTTACTGATAATTATGTAATTGCTCTCTCCCTCAATGTTGTCATTGTATTTGAAAAAAGTACAAAAATTCTAGCCATAGCCATTTCCAGACAGCTGCAAGGTCTCTTTGTTCAGCAACGCTCTCTAGGACCTTACCATTAAGTGTATAAGTCCCGATAAGATTTGCTTTCCCAAAATGCAGCACCTTTTATTTATCTAAATTAAACTCCATCTGTCACTTCTCAGCCCATTGGCCCATCTGATCAAGATCCCGTTATAATCTGAGTTAACCTTCTTCACTGTCCACTACACCTCCAATTTTGGTGTCATCTGCAAACTTATTAACTATACCTCTTATGCTCACATCCAAATCATTTATATAAATGACGAAAAGTAGAGGACCCAGCAACGATCCTTGTGGCACTCCACTGGTCACAGGCCTCCCGTCTGAAAAACAACCCTCCACCACCACCCTCTGTCTTCTACCTTTGAGCCAGTTCTGTATCCAAATGGCTGGTTCTCTCTGTATTTCATGAGATCTAACCTTGCTATCCAATCTCCCAGGGCGAACCTTGTTGAATGCCTTACTGAAATCCATATAGATCACATCTACCGCTCTTCCCTCATCAATCCTCTTTGTTACTTCTTCAAAGAACTCAGTCAAGTTTGTGAGACAAGATTTTTGATGCACAAAGCCATGTTGACTATCCCTAATCAGTCCTTGCCTTTAGATACATGTACATCTTATCCCTCAGGATTCCCTCTAACAATTTGCCCGCCACCGATGTCAGGCTCACTGGCTAGCAAGCTTTGAGAAAATTTGTAGCACAGGTTGAGGTTCTGGACGTAGATTTGCTTGCTGAGCTGGAAGGTTTATTTTCAGACGTTTCATCGCCATACTAGGTAACATCTTCAGTGAGCCTCTGGATGAAGCACTGCTTTCTATTTATATGTTTGGGTTTCTTTGGTTGGTGATGGCCTTTCCTGTAGTGATGTCATTTCCTATGGTGATGTCATTTCCCCTGTTCTTTTTCTCTGGGAGTAGTAAATCAGGTCCAAGTCAATGTGTTTGTTGAGAGAGTTCCGGCTGGAATGCCATGCTTCTAGGAATTCTCGTGTGTGTCTCTGTTTGGCTTGTTCTAGGATAGGTGTGTTGACCCAGTAGAACAAAAAAGAACTAGCCATCAGGATACATGAACATCAACTAGCCACAAAACGACATGACCCTCTCTCACTAGTATGAGGAAGGACACCACTTCGACTGGGACAACCATAACTCTATCAACAAACACATGGACTTGGTTTTGGAATCAACACCACCAACTCAAAGAAACCCAAGCATATAAGTAGAAAGCAGGAATCATCAGTAGTGCTTTGTCTGGAGGCTCACTAAAGATGTTGCCTAGTATGGTGACAAAACATCTGAAAATGAACCTTCCAGTTCAGTGAGCAAGCCTACATCCAGGCTCACTGGTCTATGGTTCCCTGGCTTGTCCTTACCGTCCTTCTTAAACAGTAGCATCACGTTTGCCAACCTCTAGTCTTTCGGCACCTCACCTGTGATGATTGATGATACAAATATCTCAGCAAGAGGCCCAGCAATCACATCCCTAGCTTCCCACAGAGATGTAGGGCACACCTGATCAGGTCCTGGGGATTTATCCACTTTTGTGCATTTCAAGGTATCCAGCAATTCCTCCTCTGTAATATGGACATTTTTCAAGATGTCACCATCTATTTCCCTACATTCTATACCTTCCATGTCCTTTTCCACAGTAAACACTGACACAAAATACTCAACTAGTATCTTCCCCATCTCCTGCAGTTCCACACAAAGGCCGCTTTGCTGATCTTTGAGGGGCCCCATTCTGTCCCTAGTTACCCTTTTGTTGTTAATGTATTTGTAATAACCCTTTGGACTCTCCTTAACTCTACTTCCCAAAGCTATCTCATGTCCCCATTTTGCCCTCCAGATTTCCCTCTTCAGGATACTCCTATTGCCTTTATACTCTGCTAAGGATTCATTTGCTCTATCCTGTCTATCCTTTTTATTAACCAAACCCTCAATGTCTTTAGTCATCCAGCATTCCCTATACCTACCAGCCTTTCCTTTCACCCTGACAGGAATATACTTTCTCTGGACTCTCGTTATCTCATTTCTGAAGGCTTCCCATTTTCCAGCCGTCCCTTTACCTGTGAACATCTGCCTCCAATCAGTTTTTGAAAGTTCTTGCCTAATACTGTCAAAATTAGCCCACTTCAAATTTAGAACTTCAACTTTTAGATCTGGTCTATCCTTTTCCATCACTATTTTAAAACTAATAAAATTATCGTTGCTGGCCCCAAAGTGCTCCCCCTCTGATACCTCAGTCACTTGCCCTGCCTTATTTCCCAAGACTAGGTCAAGTTTTGTACTTTCTCTGGTAGGTACATCCACATATTCAATCAGAAGGTTTTCTTGTACACACTTGACAAATGCTTTTCCATCTAAACCCTTAACACTATGGCAATCCCAGTCTATACTGGAAAGTTAAAATCCCCTACCATAACCACCCTACTGTTCTTACAGATAACTGAGATCTCCTTACAAATCTGTTTCTCAATTTCCCTCTGACTATTAGAGGGTCTATAACATAATCCAAATAAGGTGACCCTCCCTTTCTTATTTCTCAGTTCAACCCAAATAACCTCCCTGGATGTATTTCCAGGAATATCCTCCCTCAGCAGCAATGCTATTCCTTATCAAAAACGACACTCCCCCTCCTCTCTTGCCTCCCTTTCTGTCTTTCCTGTAGCATTTGTATCTTAGAATATTAAGCTGCTAGTCCTGTCCATCCCTGAGCCAAGTTTCTGTAATTGCTAAGATATCCCAGTCCCATGTTCCTAGCCATGCCCTGAGTTCATCTGCCTTCCCTGTTAGGCCTCTGGCATTGAAATAAATGCAGTTTAATTTATCAGTCCTACCTTGTTCTCTGCTTTGTCCCTGACTGTCCTGACTGTTTGAATTACTTCTTTTCTCAACAGTACCAGTCTCAGATTGATCTCTTTCCTCACTATTTCCTTGAGTCCCATACTTGATTATAGGGATAGCCACAGAAGACTCCTGCACTACCTGCCTACCTCTCTTAACTTTCTTAGAGTCAACCTATCTATGTGACTATCTGTGACTTTTCTCCCTTTCCTATAACTGCCATCCATCACATTCCCTTCCTCTTGTAAATTCCTCATTGCCTCTAACTGTCTCTCCAACTGATCCATTCGATCTCAAACCAAAAAAGAGAAAATGCTGGAAAATCTCAGCAAGTCTGGCAGCATCTGTATGGAGAAAAAAGAGCTGACGTTTCAAGTCTAACTGATCCTTTGTCAAAGCTTTGACAAAGGGTCAGTTAGACTCGAAATGTCAGCTCTTTTCTCTCCTTACAGATGCTGCCAGACTTGCTGAGATTTTCCAGCATTTTCTCTTTTTTGGTTTCAGATTCCAGCATCTGCAGTAATTTGCTTTGATCCATTCGATCTGATAGGATTTGGAGCCAATGGCATTTATTGCAGATATAATCCTCAGGAACACATAAACTCTCCCTAAATGCCCACATCTGACAAGAAGAGCATATCACTCTACTAAAGGCCATTTTTGCTTCTTCCAGTCTACAGACCCAGAAAATAGCACTGTCTTATTCCTCTACAAAACACTGCTCCAGGCTATCTTAATACTTGTGGCTTATATTTTTAAGTTTAATCAAGAGACATATCTCAATAAAACATTGTCACCATCATAGAGGCAGGCCTTCAATTCCAGATCTATTTATTAACTTTAAATTGCACTAGCTGCAATGGTTGAATTTGAACCCAGAGCCTTCACCTGGGCCTTTGGATTGATAATTTAATGGCCATACACCATGCCACTATGTCCAGCAATGTGCAGGCCCATGACCATTCAGTGCAGCAGCTGCCTGTGTCTCTCTCTGTGCTAACGAAAATGATGCAAGCCACAGAGCCTGGCAGCTTCCAAGTGAGCTCAGAGTGAATGAGTGTTGAGTAATGAAGGCCACAGTCGTCAGATGTGCCCTGTGCTGCTGTGTGAGATGGGCCTGTATCCTGGCACATAGTGCAACCTGGCAGAAGCATGCAAGTTATAGGTGTCCCTGAGCTCTGGAGCAAAATCCTGGAAGTCTGGAATGATGTGAAGTGGTCTGAAAGCCGCCAAGATGATGTGGTGAGACTGGGAAGTTGTTGATGCTGATTCTCACGGAGGAAGGCCTGAGAGGTGCATGTTGCGATGTTCAGGTAAAGGCAGAGTCGGATGAAGGTTCTGATAAGCAAAGACAAGTTGCTGTCTCCGGGTAACCATTGTGACGTTCATTTTGGGAATTGGTAGGGCCTAGATTCTCAGGAAAGAGCAACGGATTGGAAGTGAAAGGGTTAGGTTTAACGATAGAGCTAGAGAAGGGTTAGAGAGAATTTGAAGCTTCATATAGATGAGGCAAATTAGCTTAATAATAAACTGCTAATGAAATAAGGTAGTGAATGCTCAGTAGAGAAATTTGACTGTTGTCCTTTAAATCTTTAGGAAATTTTAGACATCAAGATTCCGATTTTTCCCATCCTTACTATATCTCCCTGACTTTTTTGCTGTTGTACACACCACGCAAGAGAGCGCAGAGAATTCTACACTAAAGAATTAATCAGCTATCCAGTTATGAAGTTATGAATTCGAGCCAGTCCCAGGAACCATTCAGAATCTTTCACTGGGACTTCCATTGATTTGATAGGGCAGTAGAATTTGGCTCCACCTTTCCAACCATCATCTTCTCAATGTTGCTATGACAGAATTAGCTCCTATCTATTCCACAAGTCAGAGGTGAGCAATTGCAGCCATTCCTGATGTGGATTGGCCCACATCCCTATCATCTCCCCAGTCACTGGTAATCCATTATAGCAATTGAATATTTTGCATTTCACTTCAGCAACAATCCACTAGGAGGAGTCTTCAGTTTGCGAGCAGATATTAAGTGGGATTGATTGGCCATGCTTCTTCTAATGTAATTATGAGAATGTGATGTGAATCAAGAATTTTAAATTGGACTGTCAACAACATTTAGAGATTGCACTTGTATTGGGGCAAAGACTAAACACATAATTGGAAAAATTCAATTAGAGCATAATTTAACGAATTGTCAACATTCATTCACATTTCCTCCAGCAAAAGTCAAAGTGGAATTGATTGAACTGATAACATTTCACTAAACCCAACAACTTAATTGGTGTCTTTTGAAACTGTTTACAGTAACACTTCCAACTATTGCACAGAGCATCTGATTCTAAGTCCAATAGATTGGGTTTAATTCTTTGGATAGCAAGGTTTGCACCAGATTCCAGTTTGTAAAGATTGTCACAGTGTTAGAAATTTTTAAAAATTGCATTTATTTAGCAGCTTTCCTGGCCTCACCTCCCAGAATGTTTTCCAGCCAATTAAGTCCTGTTGAAGTTCATTCACTGTTGTAATACAGAAAATGCAGCAGCCAATTTGCATACAGTGATAATCAGTTCATAGATTTATACTGTACAGAAGAGGCCCTTTGGTCTGTCAAGTCTGTACTACCAGTTCCTGTTGTGTTGGCTGAAGGACACATATTAGTTAAAATGCCAGGGTGTATGATCTACTCTTGAAAGAAATTCCTTGGAATTTGAGTGGGGAGGCATATTAAAATCTTACCCAAAGCATCACAGCCCTAAAATGTGCAGCACTCCCTCAGCACTACATTGGAGGGCCAGCCTAAATGTTGTACAGTGACCTCTACCTCCTTGATTCATGGACAGATATGAACTGACCTGTTAATTTTGACAATGCTCTCCATGAAAGAAGTGTTCATTGGGCATAGTCTATTAAGTTGAATAGTGTACACGTGGATGCTAGGAATTAGTTTTGGATAAATCCAATTGTATTTCACATTTCTGAAATGGTGTAGGAATGCGGTCGGTTGTGATATAATGCAATAGTTCTGTTCTCATGGGATCTTGAGTTATAAAAATTGTGCAATAGCCACATGACTTAAACTAATGGAGTCGGAATTGTGTTATAGCCAGTACAGATAAGGAAAGTTTACGTTCTACAAATAATGGTCTAAATTCCACAATCGCGTTAAAGCCAATTCATGTTTAAAAACAAGCAAAAATTATAGCAGAACTGACTGTAAGTTTGAATATTGAGAAATGAGCATTGGATATAGGAAGTTCCAATTTGTTCTTGTTGATATCATATATGTGGCTGATCTTTCTCCATTGGCTCGAGGTTTCTGAATTTTCCAAATCTCTCTTTGCTGTTCTCATTCTTTACGCCAGTTCCCTGACCGTTCCTCAAAAGTTATTACTACTGGCCTACGTCCAATATAGAACTCCATTTGTTTTGGTATTCCTGATATACAGCAGTCCCTGGGTTAAGACAGATTCCACTCTCGAGTGCACTCACAAGTCAATTTGGATGCAAGTTGGAACACAATACAGTTCAATGTAAAATAACCACTCATAAATCGAGTGAATGTTAGATCCTGACAGTTCATCTGGGGCTACAAGGTTGATCGGAGGTTAGCACGTCTGACTCACAGTGCCAGAGATCTGGCTTCAATTCCACCCATGGGTGACTGTGTAGAGTCTGCACATTCTCCCCGTGTCTCCTCCAGGTGCTCTGGTTTCCTCCAACAGTCCAAAGATGTGCAGGTTAGGTGGATTGGCTGTGATAAATTGCCCATAATGTCCAGGGACGTGCAGGCTAGTTGGGTTAGCCATGCGAAATGCAGGGTTGTGAGCATAGGGTAGGAGTCTGGGTGGGATGCTCTTCAAAAGGTGAATGTAATCTTAATGGACTGAATGGCATGCTTCCACACTGAAGGGATTCTATGATTAATAATAATGTGGGATCTTGTTTGTAAGTAGTGTTTGTATCTTGGATGTTCATGAGTCAGGGACTACCTGCAAATGATGAACAGGATGAGTTAGAAATGGAAAATGATTCTACTGGAAACTGATGCCCCTTCCTCATGCCTTAAAACTGAATGCTTAACAATCCAGGAGCTAAAGGGAAACTGCTCAGAGAAACTGAAATGCCCATGCTCCCCTTGCCAAACTGATAGCCAAGGGCCCAATGATAAAACGTACCTCCTTCACTTGATACCTGTTTGTTCCTGATTTATAATCTAATCTCAAAACATAATGAAATGTTGATTATTTGAAAATGATTGCTGGTGTTCACACCTGTCTATTATTTCTGGAGTGATAGTGAGAGAAATGTGTGCTAATTCCTCCATTTGTAATAAGTCTCTTTGACAACAAATAAATGTCTTATACTCTCAGCCTTGAACGGTTTTTGTAACTGCATTGAAAATTACAGATTTCGCTGAATGCTGCGATTTGACTCCCTTCAACAATAAACCTTATAAGGTCTGAAATCTGTCACCGAAGTGAAGAGAAAACAGACGATAAAGATCTGTTTGCTGGGAAATGTGGCACAGTTGTTCTTTTTTTAAAATCCAATTGTATGAACTTCACTCCAAGCAATTAAGACTTGACAGGGTCAGCTTCTGTGAGCTTCTAAATCAGCTAATGATTGCTTGCGGATGACATCATTTGTCCACAAGGGTTACTCAGACTCCCTAACTTTGTATGAATGTCACAACAGTTTGACAGATCATTATTTTGCAGGCTTGAAACAAAACCATGTGTCAAGTGGTATCTCACTTTCCATCCTCTTACACATCATACTATCACAATCTATTCATCCAATGTACTTGCATAGAAGTCTGGCGATGCCTTATTTTGCATTTGCAACTCATCAATCATATGCCGGTATCTGCTTGTTCTTGCTCCTGCAACCTTAATATCCATATCTTCTACAGGTCTTGAATTTTAAATAATCTGTCTCCCACAAATGATCGTGGAAACTGGGATGATGCTGACCCAGACAGCAAGGCCCATACCCGACTACTTCATAATAAAAGGGAATGGAGTTTTGGAGACTGATTTACACAGAGCTTTGTTAGCAATGGGCAATTTGGAGCAAAGGCTGGGCCGTGGAGTTGAGGTGCAGCTCCATCACGATCTAATCAAATGGCAGGGTAGACTATTGTCAATAAGTCCTTCTATAGATATCCTCAGTTAAGATTCATTGAATAGGAAAGAGCATTGACATTTTTCATAAACTGTGGGCCCTTATCAACTCTGCCATATTTATAGCGATGTCCTTCATACCCAATTGAAGTTTGTCTGATTGTATGTGTGCAGACTGTCATATCTAACACACTGCAATATTCCATAGAGCCAAGCTTCCTCATTTATGTAGAATACATTGTTAAAAGTAATTTGTACTGTTTCCTTTGATATAATCCTGTTCTTGTGTCTTCCATTCTTTTCCTTCATAACCAGTGGGCTTTATATATATCATACACAAGCACACATTCACACACTCACTCACACAAACACACACACTAATTCACATATACACACACTCACTCACTCAGAGACACACACTCATATGCACACATTCACACACGCACATAAATACTTACACTTATACACACACTTCCATTTATGCACACAGTTATGGACTAGGCCAGACCCCCTCAAAACATTTCAAGAAAATAGACCATATCCTAATTTTGCTGGTTGTTTTAAGCAGGCATACAGTGGATATTCCAGGAGAGATGCAGCTAGTCAAACCACTTAGTTTTAAACAAAACAGAATTTATTTACAAGATTACCGACTGAAACACAAAAGAGAACAGAATACCAAATAACTGAACATATCTGAAAACCCAACACATTATCGCAATTTAATGATGCTGTTTGCAATACTTGCAACAATCCCCAAATACACCCCTTGGCACAAAAGGTAAAATCAAGCCCAAGGTCTTACAGGAGAGAAGCCAAAGAGAGAGGAGGATCAGCCTGGGCCTGTTTCTTTCAGATCCGACAGGTTTTTTAACTCTACTGTGCTAAAACCAAGCTACACTAGAGAATATACCTCTATTCCTGAGGAAGGGCTTTTGTCCAAAATGTCGATTTTCCTGCTCCTTGGATCCTGCCTGACCTGCTGTGCTTTTCCAGCACCACTCTAATCTAAACCCTAAACTAGAGAAAAGCTGAGCTGGGAGAACTGGCCAATCCCCTCTCATTGTAAAAGTGTTTTTTTTTGTTTTTAACTTGAAAGCCTTTTACCTGAGGCAGTATCTGATGGCTACAATCAACCTGGCTCTAAAACTCTTCAACCCCAGACTTTTCTAAGTCTGTGTCTTTTACGACCTGTCTGAAAATAAAACCAAGAGCAAAATAACTTTGTTAAAGGAGCAGCATCATCATAACACTGACTCACACACACATCCGCAGTCACACAGATATATACAGTTCCACACATACGCTCATATACACAGACACTCACACTCACACACTTACGTTCACACACTTACACTCATTGACATACGCATGCTCACTCAGACACACACACTCACACATACACGCACACAGACGCACTTACACTCGTACACACCCACACACACACACTGACACACCTACGCACGCCAATACTCACATGCACATATACTCATCTTAATATACGCACACACACATTATACACACACACAGACACTAACACTCACCCACAGTCACACAAAGACCCTACCCCAGAGTGTGGTGGATGCTGGGACACTTAGTAAATTTAAGGAGATGTAATGGGTTAAAAGGTTATGGAAAATGGACTGGAAAGTGGAGTTGAGGCTGAGATTAGATCATCCATGATCGTATTAAATGGCAGGGCAAGGCTAGAGGGGCTGAATACCCTACCACTGTTCCTAGTTCTTATGTTCAGGGCATCCCAAAGCACTTTGCAGTGTATTAAGTATTTTTTTGAGATGCAGTCACTGCTGCAATGTAAGGAATTGTCAGCTAATTTGTGCAAAAGCCCCACAAACAAGCAATGGAATCAGTAAACCTGATCATTTGTTTTAGAGTGGGCAAGTTTGGGGCTGATCATGGGGTAATTGTTGACCAGGACGCTGGAGAAATTCCCTGCTCATCTTCAAAATAGTGTCTTGGGATCTTTCTCCTTGGTTTAAGAAAGAAAGTATCTCTGAAAGTGCAGCAGTACCCTGGTGCCACAGTACCTTGATTTCCTGCTCAAGGATGGAATGGGATTTAAAGCCACAATGTGACTTGGAACTGAGAACACTACCCACTGCTCCCAATTCTTTCTGTGCAGGGCATGAGCCCCTACAATGCAATCAGATACATTGGACGAAGCCTCTGATAGCGAGCTTCAAAAAACAATAAAGTGTGGGTCATTATCATTGAATGTGAGGAATAAAGCTAACCAGAATCTTAGCAAAATTCCAAGATTATGAAGGGAAACTAGGTTTGCATTCCCTGACACAGGGAAACTAACAAGGTGATTTTATTGAGGTTTTTAGGATTTTGAAAAGAATGGACACAGTTGACAATGAAGTGGAGTGTTTCAGGATAAGCCTTAAAATCAGATGTAGGCCATTCAGGCCATTCATGTAAGTGGTGGTAGAAGCATAGAATTCTCTCCTGTTTGTTGAATACTTTTCAAGTGAAGAACAGTAATTTTTGGCTACATGGGATATTAAGGGATATAGAAGCAATACAGATGGATGAAGTTAGAAGTAATGTTCAACCAAGAGTTCACCAAATGGCAGAGCAGACTCCAGGGCAGAATGGCCTAGAGGAAAGATAGACTTGCATTTATATAGCACTTTTCAGGATCATGACGAGCTTGTTACAACCAGTTAAGTACCTTGTGAAGCACTGTTGTCATTGTTGTAGTATACTTGAGTTCTGACTACCAAAGCAAATCATAGAATAGTGCAGCAAGAGGCCATTCAGCCCATTGAGTCTGCACTGACCCTCTGGAGTCTCCCATCTAAACCTACCCCATCCTGTAACCCCAGACAGGGTTCTTACCATGGTTAACCTGCACATCCTTGGACAATTTAACAAGGCCAATCCACCTAATCTGCACATCTTCGGGCTGTGAGAGGAAACCGGTCCATGTAACAGAGACCTACGCAGACACAGGGAGAACAGACAAACTCCACACAGTCACCCAAAGCTGGAATCAAACCGAGGCTCTTGGTGCTGTGAGGCAGCATTGCTAACCACTGAGTCACCTTGCCATCTTTCTTCACTCAATTCAATGAAGGCAACCAAATGAGAAGAGGACAAATGAAATACTTCAAAGATTCCCTGATGACTTCTGTCAAGAAATGCAATATAGATGGATGGGAGACCCAATATAGATGGATCAGACGAAACTACCTTGGAGGAAGCTCCCGTATGTATGAGTGTGATTCTTGGAGAACAATCATCAGTAACAGGAAATGTGGGAGAGGAAACACGGAAAGGAAGCCCATGATTTCAAGGCCAAAGACCATTTCCCCCCGGGAAGTATCTGTCAAATGTATGGTTCAAAACATGGCTGTAGGATTGGCCCCACAGAACCCATGAGCAGTAACATGGAATTTCCAATGTGGATGAATAAACCCTTTAGCGAGGGATTGCCAATGAGTTATTGTGGTAATATAGGAGGCTACTGGTTTCTCTGCTTTGAGACCCGTGATTCTAATACAAAGCACTCAGATTGTTTCCATGTACAGTGTTGATCGGAGGACTCTGAACCTTCCAAAAATGGATTCATAAACATTAACAAGTGTAGGTGTAAAGTCTTTTATTTTGGTGTTCCTGTAGTGAATGTTAATGCAGATATTATTCCAGCTCTGATCTCCATGAGCAAATGCCATAAATAGGTGGCACTTCTGGTTCCAAAGGTCTTTAGTAATATCTCATTTTCCCTGTGTTATAGAGATGTACAGCACATGGTGGCTCAGTTGTTAGCACTGCTGCCTCACAGTGCTAGGGACCCGGGTTCATATTCTCCCCATGTCTGCAAGGGTTTTCACCAGATTCTCTGGTTTCCTCCCACAGTCCAAGATGTGGAATGGCCATGTAAAAAAATGCTCATTGTATCCAGGGATGTGCAGGCAGGCCATGGATTAACCATGGGATAGAGGATAGAGGAGGTGGCTCTGGGTGGGATGCTCTTTGGAGGGGCAGTATGGCCCTGAAAGGCCTGCTTCCACACTGAAGGGATTCTATGAAAAAGACCCTCCAGTCAATCGGGTCTGCACTAGTTAGAAACAAACACCTAACTGATCCATTCCAATTTTCCCAGCACTTAGCCCGTAGTCTGGCCATCGCAAATGCACATATAAATCGTTCTTCAATGTTATGAGGGTTTTTGCCTCTACCACCTTAGAGACAAAAAAACTGCAGTTGCTGGAATATAAAGTACACAGGCAGGAATCTGTAAGAACACAGCAAGCCAGGCAGCATCAGGAAGTATAGAAGTCAACCTTTCAGGTCTAACTCTACTTAAGGTCCTAAAGAAGGGTTATACTCAAAACATCGACTTCTCCATCTTCTCCTGCCAGTCTACTTTGTATTCCAGCATCTGCAGTTTTTTTGTCTCTAAGGTGGTAGAGGCAAAAACCCTCATAACATTGAAGAAAGATTTATATGTGCATTTGCAATGCCCAGACTATGGGATAAGTGCTGGAAAATGCCTCTCTTTTGCCTTTTATATATCTAAAGAAACTGTTACAGTCTTCCTTTATATTAATGGCGAGCTTACTCTCATATTTAATCTTCTCCCTCCCTATTTCATTTTTTGTTGCTCTCTGTTGGTCTTTTAGGAGAGAGTAAGGACTTCAGATGCTGGAGATCAGAGCTGAAAATGTGTTGCTGGAAAAGCGCAGCAGGTCAGGCAGCATCCAAGGAACAGGAGAATCGACGTTTCGGGCATGATTCCTGAAGAAGGGCTCATGCCCGAAATGTCGATTCTCCTGCTCCTTGGATGCTGCCTGACCTGCTGCACTTTTCCAGCAACACATTTTCAGCTCCGTTGGTCTTTGTAAACTTCCCAATCCTCTGGTTTCCCACTGCCCTTTACCACATTACATGCTTCCTCTTTTGCTTCTATGCTATTCCTGACTTCCTGAGTCAGCCACGGTTGCCTCATCCTCCCTGTATCATGCCACTTTTTCCTTGGGGTGAATCTCTGCCATGTCTCCTGAATTACTCCCAGAAACCCCTGCCTTTGCTGTTCCACTGTGTTTCCTGCTAGGCTCTTCTCCCAGTCAATTCCAGCCAGCTCCTCCCTCGTGCCTCTGTAGTTGCCTTTATTCAGCTGTAATACCGTTACCTCTGATTCCTTCTTCTCCCTCTCAAATTGCAGAGTAAATTCAATCATAATATGACCACTGCCTCCTAAAGATTCCTTCACCTTAAGCTCCCTTATCAAATCTGCCTCATTGCACTACACTAAATCCAGTGTTGCCTGTTCCCGAGTGGGCTCTACCACAAGCTGCTCCAAAAAGCCATCTCATAGACATTCCACAAATTCCTTTCTTGCAATCCATTACCAATCTGATTTTCCCAGTCTACCTGCATATTGAAGTCCCCCATGATCACTATAAATGTGCCTTTTCTATACATCTTTTCTATCTCCTGGTGTATCTTGTGCCCCAGCTCCTGACTACTGTTTGGAGGCCTCAACGTAACTCCAACTATGGTTTTTTCACTTTTGCGGTTTCTCAATTCTACCCACACAGATTCTACACCATCTGACCCTACTTCATTTCTTATTATTGATTTAATTTCATGTCTTAATTTCAACCCCACCCCCTCTGCCCACCTGCCTATCTTTTCAATAGGATGTATATCATTGAATATTCAGCTCCCAATCCTGATCCCCTTGCAGCCACGTCTCTGTGATGCCCACCGTGTCATACCTGCCAACCTCTCCTGAGTTCTGTACTCTTACCTCCTCCTTTAATTTGGGTTTTTGTATTTTGCCCTCTAGCTGAAACTCCCCCCCCCCCACCCCAGTTTAATTCAAGGCCCTGTCTACAGCCCTAGTTATGTGATTCTCTGGGATCTGGTTCCAGCACGGTTCAAATGAAGACAGTCCCATCGGAATGGGTCCCTTCTTCCTCAGTATTGGTGCCAATGTCCCATGAATACAAACCCATTTCTCCCACACTAATCTTTGAGCCAAACATTTACCTGGTTACTCTTATTGACCCTGTGCCAATTAACTCATGGCTCAGGAAGTAATCTTGAGATTATTCCCTTTTAATTTAGCTCCTAGCTGTTCATACTCCCTTAGTAGAACCTCTGCCCTAGTTTTATCTGTGTCGTTGGTATCTACGTGGACCACCGCCACTGGATCTTTACCCTCCCTCTCCAAGCAGCCCTGATGGGATATCCCAAACTCGAGCACCCAGGCAGGCAGCACAGCCTTCGGGACTCTCAATCCTGGTCACAGAGACCTGTGTCTGTGCCGGTAACTATACTATCCCCAATTACAACAACATTTCTCTTCTCTCCCCTCACTTGAATGGCTCCCTGCACCATGGCACTGCACTCAGTTGCCTCATCCCCCCTGTAATCATCATTTCCACCCGCACATCTCAATCATGTCCCCCCTCAATCGCTTCTGCTCCAAGTTTAGTTAGTTTGAAGATGAGCTGTTAATTCTGCGTACGACATTTCATATTAAAATTGCATTTAAATGGCTGTAACACATTGTACGATGAAATAAGGCATAAATAAGTCCAAGGAATCTTGAGATTGAAATTGGAAAATTGTGATTTTTATAAGGAGCAGAACAACTCAGCTTCCAACTTGTAATTCATGGTTTACTCGCAGTGTGAAGTGTAGCTAAAATACAATCCATTCATTTTGTTCATCTGAAAATAAAAAAAACTACATTTTTATATTCAACAAGATGAAAATGACATTCGAGGCATAGAGATTGCTGATTATGGATTCATCAGAATGGCAGTGAGGAGAAGGAGCTGGTCATGAGGGGATAATTGATATGCACAAGATGTTTCCATTGGGCAGAATGGGCTAAGAGGCTTGAAAGATATTTAAATGTTTTTTGATGTTGGGAACAAATGACATGTGCGACAGGTCACAGAAACTGAGTAGGAAGTTTTATTGTACATGCATCATATGGTGGCACAGTAGCACTGCTGCTTCACGGCACCAGGGACCTGGGTTCGATTCCAGTGTCCGACAACTGCCTATGTGGAGTTTGCGCATTCTCCCTGTGTCTGTGGGTTTCCTCCCACAGTCCAAAGATGTGCAAGTTATGTGGAATGGCCATGCTAAAAGCAAATTGTGTCATAGTGCTCAGGATTGTATAGCTTAGGCGGATTAGCCATGGGGCAACGTGGGTAGATTGGGATGCTGTTCAGAGAATGGCTTGTCTCCACACTGCAGGAATTCCATGTATTTGTTTATGTAGAATCACAGAAACAGGCTATTTGTGTCCTTCTGCTGCTCATGATTTTCCTCCCATTCAGCTTATTGACATATCCTTCTATCCCGTTCTCCATCCTGTCCTGTGCCTAAATACTGCCATCCACTTCAATCACTGCAAGTTCCATGATGAACATGGAATGATCTATCACGTGGAGGAGTTGAGGCAAGGCCCCACAGCATCTCTGCAGGAAATATTGAATGAATTATTGAAACAGAGGAAGAGCTATTGAGGGAGAAAAATAATTGCTTTAAGCTTTCGATTTGTCTTGCGCAAAACAGGATGGGCTGAGTCACTTCCTTTTGCACCGTAAGTGTCTGCATTAAAGGCAAAGTTATCACAATCCTATTGGACCATAGGGCTGCTGTTTGATTAAAGGGAGACGACAATTAGTGATTTAATCTGAGGGTCACCACAC
The DNA here is from genome assembly GCF_020745735.1 of Hemiscyllium ocellatum. Classification (NCBI taxonomy): domain Eukaryota; kingdom Metazoa; phylum Chordata; class Chondrichthyes; order Orectolobiformes; family Hemiscylliidae; genus Hemiscyllium; species Hemiscyllium ocellatum. The sequence continues at coordinate 15,695,655 of NC_083442.1, forward strand.
CTCAGGTGAGGGAGAGAAGAGTCCTTCCTGGTTACCTCAGCCAGTGCAGAAATTGAACTCACACTGCTAACATGACTCTGCCACACAGCACCTGGATAAACTAGACATTTAGCCCCCAACTTTGTGGTAGTAGCGACAATATTCTGAAGCCAGGATATGTAATTAGTTGGGAAACACAGTATTTATCGCAGGATGCATCATTTGCATTGTAATGAATTCACCAAGATTTGTTCAGACATGAAAATCAGCTCACTGCCCTTACCGTTCAGAGCAAGTCACCTGACACCCCAACTCCATTGAGTGTGACAGGAACATGTTCATTTTGGGTTTATACTTCATAAGTTCAAATCAATAATGCACAATGAGCATAACAAAATGCAAATTTAATTTCTTTCAACTACTAGTGTATAAGTATGAGAAAATTATAATCTTGTCTTAGAGACCAGACAGCTAAGGTAGCTTTATAGTTGTCAATCCCGATAGGATCTCAGAATTGAATACTGTTTTCATCTCACTAATCCACATGTGTTATCCTTCAATCTATTACAACTTTTTCCTTCCTTAATCGTGACTATAAATCGTGAGAGTTAGCTTTACTTTTAACAATAACAGACTATTTGCAACCTCAATTTAAAAATAGATGCATAAGTGCATCATGCACTTCAGAGAAAATGTGTCCCATATAACCACTTATTCAATTTTGTCCAATCTACAGAGAAACGATGCATGAAGCTTTTGGAAGATAAAATTGAAATGAAAGCAAGAGCTAAAAAGAAGGAGTTATATAATGGAGCTATTGCTAACCTTTCTGTTAGCTCGATCAGTTTAGTTGAAGGCTGTCATTGAGTCTTTTCAGTCTTGGAATTTACAAAGTTTTGTTTGAAGTTTATTTTTTAAAAAATACTTAAGAGAAATCTTGGAAACCTCTTCCAGTTCTAGTGCCTTAATACACAAAAGAAATAGAGATAATGGAGGCTATTCAGCCCCTCAAGCCTATTCCACCATTCAATAGGATTATGGTTTTTCTGATCGTGGTCTTAACTCCAAGTTCCAACCTGTACCCCATAATCCTCCAATGCCCTGTCAATCAAAGATCCATCTAACTCCATCCTGAATATATTCGAAGACTTGGGCTCTGTTGCTCACTGAGGTAGGGAATTGCAAAGATTATTGACCCTTTGTGCCTGTTGAACATTTCCCATTTTTATCATTCCACCATCGGCATCAATGCGTTCCACTGCCTTAGCTCTGGAAACTGCAAGCAGAAGCCACTTTACCTTTCTGCTTGACGTCGCTGAGGTAGATCAATTTTTTGTTAAGCAAATGTATCAAGGGACTTGGGCCAAAGGCAGGTATATGGAGATAGGTCACAGATCAATCAGGATCTCATTAAATGGAAGAACATGCTTGAGAAGCTGAATGACTACTCCTCTACTTAGTTAACACCCTCCCTAACATCTAACTCTCTGATCCTAATTTTATTTTAATATTCATTCATGGGATGTGGGTGTCACTGGCTGGGTTGCCCTTGAGGAGGTGATGGTGAGCTGAAGTCTACGTGCTATAGGTTGGTCTAAAGTGCCCTTAGGGAAGGAATTCCAGATTTTGACCCAGCAACAGTGAAGGAACTGCAATTTATTTCCAAGTCAGGATGGTGAGTGGCTTGGAAGGGAACTTGCATAAGGTGGAGTTCCCATATACCTGCTGCCCCTGTCTGTCTAGGTAATAGTGTTTGTGATAGATAAAGTCCAATACTACGGAGACAGGCCCTTTGGCCCAAACTGGTCCATATCGATGAAAATGTCCATCCACATTAACCCCATTTTTCTGCACTTGGCCAGAATCCATCTAATCCTTTCCTATCCATCGATTTGTTCCAAATTCCTTGTAAATAGAGTCAGAGAGTCATAGAGATGTATAGCATGGAAACAGACCCTTCGGTCCAACCCGTCCATGCTGACCAGATATCCCGACCCAATCTAGTCCCACCTGCTAGCACCCAGCCTATACCCCTCCAAACCCTTCCTATTCATATACCCATCCAAATGCCTCTTAAATGTTGCAATTGTACCAGCCTCCACCACTTCCTCTGGCAGCTCATTCCATACACGTACCACCCTCTGTGTGAAAATGTTGCCCCTAAGGTCTCTTTTATATCTTTCCCCTCTCACCTAAACCTATGCCCTCTAGTTCTGGACTCTCCGACCCCAGGGAAAAGACTTTGCCTATTTACCCTATCCAAGCTCCTCATAATTTTGTAAACCTCTATAAGGTCACCCCTCAGCCGCCGACGCTCCAGGAAAACAACCCCAGCCTGTTCAGCCTCTCCCCATAGCTCAAATACTCCAACCCTGGCAACATCCTGCAAATCTTTTCTGTACCCTTTCAAGTTTCACAACATCCCAGAATTGCAGTCAATATTCTAACACTGGCCTAACCAATGTCCTGTACAACTGCAACATGACCTCCCAACTCCTGTACTAAATACTCTAACCAATAAAGGAAAGCATACAAAACACCTTCTTCACAATCCTATCTACCTGCGACTCCACTTTCAAGGAGCTATGAACCTGCACTCCAAGGTCTCTTTGTTCAGCAGCACTCCCAAGGACCTTACCATTAAGCGTGTAACTCCTGCTAAGATTTGCTTTCCCAAAATGCAGCACCGCATTTATCTGAATTAAACTCCATCTGCCACTTCTCAGCCCATTGGCCCATCTGGTCAAGTTCCTGTTGTAATCTGAGGTAACCCTCTTTGCTGTCCACTACACCTCCAATTTTGGTGTCCTCTGCAAACTTACTAACTGTACCTCTTATGCTCGCATCCAAATTATTTATGTAAATGACAAAAAGTAGAGGACCCAGCACCGATCCTTCTGATATTCCACTGGTCACAGGCCTCCAGTCTGAAAAACAACCCTCCACCACCACCCTCTGTCTTCTACCTTTGAGCAAGTTCTGTATCCAAGTGACTAGTTCTCCCTGTGTTCCATGAGATCTAACCTTGCTACTCAGTCTCCCATGGGGAATCTTGTTGAATGCTTTACTGACGTCTATATAGATCACATCCACCGTTCTGCCCTCATCAATCCTCTTTGTTACTTCCTCAAAAAACTCAATCAAGTTTGTGAGACATGATTTCCCACACACAAAACCATGTTGACTGTCTCATATCAGTCCTTGCCTTTCCAAATACATGTGCACCCTGTCCCTCAGGATTCCCTCCAACAACTTACCCCCCCCACCGAGGTCAGGCTTACTGGTCTATAATTCCCTGGCTTGTCCTTACCGCCCTTCTTAAACAGTGGCACCACGTTTGCCAACCTCCAGTCTTTCGGCATCTCACCAGTAACTATCAATGATACAAAAGGCCCAGCAATCACTTCTCTAGCTTCCCACAGAGTTCTAGGATACACATAGTCAGGTCCTGGGGATTTATCCACTTTTATGTGTTTCAAGACATCCAGCACTTCCTCCTCTCTAATATGGACATTTTGCAAGATGTCATCATCTATTTCCCTATATCTTCCATATCTTTTCCCACAGTAAATACTGATGCAAAATACTCATTTAGTATCTCTCCCATTTTCTGCGGCTCCACACAAAGGCCGCTTTGCTGATCTTTGAGGGGCCTTATTCTCTCCCTCGTTACCATTTTGTCCTTAATGTATTTGTTAAAACTTTTTGGATTCTCCTTTATTCTATTTGCCAAAGCTATCTCACGTCCCCTTTTTGCCCTCCTGATTTCCCTCTTCAGTATACTCCTACTTCTTTTATATTCTTCTAAGGATTCGCTCGATCTATCCTGTCTTTACCTTACATATGTTTCCTTCTTTTTCTTAACCAAACCCTCCATTTCTTTAGTCATCCAGCATTCCCTATAACTACCAGCCTTCCTTTTCACCCTGACAGGAATATGCTTTCTCTGGATTCTTGTTATCTCATTTCTGAAGGCTTCCCATTTTTCAGCCGTCCCTTTACCTGTGAACATCTGCCCCCAATCAGGTTTTTGAAAGTTTAGATTAGATTAGACTTACAGTGTGGAAACAGGCCCTTCGGCCCAACAAGTCCACACCGACCCGCCAAAGCGAAACCCACCCATACCCCTACATTTACCCCTTACCTAACACTACAGGCAATTTAGCATGGCCAATTCACCTGACCGCCACATCTTTGGACTGTGGGAGGAAACCGGAGCACCCGAAGGAAACCCACGCTGACACGGGGAGAACGTGCAAACTTCACACAGTCAGTCACCTGAATCGGGAATTGAACCCGGGTCTCAGGCGCTGTGAGGCAGCAGTGCTAACCACTGTGCCACTGTGCCACCCAGTTCTTGCCTAATACTGTCAAAATTAGCCTTTCTCCAATTTAGAACTTCAACTTTTAGATCTGGTCTATCCTTCTCCATCACTATTTTAAAACAAATAGAATTATGGTCGCTGGCCCCAAAGTGCTCCCCCACTGACACCTCAGTCACTTGCCCTGCCTTATTTCCCAAGAGTAAGTCAAATTTTGCACCTTCTGTCGTAGGTACATCCACATACTGAATCAGAAAATTTTCTTGTACACACTTAACATTAAATGTTGTTAATGTATCCGCCTCAACCACTTCCACCGGCAGCTTATTCCATATGCGTACCACCATCTGTGTAAAAATGCTGCCCCTCAGGTTCCCTTTTGTTCTTTTCCCTCTAACCTTAAACTGATGCCTACAAGTCCTCGATTCCCCAACTCTGGGAAAAAGACTGTGTGCATTCACCCTGTCAAGGCCTCTTATGGTCTTATACACATCTATAAGGTCATCCCTCAATCTTGTATGCTCCAAACAAAAATGTCCTGGCTTGTCCAACCTGTCCCTATAACTCAGACCATTGAATCCAGGCAACATCCTTGTAGATTTCCTTTGCACTCTCTTCAGTTTAATAACATTCTTCTTATAGCAAAACTGAACATAATACTCCAAATGTGGACTAAACCATCATTCTGTAGAATTGTAACATAACTGTCCAACTTCTATACTTAATGAATGACTGATGAAGGCCAGTGTGCAAAAAGCTTTCTTAACCACCCTGTCTACCTGGGACTCTACTTTCAGAGAACAGTGCACCTGAACTCCAGGGTCCCTCTGTTCCACTACACTCCTTCAACTATCATTCGCCATGAAACTCCTACCTTGACTTGATTTTCCAAAATTAAGACCTCACACTTATCTATATTAACCATTTCTCGCCCGCTTCCCCAGCTGCTCAAGGCCCTGGTACAATTTTTGATAACCTTTCTCACTGTCCATGATATCGCCTAATTTAGTGTCATTAATGAACTTACTAACCATGTCTTGTACATTCTCATCCAAATCATTATATTGATAACAAACAATTTTGGGCCTAGCACCAACCCCTAGTCACAAGTCACCAGTCCAACAAACATCCTTCCACTATTACCCTCTGCTTTCTACCATCAATAGTGTTTCCAATTTGCCAGCTCCCCCTGGATTCCATGCAATCTAGCCTTCCAGAGCAGCCTACCATGTGGAACCTTATCAAAGACCTTACTGAAATCCATATAGACTATGTCTACCGCCCTGCCCTCGTCAACCTTCCTGGTCACTTCATCAAAATACTCTAACAAGTTTGTGAGGCATGATCTCCCTTGCACAAAGCCATGCTGACTACTCCTAGTCAAACCTTGTCTTTCCAAATGCATGTATACCTTATCTCTCAGAACCTTCTCAAGTAACTTACCCACCACAGATGTTAAGCTCACTGGTCTATCATTCCCAGGCTTTTCTTTGCAGCCCTTCTTGAATAAGGACACAACATTTGCTACCTTCCAATCTTCCAGGACCTCACCTGTGACTAACGATGATGCAAAAATATCAGCCAGGGACCCTGCAATTTCTTCTGTAGCCTCTTGTAGTGTTTTTGGATATATGTCATCAGGACAAGAAGATTTATTCACCTATCATACACTCTAATACATCCAACTGTGATATGGACTGTCCCCAAGGTATGACCAGTAACTTCTCCAAGTTCACAAGTCCTCATGCCTTTTTCCACGGTAAACACAGGAGAGATATTCATTGGGAACCTCACCCATCTCCTGGGGTTCCACACATACTCATTTACTTTGGTCATTGAGGGGTCCTATTCTCCCTCTAGTTATTCTTTTTCCTTTAATATACTTAAAGAACCTCTATCTTCTCAGCTAAGGCTATCTCCTGCCTCCTCCTGATTTCCTTCTTCAGTAAACCCTGCTTCAGTAATTCCTGAATACCTTCATAAATTCCCTTGATCCCAGGCTGCATGTACCTGAGCCACACCCTTTTGTCTCGTCAAAGCCTCAATTTCTCTTGTCATCCAAGTTTTGCTATACCTGCCAAACTTGCCCTTCACCCTCTCAGGAACATATAGACCTCCAGTTGGTTATCTCACATTGAAAGGCCTCCAACTTGCCAGAGGTCCCTTTACCTGCAAATAAACTTACTCCAATCAACCCCTGCAAGCTCCTGTCCAATGCCTGATGAAGGGCTAATGCCTGCAGCGTTGACTCTCCTGCTCCTCGGATGCTGCCTGACCTGCTGTGCTTTTCCAGCATGGAAACAGACCCTGCCATGTCAATCAGATATCCAAAATTAATCTAGTTACATTTGCTAGCATTTGACCTATTTCCCTCTTCCTCTCCATATACCCATCCAGGTGCCTTTAAAATGTTGTAATTGTACCAGCCTCCACCACTTCCTCTGACAGCTCATTCCATGCACGTACCACTCTCTGTGTGAAAACATGGCCCCTTTGGGTCCCTTTTAAATCTTTTCCCCTCACCTTAAGCCTATGCCCTCTTGTTTTGGACTGCCCACCCTGGGGAAAAAAACATTGGGTAACTTATCCAAGCCCCTCAGCCTCTGATGCTCTAGGGAAAACAGCCACAACCTATTCAGCTTCTCTCTATAGCTCAAACCCTGGCAACATCCTTGTAAATCTTTTTGGAACCCTTCAAATTTCACAACATCTTTCCTATAGCAGGAAGTTTCTATTTTTTTTAAACACTTCCATCCCCAGTTTTCAATAACAGGACAGAATAGTGCGTTAGACATCTTTTTAAATTAGTAAATTAAAGATTGAATATGCTGACCCAGACAGCAAGAAGAAAAGAAATTTGATGGCCCGATTCTAAAGCAGTAACTGTAGTGATGCCATGACTCAAACATAAGCAAATTATTTCATTACTTATTTCCTGTGAACTACTTGAAATGCTTAAAACTAAACATGCATAATCTTTTAAAAAATAATTTTTAAAAAGTTATTCTAGCAGCTTTATAGACCAGTGCCTTATTTCATTTTGTTTAATGTAATTAGATTGCCCACAGCAGGCATCATACCAGACTGCAAAGTCAGGGAAACAGTACGCCACAATTCTTATCATTAGTGTTTTAAATAAACAGTATCGTTTTTGGATCTCAACAGGCTGAGCTTTGAACACAAGACGGGTCCTAATCTGCTTGGTGTGAAGATATTATAATCCCCTGACCCTGACCTTCTCTCTCAGAACTGCAGGAGAGCATCAACTTGCTTTGGGTGATAGTGAGTTGCTTTCATATCTCTCCTCTATTTTGTCATATTGAGTTTAGTCAGAGACTGTTTGGATTAAGGGTCTCCATATCAGATTGGTTCAGGCTATATTCACTGAAAACTGAGGAGAGATGTCACAGAAACCTATAAAGTTCTAACAGGACTAGACAGGGTGAACGCAGGAAGGATGTTCCTGATGATTGGGGAGTCCGTCATCAGGGATCACAGTCTAAGGATACAGGGTTTGCCAGGAACCTTTTGACAGAAAGAGGCCATTTGGCTCATCGTATCCTTATCAGCCTATAGTAATAGGTCACCATAGTCTTACCAGACTATAGCGCTGTCATTAGAGAGAGAGAGATAACTGGTGGTGATGCAGGCCACCTCACCTCAGGTAAGGGGAGAGGTTGAGAGTACAATTTCTTCTTGGTAACCTCAGCCAGTGTGGGGATTGAACCCACACCATTGGGATCACACATTAACCTTTGAGCCAACTGAGGTAAACTGACTTCCTACCAGCCAATAAACAGCCGTCAGGCTAATCCTTTTTCAACTCTCAGTCCACAGTTTCTGTGGGTTACATTATGTCAAGTGCATGTCAAATCTGATGAGGATTTCTGCCTTGATCATCATTTGGTGGCTCAGTGATTAGCACTGCTGCCTCACAGCACCAGGGTCCCAGGTTCAATTCCAGCCTCGGATAACTGTCTGTGTGGAGTTTCCTCCCACAGTCCAAAGATGTGCAGGTCAGGTGAATTGGTTATCCTAAATTGCCCATAGTGTTAGGTGCGTTAGTCAGAGGGAAATGGGCCTAGATGGGTTACTCTTCGGAGGGTCGGTGTGGACTTGTTGGGCCGGAGGGCCTGTTTCCACACTGTAGGGAATCTAATCTAATAATTTCAAGCAGCAATTTCCACATCCCCTGGGTGAAAATAATTTTGTCTCAATTTCCTTCCACCGATTATTTTAAACTTACCAGATATTGATACCTCTTTCTGTCAGATCCACTCTATCCCAGCCCCTCATCATTGGACACACCTCCCCTCTTCCTCCACTGTTTCAAAATAAACAACTCCAGTCCATTTAAATAAAAGCAAAACACTGCAGATGTCGGAAATCTGAAATAAACCCGAAAGTGTTGGAAAAACTCTGCAGGTTTGGCAGCACCTGAGGAAAGCTCAGCTGCAGAGCTGTTCGGAGCTACAGCACCAACGTCAACATTGACTTGCCCATTGCGGAGAAATCACAGCCTCATGCAGACATTGGAGGACTGTGCAATGGGGAAAGAAAAAGAGATGGGACATAGAGAGGAGCAAAACAGAGTTAATGTTTCAAATTCAATCTGGCTGCAGTTCAGGTCTCTGAACTATAGGAAGGATGGGATTGTACTGGAGGGAGTGCGGAGGAAATTCACCGGGATGCTGCTTGTGATGGAGCAGTTTAGCGAGGGAGTGAGGCTGGATGAGCTCAGGTTGTTTTCTTTGGAACAGAGAAGGTGAGTGAGGACCAGACTGAAGTGTCGAGATTATGAGTGGCATTAACAGGGTGGAAAGAAAACAGGTCGTCCCTTTTAATCGAAGGGTTAATAACAGGGGGCTATAACTTCAAAGTGAAAAGCAAGAGGTTTAGAGCAGATTTCTGCAAAAACATTTTACCCCAGAGAGTGGAGAATGTACTGTTCGGGAGGGTAGTTGAGGTGGGAAACCTCATAGCCTTTAAAAAGTACTTGGATGAGCCTTGAACATTCACAGGCCAAGGATGGGATAGTTGGCTTAATATGGATATGTTGGCTCAGACTGAATGGGTTGAAAGGCCTGTTCTATGCTGTATGACTCTTCTTGAGGTAATTAGAGGCTGATAGCTTTAGAACTCACTGTGGGAATACTCCCAGACTCCTTGGCGGGAGAGCTCAGGGGAGTTGTTTAGGTGAGATTTCTGGGTTAGGGGTCATGGGCAGAGGAGGGTGTGGGTGCAGGAAGAAAGGACAAAAACTTGCCTGTCATTGGCCACCCCCTGCCCTATATCTAGTTCCTTGGTCATGCAGTCACCTCCCTCTCTCCTTCAAACCGACAGCCCGTCCACACCTGTTTAGGACTCTAATAGTGGCAGGGCAGGAAGCTGAAATTTGGGCCTATTACAGACAAGGTAGGGAATGTTGGTTCTGATCCATCACTGTCAAGATGAGAGTGGTGGTGGAAAAGCGCAGCAGGTCAGGCAGCAGCCGAGGAGCAAGAAAATCGACGTTTTGGACAAAAGCCCTTTATCTGATCCATCACTACCCACTTCATTGAGTTCCCTTCCCACCTCGAAGCTCGCTAAAGCTGTCAGAGTCCTTTTAAACAAGGAGGAAGTGAGGACTACAGATGCCGGAGATCAGACTCAGTGTGGTGCTGGAAAAGCACAGCAGGTCAGACAGCATCCGAGGAGCAGGAGAATCGATATTTTGGGAATAAGCCCTTTATTAGGAATGAGGCTGGTAAGCCTGGGGGCTGAGAGACAAGTGGGAGGAGGTGGGCTGGTGGGAATGTAGCTGGGAATGTGATAGGTAGTTGAAAGTGGGGGAGAAGGTGATAGGTCGGAGAGGAAGATGGAGTGAATATTTCCCTCCCCATCCCTATCAGCATTTCAGAGAGACCATTCCTTCTGCAACTCTCTTGTCAGATCCATGCCCTCACCCTCCCCCCCCCCCCCCACCAGTCCACACCCTGCTCCCAGCACCTCCCCCTGCCACTGCAAGAACTTCAAAACATGTGCCTACACCTCCCCCTCACCCCCAACCAAGGCCCAAAAGATCCTTCCACATCCGACAGAAATTCACCTATACTTCCATAAATGTCATCTACTGTATCCATTGCATCCGATGTGGTCACCTCTACATCAGGGAGAGATAGGACGCCAACTTGCAGATCGCTTCAGAGAACATCTCTGGGACACCCGCACCCACCCACCCCACTGCCCTGTGGCTGAACACTTCACCTCCCTCTGCTGCTCCACCAAGGACATGCAGGTCATGGACCTCCTCCATCGCCAAACCCTAACCACCCTGGAGGAAGAACACCTCATCCTCCACCTTGGGACCCAGCAACCATAGGGGATTAATGTGGATTTCACCAGTTAACTCATTCTCCACCCGCCCCCCCCCCCCCACCTTATTCCAGTCCCAAGCCTGCAATTCAGCATTGCCCTCTTGACCTGTCCATTGTCTTTCCCATCTATCCGCTCCACCCTCCTCTCTGACCTATCATCTACTCCCCCACTTTCATCTACCTATTGCACTCTCAGCTACTTCCCCCCCAAGAATGTCCCTCCCCATCCCACCACCCCCTTTTAGCTCCCAGCCCACAATCTTCATTCCTGAGGCCTCCACATCAATAAACTGATGTCAATCCTGTGCAGTTGTTCTTCTGAGGGAGACCCTGGAGACTGAGGGTGCCGTCCTTTCACTGCAGGAAAGAAGCCTACACGGCATGGTGTATCTAAACCATGCGTTTATTTTGAGAACTTGATATGAACAGGCCAACAAGCCACATGCCCGATGAAGGGCTTCTGCCCGAAATGTCAATTCTCCTGCTCCTCAGATGCTACCTGACCAGCTGTACTTTTCCAGAACCACACTCTCTACTCCTTTTAATCAAGGTAAATTCTATCATTTCAAACTCAGGAGTGAAAAGATGGCAATTTATTCAGCAATTTGGTGGTGACATCTTTTGGAAGATTGTCGATGTCCACAATTCTGTGGTCTCCATGAGCTGAAGCATTAGCCCTGCTTTGGTTTACACAGATGCTGCCTTGACTTGCTGAACATTTGCATCACCTGCTGTTTGTTTTGAGGGACATTAACAGGATGGATCTGAGCCTGCAGAAAGAGTAAGTCAAATATATGGAGGAAGATGGCAGTGAAATGGTTTGTGAGTGTCAGTGGACTGGGACAGATTTTTCTTCATCACTGTAAAGCTCCCACTTCTGTCATCCCAGGCATTGTGACACGGAGTGGTTACAACTGATTTAACTTACTTTTCCTCCTTTTACTTTCTCATTTGTTTTCTCCCCTTTGCTGCTGTCTCATATTTGTAAATCAGTACGGACAGTTATTGTCTTGGTCTTGTAATGTGGCTGAAGAGGAGATGCCATGTCCCATTAATACTGTGAAGGGTATAACGCTGCACTGACTAATTCCATATGTCGTTTGCTTTAGTTCTGCCTCTTTGTACAGGGATGAGGATAATTTTCTAACATATTTATTTTGTGTCAACTGCAATTTTATGGCACAGTTATTTTTTTTTCCCCCTGGTAATGAACTTGTCCAACCTGGCTCCATGCAGATAAACCTTTGTTGCTTGTGATTAACTTCCACCCCTATTGCCTCACTGACAATCACCCTTTCTATTCTCGTTTCAGAAAAATAGGGAAAGCTATTTGTTTGCACTTTGCTGCTTTTTCTGGCTGTGAATACTTTGATTAAACTGTTACTTTTAAAATTACAGGCCCTATTTTAGGTTTCATGAGCTGGGCAACTTAATCTGATCAGAGAAGTGAGTGAGCTACTGACTTCCAGACATCTATAAATAATACATTGAACATGTTTGCCTGGTTTTTATAATGTTGTAATGCTCCCAGTTAGAATGTATGCATTTATAATGGAAGCCCAATATTATTTCCCTTTCCCACTACAGGAATGTTTTCACAAATATCTTGTAATTTGTCAAATCCTTTTCCATTCATAATATTCCTCAATATGCCAGGCCTCTTTCCATTCACTGTAGTCAATGTGTCAAACCACTGTCACATTGCCAATTTCAGCAGCCAGGGGATTTCTTGGAGACTTACTTGTGGAAATATTTTGGAAAAAATGTTCACACATAACTGGAGTGTCTGCCAACTTCCAGTAAAGCTCCAGGAGTAGTGTTGAGGATATTCCCAGTTTATAGGGCAGCATGGTGACTCACTGCTGCCTTACAATGTCAGGAACCCAAGTTTGATTCCAGCCTCAGATGATTGACTGTGTGGCCTGCACACTTTCCCCATGTCTGCATGGGTGTGCTCTGGTTTCCTTCCACAATTCAAATATTTGATTTGATTTACTATTGTCACATGTACCTCGGTACAGTGAAAAGTTTTGTTTTCATAGTTTCATAGTAATAGAAGCAGTAGGCCATTTGGCCCGCCAAGCCTGCTCCACCACTCATTAAGATCATGGCTGCTCTATCCAGTATCCCCATAACCCTTCATTTCCCCTACCATGCAAAAACACATCCAACTGTGTCTTGAATATATTTATGGAGATACCTCTACTGCTTCCTTGGGAACAGAATTCCATGAATTCACTACTCTGGAAAAATAGTTCCTCCTCATCTCTGCCCTAAAATTACTCCCCCTAATCTTGAGCCATGTCCCCCAGTGCTAATCTTACCCACCAGTGGAAACAACTTGCTGCCTCTGTTTTGTCTACCCCTTTCAATATTTTATATATTTCTACAAGATCCCCTCCCATTCTTCTAAATTCTAGCATGTACAGTCCCAGGCGGTTCAACCTCTCCTCATGGGGTAACTCCCTCACCTCCAGAATCAACCTGGTGACCCTCCTCTGCACCGCCCCCAAAGCCAGTACATCCTTCCACAAGTAAGGAGACCAAAACTGTGCACAATACTCCAGGTCCAGCCTCACCAACACCTTGTACAATTGCAGCTGAACCTCCCTGTACTTAAATTCAATCCCTCTAGCAATAAAAGCCAATATTCCGTGTGCTCTCCTGATTACCTGTTGGACCGGCAAATCAACTTTTAGCAATTCATGTACGAGCACTCCTAAGTCCCTCTGCACAACATCATGCTGCAATCTTTCACCATTTAAATAATACTCTGACCTACTGTATTTACTTCCAAAGAGGATAATCTCTCATTTACCAGCATTGTACTCCATCTGCCAGACCCTTGCCCACTCACTTAACTTATCTAAATCTTTCTGCAGACCCTCCACATCCACTCAATTTAGTGTCATCAGCAAACTTGGATATGTTACATTTGGCCTCCTCTTCCAAATCATTTATTTCTCTCATGTACAGTTGCTGGCCCAACACTGACCCTTGTGGCACCCCACTCACCACTGATCACCAACCAGAGAATTACTCATTTCTATCCCAACTCTCTGCTTTTTATTGGTTAACCAGTCCTCCATCCATGCTAGCACATTTCCTGAAACTCCATGCATTTTTATCTTATGGATGAATCTTTTATGCAGTATCTTATTGAATGCATTCTGGAAATTCAAGTATACAACATCAACCTGTTCCTCTCCATCCACCATGCTTGTTACATCCTCAAAGAACTCTGGTAAGTTTGTCAAACACAACCTTCCCTCCCTGAATCCAAGCTGCGTCTGCCTGATGGGACCCTTTCCAACCAGATGTCTCACTATTTCTTCTTTAATTGATAGCCTCCAGTATTTTCCTGACTACAGGTGTTAAGCTAACTGGCCTATAGTTTCCTGCCTTTTTAAACAGGGGCGTGACATTTGCTGTCTTCCAGTCCACAGGACCTGCCCCGGAGTCCAGAGAATTTTAGTGATTTACCACTAACACATCGATTACAACTTCCGCGAATTCTTTTCAGCACCCTACGATGCATTCTGTCAGAGCCAGGGGACTTATCTATCCTTAGACCCTCAAGTTGGCTCAATGCTACCCCTTTCATGATAACAACTGAATTGAGGCCATTATCTCCCATCATATCCTTAACATCATTCTTTAGCATCTTTAGACACATCTTCCACTGTGAAGACTGACACAAAATAGTTATTCAAGACCTCAGCTGGTTCAGCATTAGCCAATATTAATTCCTCTTTCTCGTCCTTCAAGGGACTTACGCCCACTTTAGCTACCTTTTCCATTTTATACATTTATAAAATTTTTTCCTGCTTGTTTTTATATTCTATGCTAGTTTGCCTTCATAATCTATCTTTCCTTTCTTCATTTCTTTTTACAGTTTTCCCAGTTTTCCCGTTTCCCACTACTCTTGTCTACTTTTGCATGCATTGCAGGCAGATCATAATATACAAAGCTCATAGGGTAATAGAACAAAGCAAGGAATGCAAAGTTATGGCGACAAAGAAGGTGCATAAAAGCAAAATCAACATTAGGTTTGAATTTTGACAGGCCCATTCAGAAGTCTAATAATGCCAGGCAGGAAGCTGTTCTTGAATCTGTTGAACGTATGCTCAGGCTTTTACATTTCCTGCCTGATGGAAGAGTTTGGAAGAGATTATAACTGGGGTAAGAGGGGTCTTTGATGATGTTGGCTGTCTTTCCGAGGCATCGTGATGTGCGGGTTAGGTGGATTAGCCATGGTAAATGTGAAGTTACGGGGGTAATTGGGGTGACCTTTAGAGGTAGGCGAATGGTCCTATTTTGCAAAATCTTTTCAAAATCTTCCCGTTTGATTAAAATTACAGTTCGTCATCATCTGCTTGTGAGGAGCATAAAATAGTTGAAAATGTGTTGCTGGTTAAAGCACAGCAGGTCAGGCAGCATCCAAGGAATAGGAAATTCAACGTTTCGGGCATAAGCCCTTCATCAGGAATGAGGAGAGTGTGCCAGGCAGGCTAAGATAAAAGGTAGGGAGGAGGGACTTGGGGGAGGGGCGATGGAGATGTGATAGGTAGAAGGAGGTCAAGGTGAGGGTGATAGGCCGGAGTGGGGGTGGGGGCGGAGAGGTCAGGAAGAAGATTGCAGGTTAGGAGGGCAGTGCTGAGTTGAGGGAACCGACTGAGACAAGGTGGGGGGAGTGGAAATGAGGCTGAGTCCGTGTGGGATCAGTCGGTTCCGTAGGCAGGTGCTGAGGAAGGAGATGTGGCTGTGGTAGCGAGTCTGTTTGAGAACGTGGCTGAAGAGTTTCTTTGCAGAGGAGATGACCTGGGGGGGGGGGGGGGGGGGGGTGCAGTGAGAGAGAGACTCACTGAAATCCTCGCAGTAGGTTAAAATATCCAGGTTCGGTGGAAGAGTCACTTTGGAGTTGACATATTAATTGGGCAGAATTTTAAAAGGGTCTAAGTATTGTGGGCTATGGTGAGATTTGGGGTAGAATCAGATGGAAGTCCAGAGAGGGGCACCTCACTACATTTTCCTGCTGTTGCTGAGCATTGAGGAGAGCTTCTCTCTGGGCAACAGCAGGTTGCCAATTAAGGGAATTATAACTTGTTTAAATGAGAAAGCTCAACATGGAAAGTAGCATGGATTCAGCTCACATTTACTCTGACATACTCGTAGGCACAGCCAAAGTATATCTTAAGGCATGATCCAGGGGCCATGAGTTGCATGCACTCCACGCACTGGAATTTGATCGAACATTTCTCAATGCCTCACAACCATCATAGCATCTCTCTGAGACAATGGCAGGCTGCACTCACTGCTGGTATTGAGGGGCTGCACCAGGGACACTCTGCACAGGAGCCAAGACCCAGCTCATGGTTTGGACCAGAAAGAGGGACATTTTAATGAGCCACACACTTAAATGGTGGTGCAACAGCTACATGAGGGGGATGCCAAGCTTTCCTGGGAACTCTGAATATGACAGCTTCTGAACATCTGTTCAATCAGAGTGGTGGGTGACCTTTTAGATTAGATTACCTACAGTGTGGAAACAGGCCCTTCGGCCCAACAAGTCCACACCGACCCGCCGAAGCGCAACCCACCCATACCCTGACACTTACCCCTTCACCTAACACAATGGGCATTTTTAGCATGGCCAATTCACCTGACCTGCACATCTTTGGACTGTGGGAGGAAACCGGAGCACCCGGAGGAAACCCACGCAGACACGGGGAGAATGTGCAAACTCCACACAGTCGGTCGCCTGAGGCAGGAATTGAACCCGGGTCTCTGGCGCTGTGAGGCAGCAGTGCTAAGCACTGTGCCACCGTGCCAACCTGTGTGGGATCTCTTGGTCGTGCTCCCACAGATGTGTCAGGTCAGTGTCTGATTAGTGCAAGATCATGCCAGATCATTTTGTTTCTCAATGATAAGGTCAATGCTTCACTCTGAGCAGTCAGACTTTGAAACAAAGCTGTCTCGCAGACAGTTGGCAGTGAGAAGGCTGCATCACAACACTATAAAATTCAACATAGGAAGGGGTTCCACTCCTTAAATGTTAAGGTCATCTGTGATCACCTGAAGCTATGTGTCTGCTACCCTTGCAACTGCTACGGCTCCTATATCCTGGAGCACCCTCATGTACCCAGTGTGTTTAAGGGTCCAGGTGCCTGACAAGCCTGGTTACTGGGGCACAAGGGCTACTCACTGCCATCAGGCCCAATGACACCATTGCACAACTCCTTAGATGATCAGAGCACAGATAAATGCTGCCCATATTTGGACAAGGCTGTAGTAGGGCAGATGATTGGGCTGCTGAAGATGCAGTTCTATTGCTTGGGGTCCTGCAGGATTATCTAGACAGAGTGTGTTGCATCATCCTTGTCTGCTATCTTCTTCATAATTACAGCAGGCAATGAAGTGACGTGTTAGTTGTCACCTCATTTAGAAACTGGGGAAGTGGGAGTAATGTTCTGAGGAGGACGATGAGGACATGGGGGAGGAGCAAGTTGTCCTTGTGCATTACAGAGCTCATTGTGTTGGGCGTTAAAAGCCAGACGGGACCTGATTGACCTAGTTCCAGTCAATGAGACCAGGGTGAAGTAGGCCATCATGGAATGTAAAATTGGCACTGTTCCAAGATACCAGCATTTGATTTGCATTGACTGGGTGATTCTGTTCATTTTGTTTGTGTTCATTTTTCGCAATTGCAAATAAAAGTTCATGTTGGAATTATCCAACTGCTTGTCCATGCTTGATGACGATGATCTGTGGATGTCCAGTGAGCACTGGGGAAAGAGTAATAGACCCTTTCCCCTGGGAGAGTGTTTTTCAAGACGAGGGCGCATATTTTTAAGGTGAGAGGAGAAAGATTTTAAAAAGACATAAAGGGCATTTTATTTTTGCACAGAGAGTGGTTCATGTGTGGAATGAACTTCTAGAAGAAGTGGTGGATGCAGGTTTAGTTGCATGATTTAGAATGTACATGAATAAAAAAAAATTTGGATGGATAGGCAGGTGGGACTAGTTTCATTTGGGATTATGGTAGGCATGGACTGGTTGGACCGAAGGGCCTATTTATAGACAATAGACAATAGGTGCAGGAGTAGGCCATTCTGCCCTTCGAGCCTGCACTGCCATTCAATATGATCATGCCTGATCATCCTTAATCAGTATCCTGTTCCTGCCTTATCTCCATAATCCTTGATTCCATTATCCTTGAGAGCTCTATCCAACTCTTTCTTAAATGAATCCAGGGACTGAGCCTCCACTGCCCTCTGGGGCAGAGCATTCCACACAGCCTCCACTCTCTGGGTGAAGAAGTTTCTCCTCATCTCTGTCCTAAATGGTCTACCCCGTATTTTTAAGCGGTGTCCTCTGTTCGGCACTCACCCATCAGCAGAAACATGTTTCCTGCCTCCAGAGTGTCCAATCCTTTAATAATCTTGTATGTCTCAATCAGATCCCCTCTCAGTCTTCTAAACTCAAGGGTATACAAGCCCAGTCGCTCCAGTCTTTCAGAGTAAGGTAGTCCCGCCATTCCAGGAATTGACCTCGTGAACCTACGCTGCACTCCCTCAATAGCCAGATTGTCTTTCCTCCAATTTGGAGACCAGAACTGCACACAGTCCTCCAGGTGTGGTCTCACCAGGGCCCTGTACAGCTGTAGAAGCACCTCTTTGCTTCTATACTCAATCCCTCTTGTTATGAAGGCCAGCATGCTATTAGCCTTCTTCACTACCTGCTGTACCTGCATGCTTGCCTTCATTGACTGGTGTACAAGAACACCCAGATCTCTTTGTACTGCCCCTTTATCTAAATTGATTCCATTTAGGTAGTCATCTGCCTTCCTGTTCTTACCACCAAAGTGGATAACCATACATTTATCCACATTAAACTGCATCTGCCTAGCATCTGACCACTCACCTAAGCTGTCCAGGTCACCCTGTAATCTCCTAACATCCTCAGCACATTTTACCCTGCCACCCAGCTTAGTATCATCAGCAAATTTGCTAATGTTATTACTAACACCATCTTCTATATCATTAATATATATTGTAAAAAGCTGCAGTCCCAGCACTGATCCCTGTGGTACCCCACCAATCACTGCCTGCCATTCCGAAATGGAGTCGTTTATCACTACTCTTTGTTTCCTGTCAGCCAATCAACTTTCAATCCAAGTTAGTACTTTGCCCCCAATACCATGTGCCCTAATTTTGCTCACTAACCTCCTATGTGGGACTTTATCAAAAGCTTTCTGAAAGTCCAGGTACACTACATCTACTGGATCTCCCTCGTCCATCTTCAGAGTTACATCCTTAAAAAAGTCCAGAAGATTAGTCAAGCATGATTTCCCCTTCATAAATCCATGCTGACTCTGACCTATCCTGTTACTACTATCCAGATGTGTCGTAATTTCATCCTTTATAATAGACTCCAGCATCTTTGCCACCACTGAGGTCAGACTAACTGGTCTATAATTTCCTGCTTTCTCTCTCCCACTTTTCTTAAAACGTGGCACAACATTAGCCACTCTCCAATCCACAGGAACTGATCCTGAATCTATCGAACTCTGGCAAATAATCACCAACGCATCCACGATGTCTCGAGCCACCTCCTTCAGTACCCTGGGATGTAGACCATCAGGGGACTTATCAACCTTCAGACCTAACAGTCTCTCCAACACCAATTCCTGGCAAATATAAATTCCCTTCAGTTCAGGTCCTTCAACCACTGTTACCTCTGGGAGATTACTTGTGTCTTCCCCAGTGAACACAGATCTGAAAAACCAATTCAATTCTTCTGCCATTTCTTTGTTCCCCATAATATATTCCCCTGTTTCTGTCTTCAATTTTAGTCTTAACCACTTTTTTGCCTTTCACATACCTAAAAAAGCTTTTACTATCCTCCTTTATATTTTTGGCCAGTTTACCTTCGTACCTCATTTTTTCTCTGCATATTTTCTCCTTAGTAATCCTCTGTTGTTCGTTAAAAGCTTCTCAGTCCTCCGTTTTCCCACTTATCTTTGCTATGTTTTACTTTTTCTCTTTTAACTTTATATGTTTCTTAACTTCCCTCATCAGCCACGGCCACCCATGCCTCCTCCTAGGATCTTTCTTCCTTTTTGGAATGAACTGATCCTGCATCTTCTGCATTATACACAGGAATATCTGCCATTGTTCCTCCACTGTCGTCCCTGCTAAGGTATTGCACCACTGAACTTTGGCCAGCTCCTCCCTCATAGCTCCATAGTTCCCTTTATTCAACAGAAATATTGTCACTTCCGATTGTACCCTCTACCTCTTCCTCTCTATGCTATATGACTCTATGACAATGACTAAGTCCCCAATCGGAGAATCATGTGGTGCAGTTGTAATGTTCCTATATCTGGGCTAGGAGGCCTGGGTTCAGATTCTATCCTGCTCTGGGATGTGCCATCACAGGTTGGTTAGAAGCTGTCTAGATTTTAAAGCAAAAACCACTTGCATTTTTATTGTACTTTTCACAAATTCAGGACATTGTAAATTATTTTAGTTTTGAGTTAGTGGATATGTCGTAGCACTACTGATAAAATTGCCCACAGCAAATTCCAACAAACAACAGTAACACTGACCAGGTAATCAATTTTAATGACATTAGCTGTGAAAAATAATGTTACGATTATTTGCTTTATAAGATTATTATCCATGGGGACAGTAGTTTTAAATGTAGGGTTAATTAGTTTCAGACAGATGAAGGGGGTGATGTGACCTATTCTGCAGTCTGTCTGACAATATAAACCTGTGTTCGTCAAGAGATCAAAGGAACTTTAGATTGTTTCACTTGGAAGAAAGTGTGAGATATTTTCATTTGGAGATAATCTCAGCAGTCATGTAGTTTACAAAGTGTAGACTCTGAGTCTCCCAAGTCCTGGAAATATGTCATAAGGACTGAGTTGTAAGCAGCTTGTCCACTTCAAAAAAAAAAGTTTGGCCACACTGGTAGTATCCCTGCCTCTGAGCCATAAAGACCTGGGTTCAAGTCTTAACCTGTTGAAGTGATGTGTCATAACCTGTTTGAATGTGTTGATTTAAAAGGGGATTGGAGAATAAAGATAGAACAGGGGCAACAGTGTGTACCATCTATAAGGCACCAAGACTCCTTTGACAGTACCTTTCATAGACAAGGCAGCGGATACATGGGAACAGCACTCAATGCAGATTCCCCTCCAAGCCACACATCATCCTAGCATGTTTTACATTCACTCATGGGATATTGCATCACTGGCTGGGCAAACATTTATAGAACGTGGAACATTACAGCACAGTACAGGCCCTTCGGCATTCGATGCATGGAACCAATTTAAAGCATTTCTATTCTACACTATTCCATTTTCTTCCATATGTTTATCCAATGACCATTTAAATGCCTTTAAAGTTGGCAAGTGTGCTACTGTTGCAAGCAGTGTGTTCCACACCCCTACTTCCCTCTGAGTAAAGAAACTACCTCTGACATCTGTCCATATCTATCATCCCTCAATTTAAGGCTATGTCCCCCTTGCTAGCCATCACCATCTGAGGAAAAAGGCTCTCACTGTCCACTCTATCTAACCCTTTGATGATCTTATTTGTCTCAATTAAGTTACCTCTCAACCTTCTTCACTCTAACAAAATAGCCTTAAGTCCCTCAGCCTTTCCTCACAAGACCTTCCCTCCATACCATGCAACATCCTAGTAAATCTCCTCTGAACCCTTTCCAAAGCTTCCATATCCTTTGTATAATACGGTGACCAGAACTGTAAACAATATTCCAAGTGTGGCCGTACCAGAGTTTTGTACAGCTGCAACATGACGTTGTTACTCTGAAAATCAATCTTTCTACCAATATAAGCTAACACACCATATACCTTCTTAACAACCCTATCAACTAGGTGGCAAATTTCAGAGATCTATGTACATGGACACTGAGATCTCTCTGCTCATCCACACTACCAAGAATCTTAGCATTAGCCCAGTACTCTGCATTCCTGTTGCAAAGTGAATCACCTTCTTCCAAAGTGAATCACCTCACACCTTTCTACATTAAACTCCATTTGCCACCTCTCAGCCCAGTTCTGCAGCTTATCTGTGTACCTCTATCACCTGCAACATCCTTCAGCACTAACCACAGCTCCGCCGACCTTAGTGTTGTCTATAAATGTACTAGCCCATCCTTCTGCACCCTCATCTAGGTCATTTATAAAAATGACAAACAGCAGTGGACCCAAAACAGATCCTTGCGGTACACCACAAGTAACTGAACTCCAGGATGAACATTTGCCATCAACCACCACCCTCTGTTTTCTTTCAGCTAGCCAATTTCTGATCCAAACCGCTAAATCACCCTCAGTCCCATGCCTCTGTATTTTATGCAATAGCCTACTGTGGGGAACCTTGTGAAATCCATATTCAGAAGAACCTCAATGATTCGAATGAGATGGTGGCACTATTTCATTTGGATAATTGATTATTCGGATGATCTATTTTATCTTAAACAAGGGAAGCCAAACTGATCTAACTCTGTGCTGTACCAGAGAATTTGTTTAAATCTATAATTTTAATGAAACTGCCATTTAAATAAACTAATCTTTCAGTCTGTAAATTACAGGTGAAAATGAGAAGAACTAAACCCTTACCATGAAATCCCAGTATTAAACAAGGGCCTGAGCAGCTTCTACGATTGCAAGGCCAGTTACAGTATCAGTTTCCGGGAACTCAGTCTCATTATAGAAAGGTGGAATTCTTGCCTTACGCATGCGTTTACGTTGTTGGCCTTTTTTTTAATGAATGGACCACTAAATTTCCGGGAATACTGTAAAGCACTGACTTTTGCAACGGGCTGTGTAACAACCCTTACCTAAATAGTATCCAGTCGCTGCTTTGGGTTTCTTTGTTTTTGCTAGCGTTTTCACATTCTCGGTAGAGGTAAATCGATTACACACACACCTCTTTGATGTTTTTGCGAGAGCTTGAAATCTTCTTCGGATAATCTGATATTCGGATAATCTATATTCTAATAATTGAGGTTCATCTGTACATCACATCAACCACTTTACCCTCATCCGGTTTGGTCACCATCTCAAAGAACTCAATAAGGTTTGTAAGGCACAATTACCCTTCACAAAATTGTTGACTATTCTTAAGCAACTTATTTCTCTCTAGATGACTGTAAATCCTATCTCTTATAATCTTTTCCAACACTTAACCCACAATCGAAGTAATGCTCACTGGTCTATAACTACCAGGGTTGTCTCTACTCCCCTTTTTGAACAAGGGAACAACATTTGCTAACCTCCAGTCTTTTGGCACTGTTCCTGTAGACAATGATGACAAAAAGATCAAAGCCAAAGGCTCGGCAATCTCCTCCCTGGCTTCCCAGAGAATCTTAGGATAATTCCATCTGGCCCAGGGGACTTATCTATTTTCACATTTCCAGAATTGCTAACACCTCCTCCTTGTGAACATTAATCTGATTTAGTCGGGTAGCCTGTATTGACAATATTGTCTTTTTCGAGTGTAAATACTGACAAAAAAAATTCATTTAGCATTTCCCCATCTCCTCGGACTCCATGCACATCTTCCCACTACTATCCTTGATTGGCCCTAATCTTTCCCCAATCATTATTTTATTCCTAATATACCTATAGAAAGTGTTATGGCTGCAGAATGTGCTTCTTTGATGAGGAGCAGTCCATCCTGAATGTGGCTGTGCTCATTCACAAAACCAGACAACCTTCTCCTTGGCTGAACACACAGAGCAATTGTCCTTCAGTGACAGTCATTGATGTGTATGGAAGCTGGTAACCTGATCTCAAAAATGGTATGTACTCCCCTTTCCCCATGGCCAATTGCAATATGTTAATCCTTTATTTGACAAAATTGTTAATTTTATATATTAATTCATTCATGCAATGTAGCCAACATTGACTAAGTCAGCATTTTTACTCATCCCTAATTGTCCTGGAGAAGCCAGCACTGAGTGCTTTCTCAAGCCACTGCAGTCCTTAAGTGAAGGTGCATCCAGGGTGCTTTTAGGAAGGGAATTCCAGAGTTTTGATTGATGACAGTAAAAGAACAGTGATATAGTTGCAAGCCTAGTCTACAGTCTAGTTAAGTAACAGCCTGACACAGTCAGACTCTCAGAATCATACAGATCCCAAACACCACTACCATCATACCTGGATATATCCTGCTTCACCAGTAGGACAGACCGAGTAGATGTGGCAGTTTAGTGCTATTCAGTCAGGAGCAGATGGCCTGTGGCAGCTTATGAGAGAACCAACAAGAGGGAAAAGCCTACCTGACCCTATCCTAACTGTGGGAGAAATTTGCCCAATAGGTTAGAGATCACAAAACACAGCTCGAAGTGAAGTTGACAAACAGTTTATTGCAAGCGATATTGCTGGAGGAGAAATTGACTAGGCTGACACAGAACTGACAGTCTGCACAGATAGATCTGACTTCTCCTCCCAGAGCTGAGGATAAGACCTCTGGCACATTGGAAGGTGGTCATGATTGTTGGAGGTCAGTCATCTAAGCTCCAGGATATTCCTGCAGGAGTTTCTCGGGTAGTGTCCTAGGCCCATCTTCCAATGCGCATCAATAACCTTCCGTCCAGCATGAGGTCAGAAATGGGGATGTTTGCCATTGATTGCACAGTGTTTAGCACCATGATCAAATGTACAAGAACTGGACAATCTCCAGGTTTGGGCTGACAAGTGGCAAATAACATTCATGCCACACGAGTACCAGGCAATGACCATCTCCAACAAGAGAGAATCTAACCACCATCCTGTGACATACAAAGGCATTACTATCATTGAAGCACCCTCTGTCAACAACCTGAGGATTACCATTGATGAAAACTGAACTGGACTAGTCATATCAATGCAGTGGCTGCAAGAGCAGGTCAGAGGCTAGCAATACTGCTGCGAGTAAGTCATCTCCTGACTCCCCAAAGTCTGTCCACAATCTAGTTGGCACAAGTCAGGAGAATGATGGAATACTCTCCACTTGCCTGGATGGGTGCAGTTCCCGCAACATTCCAGAGCTTGACACCATCCAGGTATAACCATCCACTTCCTCCACCATCAACGCAGTGTGTACTATCTTCAAGATACACTGTGGAAATTCACCAAAGATCCTGAGACAGCACCTTCCAAACCCACGACCACTTCCGCCTAGAAGTAAATGAGCAGCAGATACATGGGAACACCACCCCCTGCAAGTTTCCTTTCAAGCCACTCAACATCCTGACTTGGAAATATATTGCCGTTCCTTCACTGTCACTGTCAAAATCATGGACTTCCCTCCCTCAGGACAATGTGGCCAACCTACAGCATATGGATGCAATGATTCACCATCTCCTTCTCAATGACAATTAGAGATGTGCAATTAAGATAATTGTTCTGGGGGGCTTTAACTTTACAAATATTGACTGGAAATATGACAGTTCAAGTACTTGGGATGGGTCAGTTTTTGTCCAATATGTGCAGGATGGTTTCCTGACACAGTATGTAGACAAACCAACAAGGGGCGAGGCCACATTGGATTTGATACTGGGTAATGAACCCGGCCAGGTGTTAGATTTGGAGATAGGTGAGCACTTTGGTAATAGTGACCACAATTTGGTTATGTTTACTTTTGCGATGGAAAGGGATAGGTATATACTGCAGGGCAACACTGACACCGTTCATGGGATTTGGGTGATGCTGGCCAGCCCAGCATTTTATTGCCTGTCTCTCATTACCCAGAGGGTAATTAAAACTCAACTGCATTGCTGCAGATCTGGAGTCACTTGTAGGCCAGACTGGGTAAGAATGATTGTTTCCTTCCCTAAAGGACATTAGTGAACCAGCTGAGTTTTAATGACAATTGATAATGGTTACATGGTTATTATTGGGCAGCTTTTAATTCCAGATTTTTTTAGTCAACTTAAAATTTCACTGTCTGCTGTGGTGAGATTCTGTCTTGTTGGAGATGGTCATTGCCTGGTTCCCATGCACCATAAACACATGTCTATCAAAGGCCTTTCCAGTTATAATGCAATCCTGGTGAGTCAAACCCCATCCCATTAATTTGCCAATCCCATGACTATAGAATCCCTTCCCAATCAGTTGCCAGGCACAATGTATTTCCAAGAAATCAAACAAAGAAATTCAGAAGATGTTGCTGATAAAGGACGGACATACTGTCAAAGTTTCTTGCCTTGCGCCTATCAGAATGGAATCACAAAAGTACCAAATATCTTGTCCAGGAAAGTGGTGAGGAAGTGGGATTCGCTACCTTGGGGAATGATCAAGATGAGGGAAGGATGGCAGAAGGTTTGAGCAGAGTACAGGATAGTTGGGCTGAAAGACCTATCTCTATTGTTCTTATTCTGTGTAATGCTATTAAGCTGTTCCTATTGACCATCCAATTCTAGTGCAGAAAGCCTTTATATTCATTATCTAAACTCACTTCTTAAAACCCTTCCCATTCACAGTGACTCAGTGGTTAGCACTGCTGCCTCACAGTGCCAGAAACCCAAGTGTCTGTCTGGAGTTTTTGCACAGTCTCCTGTGTCTGCGTGAGTTTCCTCTGAGTGCTCTGGTTTCTTCCCACAATCTAAAGATATGCAGATTAGGTGGATGGCCCATGGGAAATGCAGAGATAGGGTAAGGGGTTGGATCTGAGTGGGATGCTCTTCAGAGGGTCATTGTGGACTTGATGGGCTGAATGGTCTGTTTCCACATTGTAAGGATTCTATGATTCAGTTTCCAGTCATAGTGAAGTTTGTGAATTTGCTATAAAATTCCACCTCCAACTATAAAGCCCAGTTTTTCAACCCTCACACAATTGGGTAAAGAGTTTCACTTTTTCAAATCTGTCTCATTTATTGTAGCTTCCTTCACGTTTAAAACTATAAGAAAATTTAAACACACAGCATGGGTTCTTTACATAATAAATAAGCTGCATTTGAGCATTTCAGTTTATCAACTCTGTTCCTGTCACTTTGCTGCTTCATAACTTAAAATGGAGAAAAATTGGATGAACAATGAAACATTCAAGTGAATAAATCACATCTATCTTCGAGTAGTTGCTATAAAGCCATAATGATCTTAATCTAACCTTGCCTCCGTTCAAATTGCTGTGGGGTGCTGCTATCAAATTTACCTTTGCCGTATTTGCCATTCAGTGTAAACAATTGACAACGAAGCCTACCAGTATTCCGCAGAATAATTGGTAAAATATTAAATAAATGCTTTAAATCTGTCATCACAATAAAGGTTAGATTTCAGAAATTGACATAACGTGCCAATTACCCTGTCATTGATTTACTTCTGCTGTAAAATAATTGTTTTTGGTTTAAGGCCAATCCTGTTTGGAGCCAACTAATATTACACAATGTCAGCTTTGATGATGAATCTAATTTCCAGCTTCTTTAAATCAGACTCCATATGTTGAAATATACATACACATCTAGTAGTGCAGGAAAGTGGATGGGATATATCTCAAAACTCTATCACATGTAATATGAACTCTAGGCTCACTGAACATAATCCCTGTGTGATCATGAACAGGTCAAAGCTCCCCATGGGATCAAGTTTCACTTAAAATCATAGAACCCCCTATAATGCGGAAGCAGGCCATTCGGCCCAGTGAGTCCACACTGACCGTCTGAAGAGCACCCCACCCTGACACACCCTGTCCCTGTAACTGGGTTGGCATGGTGGCTCAGCGGTTGTTCTTCAGATTCCCTTTTATATTTTCCCTTCTAACCTTAAACTGATGCCCTCTAGTCCTCGATTCCTCAAACCTGGGAAAGAAGTCTGAGTGCATTCACCCTATCCATGTCCCTCATGATCTTATACACTTCTATAAGATCCCTCCTCAGTCTCCAAAGCACTAAAGAAAAAAGTCCTAACTTGTCCAATCTTTCCCAAAAACTCAGACCCTTGAATCCTGGCAACATCCTTGCAAATTTTCTCTGCACTCTTTCCAGTTTAATAACATCCTTCCTGTAACAAGGTGACCAAAACTGAACACAATACTTCAAGTGCGACCTCACCAATGCCCTACAATATAACCTCCAACTTCTATACTGAATGTCCTGACTGATGAAGGCCAGTGTGCCAAAAACCTTCTTCACTGCCCTGTCTACCTGTGACTCCACTTTCAGAGAACTGTGCTCCTGAACGCTAAGATCCCTCTGTTCCACTACACTCCTTAAGGCCCAACCATTCACCATGAAACTCCTACCTTGATTTGACTCTCCAAAATGCAAGACCTCACACTTATCTACATTAAACTCCATTTGCCATTTCTCAGCCTATTTTCCCAGTTGATCAAGGTCCTGCTACAATTTCTGATAATCTTCCTCACTGTCCATGATATCTTCTATTTTAGTGTCATCTGCAAACTTGCTAATCATGCCTTGCACATTCCATCCAAATCATTGATATAGATATCAAACAGCAACCCCTGAGGGACACCACTAGTCATAGGCTTCCAGTCTGACCAGCATCCTTCCATTATTACCCATTTTACCATCAAGACAATTGTGTATCCAATTTGCCAGCTACCCCTGGATTCCATGCAATCTAACCTTCCAGAGCAGCCTACCAGATGGAACCTTCTCAAAGACCTTACTGAAATCCATATGGACTATGTCTACCTCCTTGCCCTCATCAACCTTCCTGGTCACTTCATCAAAGAACTCTAACAAATTTGTAAGGCATGATCCCCCTCACACAAAGCCATGCTGACTACTCCTAATCAAACCCTGTCTTTCCAAACGCATGTATATCTTATCTCTCAGAATCTTCTCATACTTTGCATGCATTCTTGAATAAGGGCACAATATTTACTACCCTCCACAGTCTGCCGGGACTTTACCTGTGGCTAACGATGATGCAAAAATATCAGCCAGGGCCCTTGCAATTTCTTCTCTAGTCTCTTGCAGTATTCTTGGATCTATCTGGTCAGGACCAGGAGATGTATCCACCTTCATGCATTCTAATACGTTTAACACCTCTACTGATATAGACTGTCCCCAAGATATCATCATTAACTTTCCTAAGTTCCCAAGTCTTCATGTCTTTCTCCATGGTAAACACAGAGGATAAATATTCATTGAGAACCTTGCCCATCTCCTGCACTTCTACACATACACGTCCACTTTGGTCCTTGAAGGGTCCTACTCTCTAGGAGAAAGTGAGGACTGCAGATGCTGGAGATCAGAGTCAAAAAGTGTGGTGCTGGAAAAGCACAGCCGGTCAGGCAGCATCCGAGGAGCAGGAGAGTCAACATTTTGAGCATAAGCTCTTCATCGTTTTCCAGCACCACACTTTTTGGGTCCTATTCTCTCTGTAGGTATTCTTTATCCTTTAAAATACTTTTAAAGTACCTCTTTGGATCTACCTTAATCTTCTCAGTTAAGGCTATCTTGTGCCCCCTTTTCACTCTTCTGATTTCCTTCAGTAAACTCCTGTATCCTTTGTATACCTCCAGGGATTCCCTTGATCCCAGCTGCATGTACCTGAGCCAGGCCTTTTTTTCTGGTCAAAGCCTCAATATCTCTTGTCATCCAGGGTTCCCTATTCCTGCCAACCTTACCCTTCACCCTCACAGGAGCATGTAGGCCTTGAACTCTAGGTGTCTCACTTTTAAAGGCCTCCCACTTGCCAGAGGTCCCTTTGTCTGCAATCAAACTGCTCCAGTCAACCCCTGCAAGCTCCTGTCTAATTTCATCAAAGTTTGCCTTGCTCCAATTTTGAACTTGAACCTGTGGACTAGTTTTGTTCCTCTCCGTTACTATTTTAAAATGAATAGAACTGTGGTCACTGGCCTAAAGTACACAACCCCACTGTCACCTCAGTCACTTGTCCTGCCCTATTTCTCAAGAGTAGGTCGAGATTTGCCCCTTCCCGAGTAGGACCCTCTATATACTGCTTGAGGAAACTTTTCTGAACACATTTAGCAAATTCCACCCATCTAAGCCCTTAACATCCTTATTTCTTTTTCCTTCTTTGATACCCAGAAATACTCTTGTGCACAACCGAGTGACTTTCCCAGCATCAAAATCTACCCTGAATTCTTTTCCCTGAGTGTTTTTCATTTAACCACCGCCAGTAATAACCTATGTAGCCAATTAAATATTTACAACCAAAGTCCATTATGGCTAATGCGAGCCATCAAAGTGAGAAGGAAGGAAGAAAGAAGGCTAAATCGAAACAGAGTTGGAGGGAAAATAAAACACTTTATCCCCAGTGGTGCCCATCTTTCTTTAAAGGTATCAAGAGTGAAGTCTTGCTTCAATATTCCAATAGGTATGCTCAGAAGTGATCTTCGTTGTATGTGCCTTGTTATTTTTATTTCTTTTGATTAAATTAAAACAAAGAACTTAAGGAGTGTAGTGGTTCAGAGGGACCTTCTTGACCTTCAGTCTCCACAGATGCTGCTAGGCCAGCAGAGTTTCTCCAGAATTGTCTGTGTTTGTCCTAGAACACTACCCTGGAGTTGTGGATTATTAGGTGAATGCTATTACGCTATATCACTGCCTCCCCGAGCTGCATGATAGCAGCTAGGTACAGGTTACATTAATGTGAGAGACATCAGTACATTTGGTCTCACTCTCCAGAATGCTATGCTCTTCATCCCCCAAAGTCAGTATATCATCACCAGATGGGCAGTGCTGAATGTACTTCTCAGTGTTAGCCTTTTCAGATCCTTGCACCCTCACAGAACAACCTGCATGTGTTTGGAATGAGCCTGAGATATAAGTATTGTCGTGATCCCGACTGCCTCTTGCATTGTTATATCTGCGTCTGAGGCCATGGATTATGGACATCCTCAGGTAGGTACACTTCAGTCTAAAGCTCTCAGCTAACAAGGTGAAGGATTTGCGTGTGTACGTGCGCTGTGGGTTTCACCCTCGGCACGGGTCTCGGGAGTCAGGGACATTTTCCAGATTCATCCAAGCTGCCTGGGGAGAGTGTGCCCGCAGAGAATAGGATTCTCATTGCTGAGGACATGGGAACAAGGGCCGGCTGTGTCAGAAAACAGGGTTGGAGGAGGCAGCTGAAGAGGCTGCTGGGTGACAAAATGGTCTGTTTAAAAGGTCCAACTCATGGCTTCTGGTCTTCTCCCAGTTATAGCAAAAGGGAAGCAGTCTCAAAACAGAACATGCTGCTGATACTCAGTGACACTTGCAGCACCTGTGGGGAGAGCTTGTTAGTTTCATTAGAACGTGATCAGGGACTGGGAATGAAACAATAATAAATTGTCTTTATATAGCTCCCCAAAATATAGTAAAATGTGCCAACGTGCTTCGAGGGGGCTTCGACCCTGATCCATATAATGAGACATCAGGGCAGATAAGCAGCCACTCTTTTTGAGGGGTTGGTTTGCGATGCAGAGTTACACTGACAGCGTAGGTTCAATTCCCACACCCAGCTGAGGTTACTGTGGAAGTCCTACCTTCTCAATCATACCAGTCACCCTGAGGCACTACAGCCATCAGGTTAAAATCTTAGTCAGTCATCTGTCAATGGGAGAGTAGGACCATGGTGACCTTATCTTTAAGGAACAACTTAGGGGACAGATTCCAGAGCTTTGAGCCAGGGTGAGTAAGGCTACCAACAACAGAGTGATTAAAATTCAAGAGGCCTGAAATAGAGAGGTACCAGATTGTGGTTGAACCTGTTTAGTCTCGATCCTGGGATGATGATCTTTGACTGACAAACTGATGTAGACCCCACTTTCTGTCTTTCTTCCTTCTCTCTTGACTGTAAAAGTTATTACATTATTTCTGACTTATTCCAGGCGATGAGGCTTTGCGTCATCGAGTCAGTCAGGGAGTGATGAGTACTATCTCTAATCCTTTTACAAAGTGAGAAAAAGCTCTATGATTATGTATGGCATTTAGAAGACACAGCCTTTCGCCGGGAGCTTGAATTGATTGACACTGACAGATCAACACAGAATACTCAAACTGTCCTTCACCTTGTCTTGCAGCGTTCACTACCCTCACCCCACCCTTCTCACCCGCTTCCTCTCCCCTCGGTGTTCCTTCCTGTTACCTTCTGTTAGCCGAAACTGATGTGATAGTAATTGCATGGGGACTGAAGCCTTGAGGTTGCCCTCACATTGCAGGCTCAATGAGATTTCTGGCTCTGAGTCACACACCCGGAGATTCTATTAAAAGGCAAGTTAGCCAGTGACACACACAACACATCACCGCTAACTGCTTTCTGTAATTGCATGTCAGAACCACTAATGCACTATTGCTGTCCAGCACTGAGGGCAGCAATGTCAAAACAGTTTTGCCCGTCATGGTGAAAGCAAGGAGATAAAGAAACACATGGAGTGCTTGAGATGACTGGCAGGTCAGGATGTTCAATGAACTATGTCTTTAACTCAAGCACTAACTTATCTATCAGGTACTGACTGATCTGATGATCATTTGCAACATTTCTGTTTTTTTCAAAAGTTTTCTTGTGTGGAACTGGCCAGCACAAGGAATTAGCCAATAAATTGGATAGATAGTTTTAAGGGCACATTAGATAATAAATAGATCCAGAGGAAGAAAAAAACAGTTTTTAAAAACCCACTGAAACAGGGAAGTAGAAATGCTGTGCTAGATTTCTGTTTTTCCTGCAAGATGGGTCAGACCAACATTTACCATTATGAAATGTGACTGTGCTCTTTTCGTTTGAAGGATGTGTTTTCAAATGAAAAGGAATGACATGAGAATTGTGTGGAACATAAATGTTCTGAGGAATGGTCACTCGACCCAAAACATTAACTCTGATTTCTCTTAGCGAGTTTTGAGAAGATTTGGAGCTCAGGTAGAGGTTCTGGATGTAGGTTTGCTCGCTGAGCTGGAAGGTTCATTTTCACACATATCGTCACCATGCTAGGTAACATCTTCAGTGAGCTTCCAGAGGAAGCACTGCTGATGATTCCTGCTTTCTATTTATATGTTTGGGTTGGTGATCATTTCCTATGGTGATATTCTTTTCCTCAGGGGGTTCTCTGATGTATCTCCAGGAAGTTAGCAGACCTGCTGAGCTTTTTCAGGAATTTTGTTTTTGTTTCTGGTTTCCAGCATCTGCAGTTCTTTCAGTTTTTTTAAAATGCTGTTTGGGCCAGTTGGGACCCCCGTCCTGGTTTTACGCAATAAAATTTGATATAATCCATTCTTTTACTAATTACTTCACTGTTGAATAAACCCCATAATCCTGCCGTTTCAAGCATTAACTTTGTGTGGATCGAGAACAGAAACTGATGGGGGAAGGAATGTATTGCCACCTTTAGCTTCCTGTGGCAGCATTGTTATGGACCAGCCCAGACTCCCCTCAAAACATTTCAAGGAGGTAGCCTAGACCCTAACTTTGTTAGTTGTTTTAAGCAGGTGTAACGTGGATATTCCAGGAGAGATGCAGCTGGTTAAACTATTTAGATTTAAACAAATCGGAATTTATTTACAAGATTACCGAATGAAACACAAACAAAAGAGAACAGAATACAGAATAACTTAACCTACCTAAAAGCCCAACAGATTATCCCAACTTAATGATGCTGTTCCCAAAACTTGCAACAATCCCCATAAACATCCCTTTGCACAAAATCAAACACAGGTTCTTACAGGAGAGATATCAGAGAGAGAGAAGGATCAGCATGGACCTGCTTCTTTCAGGTCCAACAGCTTTTTCACGCTACTGCCAAAAACCAAACCAAGCCAGAGAAAAGCTGAGCTGGGAGGACTGGCCACTCCCTTTTCAATGTGCAAGGGTTTTTTTTTCAAAAACCAGAAAGCCTTTTGCCTGTGGCAGTATCTGTTAGCTATAATCAAACTGGCCCTAAAACCCCTTAATTTAGACTTTTCAGAGTCTGTGTCTTTTACAACCTCTCTGAACCAAACAGAAGGACAACATAACCTTGTTAAAGGAGCATTTGTTACAGCATCGAGTGCACTACATCCACAACAGAGGTCCTCACTATGTGTAGCAGATACCTTTCAGAAAAATGCAGCCAAAATTATAAACTGAAAACAAGGATTTATTGCAACAAAGTTTAACAAGGATTATTCCTGGGTATGTAACATGACATATGAAGAGAGATTGGCTCAGTTAGGACTATGTGTGCTGGAATTTAGAAAAATAGGAGGCAATCTCATAGAAACCTATAAAATTCTAACAGGACTAGGCAAGATAAATGCAGGAAGGATGTTCCTGATGACCTTGGAATCCAGAACCAGGGTGTGGCTGTTTAAGGATATGGGGTAAGCCATTTAAAACTGACATGAGGAGAAATGACTTCACCCAGAGAGTGGGGAGACTGATGAAGGGCTTTTGCCCGAAACGTTGATTTCGCTGCACTTTGGATGCTGCCTGAACTGCTGTGCTCTTCTAGCACCACTGATCCAGAATCTGGTTTCCAGCATCTGCAGTCATTATTTTTATCTAGCCTGTGGAATTCTCCAGCTCTGAAAGTAGTTGAGGCCAAAACATTGAATGTTTTCAAGAAGGAGTTAGATATAGTTCTTGGAGCTAAAGGGATCAAAGGGTATGGGGAACAGGGGACTGAGATGATCAGCCAAGATTACACTGAATGGCAGAGCAGGCTTGGAGGGCTGAATGGTGGGAAAACTCAAGGTATAGAGTGTCTGAGAAGCAGAAAAGTCGATGTTTCGAGCATATGTTCTTCATCAGGACTGTGGGCACATTCTCGATGAAGAGCTTATGCTCGAAACCTTGACTTTCCTGCTCCTTGGATGCTGCCTGACCGGCTGTGCTTTTCCAGTGCCACGTGTTTTGACTCTGATCTCCAGCATCTGTAGTCCTCACTTTCTCCTAAAGCTAGGGAGCACAAGGTAAAAATAACTCTCCCATTTCAGATGCAGAAATGAAATAATTTACTCTCTCAGAGGATTATTACTCCTTAGTATTGACCTGGACAGCGAATGGTGCAGGTGGACTCATTGATTATATTCAAGACTGAATTAGGCAGTGTTTTGATTGATTGAGGGAGTCAAGGTTATGAGGTCAGATAAGGAAAGTGGAGTGAATCCAGAATTAAAGGGCATTGTTTTAAAATTAGGGGTTGCCGTTTCAGGAGTGAAATGAGGGGGATTCTTTCCTCAGAGGGTTGCGTGACTTTGGAACTCTCTGTCTCAAAAATCATTGGAGGTGGATCATTGAATATTTTGAAGACAGAGGTGAATGGAGTCTTGATAGGTAAGGACAGATTAATGGGAGATAATAGAAATGTAGAATTCAAAGCACGAACAACTCAGCCACATTCTTATTCAATGGTGGAATAAGCTTGATGGGCCAAATGGCCTACTGCTGCTTCTGTTTTGTATTACGTCAACTTTTCACATCCAGTGTGACACATTCAGTTCTGAAGAAGATTTACACCAGACTGAAAGTGTTATCTCTGGTCGCTGCTACATTGTCAGAATATTGAATGCATCTATGAAAAGAAGATATTATTCAAGCAAAAGCTAAAACTGAGCAACGTGCTTTGAAACTTCCATCTCTGGGAGATGCCAGAAACATGAAACTTGGTGTTTTTAGTGATACTTCCTATGCAAATTTCTGTGATAGGTTCTCAAGTGCAAGAGGATTTTAATGGGGCCAGCCA
The DNA here is from genome assembly GCF_020745735.1 of Hemiscyllium ocellatum. Taxonomy (NCBI): domain Eukaryota; kingdom Metazoa; phylum Chordata; class Chondrichthyes; order Orectolobiformes; family Hemiscylliidae; genus Hemiscyllium; species Hemiscyllium ocellatum. Next base: position 15,730,956 of record NC_083442.1, read on the forward strand.
GGAGTTCCCTGATTGGGGTCCAATCAGAGAGCACTGGTTGACAGATACGAACAGGAGTGTTAGACATCCTGTTCACTCTGATAGCTGGCTCTCAGAGAGCAGGATCAGTGTCAAAGACTTCCCACAGGTAAATAAAGGAAGACTTGGTGAATGGGACACCAGCTTTTGTGGAGTTATTTCAGTGATAACAAGAGATAAACACTGTCCTGAAGAAATTCGCTTGCAACAGTCATCTTTGAGTTGGGGTCAGCATTTTTGGCGACATTCTGTTATTTGGGAAGCTTGACTCGTTTGATCCTGCTATCGAAGACTGGGCCCAGTTTGTGGAAAGAATGCATTATTTTCTCTGGGCAAATGACATTGGGGCAGATGAAAAGCAATGAATAATTATCCTGATAGATTGTGGAACTGCCATTTTTCCAGTTACTAGGGACCTATCCCTGAGGTACCTGACACTGAAACCTTCCAAGAGTTGATGGATACCAGTATGATATATTCCTACCCCAAACCTCCCCCAGTTCTGAGACACTACTCAGCAATTTGAGAACCAGGGGAATCTGTATCAGGATTTTTGACTAGGTTAAGATGACTGCCAGAGGCATGTGATTGGTTTATCCCTTAATAAGATGCTGAGAGGTTGTTTGGTATGTGGGATTAATAACGTAACCATGCAAAACCACCTAGTAGCTGAAGCCTACCTGGACTGCCTCAAGCAGGTACTACAGGCTTTATCACTGGGAAATGCAGTAAGTGGAGCATATGGGTTATAGGTTATTCTGATGGAAGTGGACACCCTCGCCAGTCTGACTGAGCTTGGGAAACACCACTTGAGTGAAGACACAACCTCACTCAGAACATATCCTGAACAGCGGGACTCTAGGTCAGCCCACAGCAAAACCCCAAAACAAAGCCAATCCTCAGCCAAACGGTTAAAATTTTCTTTAGGATCTGGCTGGCAAGGCATTGTAGCTACCACTGGTATGTGGACTTGAGACAGCAAAAGATTCCCACTAGACCTAAATTAAGTAATCTCAGACTTTATTAGTGACTCTCATTGTAACGCTGCAGCAAGAATGCTGTGTGCTCAGGGACATGTGCACGGGCTAACTCACGCTAACCGTAGCATTATCACATTCTCCCAGCTCTACACTCACTCACACACTCTGTGCTACAGATATAGATATGGAATTTTTATGAACAAACTTATTAAGAAATTTCTGAAAGATATTCAGCAGCAACACCGAGTGCCACATCAATCCACAAAATCACAATGGCATCAACAAAATGCATGGATAACAAAGGACTGAGGAGCGATCTTGCAGTTTTGAAACAGATAGTGGAGAATGAAGAGATCTCCCGATTGAAATGGGTGAGTGTCAGCAATCAGCTATCTGATTGTTTTCCAAAGAAAGCAGCAATTTCTAAGAAACTGTTGGACTTACTGAAAAATGGACACTTGGAACTTTAAGGAGAACTAGAAACAGGAGTAAGCCGTCTGGCCCTTCGAGCCTACTCCACCATCCAATAAGATCATGGCTGATCTTTTCGTGGATGCAGATCCATGTACCTGCGCTCTCACCATGTCCCTTAATTCTTTCACTGTTCAAAAAAATCTACCTTAGCTTTAAAAACATTTTCTGAGGTAGCCTCAACTACTTCACTGGGCAAGGACTTCCATAAAGTTACAAGCTTTTGGGTGAAGAAGTTCCTTCTCAATTCAATCCTGAATCTGCTCCCTCTAATCTTGAGGCTGTATCTTCTTGTCCTAGTTTCACCTGCCAGAGGAAACATCCTCTATACCTCTGTCTTATCTATGCCCTTCATAATTTTATCTGTTTCTATAAGATCCTCTCTCAATCTTCTGAATCCCAATGAGTATAATCCCAGTCTACTCAGTTTCTCCACATAAACCAACCCCCTCAACTCCAGAATCAAGCTGGTGAACCTCCTCTGCACTCCCTGCAGTGTCAGAGCATTTTTTCCCCAAGTAAGGAGACCACACAGTACTCCAGGTGTGGCCTCACCAGCACCCTATACAGCTGTAACATAACCTCACTGCTTTTAAACTCAATCACTTTAGCAATGAAGGACACAATTCCATTTGCCTTCCTAATTACCTGTTGTACCTGCAGACCAACTTTCTGTGATTCATGCACAAGGACACCCAGGTCCCTCTGCATAGCAGCATGCTTCAACCTTTTACCATTCAAGCAATAATCCTTTTTTACTGTTACTTCTACCAAAATGGATGGCCTCACATTTATTAGCATTGTATTCCATCTGCCAGACCTTTGCCCACTCACATAAACTATCTATGTCCTTCTGCATAGTTTCACAGTCCTCTGCACGCTTTGCTCTGCCACTCATCTTAGTGTCACCTGCAAACTTTGACACACTACTCGTGGTCCCCAATTCCAAACCATCTGTATAAAGTGTGAATAATTGCAGTCCCAACACCGTTCCCTGAGGCACACCCTATCACTGATTACCAGCCAGAATAGCACTGATTTATCCCCACTCTTTGCTTCCTGTTAGTCAACCAATCCTCTATCCATGCTAATACTTTACACCAACTCCATGCATACTTATTTTATGCAGCAGCCCCTTGTGTGGCATGTTGTCTTTTGAAGACCTATCGAAAATCTAGGTACACTACATCCACTGGGTCCCCATTGTTCACCTTGCTTGTAATGTCTTCATAGAATTCCAAAAGATTTGTCAAACATGACCTGCCCTTCATGAACCCATGCTGCGTCTGCTCAACAGGGCAATTTCTAACGAGATGCTTTGCTATTTCTTCTTTGATAATAGACTCAAGCATCTTCCCCACTACAGAGGTTAAGCTAAACAGTCTATAATTTCCCATCTTTTGTCTCCCTCCCTTTTTAAACAGTGGCATCACATTTGCTATTTTCACATCTGTTGGGACTGCCCCAGAGTCCAGCAAATTTTGGAAAATTACTGCAGTGCACCTGCTATTTCTCCCACCAGTTCTTTTAGTACCCTGGGATCCATTCCATCGGGGCCAGGAGACTTGTCTATCCTTAGCTCCATTTGTTTGCCCACACTACCTCTTCTGTAATAACGATTGTTTCCAGGTCTTCACCTACCTTCATCAATCACTGACGTGTTATTAGTGCACTCCACTGTGAAGACCGATACAAAATATCTGTTCAATGCCTCCGCCATTTCATCATATCCCATAACTAAATGTCCCTTCTCATCCTTGAAAGGACCAATGTTTATTCTAGCTCCTCTTTTTCATTTTATGTACTCAGAGAAACTTTTGCTATCTGTCTTTGTATTCTGTGCTAGATTCTTTTCATGATCTATCTTATTTTTCTTTATAGTTCATTTTGTGGCTTTCTGTTGACCTTTAAAGTTATCCCAATCTTCTAGTTTCATGTTGTTTTTGGTCACTTTGTCTGCCCTCTCTGTTTTAAATTGATAGTCTCCCTTATTTGCTGAGACACCAATGGCAGATCACTCCTTTTCTTAGTCCTTTTTATTCACTGGAATATACTTTTTCTGAGCACTTTGAAAAATTATGTTGAAAGTCCTCCACTGCTCATCAACTGTCCCACCATAAAATCTTTGTTTCCAGTCTATTTTAGCCAAGCCCTCCCTCATTCTATTGTAGTCTCCCTTGTTTAATCACAGGACCCTGCCATTGGATTTTATCTTCACACTCTCCATCTGTATTCGAAATTCAATCAAACTCTGATCATTCCTTCCAAGAGGATCCCTAACTATGAAGTCATTAATTGTTCCTGTCTCATTACACAGGGCCAGATTTAGACTAGCTTGCTTCCACCTCAGTTCCATTACATACTGTTCAAGAAAACTATCACAGATACACTCAACGATCTCCTCCTCAAGGCTACCCTGACCGAGCTGGTTCAACCTATCGACATGTAGATTAAAATCCCCCATAATAATTGCTGTACAATTTTTACAGGCATTCGTTATTTCTTTGTTTATTGCCCATCCCAATGTGATGTTATTATTTGGTGGCCTATAGATTTTGCCTATCAGTGACTTTTTCCTCATAGAATTTCTAATTTCCACCAAAATGGATTAACCTCATTCTCCATAGAACCTATACCATCTCTCAGCACTGCCCTGATGTCTTCCTTGAATATGAGAGCTACACCACCTCCCTTACCTTCCTGTCGGTCCTTCCAAATAGTCGGGTACCCCGGGATATTTAACTCCCAATCTTGACCATCCTGTAACCATGTCTGCATAATGGCTACCAAATCATATTCGTTCGTGATGACCTGTGCCGTTAACTCACCATAATACCGTTAACTTAATGGGGAAAGAAAACATGGGACTATAATGTGTTCTCATTTTGTATGCTTTGTTTGTTTTTGATACCCGCTCCCCCCAACCCTGACAGAGGATAGCTGACAACGGGGACAAGATTCCTGCGTTTGTGTCTGAGCTAAATGTTGAAGGCAGACAGCAGTACCATGAGATACTGATATCTCTGACTGAAGAGGACACACACAGAAAAACACTTTAAGGCAAGGCAGGGATCCTGTGAGCATCAGGTAGGCACAGAGTGAGTGAGAGAAGAGCTAAGAGAATGCAATGGTGTTAAGGTTTGGGTTGGTTAGCTCAGGTATTTGTTCCTGAGCACATGGTGTTCTTGCTGCTCTGTTACAATGAGAATTGCTAGTGCAGGCTGAGATCCAGTATTGAAGTGCAGAAGTGCCTATAGGTGGATCAGATGTGTGCCATAAGCATTCTTAGTGACGGGCCCATGTCAGATGCCAATGTTGGAAGATGTGAGAATGCATATGGCCAGTGCCCATGGGCGTATTGGTGCCTAGTTTCCAACATGGAGGTCATTTGGAGCAAAGCAGTGAGTTGAAGTCATTAGGTACCCATTTTGGTTTCCATGATGGGTTTTCCCAGTGACTAGGGGTAAAAAATGAGGTCTGCAGATGCTGGAGATCACAGCTGAAAACGTGTTGCTGGTTAAAGCACAGCAGGTTAGGCAGCATCCAAGGAACAGGAAATTCGACGTTTCGGGCATAAGCCCTTCATCAGGAATGCTGATGAAGGGCTTATGCCCGAAACGTCGAATTTCCTATTCCTTGGATGCTGCCTAACCTGCTGTGCTTTAACCAGCAACACTTTCCCAGTGACTAGTTTGTTCGGAGAGGTTGATAAGATCGGAACACGAATATTAATGAGGCAAGTAGGGCCACCAACAAATGTTAAGGACATTCAATTGCCAACTCGACCCTGCCTGGTCAGAATCTGGACACACTGCTTATGAAAAGGGTAAAAGATGGAGTGAAGTGATCTTGGTATCAAGATTAGCTTTGCCAAACGTTCTTGTCTGAATCGGTCACAAATCCCACTGTAGCCCAGGTCATCATACAGATCCATATAAGCTTTGACCTGATGTTTTCAAATTCACTGCTCCTACCCCATGAAAAAAGCATTCACGTGCACAACAACGATGTCTGAAAACTGCCCCTCATGATGCCATTAAAATATGGCAGGATTTGCTTTTAACTAAAAATAGTCCAATTATAACAGATAGACCTTACTGAAAAGAAGCAAACTCTAGAGGCATTATTTAGGTCATTTACACATTGAGCTTCCAGAATGTCCCCATTGTGCTGAGTGTCTGATTGTTTCTCCTGCTCTTGGTAAATCTATCTTGATGCCCCACTTTTTCTTCAGACCTCATGTCCTTTAGCCTTGCTTTAGCCTTTAAGTCTTATTGGGGGAGTCTTTCCAATGCATCTCCAGTTATGTGGTAGGGGGACTACCAGCCATTTCTGACACCTCTGCCCACCCCAAATTCTCTCCATCCTTGTAGTTTTTGATGTTTGGTACCTTTTATTCACTTGTCTTCTAGCTTGCTTGTGGACGCCAAGATTTCCCAATCACATAGGCTCCTGCTCTTTGTGGTATGGTTTGCACCATATTTCTTGACCTTCTTAAACTACATCCTCCATCTTGCCTTCTCTTTCTTTTTGGGCTGCTACAGTTTGACCTGCCTTTCCTATTAATAGGATTTCTTTCAATAGTTGCTGTGCTCTTTCGAGGGGCATATTTGCTCTAGCATCCAATGTTTGAGCCATTTTCTTGCTTTCCAGCTTTGTATTTCATGTTCCTAATCCATGGGTCCCAATCCACGTAACTCCTTACCCTTCACCCTGTACCTTCATCTAGTCTTCATATTTTTCAGTGGTCCTCGCTGCTCTACTTATGATAGTTGGATTTCTGTATTGGCTTGTTCTTTGTGACTAACGGCCTCATATTGACCATCAGAAGATTATGGCAGTTTGATCAATATAACTATCCAACATTTGAGTAGGACAGGAACCAGGCTCCTCTCTATTTTCAGTAATCCCTTCAGAATCTGCAAATTTGTAATCTGCACCAAACAGTCTCGAACAGTCTGGTTCCAATGATGTACAGTTACTTTTCTGTTTTTACCAATAACCTTTGCTGGACCTCCTTGTCCTTTATGCCCTTCTTAATTGTAATAATCTGTATTGCCTTGATCAAAATTGGCTTCCAATGTCCTTATCTTGTATCTTAAGGCTTCTGAACGTGTTCTGAGACTTCAGCTTTGTTGAAAGCCTTTCTGTCTATCGACAGTGCTGTCAAATGTTCTGAAAGAGTAGAGCCCACTACAGCCCCTTCTGAAGGCTGGGAGATGATCACTTATGGAACTTTAGGATTCTGAGTGGAAACTAACTAACTAACTGGACCATATCCTTCCAATATCTGTAACAAATGCTTAGAATGTACAACACATGGTAGTGGAGACAATAAAGTTACAGTTTTGCTGATCACCCAAAATTTGATGAACCATTGCATCCATTACTGTGTGGTTACTTTTACTCTCCCCATTGGTAAATGGGCTTTCAGCTGCAGTATTTGTAACTATAATGGGCATATTCATGCACACATCTCTGAATTCATTATTAGCAAAATCCACCCCCCCCCCCCCCCCCATTATCACTGAGAGGTTTTGTCAGTGGTTCAAGTCCACTCCCTATTATCACTTATTTCCATTACTTTATCTACAATTATTATTACATGACAATTATATTTATTCTGTACTATTGTTACAAAATGTAAAATGATTTTTTTTTCTTCATCCCATGCTTCCAAATCCACGGATACTACCTCATTGAAATCTCTTATTAAGGATAGACTTATGCACCATGATGGTTTCATTCAGTCTTTCTCACAAATCTCACATTGCTGGGGGAAAGGCAATTATGATGTGATTAGGCAAGATTTAGGATGTATACGATAGGGAAGGAAACTGTAGGGAATGAACACAATTGAAATGTGGAACTTATTCAAAGAACAGCTACTGCGTGTCTTTGATAAGTATGTACCTGTCAGGCAGAGAGGAAGTTGTCAAGTGAGGGAGCCAGGGTTTACTGGAGAAGTTGAAGCTCTTGTCAAGAGGAGGAAGAAGGCTTATGTTAGGATGAGATGTGAAGGCTCAGTTAGTGAGGTTGAGAGTTAGAAGTTAGCCAGGAAAGACCTAAGGAGGGAGCTAAGAAGAGCCAGGAAGAGATATGAGAAGTCGTTGGCAGATAGGATCAAGGAAAACCCTAAGGCTTTCTATAGATATATCAGGAATAAAAGAATGACTAAAGTAAGATTAGGGCCAATCAAGGATTGTAGTGGGAAGTTGTGTGTGGAGTCTGAGGAGATAGGGGAAGCGCTAAATGAATATCTTTTGTCAGTATTTACACTGGAAAAAGACAATTTTGTTGAGGAGAATACTGAGAAACAGGCTACTAGACTAGATGGGATTAAGGTTCACAAGGAGGAGGTGTTAGCAATTCTGCAAAGTGTGAAAATAGATAAGTCCCCTGGGCCGGATGGGGTTTATCCTGGGATTCTCTGGGAAGCCAAGGAGGAGATTGCAGAGCCTTTGGCTTTGATCTTTATGTCATCATTGACTCCAGGAATAGTGCCAGAAGACTGGAGGATAGCAAATGCTGTCACCTTATTCAAGAAGGGGAGTAGAAACAACCCTGGTAATTATAGCCCAGTGAGCCTCATTTCAGTTGTGGATAAAATGTTGGAAAAGGTTAGAAGAGATAGGATTTACAATAATCTAGAAAGGAATAAGTTGATTACTGATAGTCAACACGGTTTTGTGAAGGGGAGGTCATGCTTTTCAAACCTTAGTGAGTTCTTTGAGAAGGTGACCAAGCAGGTGGGTGAGGGTAAAGTGATTGCTGTGGTGTATACGAATGTGGTGTTCGATAAGGTTCCCCATGGTAGGCTATTGTAGAAATTATGGAGGCATGAGATTGAGGATGATTTAGTGGTATGGATAAGAAATTGGCTAGCTGAAAGAAAACAGAGGCTGGTGGTTGATGGGACATGTTCATCCTGGAGTTCAATTACTAGTGGTGTACAGCAGGGATCTGTTTTGGAGCCACTGCTATTTGTCATTTTTATAAATGGCCTGGATGTGGGCGTGGAAGAATGGCTTAGTAAGTTTGCAAATAACACTAACGTCGGTCCAGTTGTGGATAGTCCCAAAGGATGTTGTAGGTTGCAGAGGGACAAGGATAAGGTGCAGAGCTGGGCTGAGCAGAGGCAAATGGAGTTTAATGTGGAAAAGTGTGAGGTGATTCACTTTGGAAAAAGTAACAGGAATATCGGTTAATGGTAAGATTCTTGATAGTGTAGTTGAACAGAGAAATCTCAGTGTCTATGTACATAGATCCCTGAAAGCTGCCACCCAGGTTGCTAGGGTTGTGAAGATGGCATACGGTGTATTCGCTTTTTTTGGTGGAGGGATTGAGTTTCGGAGCCATGAGGTCATGCTGCAGCTGTACAAAACTCTGGTGTGGCCGCACTTGGAGTATTACATACAGTTCTGGTCACTTCATTATAAGAAAGGATGTGGAAGCTTTGGAAAGGATTCAGAAGAGATTTACTACGATATTGCCTGGTATGGAGGGAAGGTCTTATGGGGAAAGGATGAGGGACTTGAGGCTGTTTTTGTTAGAGAGAAGAAGATTGAGAGGTAACTTAATTGAGACATATAAGATAATCAGAGGGTTAGATAGGGTGGACAGTGAGAGCCTTTTTCCTTGGTTGGTGATGGCTAACACAGGGCGACATAGCTTTAAATTGATGGGATGATAGATATAGGACAGATGTCTGAGGAATTTACTCAGAGAGTACTAGGGGCGTGGAATGCCCTGCCTGCAACAGTAGTGGACTCGCCAACTTTAAGGGCATTTAAATGGTCATTGGATAGGCAAATGGATGAAAATGGAATAATGTAGGTTAGACGGGCTTCAGATTGGTTTCATAGGTCGGCGTAACATCGAGGGCCAAGGGCTCTGTACTGCACTGAATGTTCTATGTCCTATGATAACTTCTCTTCTATGAGTTTATCATACCTCCCATCTCTTCTTCCTGCACCCTTTATTAAAAGTTTTCACCCTATAGAAGATGGATCACCAAATTAGCTCTGTAACTTTAACGCATTTAGCTTCTAAATTTCTTCCTCTTGATGTCAATTATGCTTCTTTAATTTCTTTATATGGAGGTTATGTTCCATTAAAGGAACACTAATAGTACAATGAATGTATAAATTTCAAATTCACAAATTTTCCAAATGCATTAGCTTTGTTGCATTCCATATTCAGTTTCACCTGTACTTTACTCACCGATGATCTACAATGGGATTTCAGTGGGCACTCCATATGTGCTCAGAACATAACTAGTTTTAGCTTTTCCTTTTACAAGGAATAATCACTCCTTTTAAAGATTTTATCCTGTTATCATCCTCAAATCTCTCAAATTCCCTAACTTTGTTTCAATCCTTTTCACTCTGAGAATTTGAGTAGCATTTTCTACCAATCTATTCCACACATCGTAGACATGCATTCACTGTTCAATGCTGCAAAATTGAAAAACTCTGAAATCAATATATGTTCATCGCTAGGCTGAAATTTATTGTATCCACCACAACGCAGTCCCTTTGATTTGTATCTTCCTCTGAATCCTTCATTTCATGTTTAGTTTTGAAGATAACGATTGGGACAATTCATGGCGTAGTGGCACGTTGAATTGCACCGAAAAGATTGATTGGCTACACCCTGAACATTTCTGAAGTTCTTTCAATTTTTGTCAATCTCAAGTTCTGTTCAATTCTCAAAATTATCAAAAGTACTTCTGTTTTCATTTCTCTTAGTTACAGTTCTCCTTTCATACTGTTGACCTGTATTGCAATATTGTCGCCAATTTGTTAACATTGTGTTCTCTATTTTCTGTCATAAAACTAAATCGTCTCTTTGTGTCAGTGATGCTGCTGGGAAGAAATACTTTCCTCAGAATTTTATTAATGTTTCTGACTTTTGCTGCAGCAGTGTGTGTTTATCTGCAAATTTAACTCCCCTCAAAACTAGGACTCTGTCCATTCTTGATACTTTGGTACAATCCAATAACTTAAATGCCAGCATAGATTGGGGAATTTCTAAATCAAATTTCTGCAGTCTTGCATACATTCTACTGAATTCCAAATTATGCTGTTCCGCAGTGCAATTCTCAGTCTTTGTAAATTTGTCAAAATCTGAGCATGCCTCATAAACAGTCATCCTTTTGATAAATGTTGACAATGAAAGTTAACAATCTCTCCAAAGCTTCATCCAAATCATCAGACTTCAATTCCAGATAACAGTTTTGCTTCCTGTTTTACTTCTGTTTGGTAATAAAAGTGCTAAGACCACACCTTGCTTCTTCTCTGATATAAAAAAAATACAAACCTGGTCTACATTGTAATTCCACTCTTCCATAAAAATGATCATACCCAGAAACTTCACATTTTGACTCGAGTCCTCCACACCCAATGTTGTTGAAACAGAGCCCAAGTCCATACTTTTCTGTGAGAGCTTTATTTCAGTTAGCCACACTCACAGGCTGCTATTTCCCTGTGTTTATACAACCCATTCTAGCCACGTGCGAATCAGAGCAGAAATGAAAGAATTTTCAGGATGAATGCGTGGCTTGAGAGATTCTGCGGGAGGGAGGGGTTCAGATTTTTGGGACATTGGGACCAGTTGTGGGGGAAGTGGGACTATTACAAATTGGACAGTGTACACCTGGGCCACACTGGAACCAGTGTCCTTGGACTTGCTTTTGCTAACGTTCTAGGGGAGGGTTTAAACTAATGTGGCAGGGGGATGGGAACCAAATGAGAAGGATAGTGGACAGGAAAAAGGTACTAACTAAAGCCTGTAAGGAACTAGATAATGAAGTTAGCGTGACTAAGGGGAAGAATAGGCAGGTAGCAGATGATTAATGCAAAGGGACTGGTGGTCTAAGATGCTTTTGATTTAATGCAAGAAGTGTAGTAGATAATGCAGAACTTAGGGCTTGGATTAGTAGCTGGGAGTCTGATGTTATCTGCTATTACTGAGACTTGGTTGAGGGAAGGGTATGATTAGCATCTAAATATCCCAGGATATTGATGCTTCAGGTGGGATAAAGAGGGAGAGAAAATGGGTGGAGGAGTTGCATTACTGGTCAGAGAGGATATCGCAGCTGTGCTGAAGGAGGGCACTATGGAGGACTCGGGCAGTGAGGCAATATGGGCAGAGCTCAGAAATAGGAAGGGTACGGTAACAATTTGGGGCTGTATCACATGCCTCCCAACAGCGAGTGTGAGATAGAGGTACAACTATGTAAGCAAGTTATGGAAAGATGTAGGAGCAACAGGATGATGGTGATAGGAGATTTTATTTTTCCCAATATTGACTGGGATTCACTTAGTGTTAGAGGTCTAGATGGTGCAGAATTTGTAAGGAGCATCCAGGAGGTTTTCTAAAGCAGTATGTAAACAGTCCAACTTGGGAAGGGGCCATACTGGACCTGGTGTTGGGGAATGAGCCCAGCCAGGTGGTTGCAGTTTCAATAGGGGATTACTTTGGGAATAGTGATCACAATTCCTTAGGTTTTAGAATACTCATGGACAAAGACAAGAGTGGTCCTAAAGGAAGGGTGCTAAACTGGGGGAAGGCCAACTATAGCAAAATTCGGCAGGAGCTGGGGAATGTGGATTAGGAGTAGCTGTTTGAAGGTAAATCCAAATTTGATATGTTGGAGGCTTTTAAAGAGAGGTGGATTAGAGTTCAGGAGAGACATGTATCTGTGAAAATGAGGGATAGAAATGGCAAGATTAGGGAACCATGGATCACAGGTGAAATTGTGAGACTAGCTAAGAGGCAAAAGGAAGCGTGCGCAAGGTCCAGGTGACTGAAGACAGACGAAGCTTTGGAAAAATATTGGGAATATGGGACCAATCTGAAATGAGGAATTTAGAGGGCTAAAAGGGGGGCATGAAGTAACTTTAGCAAATAAGGTTAAGGAAATTCCCAAAGCCTTATATTCATATAGAGGTATAAGGGGCAAGAGGGTGACGAGAGAAAAGATTAGCCCACGCAAAGGCAAAGGAGGACAGTGCTGCGTGGAGTTCCAGAAAATGGTGAGATTCTTAACGAGTACTTTGCATCGGTATTCACCGAGGAAAGGGACATGACAGATGGTGAGGTTAGGGATAGATGTTCGATTACTCTTGGTCAAGTCGGCATAAGAAGGGATGCTGGGTATTCTAAAAGGCACTAAGGTGTACAAGTTCCCAGGTCCAGATGGGATCTAACCTAGGTTACTGAGGGAAGGGAGAAAGGAAATAGCTGGAGCCTTAATAGAAATCTTTGCAGCATCCTCGAACATGGGTGAGGTCTTAGAGGACTGGAGATTGTGAATGTCCCCTTGTTTAAGAGGAGTAGAAGGGACAATCCAGGTAAATATAGACTGGTGAGACTGACATCAGTGGCAAGGAAGCTGTTGGAGAAGGTACTGAGGGATAGGATCTATTCCCATTTGGAAGAAAATGGGCTTATCAGTGCAAGGAAGGTCATGTCTTACCAACTTAATAGAATTCTTTGAGGAAGTGACAAAGTTGATTGTTGAGGGAAGGGCTGTAGATGTCATATACATGGACTGCAGTAAGGTGTTTGATAAGGTTCCCCACGGTAGGCTGATGGAGAAGGTAAAGTCGCATGGGGTCCAGGGTGTACTAGCTAGATGGATAGAGAACTGGCTGGGCAACTAGAGACAGAGAATAGTAGTGGAAGGGAGTTTCTCAAAATGGAGACCTGTGGCCAGTGGTGTTCCACAGGGATCAGTGTTGGGACCACTGTTCTTTGTGGTATTCATAAATGATCTGGAGGAAGGTTTAGGTGGTCTGATTAGCAAGTTTGCAGATGACATTAAAATTGATGGAGTAGCAGATAGTGAAGGGGACTGTCAGAGAATGCAGCAGAATATAGACAGATTGGAGACTTGGGCAGAGAAATGACAGATGTGGTTCAAACCGGGCAAATGCGAGGTGATGCATTTTGGAAGATCTAATTCAAGAGTGAACTAGATAATAAATGGAAAAGTCCTGGGGAAAATTGATGTACAGAGAGATGTGAGTGTTCAGGTCCATTGTTCCCTGAAGGTGGCAACGCAGGTCAGTAGAGTGGTCCAGAAGGCATACGGCATGCTTTCCTTCATCAGATGGGGTATTGAGTACAAGAGTTGGCAGGTCATGTTACATTGTATAGGACTTTGGTTCGAATACTGTGTACAGTTCTTGTCATCACACTACTGAAAGGATGTGGATGCTTTAGAGAGGGTACAGAGCAGGTTCACCAGGATGTTGCCTGGTATGGAGGGTGCTAGCTATAAAGAGAGGCTGAGTAGGTTAGGATTATTTTCATTAGAAAGGTGAAGTTTGAGGGGGGGGGCCTGATTGAGATCTACAAAATCATGAGAGGTATAGGCAGGGTGGATAGCAAAAAGCTTTTTCCTAGAGTGGGGGACTCAATTACTAGGGGTTATGAGTTCAGAGTGAGAGGGGAAAAGTTTAAGGGAGATATGCATAGAAAGTTTTTTATGCAGAGGGTGGTGGGTGCCTGGAGGTGGTAGAGGCGGGCATGATAGTGTCATTTAAGATGTATCTAGACAGCTATATGAATGGGCAGGGAGCAGAGGGATACAGATCCTTAGAAAATAGGCGACAGGTTTAGACAGAGGATCTGGATCAGTACAGGCTTGGAGGCCCGAAGGACCTGTTCCTGTGCCATAAATTTCTTTGCTCTTTGTTCTATTCAAACCTAATTAACTTGTCATTAATGTATCCAGCATCTATTCCATCATTCCATTTCTTCAGACCATATCAGATGATTAAAGCACATAACCTTATGCACCAGCAACTTCTGTTCACAAAATGAGTCACCAATTTCTACTTTTTATAGAATCCCTGCAGAGTGCAAACAGACCATACAAGTCCACACCGACCCTCCGAAGAGTAACACACCCAGACATATACCCTATTACTCTACATTTAGCCCTAATCAATGCATCCATGAACACTATGGGCAACTTAACATAGCCAATTCACCTGACCTGCACATCTTTGGACTGTGGGAAGAAACCAGAGCACCGGAGGAAACCCACACAGACATGGGGAGAATGTGCAAACTCCACACAGACAGTCACCCAAGGCTGGAATTGAACCTGTGTCCCTGGCACTGTGAGGCAGCAGTGCTAATCATTGAGACACCATGCTGCCACCAACACAGGGGCAAATGTCATGCACTGCATAGTACAGCTCTGCACTAATGATCCTTGGCTGGTCTTTTACAGGTGGGATCCTGGGATATCCTGGCAGTAATGAATGCTTCCAGCTAGAGTGAGTGGGAGAATTGGACCAGCATCGGATGAAAGGGATGCCATAGGGGTAAGTAAGGCAGGTTGGGACAATTGTGTGAGGAATTTCACTTGGCCTCACAAAGCATCTCCTGGAAACTTGAATGAGGTGACATTCGGACCAAATAGGGTAGGAGTCAGCCCTTGGTTCTGGAGGCGAATCAATGAAGATTCCACATTGGTCAACATTGAGAGAACTCTGCTGCCTTTGGACTTCAAAGGAGCACTGTCTAATCTTTGATGTCTTCAAAAACATGTAAACCGGGCATAATGTGACATCTCCTTTGAATGGCAATACCAAAGGGATCTTTTTCACGTAGAGGGTGCTGCAAGTATGGAATGACCTGCCGAGGGAAGTGGTGGAGGCTGGTACAATTACAACATTTAAAAGGGACCTGGATGGGTATATGGATAGGAAGAGATTAGAGGGGTAAGGGCCAAATGCTGGCAAATAAGACTAGTTTAATTTAGGAAATCTGCACAGCATGGACAAGTTGGACCCAAGGTTCTGTTTCCGTGCTGTACATCTCTATGACCCCAAAAGTTACGACAGGGTAAATTTTACCAGAATGAGGGCAACAGTGGGGTTGGGGGCGAGTATGCCTTGACTTTGGGACAGGGCACAGGTCCTGAATTCACATGGGTCAGTGATGTCTGCACTCACTTGTTCCATGAAGGTACCGAGGCTCCTGATCCTGCCCTCTCAGAGCATCAGTTACTCTGGATCCTCAACAAAGCTGCTGGGAGAAGCAGCTAGTCAACCGAAAGGGAGCCTCCAGGAGCTTATTTCAACTGGAAACACTCCAGTGTCTGATGGAGAGCGTCCCCAGCAGAAAGAGGAAAAGTGCTGGCTTTCAGGATTGTGGCTATGGCTTTTCCCAGATGCAGTGATAGAATCATACAGCATGGAAACAGATCCTTCAGCCCAACTCATCCATGCCAACCACATTTCCCAAACTAAATTAGTCCCATTTGCCTGCATTTGGTCCATAACCACGGCACGTAACCCCAACAAGGTAACACCTGGAAAACTTATGATGTCACTTAGGGTAGCATGGTGGTGCAGTGGTTAGCACTGCTGCCTCACAGCACCAGCGTCCCAGGTTCAATTCCAGCCTTGGGTGACTGTCTGCGTGGAGTTTGCATGTTCTCCCTGTGTCTGCGTGGGTTTCCTTCCACAGTCCAACAACATGCATGTCAAGTGAATTGACTGTGCTAAATTGCCCATAGTGTTAGGTACATTAGTCAGAGGGAAATGGGTCTGGGTGGGTTACTCTTCGGAGGGTCAGTGTGGACTTGCTGGGCTGAAGAGCCAGTTTCCACACTGTAAGGAATCTAATCTTATAGCATGGAAACGGACCCATCGATCCAACCAGCTCATGCCTAACATAATCCCAAATTAAACTAGTCCCACTTGTCTGGTCCTGGCCCATATCCTTCCCAACCCTTCCTATTCATGTATCTATCTAAATGTTTTTTTAAACTTTGTAATTGTACTGGTATTAACCTCTTCCACAGGAAGTTCATTATACAGGCAAACCTGGGTAAAAGGTTTGCTTCCTGTGTTTTTTTTAAATCACTGTCCCCTCGCCTTAAAAATATACCTCCTAGTCTTGAAATTTCCCCATCTTAGGAAAAAGACAGCTACCATTAACTCTATCTATACCTCTCATTATTTTATAAACTTCTAACAAGTCGCCTCTCAACCTCCTACACTCCAGTGAAAAGAGTCCCAGCCTATCCAGCCTTTCTTCACAACTCAAACCTTCCATACCTGGCAACATCCTGGTAACTCTCTTCTGGATCCACTCCAGCTTCATAATATCCTTCCCATAACAGGGTGACCTGAACTGAACACAATATTCCAGAAGTGGCCTCACCAATGTCCTGTATAACCTCCACATAATGTCGCAACTCCTATGATCAAAGGGCTGAGCAATGAAGGCAAGTGTGCTAAATGCCTTTTTAACCACCCTGTACAAATGTGACATAAACTTCAAAGAATAATGTACCTGCACCCCTAGGTTGTTCTGTTCTACAACACTACCCAAGATCCTACCATTAATTGTATAAGTCCTACCCTTGTTGGACCAAAATGCAATACCCTGCATTTATCCAGATTGAACTCCATCTGCCATTTTTCAGCCCATTGACCATTTGACCAAGATCCCTTTGTAATCTTAGAACACTGTCTAGTAAGCCACCAATTTTGGTGTCATCCGCAAACTTACTAACCATGCCTTCTATATTCTCATCCAAATCATTTATATAAATGATAAACAAAAGAGGACCCAGAACTAATGGACAAAAATACCTAGTGCACCTCAAAATGTTGCTCCAGTATGACCAGTATATTCATTTCCAAATATTACTGTATTTCCTACTGGTCTGTTCTCTCTGGGAGCTGCCTCTGTGAATCTGGAAGCCTTCAGGTGTCACAAGGGTCTGCTTCGCACCACAGAAAGTGGCCCTTAATAGTCTCCTCAACTGTTCAAAATGGCTGCCTATCTCTACTCGCTGACTAGCTTTCCAGAGACGTAACTGAGAAACCAGTCCCTAGTAGTTTGACAGAATCAGCGAATGGACCCAGTGCAGCCACCCTCCCTCAGCATTGTACCAGAATTGCCAGCCTTGGACAGGTAAAATTCTGGCCTCTGTATTTGACAGAGAAAGTGGGTGCTGGATGACTTACAATACCACCTGATGTCCCTCCTTGGATAAGGGCAGATTAATGAACATTGTTTTCTTCTAGGCTTGAATTGCTAATATTTCTCAAAACTTGGAGCATATTTTTGTTTAAAATGTCGTTGTCAAAAAAAAATTTGTATCCATTCATTATAATCATATTAACTCATACTATCAGCTAACCTTTCCAGTCTGGGTTGGTATCAGGTTGTTGGGTAAGTTTTTGTGAGTAGTAAAAAGAGCTGTTTTCATGACTGTAACTGATAAAAGCTAATTAGAAATGAATAAAATGAAGATAATGTTACATAGTGTGAAATGCTAATCTGAAGCAATGCGGTAATGTCAAAACGTGACCTTTCTGACGAAAACTATTAGCATTTCATCAGGATCTGCTGGCATTTCTGAGATACAAGCAGTTTCAAAATAATCTATTCCATTAAACGTTGATATTAAAGTGCCATTTTCTGACTTGTTATGAATGAAGATGGTCGCTTTATTTGGCTACATTGTCATTGTACAATCTCCATTTACGTCAGCACGTCACTGTGCCTGAGAGACCAACTCATACACAAGCCTACCTCCCACATCGAGGAAGGCTTGCATTTTGCCTTCCGTGACTTTGGGATCTTCCAAACTGCCTTTCACTGCTGTGCGTAGGAAATGCCACAGACTGGAGTTAAATCACGCACTGATCACCTGCTCTCGTGGATCAAGCACCTGGAATGCTGGTGTTGCAGCTCTTGTGGAGAGAGAAACAAAAAGTTAAAACTCAAATCCAATTTGACTGTTCTTTAGAACTCTGGCTGAGCTCAGCCTGCCATCCTTACTGGGGACAATGAGCCCAGAGCTAGGAGGGGATCCTGACGAAAATTGCCAACGTAATCTCACTTCAACCCCAGGGCATCAATGTGGACTTCACCAGTTTCGAAACGTCGATTCTCCTGCTCTTTGGATGCTGCCTGACCTGCTGCACTTTTCCAGCACCACATTTTCAGCTCATACAGTATGCGTCAGGGTAGGAGAATGAAGTGCAGAATACAGTGCTACACCCAGAGAGAAAGTGCAGAGAGAGTTCAGAGTTAGCACTTGAGAGGTCCCTTCAAAAGTCTGATAACATTGGGGAAGAAACTGTTCCTATATCTGTTTATACATGTATTCACATTTTTATATCTTCTGCCTGACGAAAGAGGGTGGAAGAGAGTATAAGGGGGTCATTGATGATGTTGGCTGCTTTCCCGAGGCATCAGGAAGTGTAGATGGAGTCAATGGGTGGAAGACTGGTTTGCGTGATGGACTGGGCTGTGTTCACAACACTGTAGGATCTTGCCATCTTGGGCAGAGTAGTTGCCAGACCAAGCTGTGATACATTTGGATAGGATGCATTCAATGGTGTCAAGAATCTAAAGACAGGAATGTGAACAAACCTAGCTGGCGAAGATTTGAGCTTCTGCAGCTAGATCTCAAGGGATTTTGAATCCATTTCCTTGGCCACGATGACAAAGTCAAATTGTTTTTAGCTAATTGATCCAAGTACATGTTAACACACTTCCGGGGCAGCTGGGACTTGAACCTGGATCCTCTCAACCATCAGTGGGGTCATTACCACTGTGCCACAAGAATCTTTGCAATGTGTGAAGTTTGCATATTCTCCCTGTGTCAGCGTGGGTTTCCTCCAGGTGTTCTGGTTTCCTCCCACAATCCAAAGTCCAAAGATGTGCAGGTTGGGTGAATTGGCCATGGTAGATTGCCCGTGGTGGTCAGGAAGTGTAGGTTGGGGCGTTAGTCAGGGGAAATGTAAAGTAATAGGGTAAGGGAATGGCTCTTTGGAGGGTCGGTGTGGACTTGTCAGGCCAAATAGCCCATTTCCACACTGTGGGGATTCTAAGATGCTATGACTGCCACATGTAGCAAGAGATTTATGTGAATAGGATTACTTTTCTACTGCCCCAGTTTATCAGCAGTGAATGCAGATTTGCAATCTAACTGCTCCATGTTGGCTGGCCTGAGATTTTTAGGAACTGAATTCTGCCAAGAAGGCAATAAGTTTTGATTCTCTTCACAAATATAAATTTGCAAATTTGACAAATCTCTCTTTGCCCTCATATATTATAACCACATTGCACAGCAACGAGAGAACAGCTTGGAGCACCATCAGTGGATTTATTTGTGAATCAAGCTTCAATTAGCTCTGCATTGGTTAATGAGTTAACATTGAAGACGGAGAAAATAGATTAGATTAGATTCCTTACAGTATGGAAACAGGCCCTATAGCCCAACAAGTCGACACCGACCCTCCGAAGAGCAACCCACCCAGACCCTTCCCCTACCCTATACATACTCCTGACTGACACATCTAACACTATGGGCATCTCAGCATGGTCAATTCACCTGACCTAAGTTTGTTATAAATGAACAGGTTCTTGAGCTGTATTATGGAAGAGGTTCTCATTCATGTGACGATTGGGTAACTGAGTGATACAATTGCTCTCTCAACTATAAAATCCTGGCTGATTCCAGCTCAGATATTGAGCTAATGCCTTTCAGCTTGATGCCTGTGAGAGTCCCTAAGAATATAAGTTTGAGTTAGCTTTACTCAATGGCCCAGATTTTAATGAGACAGTATTGGCATCTGACAAAGTGAGCGGCTATTAGTGTGGGATCTCATTCCTTCAGGTAAATTGTTGGAGATTTTATCAAAATTAGAATTTTAATTATGTTTTTCCTTTTCCTTTAAAGTCTCATTCCATTCTCTCTTAATACAATCTTGTTTTCCCTTTCTTGGTTTCTCTTTCTGTACTTGATTCACTCAGTCTAATTCACCCTATATCGTCTCAGTTTCTTAAAGACTCACAGACATTTACAGCATGAGGGAGACTATTCAGTCCATTGTCTGCTCTGCTCCACAAACATCAGACTTCACTATTGGTAGATTTGTGAAGGAGATACCCTGCCTTTTCCATCATTTACCAAGGTCTCACACGTCCCTTTACCCTTACATATTTCCTCATTATCAGTTTTCACTTCCAGTAAAGTTGTAGCGAAGAGTTTTAACTCCTCATTGTGCCGGAACAAGATTAATTTACCAGATGCATACGTAATGCCTCACCCCTGCACAGTGCAAAACCCACATGTGTTGCTAATCCTATAGAAAGGTTCATGATGATGCAGATATAACCACAAGAAGGGATGTTTAGCTGACATTGACACAGAAATTTAGGCCCATAATTGTGAGTACATTTTTAAATTCAAAGTTACAATCTAAAACAGGGCACAAAAAATTCAATGAGGCATAAAGACACACAAAGCAGCTTTGAAATATAAAACCCACATCAGGTGGAGTCTGGACTCACAGATATAAATGGAAATGTTATTACAGTTCTCATGCTAACCAAATAGTAATTACACAACCCACATTGATAAGGCCTTAAAACCACTCGACAAATATCTTCGAGTGTGATCTTATCATCCAGCATGACATTACTCGGCCATCAGATCCTGGGAAAATCACTTTTCCCTCCTTTTACTTTCTTCCTGAAGTAATAGAGCTTTGTGCCATGTAGAGGTTTGGCAGCAGGTCAGTTTGCAATCTAGAGGCATCAACAATAAAACTAACTGTCCTTTAGATTGAACTGAAATAGAACTCTGCTTGAGTGTGTTAGGGACCAGAAACTGCTTTTTCAAAAAAAAACCCAAAATAACAATTATTTGCTGAAAGAATTAAACTACAAGATGTCATAGAAGAATTTTCACTATACCAAAGTCAAACAGAGCAAACACTAAATATTGTCTTAGGTAACCTCCACTACTCTGAAGTCCAGAGTCAGCATGTTACGTATGAATTTACAGGCAAATTGTAAATTGTATCATTGTATCATTATCAATTATAAATGATAAATGGCAGGAACAGCGGAGTCAGAATGATTAGATTGGCAGTCTGCACAGCGTGACTGTTAATCAAAACTCCAGCCCAGATTTTCACCATGAGCTCCACATCCTGGTGGAAATGGAGGAAATGACCTGGTATTGCAGTCCCGCACACAGACATTATACTTCCCTTTCTCTTTGGAGTAGGATCAGCTCAGGTTTGGCGCAATGGGCGGCGTGGTGGCACAGTGGTTAGCACTGCTGCCTCACAGCGCCAGAGACCTGGGTTCAAATCCCACCTTGGGCAACTGTCTGTGTGGAGTTTGTACATTCTCCCTGTGTCTGCGTGGGTTTCCTCTGGGTGCTCCGGTTTCCTCCCACAGTCCAAAGATGTGTAGGTTAGGTGAATTGGCCATGCTAAATTGCCTGTAGTGTTAGGTGAAGGGGTAAATGTAGGGTAATGGGTCTGGGTGGATTGCTCTTCAGTGGGTCGGTGTGGACTTGTTGGGCCGAAGGGCCTGTTTCCACACTGTAAGTAATCTAATCAATGCTCATTTCAGCTGCTTCCATGGAAGGGGGAGTTTGGAAATGGGACTGGAATCAGGACTGTGCACATTAGACCTGCTAAAGGCAAATCTAAACTTTGTTGATTCATCTGAGTATGCAGGGCTATCCTTTAGAGAGGTAAGGTACCCGTATACATAGAGTCCTGGTACTTTGGCAGGATAAGGAATGGAGTGTCAGATATCTTTGGGGAGGGTTGATATACTTTTCAGGGTTTAGGTATTCTTTTGAATTGTCAACAGCTCAGAAGATTGTGCCTAAATGGTGTATAAACTCTTTGGAACTGTGAAAGAAGAATCCAACCTATCAAAAACAATGTCAAGCCATGACAAACCTGCCAATTACAGTTTAACTTGTCAAGAACTGTAGCCTGATAAGAAGTGTCTAACCTGTCAAGATGTATCTAACCTGTCAAGGTGTGTCTAATCTGTCAAGGTGTGTCTACCCTGTCAAGAATTAACAGACCCGTCAAGAAGTATCAACCCTGTCAAGAATTAACAGACCCGTCAAGACGTATCAACTTTGTTTTCTTAATTTGATGCAATCTACCATATAAAACAGTAAATAACAGAGCTTTATTTTTCTCCTGTTATCAGTGGATATGAGGTGAGTTTGGAAGGGCTGGTAGGTGGAACCGTAAGTTGTCATGAGGTGGCACTAATTTGCCAAAGGGGGATGTGGGGGTAGAGGAACATAGGATGGCACAGGGTGGAACCACGTGTAGAAGGGTTTTCGGGTAGCACAGGGGCTCTGAGAGTCCATGGGGGATGACAAAAGGGTGTAAGGTGGGATGGGTTGTTTTGGACAGGGTACAGGCAGGATATGGAGGTGGAGGTGGGTGTTGAGGTTATGAGGGTAGGAGAAATATTTCAGATTTTATTTTTACTTTTAGACATAGCCACCAGGCCAACATTCCACCAGAAACCAACACTCTCTTTAGCTCTGCCTAGGCCATCGCAACTTCTAATTGATAACTGCCTCCAAATGGAAAATAATCAAACTTTGAAAGCTGAGTTTGTGGAGCTGGGAATTCTCCTGCCCAGGGGGCAGAGGTTCATTCCTCTGTATTCCTTGCAAAGAGTTTCATCCTTTTTTTGGGCGGAGCCTGATTCCAGGTGACAGCAATGAACACTGTCTTTACACCTAGTGGCAGAACCTCCGTACCATGCTCTGGGTGCCATAGATTGAGCCAATGCTACCTTTGAGTAAGATAGACACAGACAGCTGCAGCAACATATCCTCAGTTTCTGGATCGGAACACTATATGCTTCACTTTCCACACAGCATCAAGTAGTACCACCCAGCTTGGACGGCACTGCATCCCTTTATATAATCTCCAGCAGTTTCACTTTGATCAGAACCTTGTTTTCCAAATCTCAGTTTCAGTTTCATATCCTTAAAAACTGGGAGGATATGTTTCCTTTCTCTGGTTCCCTTTTTGGTTCCTGCTTCAGGTTTTAGACTTTCAGAGGTATTGGTGGCCTACTGGTAATATCACTGACCTAGTAATCCTGGATACCTGGGAGTCAGAGCCTGCAGGGGAGCTGTACAGAGAGGTGGATATAAAACATCTTCTGAACCAGGGGAAAGAAATCAGAGTGATGCCATAGGATCGGCACGGTGGCACAGTGGTTAGCACTGCTGCCTCACAGCACCAGAGACCCGGGTTCAATTCCCGACTCAGGCGACTGACTGTGTGGAGTTTGCACTTTCTCCCCGTGTCTGCGTGGGTTTCCTCCGGGTGCTCCGGTTTCCTCCCACAGTCACAAAGATGTGCGGGTCAGGTGAATTGGCCATGCTAAATTGCCCGTAGTGTTAGGTAAGGGGTAAATGTAAGGGTATGGGTGGGTTGCGCTTCGGCGGGTCGGTGTGGACTTGTTGGGCCGAAGGGCCTGTTTCCACACTGTAAGTCTAAGTCTAAGTCTAAGTCTAAGGATAGCAGTAAACTGATTGAGAAACTCCCCCCTACATCATAGTTACTTAATAAAAGCGCAAAACTATTTAGGGATGAAGTTAGCTAGCCAGACTAAGGTAGTTTAAATGTCACATATGAGGAGACACAGAATCTCCCAGTGCCCAGGATGACCACGTGTGCAGGAAGTGATCCCAACTGCACAGATTGGAACTCTGGGTTTAAGAGCTCAAGCAACAGCTGGAGACACTGTGGCACATCCATGAGGCACAGAGACCTGTGGATAATACATTTAGAGGGATGGTCACACCACATCTGAAGGGATTGGAGGGAAAAAGGAAATGGATGAGCACCAGGTAGTCAAAGAGAAACAGATGGGTAGTGCAGGAATCCCCTGCAGTTTCTTGTTCTGGAAGCTGAGGATGGCACTGCTACCTCAAGGGAGTGTAATCAGAACTAGGCCTCTGACAGCACAGGAAAAAGTGAGGTCTGCAGATGCTGGAGATCAGAGCTGAAAATGTGTTGCTGGTTAAAGCGCAGCAGGTCAGGCAGCATCCAAAGAACAAGCACAAGCAGCCTGGCTGGACAGGAGAAGAGGAGGAAGGAAACAGCAGCAGTTATAGTAAGAGATTCATTATGTAGGGGCACACAGGCCACTGACATGACTCCAGGATGGTGTGTTGCCTCCTTGGTGCCAGGGTCGGGGACGTCACTGAGTGGCTGCAGGGGTTCTGAAAGGGGGATTGATAAGACAGAAGTCGTGGTACACAGTGGTCCCAACAGTATAGAGAGAACAAGGGCTGAGGTCTGGCATCAAGAGTTTAAAATGCAAGACCTCAAAGATTGTTATGTCAGGATTACTCTTGATGCCACATGCTACAGAGCACAGAAATAGGAGAATAGAGGAAGTGAATGTGTGGCTCAAGAGCTGGTGCAGGAGGGAGGGTTTTAGATTTCTGTATCACTGGGAGCGTTTTGGGGAAAGCTGAAACTCTACAAGCAGGATGGTCTGCTCCTGAATCAGAATGGGACTAACATTCTGATGGGAGGGTTTAGCTAGTACTGCAGCGAGGAGTTTAAACTAGTTAAGCCAGGGCAGGGGACATTATCGCAACACTATAACGTTGAAAAGGAACCACGGCAGAGCACTTTCAGCCATGTGGTGCCTCAAGGGAGTAATGCGAGGCTGAATGGCCTGTACTTTAATGTTAGGAATATAAGAGGTAACAGAGTGAGTTCAGGGTAGGGATTGACATATGAAACTGCAATGTTATTGCCATCACAGAGACAGGGTTGAGGGAGGGACAAGACTGACAATTTAACATTTCCAGGTATAGGATCTTCAGACAGAATGGGGTGGAGGTGATGTCGCGTACTTAATGAAGGAGTCAGTTACTACAGTTAGGAGGGATAGTATCTTGGAATGATCGTCCAATGAGGCATTATTGGTAGAATTTAGGAATATAAAGGGAGCAGTCAGGCTGTTTAGAATGTATTATAGGCCCCCAAACAGTCAGCAGGCAATTAAGAAGCAGATAAACCATCAATTCACTAAGGCATGTAGAGATAATAATAGGATATGTACATTAGGAGATTTCAACCACCCCAATATTAATTGAGATAATCATAGTTTAGAGACAGGGCAGATTTCTTGAAATGTATACAGGAGAGCGTTTTATACCAACATGTAGATGGCCCTACAAAAGATGGAACTAATTCTGGGGAATGAAGCCAGTCGAGGTTTTGAGATGACAGTGGGGGAGTGTTTTAGTGATAGCCACCATAATACCATACGTTTTAGTTTGGAAAAGGAGAAAGATGATCTACAAAAAAGGGTTTTGGATTCTGGGAAGGCAGGTTTTATTAAAATAAGGCAGGATCTGGCCAAAATAAACTGGGAAGAGCTACTTGAGGAAAAATCTATATCTGAACAGTGTTCAAAAAGTACCAAAGAGAGAATAGGCCCAGCATGTTCCCTTTAGGGTGAAATGCAGGAGTAACATGTCCAGAGAACCCTGAATGACCAAGGGTGTTCGGGACTAGGTAAAAATTAGTACAAAGGGGACAAAACAACTGAGGCCTTAGAGGAGTGTAGAAAGTGTGTGTGTGTGTGGAGTGGGGAGGTCTCAAGAAAGCAACTAGAGCAAATATAGGGCATTAGAAAACACTGGTGGGCAAGATTAGGGACCATGTCCTAATCTAATGTGTGTGAAGCCAGAGGACATTGTTAGAGTATTAAATGGGTATTTCACATCTGTCTGAAGGATGGGTTGGTGAATTGACAGTTTATCTGCTCCTTAATTGCCTGCTGACTGTTGGGGGCCTATAATACGCTCTTAACAGCCTGACTGTCCCCGTTTTATTCCTAAATTCTACCTACAAAGCTTCATTGGACGATTGTTCCAAGATACCATCCCTCCTTACTGTGTTAACTGACTGCTTCAATAATAATGCAACGCCACCTCCACTTTTATACCCCGCATCCTTGGATAGGGTAAATAGGCAAAGTATTTTCCCTGGGGTCGGGGAATCCTGAACTAGAGGGGCATAGGTTTAGGGTGAGAGGGGAAAGATATAAAAGAGACCTACGGGGCAACATTTTCACACAGAGGATGGGTACATGTATGGAAGAGGAAGTGGTGGAAGCTGGTATAATTGCAACACTTAAGAGGCATTTGGATGGGTATATGAATAGGAAGGGTTTGGAGGGATATGGGCCAGGTGCTGGCAGGTGGGACTAGATTGGGTTGGGATATCTGGTTGGCATGGACGGGTTGGACCGAAGGATCTGTTTCCATGCTGTACATCTCTATGACGCTAACCTGTCTGAAGATCCTATACCTGGAAATGTTAAATTGTCAGTCTTGTCCCTCCCTCAATCAGGTCTCTGTGATGGTGACAACATTGCAGTTTCATATCCCTACCCTGAACTCACTCTGTTACCTCTTATATTCTTAACATTAAAGTACAGGCCATTCAGCCTCACATTACTCCCTTGAGACACCACATGGCTGAACACGCTCTGCCTTGGTTCCTTCTCTAAGTTACAGAGTTGCAATCAAAACTATGTCCCCTGTTCCAGCTGAACTAGTTTAAACTTCTCACTGCAATACTAGCAAACCTTCCCACAAGGATATTAGTCCCATTCTGATTCAGGAGCAGGAAGATGTGAGGTTCTTGCGCAGATTAACATTGGGAGCAAGGCAGTATTGGAGGTTTTGGTGGATTTAAAAATGGACAAATCCCCTGGTCTCGATGAGTTGTATCCTAGGATGCTGTAGGAGATGAAGGAGGAAATCACTGCGGCCCAGACCAAAATTGTTCATTCCTCTCTGGCCAGACAGGAGGTGCCAGACGGCTGACGGATAGCTAATGGGGTTCCACATTTTCAGAAGGATGGTAGAGGTACACCAGGAACTATGGACCAGTGAATCTCACATCAACAGCCTTGTCAGAGGGAGGTCATTCTGAACAAATCTATCGGAAATGTTTGAAGAGGTGACCAAGTGTGTAGATGAGGGTAGTGCAGTTGATGTAGTTTAAATGGATTTCTGTAAAGCCTTTAACAAGGTACCAAATGAAAGACTGGTAAAGAAGGTAAAAGCATGAAGAGTCCAAGGTAAACTTGCAAAATGGTTCCAAAATTAGCTTAGTGATAGGAGAGAGAGGGGTGATGGAAGGCTGTTTGTGTACCTGAAAGCTGGTATGCAGTGCTGTGGCATAGGGATCAGTGCTGGGTCTGCTATTATTCATAAACTATAGACATGAGAATGTCCGGAGCTGAAAGGTAAGGTTGTGGATGCACAAATATTGGCTAGGTGTTTGACAGTGAGGAGAAAGGTGTTAGGTTACAGAAGGATAGAGACAGTTGTTCAGATGGGCAGATCAGTGGCAAATAGAATTTAACCCTGGTAAATGCGAGGCGATGCATTTTGGAAACAGGAACAAAACAAGTGAGGACTCAATTCACAGTAAAACACAAAGAAGCCAGGGTTGGAATGAGTGTCAATGATGGGAGAGCCCAGTACGCCAGTATAAAAAATAAGGCTGAAGCACTCATAGCAATCTTCAGCCAGAGTGCAAAGTGGATGATGCATCTCAGCCTCCTCCAGTGGTCTCCAGCATAACAGACACCATAAGACCATAAGACATAGGAGCAGAAATTAGGCCATTCAGCTCATTGAGTCTGCTCCATCATTCAATCATGGCTGATAGGTTTTTCAACCCCATTTACCCACTTTCTTCCTGTAACCTTTGATTCCCTTGGCATTCAAGGACTTATTTCTCACTGTCTTAGATATTATCAATGACTGGTCTTCACAGCCTTCTGTGGCAGTGAATTCCATAGATTCCCCACTCTCTGGGTGAAGAAGTTTCTCCTTATCTCTTCCCTTTACTCTGAGGCTGTGTCCTCAGGGTCCTTGTCTCCCCTATCAACAGAAACATCTTCCCGATGTCCACTCTGCCCAGGCTGTTCAGTATTCAGCAGTTGGATTCACTCCATGTGATATCAACAAACAGTTGGAGACACTGGATGCTGCAAAGGCTGTGGGCCCTGACATCATTCTGGCAATAGTACTGAAGACTTGTGCTCCAGAATTTGCAGCACCACTATCCAAACATTTCCAGTCCAGTTATAATACTGGCATCTCCCTGACAACTCCCTGACAACGTGGAAAATTGCCTGGGTGTGTCCTCAGAACAGGAAGCAGGACAAATCCAACCTGGACAATGACCGCCCCATTATCAGTCCATTCTCAATCATCAGTAAGTGTCATCAACAGTGCTATCAAGCAACACCTGCTCAGCAATAGCCTACTCAGTGATGCCCAGTTTGGGTTCCTCCTGGGCCACTTAGCTCCTGATCTCATTACAGCCTTTGTTCAAGCATGGAGCAGCATGGTGGTTCAGTGGTTAGCACTGCTGCCTCACAGTGCCAGGGACCTGGGTTCGATTCCAGCCTCAGGTGACTGTCTATGTGGAGTTTGCACATTCTCCCCGTGTCTGCATGGGTTTCCTCCGGGTGCTCCGGTTTCCTCCCACAGTCCAAAGATGTGCAGGTCAGGTGAATTGGCCATGCTAAATTGCTCATAGTGTTAGGTGCCCTAGTCAGGTGTAAATGTGGGGAATGAGTTTGGGTGGGTTACTCTTCGGAGGGTAGGTGTGGACTTGTTGGGCCGAAGAGCCTGTTTCCATACTGGAGGGAATCTAATCTAATCATGGACAAAAGAGTTGAATTCCAGAGAGTAGGTGAGAGTGACACCCCTTGACACTGAGGCTGCATTCGACTGAGTGTAGCATCATGGAGCCCTGGCAAAACTGGAATTAATGGGAATCGGGGACAATTCTCTGCTGGTTGGAATCACATCTGAAGTTAACTGCAATGTTTAAGGTCAGTCATCGGAGTTCCAGGAGATGTCTGCAGGGGTTCCTCAGGCTAGTAGTGTGCTAGGTGCAACCATCTTCAGCTGCCTCATCAATTACCTTTCCTCCATCATAAGGTCAGAAATGGGGATGTTCACCGATGATTGCAAAATGTTCAGCACCATTCCCAACTCCTCAGTAAATGAAACAGTCCGTGTTCAAATGCAACAAGGTGTGGACAATATCCAAGCTTGGGCTGACAGGTGACAAATAACATTGGTGCCACACTCAAGCCAGGCTATGACCATCACAATAAGACACTATCTCACCACCACCCCTTGACATTCAATGGTGTTACCATCACTGAATCGCCCCACTGTCAACATCCTGGGGGCTTATCATTGACCAGAAATTCAAGTGGACTCACCACATAAACACAGTGGCTACAAGAGCAGGTCAGAGGCTAGGAATACTGCAGCAAAGTAGCTCACCTCCTGACTCCCCAAAGCCTGTCCACCATCTACAAGGCTCAAGTCAGGAGTGTGATAGAATACTCTCCCTTGCCTGAATAATGGGTGCAGTACCAAAACAGGCAAAAGTGAGGACTGCAGATGCTGGAGATCAGAGTCTAGGTGAGAGTGGTGCTGGAAAAGCACAGCAGGTCAGGCAGCATCCGAGGAGCAGGAAAATCAACATTTCGGGCAAAAGCCTTTCATCAGGAATGCACTTCTGCCCAGTTCTACTCTGGGGGACGGGAGGGTTGCATTAATTGACACTTCCTGATGAAGGGCTTTTGCCCGAAACATTGATTTTCCTGCTCCTAGGATGCTGCCTGACATGCTGTGCTTTTTCCAGCACCACTCTAATCTAGACGCAGTTCCAAAACACTCAACACTATCCAGAACAAAGCAGCCCACTTGATTGGCCCACTTGTGGATGTGCCACAGCCTCTGCCATTGACTCTCAGCAGCAGCAGTGTGTACTATCTGCAAAATGCACTGCAGAAAGTCACCAAAGATCCTTTGACAACACCTTCTAAACCAACAACCATTTCCATCTAGAAGGACAAGGGCAGCAGATACATGGGAATGCCACCATCTGCAAATTCCCCTCCAAGACACTCATCATCCTGGCGTGGAATTATATCACAGTTCCTTCACTGCCACTGGGTCAAAATCCTGAAATTCCCTCCTTAACAATGTTATCGGTTTACTTACAGCACATGAACTGCAGCAGTTCAAGAAAGTAGTTCACCACCATTTTGTCAAGGGCTACTAGGAATGAGCAATAAATGCTGTTCCAGCCAGTGATACCCACTTCCATAGAGTGAAGGAAGAAACCTCAAGAATAGAGGGGACCTTAGGGTGCTTGTCCACAGATTCCTGAAGGTGACAATGCAGGTTAACAAGGTGTTTAAAAAGGCTTATGGGATGTTGCATTTATCAGTCATGTAAGAGCAAGGAGGTGATGTTGGAGCAGTACAGAACTTTGGTTAGGCCACAGCTGGAGTACTGTGTGCATTTCTGGTCACCACACTATAGGATGGATCTGATCACACTGGAGGGGTTGCAAGAGGGCATTTATCAGGATGTTGCCAAGGACGGAGCAGTTTAGCTAGGGAGAGAGGCTGGATAAGGTCAGGTTGTTTTCTTTCGAAACATAGAGATGCACAGCACAGAAACAGACCCTTTGGTCCAGATATCCTAACCTATTCTGGTCCCATGTGGCCCATATCCCTCTAAACCCTTCCTATTCATATACCCATCCAGATGCCTGTTAATTTAGTCATTGTACCAGCCTCTACCACTTCCTCTGGCAGCACATTCCATACATGCACCACCCTTTGCATGAAAAAGTTGCCTCTTAGATCACTTTTATATCTTTCCCCTCTGACCCTAAACCTGTGCCCTCTAGTTCTAGACTCCACCACCCCAGGGAAAAGACCTTGTCCATTTATTCTATCCATACCCCTCATAGAAGATTGTGGGGTGAACAGACTAAGATGTTGAGATTATGAGGGGCATAGACAGGGTGAATAAAAAGCAGCTCTCCCCTTAGCTGAATGCCGATAGCAGGAGGGCATAATTTTAAGGTGAAAAGCAAGAGGTTTAGAGGGGATTTGAGGAAAAATACAGTCCTCCAGAGGATGGTGGGGGTCGGGAAGGTCATTGAGGCAGGAAGAAGAAAGTGAGGACTACATATTCTGGAGATGAAAGTAGAGAGTGTGGTGCTGGAAAAGCACAGCAGGGCAGGCAGCATCTGAGGAGCAGGAGAGTCAACATTTTGGGCATAAGCCCTTCATCAGGAATGAGGTTTGTGGGCCTGTTCATATCAAGTTCTCAAAATAAATGCATGGTTCAGATACTGTGACTGTGCAGGCTTCCATCCTGAGGTGAAAGGATGACATCCTCAGTCTCCAGGGTCTCCCTCAGAAGAACAACTGCACAGGATTGACATCAGTTTATTGATGTGGAGGCAGAAAGGACGGCCTCCTAATTATTTGCCTGGAGCTAAAACCATTTTGGAAAGCTCTCCTTGCGTGTCTGCCCAATTCTACTCCGGGGAACGGGAGGGTTGCATTAATTGACACTTCCTGGTCACTAACATTGGGCCCAAAATGTCGATTCTCCTGCTTCTCTGATCTGCCTGACCTGCTGTGCTTTTCCAGCACCACACTCTCGATGTTGAGGCCAGAAACCTCACACCCTTTAAAAAGTACTCAAATTGGCCATTGAAATGTCATAACATTGAAGGCTACAGGCTTAATGTGGAAAACTGAGATTTGTGAAGGTAGTAGCATATTTTTTGTGACACAGACTTAATGAGCTAAGGGACCTCTTCTGTACAGTACAATTCTGCTGGTTTGGATCTAAGCATTCAAATCCCATCTACAGTTAGTGGAATTTAAATTCAATCAGTAATCTTCAGAACTGAAAGGGGTTGGAAAATGTTGGTTTTTATGCTATTGACAGAGGGAGAAGAGGATTGAGTGGAACAGATGGTGAATGTGCCCAGAGCAAAATAAAGGGAGTGTTAATAATGGTAAAGAAGAGATAAAGATGGAAATCAGGTGTTAATGATAAGTGTGTACAGGTTCATGAATTTGAATGGTCTAGAGGAACATAAGCCAAACACAAGGAAGTGGGAGATTTGCTTAGTTTGGGAAACCTGGTTGGCATGAACAAATAGTCCTGAAAGTTCTCTTTCCGGGCGGACTGACTCTATATAACTCAAGAACATTTACAGATGGAAAGAGGCCACTTGGCCCATCATACCAGTGCTGGTCAACAATGATCTGATTTCACGAATCCCACTTTACATCTCACGGCCCATAGCTGTGGAGGCTATGGCATCACAAGTGAATATTTAAATACTGCTTAAATGTAGTGAGAGTATCTGACTCAATCATCCTTTCAGATAGTGAGTTACAGACTCCCACTGTCCTCTGAGTGATAAAAGGCTAAACTCTCCTTTTGGCCTTCTATCTCTGAACTTAAATCTAGCCCCTTGGTCACTGACCCCTTAACTGATAGAAAGAATGCCTTCCTCTTTATGCCTCTCATAATCTTATCACTTCGATTAAATCCCCTCTCACCCTTTGCTGCTCTAAGGAAAACAACCTCAGCCTATCAAATCTTTCCTCATAGCACAGAGCTTTCAGTCCAGGCAATGTCCTGGTAAATCTCATCAGTACACTCTCGAGAGAAATCTCATCCTTCCTATAATGTAGTGACCTGTGATATTCTGCGTGGGCATTGTTTGTATGAAGTTGTGCTTAGTTAAGCGGTAAATTCCATTGTCCTGGGATCTGTCTTCCACACACAAACTTCAGATAGTCCTTTGGGACTGAGACAGTTCAAAGCCCAGTGTTAGTGAACACTGCCCCCTCCTGGAAGGTAGGACTTACAATTTGTTCAAACTCAGTGCACACAGCTGAAATGAAAATTAATTATTTAATGTTGTCTAGGAGGGAAAAGGAGGAAATGACTTTGTGCTCCTTCGAAACAATGCAATGCTGTGGGTGAAGTGGGGGATAGGTCTAGGCCTGCTCAGTGGAATTAATTTGTGCTAATTAATCTTTTAATGTATTTTGATCCCTAGTGCAGTCCTGAAAAGAAACTCAAACATAACACCTGTGGCAACCATCATCACATTAAACAAAAACTTCCCAAATCTGTGTTTTCACAGATATTGGAACAATTTCATGAGTAGTCCAGAACGTGTGAAGGCTATTTCAATGGGTAAGGACACAGTTTCACTTTAATCAAAAGAGTTCTCTGGGATGGGTATTTGCAAAGAATGTAGGGCACCTTTGTAAATCCCAACCTATCAGTGTATCTACAGCCTTGTAGTTCACAGTGGTATCCTTATTGCCGCCTGGGAATTGGAGAAGTTACTCAGTGAATGTCTGTCAAGTTTCCCGTGTCCTGGGGAGTGTTGGGGTGGCAGCTTTTGTCCAATTTCTGAAAATTGGCCATCACAAATGGCTTTGCTTTTAAACATTGGCTTCTTCTGAGTTGAATGCATTCTTGCTGAGGGACCGCCTACAGATCTGACACCTGACTTTGGCTGGCAGAGGGTGTTCACATCCTCAAAGATGCTCCATGGAGTTTTGCTGTCACTCATTTCCCTGATGCAATCATCCAATCCTTTCTCTCCCGTCCACAAAAGGATGCCACTGTCCCATTCCTCGTCACTGGAGTCTTTCAGAAAGCTGTTGAATGTCACTTTGCACTTCCACTTGATTTTCTAGAATATCTCCAAGATGTTATCTGCCTTCCAATTCAGCCAGGGCTGCAGCGACAGCAGTGGCCATCTTTGTTTGACTGGAGTGAGTATACAAGCGGCCATCTTGGTTTGACTGGACACCAAAGTGAGTGTATTTTCACAATCAAGTTCAATATTTACCTCATTTGTGTTCTAATCACAAACAAGTGATATCACAAACTACAAGGTGAAGCAGCAATGATGAATGATCAAACCTGGACTATCTAAAAAGAAACCAAAAATGTACATCTTCCCCACCAAACGGGAAATTGAATTTCTATTCATCACTATAAAAGATAAGCGCATTTGCTGTACATGTGACCAAAGTATACAGATACGTAAAAAGGAAAATTTCGAAAAACATCCACAATGATGCACAATATGGTCAAGCATAGCTTGCTTTGGACAATGAAAGTTGATGAACTAAGGGCCATTTTGAAAGCTCTTATTTCATAAACCAGCAGCAAAGATAAAGCCTGTTTGAAACATCAGTTCACATTTGCTATCTCCTGGCCAAACACAGGAAGTCGTTGGCAAATGGTAAAACTTAGGTCAGAAAATGCTGAAAAAACTTTCAAAATAAAGGGTCCAGCGACCCTTCTTCATGAATAAAAGATGTAATTTTCAAATTAAAGGACACCCATAATTAATAAAATGTAATATTCCGGCTATGAGCCACCCCAGACCTTCACTGTCAACGGGGGTGGTACCAGGGGACTGGAGAGTAGCGAATGTTGTGCCCCGTTCAAAAAAGGGAATAGGGATAACCCCGGGAATTACAGGCCAGATAGTCTTACTTCTGTGGTAGGCAAAGTAATGGAAAGGGTACTGAGGGATAAGATTTATGAGTATCTGGAAAGACACTGCTTGATTAGGGACAGCCAGCACAGATTTGTGAAGGGTAGGTCTTGCCTTACAAGTCTTACTGAATTCTTTGAGGAGGTGACCAAGCATGTGGATGAGGGCAGAGCAGTGGATGTAGTGTACATGGATTTTAGTAAGGCATTTGATAAGGTTCCCCATGGTAGGCTTATGCGGAAAGTCAAGGAGGCATGGGATAGAGGGAAATATGCCCAATTGGATAGAAAACTGGCTAACCGGTCCAAGTCAGAGAGTGGTGGTATATGGTAAATATTCAGCCTGGAACCCAGTTACAAGTGGAGTTCCGCAGGGATCAGTTCTGGGTCCTCTGCTGTTTGTAATTTTTATTAATGACTTGGATGAGGGAGTCGAAGGGTGGGTCAGTAAATTTGCAGATGATACGAAGAGTGGTGGAGTTGTGGACAGTGAGGAGGGCTGTTGTCGGCTGCAAAGGGACTTAGATATGATGCAGAGCTGGGCTGAGGAGTGGCAGATGGAGTTCAACCCTGCCAAGTGTGAGGTTGTCCATTTTGGAAGAACAAATAAGAATGCGGAATACAGGGTTAATGGTAGGGTTCTTAGTCAGGTGGAGGAACAGAGGGATCTTGGGGTCTATGTACATAGATCTTTGAAAGTTGCCACTCAGGTGGATAGAAGGCCTATAGTGTATTAGCGTTCATGAGCAGAGGGATTGAATTCAAGAGTCGTGAAGTGATGTTGCAGCTGTACAGGACTTTGGTTAGGCCACATTTGGAGTACTGTGTGCAGTTCTGGTCACCTCACTTTAGGAAAGATGTGGAAGCTTTGGAGAGGGTGCAGAGAAGATTTACCAGGATGTTGCCTGGAATGGAGAATAGGTCGTACAAGGATAGGTTGAGAGCTCTTGGCCTTTTCTCATTGGAATGGCGAAGGATGAGGGGTGACTTGATAGAGGTTTATAAGATGATCAGAGGAATAGATAGAGTAGACAGTCAGAAACTTTATCCCCGGGTACAACAGAGTGTTACAAGGGGACATAAATTTAAGGTGAAGGGTGGAAGGTATAGGGGAGATGTCAGGGGTGGGTTCTTTACCCAGAGAGTGGTGGGGGCATGGAATGCGCTGCCCGTGGGAGTGGTAGAGTCAGAATCATTGGCGACCTTTAAGCGGCAATTGGATAGGTACATGGATGGGTGCTTAATCTAGGATAGATGTTCGGCACAACATCGTTCTATGTTCTATGTTCTATGTTCTAAGGGCTGCAAATTACCAGAGGAAGTATTGGAGACAGGGTAAATTACAACATTTAAAAGGCATCTGGATGGGTAAATGAATAGGAAGGGATATGGGCCAAATGCTGGAATATGGAACTAGGTTAATTTGGGATATCTGGTCAGCATAGCCGAGTTGGACAGAAGGGTCTGTTTCTGTGCTGTATAACTCCATAACTCTACAATTCTCAAACCGCTGCCCCCATGTTATGTCTAATGGTTTTGAGATCGCCAAAATAAATTGCATAAATTCTGGAGCTTACTTCATGCAGAATTTTCATAATTGGCGAATTTACCTAGAATCATAGAGAATCCCTACAATGTGGGTCAGTCCATTTGGCCCAAAAGGTCCCCACCGACCCTCCGAAGAGCGTCCCACCCAGACACATTTTCCTATATTTCCCCTGACTAATACACCTACCTTAACATTATGGGCAATTTAGCATGGGCGTAATATGCACATCTTTTGATAGTAGGAAAGAAACCAGAGAGAACTCATGCAGATACAGGGAGAACGTGCAGAGTCCACACAGACAGTCACCCAAGGGTGGAATTGAACCCAGGTCCCTGGTGCTGAGAGGCAGTAGTGCTAATCACTGAGCCACCGTGCTATTGTAGGGGTAATGCGAAGACTGCAGCAATGTATCCTGACCTAAATCCCAAATAAATTTGGAAGGATCTTACCCCTGCTGGTGAATTTGAATGGTAGAACAGGAAAATAGGGAGATGTTTTATTGTTCGAAGTGAGCAATACAATTTCGAAGCAAAGAAATTCAGTCATAGAGATGTACAGCACGGAAACAGACCCCTCAGTCCAACTCGTCCATGCCAACCAGATATCCAAACCCAATCTAGTCCCACCTGCCAGCACCCGGCCCATATCCCTCCAAACCCTTTCTATTCATATACCCATCCAGGTGCCTTTTCAATATTGTAATTGTACCAGCCTCCACCACTTCCTCTGGCAGTTCATTCCACACACGCACCATCCTCTGTGTGAAAAAGTTGACCTTCAGTTCTCTTTTATATCTTTCCCCTCTCACCCTAAACCTATGTCCTCTAGTTCTGGACTCCCCCACTCCCAGGAAAAGACATTTTCTATTTATCCTATCAATGCCCCTCATGATTTTATAACCCTCTATAAGGTCACCCCATAGCCTCTGATGCTCCAGGGAAAATAGCCCCAGCCTATTCAACCTCTCCCTATAGCTCAAATCCTCCAACCCTGGCAACATCCTTGTAAATCTTTTCTGAACCCTTTCAAGTTTCACAACTTCCTTCCTTTAGGAAGGAGACCAGATTGGCACACAATATTCCAACAGTGGCTGAACCAATGTTCTGTACAGCCACAACTTGACCTCCCAACTCCTGTATTCAATACTCTGACCAATAAAGGAAAGCATACCAAAAGCCTTCTTCACTATCCTATCTACCTGCGACCCCATTTTCAAGGAGCTATGAACTTGCACTCCAAGGTCTCTTTGTTCAGCAACACTTCCCAGGACCTTACCATTAAGTGTATAAGTCCTGCTAAGATTTGCTTTCCCAAAATGCAGCACCTCGCATATATCTAAATAAACTCCATCTGCCACTTCTCAGCCCATTGGCCCATCTGATCAAGATCCCTTTGTAATCTGAGGTAACCTTCTTTGTTGTCCACTACGCTTCCTTATTTGGTGTCATCTGCATACTTACTAACTATATCTGTTATGTTCACATCCAAATCATTTATATAAATGATGAAAAATAGAGGACTCAGCACCGATCCTTGTGGCACTCCACTGGTCACAGGCCTCCAGTCTGAAAGACAACCTTCCACCACCACCCTCTGTCTTCAACCTTTGAGCCAGTTCTGTATCCAAATGGCTAGTTCTCCCTGTATTCCATGACATCTAACCTTGCTAACCAATCTTCCATGGGGAACCTTGTCGAATGCCTTACTGAAGTCCATATAGATCACATCTACCACTCTGCCCTCATCAATCCTCTTCGTTACTTCATCAAAAAACTCTTATCAAGTTTGTGAGACATGATTTCCCATGCACAAATCCATGTTGATTATCTCCAATTAGTCCTTGCCTTTCCAAATACATGCACATCTGTTCCTCAGGATTCCCTCCAACAACTTATCCACCATCGACGTCAGGCTCACTGGTCTATAGTTCCCTGGCTTGTCCTTACCACCCTAAACAGTGGCACCACGTTAGCCAACCTCCAGTCTTCTAGCACCTCACCAGTGACTATCGATAATACAAATACCTTAGTAAAAGGCCCAGTAATCAATTCCCTAGCTTCCCACAGAGTTCTAGGGTACACCTGATCAGGTCCTGGGGATTTATCCACCTTTATGTGTTTCCTCCTCTGTAATGTGGACATTTTGTAAGGTGTCACCATCTATTCCCTTACATTCTATATCTTCCATGTCCTTTTCCACAGTAAATACAGATGCAAAATACTCATTTACTATCCCCCCATCTCCTGCAGCTCCACACAAAGGCCACCTTGCCGATCTTTGAGGGGTCCTATTCTCTGCCTAGTTACCCTTTTATCCTTAATGTATTTGTAAAAACCCTTTGGATTCTCCTTAACTCTATTTGTCAAAGCTATCTCATATCCCCCTTCTGTCCTCCTGATTTCCTGCAGACTTACTATAAGGCCACACTTAAAATATCCCCTTATCTGTTTCTGTGCTGTGACCTCTCCCAAACAGGTTCCTCCAAGATCAATTGTGAAGTTCACTGTTTGTTAATTTTCCCAGATGCACTCCGTTGTCCAGCGGAGATTTGGATTTGGTACTCGGTAATGAACCGGGACAAGTGATGGGCTTGTTAGTGGGTGAACATTTTGGTGATGGTGACCACAATTCTGTGACTTTCACCTTGGTTATGGAGAGAGATAGGTGCGCACAACAGGGGAGATTTTACAATTGGGGGAAGGGAAATTACGATGCTGTAAGACAGGATTTGAGGAGCATAAGTTGGGAGCATAGGCTGTCAGGGAAGGATGTGGTGGAAATGTGGAACTTTTTCAAGGAGCAGATACGACGTGTCCTTGATATGTATGTACCTATCAGGCAGGAAAGAAATGGTCGTGTGAGGGAGCCTTGGTTGACGAGGGAGGTTGAATGTCTAGTAAAGAGGAAGAAGGAGGCTTACATAAGGTTGAGGAAACAGGGTTCAGACAGAGCAGTGGAGGGATACAGGATAGCCAGAAGGGACCTGAAGAAAGGGATTAGGAGAGCTAAGAGAGGGCATGAAAAATCCTTGGCGGATTGCATCAAGGATAACCCCAAGGCATTTTATGCGTATGTGAGAAACATGAGAATGACGAGAACGAGGGTAGGTCCGATCAAGGACCGTAGTGGGAGATTGTGTATTGAGTCGGAAGAGATAGGAGAGGTCTTGAATGAGTACTTTTCTTCAGTATTTACGAACGAGAGGGACCGTATTGTTGAAGAGGAGAGTGTGAAACGGACTGGTAAGCTAGAAGAGATACTTGTTAGGAAGGAAGATGTGTTGGACATTTTGAACAACTTGAGGATAGACAAGTCCCCCGGGCCTGACGGGATATATCCTAGGATTATGTGGGAAGCAAGAGAGGAAATTGCAGTATCGTTGGCAATGATCTTTTCATCTTCACTGTCAACGGGGGTGGTACCAGGGAACTGGAGAGTAGCGAATGTTGTGCCCCTGTTCAAAAAAGGGAATAGGGATAACCCTGGGAATTACAGGCCAGTTAGTCTTACTTCTGTGGTAGGCAAAATAATGGAAAGGGTACTGAGGGATAGGATTTATGAGTATCTGGAAAGACACTGCTTGATTAGGGACAGCCAGCACGGATTTGTGAAGGGTAGGTCTTGCCTTACAAGTCTTATTGAATTCTTTGAGGAGGTGACCAAGCATGTGGATGAGGGTAGAGCAGTGGATGTAGTGTATGTCGATTTTAGTAAGGCATTTGATAAGGTTCCCCATGGTAGGCTTATGCAGAAAGTCAGGAGGCATGGGATAGAGGGAAATTTGGCCAATTGGATAGAAAACTGGCTAACCGGT
The DNA here is from genome assembly GCF_020745735.1 of Hemiscyllium ocellatum. NCBI lineage: Eukaryota > Metazoa > Chordata > Chondrichthyes > Orectolobiformes > Hemiscylliidae > Hemiscyllium > Hemiscyllium ocellatum. The sequence goes on from NC_083442.1 coordinate 15,771,053, forward strand.
CGAAGTGGTGGTAGATGGTAAATATTCAGCCTGGAGCCCAGTTACAAGTGGAGTTCCGCAGGGATCAGTTCTGGGTTCTCTGCTGTTTGTAATTTTTATTAATGACTTGGATGAGGGAGTCGAAGGGTGGGTCAGTAAATTTGCAGATGATACGAAGAGTGGTGGAGTTGTGGACAGTGAGGAGGGCTGTTGTCGGCTGCAAAGGGACTTAGATATGATGCAGAGCTGGGCTGAGGAGTGGCAGATGGAGTTCAATCCTGCCAAGTGTGAGGTTGTCCATTTTGGAAGAACAAATAAGAATGCGGAATACAGGGTTAACGGTAGGGTTCTTAGTCAGATGGAGGAACAGAGGGATCTTGGGGTCTATGTACATAGATCTTTGAAAGTTGCCATTCAGGTGGATAGAGCTTGTAAGAAGGCCTATGGTGTATTAGCGTTCATTAGCAGAGGGATTGAATTCAAGAGTCGTGAAGTGATGTTGCAGCTGTACAGGACTTTGGTTAGGCCACATTTGGAGTACTGTGTGCAGTTCTGGTCGCCTCACTTTAGGAAAGATGTGGAAGCTTTGGAGAGGTTGCAGAGAAGATTTACCAGGATGTTGCCTGGAGTGGAGAATAGGTCGTACGAGGATAGGTTGAGAGTTCTCGGCCTTTTCTCGTTGGAATGGCGAAGGATGAGGGGTGACTTGATAGAGGTTTATAAGATGATCAGAGGAATAGAAAGAGTAGACAGTCAGAAACTTTTTCCCCGGGTACAACAGAGTGTTACAAGGGGACATAAATTTAAGGTGAAGGGTGGAAGGTATAGGGGAAATGTCAGGGTGGGTTCTTTACCCAGAGAGTGGTGGGGGCATGGAATGCGCTGCCCGTGGGAGTGGTAGAGTCAGAATCATTGGCGACCTTTAAGCAGCAATTGGATAGGTACATGGATGGGTGCTTAATCTAGGATAGATGTTTGGCACAACATCGTGGGCCGAAGGGCCTGTTCTGTGCTGTATTGTTCTATGTTCTATGTTCTATGACACATGATTTCAAACAGCAAAGGCAGTACCTGCGCAGGTTCACTGTTGTTTCAGGGAACAGTGTTAGTTTCTTTCTCTCTCTCTCTCTCTTGCACTGACCAGACTATGTGCTGCCTTTGTCTGTTCCTCTCCCTTTTAAAAGTGATGTTGTTTTGACATTTTTTTCTCCGAAGTTCCAAAACAATGCAACAGTAATTGCTGCTCCTGGAATTCGAGGAAATCACCTCCAACACCTAAAATATCTCACAAAAGGAGCAGCTGTTACAGGGAGAAATTTTTCCCATCTTCCATCTTGGATGATGAAGGGCTTTTGCCCAAAACATTGATCTTTCTGTTCCATGGATGCTGCCTGACCTGCTGCGCTCTTCCAGCACCACACTAATCTTGACTCGAAACTCCATCTGCCACTTCTCAGCCTATTGGCCCATGGTTAAGATCCCGGTGTAATCTGAGGTAACCTTCTTAGCTGTCCACTACACCTCCAATTTTGGAGTCATCTGCAAACTTACTACCAATACCTCCTATGATCCCATCCAAATCATTTATGTAAATATGGACCCAGCACCAATCCTTGTGACACTCCACTGGCCACAGGCCTCCAGTCTGAAAACCACCACCCTCTGTCTTCTACCTTTGAGCCAGTTCTGTCTCAAATGGCTAGTTCTCCCTGTATTCCATGAGATCTAACCTTGATAACCTGCAGAACAATGACAGTATTGAAAAACTGAAAATGTTGGAGTTATCCAGGGCTGATTTGTTTTCATAGAATCCCTACAGTGTGGAAACAGGCCATTTGGCCCAACAAGCCCATACCGACCCTCCAAAGAGTAACCACCCAGACCCATTCCCCAATTTCTCTACATTTCCCCCCTGATGAATACACCTAATCTGCACATCACTGAACACTATTGGCAATTTACCTCAACTGTACCTCTTTGGATTGTGGGAAGAAACTGGAGCACCCGGAGGAAACCCACACAGACACGGGGAGAATGTGCAAACTCCACACAGACAGTCGCCTGTGTCTGGAATTGAACTCGGGTCCCTGGCACTGTGAGGCAGCAGTGCTGAGCCACAATGCTGCCCTATAATATTGATAAATTAGCTCTTGGTTAAACAGTTAATTTACAATGTGAGTGGGAAGAACCGATGAGTTGCTGTGACAGAGGAGGAGTGAGCGCTCACCACATCCAGGGAGAAATGGTGCTCACAAACTGACTGACTTTGGTAAAAAGCCACTCCACATGGCAGCCTAGACCAGCTGAGTGCTGAACTCTGGCCCCTCAGTGTGTTGGGATTTCCTGTCCTTCAGAGCTGTTGACCAATCAGGGCTGGGGGGAGGAGGTAGTAATTCCATGAGGCTGGCACAACACTCGTGGGAATTCTGAAGAAGAGTCCTACTAGACTCGAAACATTAATACCGTTTCCCTCTCCATGGATGCTGTCAGACTTGCTGAGGTTCTCCAGCACTGTCTGTTTTGATTTCAGACTTCCAGCTTCTGCGCTGTTTAACCTTGACACAATGTCTTGACTCTCCACTATTTGCAGGGTGTGTTTTGTTTCTTCCACAGTCACAAAACATGGCACAGGGAGAAGGTCCAGCTTCAACCCGCCAGTCAGATTTTCAACGCTGAGAGAAGGTGGACATCCAACCTTCCCCACTCAGTGGCGAACTGATGTATGGAGATTACAATTCTCTGTCTGCCACTCCCTGACTCTTGTGACTGCCTGTCAAGTTGTGATTGCGTTCTCCCATTGTCATTTTCAGACCTGTTTCAATTTATTGACTGTGCAGTTAACAGGTACTTTGGGATTTCATACCTGCTCCCATTTGTAATCAAGCGAATGCAATTAATCTCAGTTAGAGAGGTCAGCTCAAACCTTGTCAAATAACTGACTGCTCTGTCATTTTCATTTTACACACAGACGTGACAGGAAATTGTCATTGGTATTCATCAGCTCTTCCAACTCAAATTAAACGTTTAACTAAGAGCTAATTTATCAATATTAAAGCCTCATTCTTTATCCTTTGTTTTGTCTTCCCCATTGACCTCACCAATGCCCTGGGCCTCCCTTACTCTGCAACTTGCTAAAGCTCAGATTTCTTATTTCCCAGTCTGCTCACAGAATAGTCTCTGAGTCACATTCCTACACAGACCACCAGCTCATCCGGACATGTTCCTTACTGCCTACCTCTTGCACAATCCGATTATAACCGATTACACCAACACTGCAGCCTCAGTGACAAAGCCAGCGTTGCTTTCTTAGAGGGTGAGTTGGGGTGGTAGGGGGCGGTGGTAATGGATGACAGGGCAATGACAGAGGCTTTGAACAAATATTGTGTGTCCATCCTCACAATGGAAGAAACAAAACACATCCTGTGAACAACAGAAATTCAAGAGGTAAGAGGGAGTGAGCAAAGCCCATGAGACATAAGAGCAGCAGTAGACCATTCAGCCCATCAGTCAATGAGGTCATGGCTGATCTGAACACTCTCAACTCTATTTTCCAGCCTTTTTCCCATAATCCTTCATTCCCTTCCTGATTAAAAATCTACCTCAGCCTTGAACGTAGACGAAATGGAGATACCGATGTTGGACTGGGGTGGACAAAGTTAAAAATAACACAATATCAGGTTATAGTCCAGCAGGTTTAATTGGAAGCACACTAGCTTTCGGAGCGACGCTCCTTCATCAGGTGGTTGTGGAGTATAAGATTTTGCTATAAATTCTGTGTCCTACAATCTTATACTCCACAACCATCTGATGAAGGAGCAGTGCTCCAAGAGCTAGTGTGCTTCCAATTAAACCTGTTGGACTATAACCTGGTGCTGTGTGATTTTAAACTTTAAACATACAGAATGACCCAGCCTCTGTGCCACAGATTCATTTCCCCACTGAGAGCAGAAATTACTCTCCATCTTAGTCTGAGATGATGCCCTCGGGTCCCAGATTCTCCCACAAGTGGAGACAACCTTTCTGCATCTACCCTTCAAGTGTTCTCCAAATCTTGTATATTTCAATAAGGTCTTCACTCACATTTCTAAACTCCAATCACAACTCAGAACAGAGGACAATCGGGGGAGAAAAAGGAGTGGGACTGAGGCTAGCACCATGGTTGTTGAGAAGGGTGTTCCAAGATTGTTTAACAGTAATGCTACCCTCGTTTTGCTGGGTCACTAAACTGATTATTTATTCCCTCAGGATATTAGAAAGAGTTAATCATTGCTCCCGGTGTGTATGATCCAGTGGATAGGAGCAGGATTTGTTTTTTCCTCGGTCGCTAACATTTTCACCACTTTAACCTCTGACATGTGAAAGTAAGCTACCAGAGTTATGAACTTATCTGAAGTACCGTGTGGTTTCAAATTATTCCCGTTAATGGACATGTAGTGCGTGGTATAAAAATCCTCTGGGCTGAATTGAGACTGCATTGATACATTTGAAACCAACATGTCCAAGAGCCCAAAAACCATTTCGAGTAAATGCTAAATCATTTCTCTTCCAAATATCTCTGAGAGTAATTTCAGAACTGTGGAAACTTCTTGGTCTGCGGTTTGTGAGATTGTGACAGTGAAAATCTGCTTTGATTCCATAACGTGTGAACCATCTGCACATTAAACACAAGGGAATCTCTCCCTCAGTTGCCCCTTTTGTTTATAATTCCTATTCCTCCCCAGATCGGTCCCTCTCCTTAGCCGGAATTTAGATACAAACTAATCCCCCTTTTCCACATTCTAAGGAAGAGCTAAGAGGGCTTTGCCTGTTTCTGATGACCATCTGAATAGTTTTACTGAACAGATGCAGAGAGATGTCATGAATTATCGAATCCCTTCAGTGTTGGAGCAGGCCATTCAGCCCATCGAGTCCACACCAACCATCTGAAGAGCATCCCACCCTATCTCAGTAACCTTGCATTTCCTTCCCATGGCTGATCCACCTAGCCTGCACACTATGGCAATTTAGCACGGCCAATCCACCTGAACTACACACCTTTAGACTATGGGAGGAAATCCACGCAGACACAGGGAGAACTGCAAAGTCCACACAGTCGCCTGAGGCAGGTATCGAACCCACAGACTGACTTGAGGTGAGCACCAATAAGTCATGCTACAGTTGGATCCCTTCTTACCCCAATGGTTTTGCTTTCTATGAATATTGTTGCAAAAATAACTGTGTTTCTCTCGCTGCACTCCATGATGTATTGAACAGTAAATTCTGGGTTTTCGCACAGGGAGCACATGCTGGGAGTCTGAGACTGCTCTAAACCAGACCCCTGGTGAGTGCACTCCTCAATGGCCAACACTGGCTGACTATCTACTCCACCGGCACTGGGCAGTGACTGGCTTGAATACAGCCTCACCTCATAGCACCAGCACAACGGGTGTCCAGAAAAATCTGACCACTAACACCACCAAGCCGCATTGTTATAGCACCTTCAGAGTATTAAAGCATTTCAAGCTGCTTCTCAGAATATAAATTTGTCACTGAGTTGCATGGAGCGATATTGGGAATTTTAAAACTTAGGCTTTAACGAACATGAAAAAGACAGGGAGGAAATGTGGTGGAAGGCTTTAGGGAAGGAATTTCAAAGCATGGCTGTCAATGATGGAGCCATTACTGCTGAGAATACAAGCAGTTAGCTACTTAAGAGGCCAGATTCAGAGGAACATGGAGATCTCTGTGGGAGGGCAGTGGGGCTGGAGGAGATTACATAGGTGGAGGAAGGGATGAAGATATGCAGAGGCTAGAATACAAAGATGGAAACCAAATGCAAAATGGAAATGAAGGAGGTAATCACCACATCTACGCGTGGCATCTAAACAGATCACTGAAGTCAGACGCTAAGGACTCCTGCTGGAATTCCCTCGCTAAGGGCATTATGGGTCAACCTACAGCACATGGACTGCAGCGGTTCAAGAAGACAGCTCACTACCACCTTCTCATGGGGCAACTAGGGATGGACAATAAATACAGGCCCAGCCCATGATGCCCACATCCCATAAGTGAGTAGAATAAGGCAAAAGGGTAATATGCCTGACGTGAGAACTTTCAATTCCTCACTCATGATGAATTGAAACTCTCAGGATTTTATTCCATTGTGCAATGCCTGGATCTCTGGTCATGAGAATAGCTGATGTCAAATATAGGTTACCATGCACTGACAGACCGAGTTGGTCAGGACTTGTGCATTTACAGGTTCTCTGATGTTTTAAAAGAACAACAAAAGCATTTCTGGTGAAGTGTTTGGGCTGAGGGGGTGGAAAGCTTTACAAAGGTTGGGTGCAGTCAACTTGACAAGTTTATCACAGGTGGAAAATGTGGTGCAGGCCAATACTTGGCCAACATTGTCCTTTCACTAAGAGAGCCACATTTTCCTCAGAGAAAATATGTAGCTGAGCTGCTTTCTGTTACTGTTCCTTGTTAATAAAACATGGTGGCACATCGAGGTTTCCTCCCTCAGGCTCCTTCATCCTGAATTCTTCAATGAGGGTTCCTCGGGTGGTGTCTGTTGCGATGTTACAGGCTACTGAGTGACCAATTACTCCTTCCCCATTGAGAAATTCAGCACTGGACTGAACTAAATTCTCACAAATCCCCTGTTGTCTGGCATGGATGGGGTTTGGATATATTAGAAACACCACAAAGAAACACAACACAGTCCACTCTGGTGTTCTTTGAGTAAAACATTAAAAGTCCTGCATAAGCTCATTGTGATTCTGAGTCTTTCCCTGTGTGAAACAGAGAAAGAAAACGTGGCAAAGTCGAAACAAGACATTTTCACTTTAGTCGTCATGGCAACATAATGGATTAATGTCTGAAAGATTTTGGATATAATGTGATTACAAATTCAATCAGCTTGAGATTGTAATGGGACCGATGTGAGGGAGGATGATAATAACACGAACCATTTTGTGTCATTTTCTTTGTTATATTATGGTGGAAGCACTGTTATTCTGAAAGTATTATTTCTTCATGTTTCTAATTTATCACTACGATTTTGTACTTCGGAATTTCTGCAATGCTGGACCTTTCTACTTGTTTTTCTAATTTTTCTTTACACTAAGAATATGTGCTTAAGATGGGACCATAATGTGGCGACTTGTAAACTTTTCACTCTGCAGGTGATTCTGGGATAGTGTGTGTTTTGGCAGTACGATCTGGCTATAACATCGCTGAAGAATTAGGGAATGGTATTTCCGAGAACTCTAACCTCTGTTGGCAATAGCGCGATTCCAGTGGGGAACATGTTTTCTTCTGCGCATGCGCAATGTCAGCTGCTGACAGAGCAGCTTTCTGTGAGAGGTACAGTTCAGGGAGTAGCTTTCTTACATTTTTTAAATGTGCTGTGTTAAACTTCCTTTTGTTTCACTAATAATTATGATTTCAACCTTTATTCAGGCTGTGCTATACTTTGTGTTAGACTTTTGGGTGATTTTTCGAGTGATGGTGAGTGATATTTTTTGCGGGTCTGCTCCAACCCCACTTTTCCCATCGGCCCCATTATTTCTATTAAGCAATTTGCCATTAAGCAAGGTTCCGCTGGAATGCAACTACGGCGTTATAGGAGAACTACCTGCACTCATGAGTACGCGTGACAATGAAGCTAATTTAATTCAATTTCATTCAATAGTGGCAGCTGGGAGAACTGCAGTGGAGCTGCTGTCTTGGAAGTCAACATGCCAAGTTCAAATCAAAGCTATTGAACCAACCTTATAAAAATGGTAAACTTTCTTTGAAGGTTTTGGCTGGTTGCAAAAGAATTCTGGATATCTCGGGACTGAATAGAGTCATAGAGACGTACAGCATGGAAACAGACCCTACGGTCCAACCTGTCCATGCCGACCAGATATCCCAACCCAATCTAGTCCCACGGGAAGTTTACTGAGGTATACGTTTGTGATGCGGAATGATTCCACAGCACGGGTGAAATTCCCATACTGGCTGAGGTTATTGTTTGGGTCCTGCCTCTCGAGCCTGCTCCTCACTTGAGGCCCTCAGTTTAAACTCCCCAAAAGTTGTTCATCTCCAATGAGAGAGCAGCCCTCTAGGATTATAAACCAGGAGAGCTGGCTCAAAACATCCAAAGCTCAGAACCCTCAACGAAAGCAATGAATGTGGGAAATCTTTCCAGAAACCACCAATTTGCTTTGATTCTATACTGCCTGGATTTCAATTTATTACACTAATCAACCATGCGGGTACATAAATTAAGTATTAATGTCACATGTAAATGAAAACTTTATTGTGCTTGTGTTTCAACTTGACACATACTCACTTCCTGTAATTTAGAATTTATGATCCCAGCTGATCTCTGGTAGACAAGTCAAATCCAAGAATGAAATCTGGCTTGGTAGATCAAATATTTATAAAAGTTTAAGCTTGCGGCCTTTCATTGAAACGTAAACACACACGGCTGCAAATTTGGTTTTAACAATAAAACAGAAGTTTATTACCCAAAATAAATACAAATAAAACAAATTAAATTACCTACATACAGACAGTTAAAAAATTTTCCAAACACCCTATAAAAGACAATGTGACATATTCCCCAACACCATCATTTTACAGTCACTCAAAAATCCAGAGAAATCCCTGCTCTATCAAATCTGTAAATGTGACTTAGCTGCTTCTTTTCAGTTTTGGTTCTGTGCACTGTTCACTTGACTAGTCACCCAATTGAGAAATTAAATTTTCTCAGTCTTTTAATTATCTGCAAAGTTTTAACCAATTACCACAAACTCCCTTCTTTTACTCAGGTAAGTTGTCTTCAACTGCACTTAACCTCCTTTCTCTTGGAGAGATTATACTTGCTTTGGACTTCACTCAGGTCTGCTTCAAATTGACTAACTATAAAAACATGCTCAGCCTGCACTCTGCTTGATGTTTTCTCTCTCTTGTTGTAAACCCATAAGTATCAATAAACTTCCAGGAGGCACATACTGGTTTAAAAATGTGATTCCAGAAATACTGACTGAGTTAATTTTTAAACTCCTTCAGAAAAATAAATATACACCTGTATGCCGTTCATTTAAAACTCAAACACTTCAAGAATGAGCAACAGTAATATATAAAAATTGAAAACCTTTTCCTCCTTGAAAAACACAGTCATTCCTGCTGTATGGGAGTTGCCAGCAAACTTGGCAATTTTTAATATATTAACCTGTTTGGTCACATTATGACACAAATCCGCAGCCATCACATCCCAAAGTGAGACCTGAACACCAAACCTCCTGATTGAGACACGGGGTTGTTAAAGACTGGAATTCTTTTGCCCATTGCTGAGTGTTTTACTCATTCAGGGACTCAATCACTCTGGCAGCCCATCCCTTTGCTGCTTTGGATTTAGGGCAGCATGGTGGCTCAGTGATTAGCACTGCTGCCTCATAGCGCCAGAGACCTGAGTTCAATTCCCGCCTTGGGCAATTGTCTGTGTGGAGTTTGCACATTCTCCCCGTGTCTGCGTGGGTTTCCTCTGAGTGCTCCAGTTTTCTCCCACAGGCCAAAGATGTGCAGGCCAGGTGAATTGGCCATGCGTTAGGTGCATTAGTCAGAGGGAAATGAGTCTGAGTGAGTTCCTATTCGGAGGGTTGGTGTGGACTGATTGGGCCGAAGGGCCTGTTTCCACACTGCAGGGAATCTAATCTAAACTCCACTAGTGTTGCACCATACAATGTTCAGGATGGTGGCAGGAGGATAAATCTTGGTCTTTCTGTTTTTAGGAACGCCAGCGATCCTCACACGGTGATGTCTGCCAGCTCAGCTAAATACGTGGAAAATACCTCATCGTTCATGGGTGCAGGCATCACAGGTGAGGACTGGGAAATAAACCATTGTTCCTTCACTGTCACTGGGCTAACCCCTGGAACCTCTTAACTGATAGCACTGTGGATGTGCCAACAGAACATGGACTGCAGTGATTCAGGAAGACAGCTCACCATCACCTTCCCAAGGGCAACTGGGGACAGGCAATAAGGATAGTCCATCCAGTGATGCCCCAACCCCAATTATCCGGGAGAAGGTGATGGCAGTCCAGTGAGGGTGGGTGCATCTACAGTTGAAAGCAGTTCCACGATTCTGACCCAGTATCACTGAAGGATCAGCGATATATTTCCAAGTCAGGACGGTGACTGGCTTGGAGGGGAATTTTCAGAGGGTGTCCCTCTGGATGGTAGAGGTGGCAAGTTTCGAAAGAGACTTTGTGAGTTACTGCACTGCGAAGATGGTACACATTGCTGTGACTGTGTATCGCTGACAAAATGAGGTTCTTCCAAGTTGCATCTCAGCTTCACAGTGACATGATCTGGTTAGGAGAGCACTGGGGTAGCAGAGGGAGGTTGCCAGACACCCGCAAGGTGATAAAGGCACCCTCAAAGTCAACAAATGTGACTTGTTGATCAGATGAGCACACCTTGGGTTAATCTGTGAAGCTTCACCCTGTGTAGCAGACAGAGTCATCTTCCCTGCCACATTGCTCTAAGGGAAGCCCTTACCCCATAAAGAGCACAGACCTGTTCCTTCAATGGCCCATTACAGCTGTACACTAACTGTATTCCCCTGACCCACACACCCCAGTGTGCCAGGTCAAAACAACATCTTCAAATACAGCACAGAACACATGAAATAGATAAAACCAGGTAATGAAGTGATGTAATTTAATGTTCCAGTGTTACTGTAGCAAAAATAATAAAATATTCTCACCTCTACATTTCCAATAATTAAATACTACATTAAAATAATACAAGTAAAACTTAAATACAACTTTGATATCAGACTTATTCTGCACAGTTATTCCAAACCTCCTCCTCTCTTTGACGTCTTGACTTTACAGAGTTCTACAGACTCTCTCCTAACCTGGGCGATCAAACTCCACACATGAGCCTTGACAGCAGGGTATATGCTGACTGTTTAACTTTGGGAAGCACCACACCTTGGCATCACTGGATGCAGAGGCATTTTCTGACAGCGGTCAATACGGGAGTCCCTTTAGTCTTCCCTCGCGTGAGGAAGCCAAGGCCCAAGTATAGCGCCCCCTGCTGTGACGGTAGAGCAGCATTTGCAACTGCTATTCCTGATCAGGGTGGTGTGTGTCACAGCATGTGAACACAGCACTGCTTTATCTCCAAACGACAGCTCATATTCTGGAGGAAAAGAAGGCTGGAGCCAGACTACTGCATTACAACCTGCCTTTATTTGGCACCAGAACGTAGTAAAATGTTCCTAAGGTGCTGCACTAGAGTTTAATGAAGCAGATAGATTTTAACACTGAGTTACAGGAGGCAATACCCGTGCTGTGGGGAACAGGCAGGAACGTGGAGTCGAGGATTGTCAAAGAGAAGAGGCATGGAAAGCTTAGGGACCACATAGTTGCCAGCACCACCAGCAGTGGGCAGTGTGATGCTGCAAGGTTTCAGAGCAATAGAAACAGACAACTCACTGGGGAATTGCAATGCTGGAGGAGCCAAGGGCAGGGATGAAGAAGCCAGAGGAAATCGCAACACGATTCCTTCAAATAAAAAGTAATCGTTGTAAAGGAAAGTCATCTATTTTGCCACAGTTTCCCTGGAACAGTTCAGTTAGGGAGTGGGGACTGAGAAGCGATTAACAGGAGATGAAATAATCTCACAAATGGGAGCAGCAAGGCATGAGCACCAGCTGAAACCACCAAGGCAATTTTAAACAAACCCAACTTGGTGGGGCCCAGGGATGTGAAGATTAGGTGGACTGGCCATGGGAAATGCAGGGGTTACAGGGGTAGGGTAGGTCTGGGTGGGATGTTCTTTGGAGGGTCACCATGGATTTGACGGCCTGCTTCCAGGCGATTCTGTGGTGGGGTGTGCAGGAGCATCAGTCACCCACCCACTGCACAATGTTTTCGTTTCCAGGCAGTTCTAACAGGATTAGACCGGGTAAATGCAGCCAGGATGGTCCCGATGACCAGGGAAGGTCAGAACTTGGGGTCACAGTCTCTGGCCATTCAGGGCTGAGATGGGGAGGAACATCCCTGTGATTGGGGGGGGGGGGGGGGGGGGGGGGGGGGGGGGCGGAGCTGTGGAATTCTCTGCCACAGAAAGTAGCTGAGGCCAAATGTTGAGTGCTTTCACAAGGGAGGTAGATACAGTTCTTCGGGCGAAAAGGATCGAAGGATATAGGGAGAAAGCAGGAAGAGGACAGTGAGATGGATGATCAGCCATGATCATATTAAATAGCAGATCAGGCTCAAAGGGCTGAATGGCCTACTCTTGCTCCTATTTTCTATGTTAAAGGGAATGGCTGATCTGATCGCATTCACTTCCACCAGAGCTTTACTTTGGTGGGAGCTTTAAAGTCTGTGCGAGTTATGTTGTCTTGATATTTTGCCCGGCCATACCGTTCTGTTCTGTGTAACAGAACTCTGCCACTCTCTCCAAACTGCTTTGACCTCACAGCGATACATTGGAACTTGGCGGGACAGAGTGTATTTTTTTTTAAATCCACTTGTCTAGGAATGTTATGACACAGCTCAGGAGCAGGTGGGACTAGAACTCAAGTCTTCTGGCCCAGGGGCACTAAACACAGTACCCCCAATCTGCTTCACCCTTCTCCACCATAACCATGAGGAGAACGCTTTCTGACTCAGAACAAGTGCTTGTCCCAAAACAAAAAAAAACTTTGGAAACTTAATAATTCTTTGTAACCTTTTGAACGTTTAAGCTCCCTGATGGCACCAGCTCTTGCACTGACAGGGCTCCAGTTACAAACAAAGAGAGGAATGAGAACTGTAACAGAGAGCCGGGCTCCAGCCTTCCAGTAGCTGGTTAGCTTCGGGGCTTTCACCATCACCAAAAATAACATCGCCATAAAAATAAACAGGGCCCAGTAAAATCTAAAGCAAGATCCCAGAGCTTGTCATGAATGCATTAGCACCCTGCCAGCTAATGAAACAAGCTTCGGTCTTAACTTCAATCCAGGTGACATCTAACACATTTCATTTCTAATACAATGCCCTTGCATCATCTTGGCCAGCACTTTGCTAATCTGGGTGCCACTGGAATATCAGCAGGAAGATTGATGTCGCTTCGTGTTGCAGCATGAGGAGAAAAGATGTTGAATTTTCAATGAATTTATTCAAAAGACCTCCCACTCTGTACCACAGCACACAACACCTCCCTCTCAGCAGCTTGCAGAATACTATTTATAAAATGCATTTTCTCCCCTCCCCATCAGATGCACCACACTAAACACAATGCCACGTGCTGCATCTCCTCCCCTTGTCAAAACTCTTAAGGGTGGCTCTGTGCCTGTAAACCCCCTGCCCTGTGAAGGAACAGTAATGCCTTTGCTGAGTATGTTCCACCACTGGTTTGAGGAACTGACGACAGAGAGGACTGCAGGGGTAAACCCAAATAACTACCACCCAAGTCACAATCCCTGGACAACCTACAATAAGGCTGAGAGGAGACTGGAGAGAGATTTCCAGCATCCTCTGCATACTGGACGCTGTGCACAGTGAGAAGCAGGTCCCACTCGTCAAAGGGATGAGGATGGGAGGGTATAGATTTAAAATGGGCTGCCAAAGAAGCGAGGGTGTTGGGAGGAAAATCTTTTTCACTCAGTAAGGGGCATGGAATGCACTGCCTGGCAGGGTGACAGAGACAGGTTCGATTGAGGCAGTCAAGAGGATGGCTACTTGGAGAGAAATAGTTTGCAAGGGTTTGGGGGCTAGGCAGGAGATTGGCGACAATGCCTACCTGAAGAGCTAGTGCAGACACATTGAACCAACTGGCCCGTTGTGCGCTATCAGGCCCTTGTGATTCTGCATTACCCAGATTAAACACATTTTTGGATAAACTGAGCACCCGATCATTACAGTCCAGAAACTCTCGCTGATACCAGTTGGCTTTATGAGCGTGTATTATATCACCAAACTGGTGTCCCTATACATTCAAGCAGCATTAACATTTCAGGGTTAAATGAAGTGACAGCAGCATTATTAACTCGAGTTACAATGACTTAGCTACATGTCACCAATTTGGTGAACTTAATGAGGGAGCTAACCATTTAGAAGCTGCAAGGATGTGGGTCAGTTATGTCCGGACAGCCGTAGTCATTCCCAGGATGAAGTCGCCATGCTGAGCATCTAACAGACCTGACGTGGGTTTGCTGAAATCCTACCGGAGTCAGAGGGAAGGCCGATGGAGACAAATGCAAGTGAACGGACAGCTCAAATAGCTGCCCAGCTTGTTCCAGGAACACTGCATCTCTCATTCTCTCTCTCAGAAATGTGTCCCCGACGGGGGCACACTGCCAGTGAAATTAGCACTGAGTTCAGACCAGCCAAGGAACAGCAGTAGGCCATTCAGCCCCTCAGTGCAAAGCAGTGACTCACATTTACACTGAAATACAGACAGCAGACCCAGGCACTAACCAGGAGCTGCCCAGCAGCCCTTAACGTGAATATAAGGATCTAACCCAAGTGTTATCACTACTGCTGAGTGCATACCTACAAATGTTTAATACAGGTTGATGTGCCCACCGACCAGAAGCAGGATGTGCTACCGATTCCCATATGATAATTCACTTTCATCATTTTCCTCTGGTTGGTTGGACGTTCTGGCTCGGCTGACTGATGCTTTGAGCTCTCTCTTATTGACTGCTGTCCGTGTTCCGGACCTGCAGGAACTGCTGGCATCCTTCGTGATGGTGATGTCAGGCACCGATGTAGAGTCCTGGTTAGTGCTGCTGGTGCTGGTGGCACTGGACATTGTCCTGTACAGCTCCAGCTGTGCCACCAGTGGGTGCCCCAAGTTCACCGTTGCTGTTTGTTCCAGCTGTGGGTGTTCCTGAAAGATCCAGTATTTTAGGGTCAGCCGTAGAAGCAAAGGTTGCTGTGGAGACAGGAATGGATGTTAAGAAGGGTCTGCAGTTTCAGTATTGGGCACGATCCAACAATCTGTGTATGTTGCTGAGAAACGACCGGCTAAACAAAAACATGCAAAACAGAAACCACTTATCCTTAAGAAAGCATTTATTAATTTTCCTGACTCGTAATTTCTTTTAAGATTAAAAAAACCATGCTTATTTTACTGTATATTTTTAAAAGCCAGCACATCTACACGTATGATTTTCAATTAATGATAAATGAAATGTCAAATGTAAAATAAAGGACCCAGAAATGTACAATTTTTCACAGAACAATGGCCTCGATAGTCACGACAACAGTGAAGACTAAAATGGAGAGTCCGGAATCCCAGATGTAGCAGACTCCGTGAAAATTGCCTGGGAATTTGAATTTTCCAATGGGCAGTTTTCCAACCCTCAGGAAGAGGAGGCCGATGGGATCGAGGAAGGGGAGGTGATGTGGGGGTAGAGAGTCTGAGGTGAGAACTCCCTGAGGCTAGATGAGGTGACAGAGATCGAGATAGTGAGAGCATGAAGGGATTTGAACACGAGGATAAGAATGCTTTCAGCTTTCTGGACCCTGCACTTTAGAATCCCCTCTCTAAACCTCTCCACCCCTTTCCCCTTCAAGATTATTTGGACTCACCTCTTCCTTCCCAAACATTTGATCATCTGTCCAAAGACCAGCACCATTGCTTTTCACTTTGGCTCAATCTTCTCCATTAAAGTTGCCACAAGTTGTTGTTGACTTGATGTTGTACAAATATCATTTTTTTTACATCTTTAAAAATTTAAATTAAATTTTTGATTTGACATTTAAACTTTTAATTTGATTTTACTCTTTTTAAAAAATAAATTTTTAATTTTTTAGAATTTTTAAGTCTGAGTGGAGTTTGCACGTTCTCCCCGTGTCTGCGTGGGTTTCCTCCCACAGTCCAAAGATGTGCCAGTCAGGTGAATTGGCCGTGCTAAATTGCCCATAGTGTTAGGTACATTAGTTAGGGGTAAATATAGGGAAATGGGGCTGGGTGAGTTACTCTTCAGAGGGTCGGTGTGGACTTGTTGGGCCCAAGGGCCCCGTTTCCATACTTTAAGGAACCTAATCTAGTCTACTCTGTTGATGTTGAGGTTTAAAAAGCACGGAGGTGACAAACCCACAGAAACAGACTCAGGGAGGATGATGGAAGTGGACAGCCTTTGTGGCAGACGGTTGTAACATCAGAGGCTCAGGTCAAGGACAAGTGTTGTTGAAATTGTTAATGGTCTGTCTCAGTCTGTGGCTTGGGAAAGAGAGTGCAGTCGGTGCCGAGGGAACGGAGATCAAGACAACAAGTTCTGTCTGCCCAAAGCTCAATTAGAGGAAGTGCAGCTTATCTCAAGGCCCGATTTCAGGAGGGAGCTCTGACGCTCTCAGTTCTGGTCGAGCGAGGCAAATGGGGGACCACCAAACTAATGTGGCGCTCTCCAGTCGCATTCTTTAGAGTGCATGCCAGCTGGTGTTTGAGATTAAGGACACAGCGGAGTCTAACTCTCCAGGGAGTACAGCAGAGTTCACCAAACCCGTTCTCACGATACCGGGACAGTTCTATCGAGAGAGATTGGGGGAAAGGGGCTTGTAGAGTTCCGAAGAGTCTGAGGTGATAGCATTGAAACCCACAAAATGCTAGAAAGAATACACAGGGGAGATAGACCAAAGATGCCTCCCCTGGTTGGGATGTTTAAAACCAGGGAAGCGACTCTACAAAGAAGGGGGAGTGCCACGTGGGTCTGAGAGGAGGAGAAATGATTTTATTCAGAAGGTGAATTTTTGAGATTCTCCACCACAGTGAACTGGGAAGGCTTGGTCTCTGAGTATGTTTAAAGTTGAGACTGATAGGTTTCTGACTACCTGTGATGCACAGGATTATGGGGATGGAGTCAGTAAAAGGCGTTTCGGTGTTTGATCAGGTGGAACAGGTTTGATGGGCTGAATGGCCTACTTCTGTTCCAACATTCCAGTCTCTCAGGTGTGCTGCATTTTGGATGTGCTGTCTTCACAATGAGGCCTTATACCAAGGGGCAGATGCTTTCCTGGTATTCTGGCTGACATTATCCGTAAATCATCAGCAAATGTCATCCGGTGATCGTGTTTGGGGTGCTGGCTGTGTGTGAACTAACTGCAGCTTTCCCGGACAATAACAGAGGCCACACTTTTAAAACAGGTTGAGTTTTGTTGTAAAGCAGTTTGGGATGGGCTGAGGTGGCGCGGGGTCTTGGTCTGTTACCTCGAGTTTATGTAGGCCGCACAGTCTCAGTGTAGTGTCTGACGGCTGGTCATCGCTCAGGGACGACAGAAGCGAGTCGATCTGGGATGACTCTCCGTCGAGATCGGAACAGGCACTTGCCAACTCCTGGAGCAAAAATAAAAAAGGTGTCAGTCGTCTAAACCATCCTCCCAGACTTCCCAGGACAAAGCAGATCACTTGATTGGCACTTCAGTCATCAACTTCAAAGTTCACTCTCTCTCCCACCGATGCTCAGTAGTAGCAGCGTGTACTGTTGACAAGGTGCACTGCAGAAATTAGACAGCACCTTCCAAACCCAGACCTTGTTCTGTCTAGAAGGACAAGGGCAGCAGAGACAAGGGGACATCACTAGCAGCTGTAAGCTCTCCTCCAAGTCCCTCAGCATCACTATGACAGGGGAAAGGTATTGACAGTAGGACTATTATGATGTTGTTCTCGGAGAACGAAGAACAAAGAAAATTCCAGCACAGGAACAGGCCCTTCAGCCCTCCAAGCCTGCACCAATCCAGATCCTCCGTCTAAACCTGTCACCTATTTTCTAAGGATCTGTATCCCTGTGCTCCCTGCCCATTCATGTATCTGTCTGGATACATCTTAAGTGATGCTATCGTGCCCGCCTCTACCATCTCCCCTGGCAACACATTCCAGGCACCCAAGACCATCTGTGTAAAGAACTTTCCAGGCATATTTCTCTTAAACTTTTCCCCTCTCACCTTGAACTCGTGACCCCTAGTAATTGGGATCAGCTGAGTGTCAGCAGCAATAGGAGTGGGGGTGGAGGGGGGTTTGAATCTTATAACTCAAGGACGTTTAGAGATGGGGCAGTAAATACGTATTAAAAATAGAAACCTTCATCTTGTGTCAGAACTGTAAGGAACAAGGCATCCCAAACTCTTATTGTCCCATCCATCCATCCATGCAATGTTCCTAGCACAGGGAGTGTAAATCAACTCCTTCCTCAGTTGCAGGAAGGTCCCGTAATGACGTTCAGATAGTTAAGTGCTCCAACTCGCCTGTGTGTGCTCGAATGATTAGATTAGATTAGATTACTTACAGTGTGGAAACAGGCCCTTCGGCCCACCAAGTCCACACCGACCCGCCGAAGCGCAACCCACCCATACCCCTACATATACCCCTTACCTAACACTACGGGCAATTTAGCATGGCCAATTCACCTGACCCGCACATCTTTGGACTGTGGGAGGAAACCGGAGCACCCGGAGGAAACCCACGCAGACACAGGGAGAACGTGCAAACTCCACACAGTCAGTCGCCTGAGGCGGGAATCGAACCCAGGTCCCTGGCGCTGTGAGGCAGCAGTGCTAACCACTGTGCCACCGTGCCACCCTTACTGTGCCACCGTGCCGCCCTTCATGGTCAGACCCTGAAGGAGTGCAGCCCTATCAATACCCTCCCTCCAGTTGGGGCTGTGGCATGTGACTGAGAAACCCTAGAAATGGTGGGGGGAGATATCACAGCATCTTACTGGTTGGACAATGGAAAAGTGAAGCAGGGGTGCGGAGAAAATGTTGCTGAAGCACATCCCTGCTCCGAAGGGTGTAAACACCACAAGGTCACATTTACAAAGCAGCTCTGCGGGCTACTCTGTACACGCTAACATCAGAGCGACCCATTGCTCCTGGCAAATGGGTTTATTATCTCGTGTTTGTTTTTAACTTGGTAGCTTGTGACCGTCACGAACACACATTCTACAGCCCACCCTGGAACCTGCTGCTTGGTCACAAGGTCATTCACAAGGTCTCCAGCAATCAGTGACCTCAGCCAAGACCCTCTGAGGCACGTGGTATCAGAACAAATCTGGGAGCGGCCTTAATCCCTTAACTCAGCCGCGAGGGGAGAACCAGGACAGTGGGTCAGTCGCTCTGTTCCAACTCACTGAGGGTGGGGGGAGTACTCGCTTTGTACCCAGTCACTGAGGTGAGGGCACTCCCTACCCACTCAATGAGGGAGGGGGCACTTTGCACCCACTCACTGAGGGAGGGGGCATTCACTCCCTACCCACTCACTGAGGGAGGGGGCACTCCCTACCTACCCACTCAGGGAGGGGCATTCACTCCCTACCCACTCACTGAGGGAGGGGGCACTCACTCTGCACCCACTCACTGAGGGAGGGGGCACTCCCTAACCACTCACTGAGGGAGGGGGCATTCACTCCCTACCCACTCACTGAGGGAGGGGGCACTCACTCTGCACCCACTCACTGAGGGAGGGGGCACTCCCTACCCACTCACTGAGGGAGGGGGCATTCACTCCCTACCCACTCACTGAGGAAGGGAGCACTCACTCTGCACCCGCTCACTGAGGAAGGGTCACTCCCTATCAACTCATTGAGGGAGGGGGTATTCACTCCCTACCAACTCACTGAGGTAGGGGGCACTCCCTATCCACTCACTGACGGACGGGGTACTCTACACCCTTTCACTGAGGGAGGGGGCACTCACTACCCATTCACTGAGGGAGGGGGCATTGACTGCCTACACACTCACTGAGGGACAGGGCACTCCACACCCTCTCACTGAGGGAGGGGGCACTCCACACCCTCTCACTGACGGGGTGTCAGGGGAGTAAATTGTCACCCACAAACATTGGGGAACAGCTGCTCTGGGTGTCAGGTGCACTAAAGCATTCAATAGCTGTGTGACTCCGATGCCCCTACACACAACACCAATAACAGGCCCTCCTACCCCTTTCTCACAATTCTCAGTGGGTTGTCACACAAAGATTGGTGGGTGATGACACCAATCAGAAAGCTCTGAATTGAAGAAAGCAAGAATTTATCACAATCAAGGGACAGTTATTTATTTGCTCCAATGCAGTAGGCCTCAGTAATACAATCTTTGGTAGTCTTTCCTTTAAATGCCCCTTGAAGTTCATTGAAGACTCTGACGGTGTGTATCCCTGACAGAAGCCTGCCCCTCACACTGTGCTCTCAGTATTTGGGCAGTTGTCACTTACCTCTGGTTTCTGAAGGAAGACTTTACACTTGGCAATATCTGAGGGCCTTGTCTTAATGTTAGCGTAGACAATCATTACATTGGAGAAGATGGCACTGCAGCTCAACTCCACTTCCACACCACACGGAAAGCGAATGGTCCTTCTCTTTGGCAGCTCTGGGAAAAGTCAGTGAACAAAGCTTTAGGCAACTTTTCAGCTGAACACTGTGACCCGGATCCCTCGGTACGTCAGGGGGTGGTGGAGTGAGGGACGTGCAAAACTACCGGAAATGTAACCCGCTGATTTTTCTTCAAGGAAAGCTGTTTCAACAACAATCTGCAAGGATATAAAACCGCACATGCTGGAGATGGGAACTAAAAGCAGAAAGGGCTGGAGAAACGCAGCAGATCTGGCAGCCATCGTGCACACAGGGACAGAGCTTGGATTCTTCCAGGTACCTCATCAGAGAGAATGTGATACTAAACTACAAAAGGATGTATTTGGACAGATGATCAGAAACCTGACCAAAAGAAGGTCCTGGGGAGGGGAGGGAGAGCTAAAGAGGTAGTGAGGTTCTTGGAGGGACTTTAATCCAAGGAGTTGAAGGTGACAACGGGACAGTCGAAGTTTATGATGTGTGAGAGGCCTGAATTTGAGGAGCAGAGCGATCCCAGGGAGTGGGAGGACTGGAGAAGATGGCAGCAATAGTGAACCACCCTTGGAAGGCACTGAACTAACTGAACATGGAGTCAGAAGACACCTCAAAATCTCAGCAGCTTTAATGTTAAACGTACTGACTCAATCTTCGCCTTCATTCGATTCTGCCTTTTTACAAGGCCCCAGTACTTTGGTCTAGTTGGTGAAGCGATGACCTAGTGGTATTATCGCTGGGTCCCAGATTCAAATCCCGCAATGGCCAATGGTGGAATTTGAATTCAATAAATATCTGGAATTAAGAGTCGAATGATGACTATAAACCCATTGTCGATTGTTGAAAAAACCTATCTGGTTCATTAATGTCCTTCAGGGAAGGAAACTGTCATCCTAGTCTGGCCTACATGTGACTCCAGACCCACAGCAATGTGGTTGATTTTAATTGCCCTCTGGGCAATTAGGGATGGGCAATAAATACTGACCTGGGCAGTGATGCCCTCAGTCTGTGAATGAATATAAAATAATGGAGATATTGTGGGTTTCGGAGAGATGTTGAGGTGAGCCGTGAGGTTGGTTTCTCACATTTAAAACAGCCCTAAATACTACAATAAATGATAAAGCTAATAGGTCACATTCCTATTAGAGTTGGTCATGATTTGAATACAACAAGGAATGGATTTCTTAGGTTTACGTTTCAACACAATAGGTCAGGGAGGACAGGAAGCATAACTTCAACAACGGAAGTTGCCGGAAAAGCTCAGCAGGTCTGGCAGCACCTGTGAAGAGAAATCAGAGTTAACGTTTTGGGGCCCTGTGACGCCTTCCTCTGAGGCAAGATTTCAAGTTCTGTAAAAGGCAGGATAGTTTTAACCGACCGATTTTTCTAATCTACCTGTTCAGAGATGTTATTACACACTTCTGGAGTGGGTGGGCCTTGAATCCGGGCTTCCCAGTCTAGGGAGAGGGAAGCTACCACTGTGCCCCTAAATATCGTTACCCACCAACAGTGGAGCACACCCCCTACCCCGACTTAATAACACTGAAGGTCCAAGAAATCACAAGACACATATCTGTTCCTTGCCATTCATACTCTCAGATTATCAAATTAATCATCAAGGTATCTGAATTGATCCAGCTTTAAGCTGGTCCACGGCTTCAGACAATTTACACTTCAGAATGGGCATCCACATGTGATTAAACAGCTTGAATATAATTAAAGAGTTCAAGCACTGATTCCAAAAAATAATTACAGGCTGCGACTCTGCAGAGAGGTTCAGATGCTAGCACTGATGGTGACTGGGGCCCTGCAAAAGGTTCTGAAGTCTCCTTTGGCACTTAATTGTGTAAAGTGTTTTACTATTGACCAGGGATCTGTTTAATGCAACAGGGTGGAATTAAAATCCCTAACATTCCTGGGAGCATTATAGGCCTTTTGAGATTTTCAGGAATGTTTAGCTCTGACAGGTTTGCACAATGTCTGGGATGTCACCACAGGAAGAGCGGCATTTGATGCAGATTTGAGGAATATTTCTCCCACGTACTACGCAAACGGCAGGCAATGACCATTAAGAGACCATCAAACCATTGCTTCTTGACATTCAATAGTGTTACTATCACTGAATGACCCCACTATCAACATCCTGGAGGTGGGGGGAGGGGTGGGCGGGGTAGGGTTATCATTGACCAGAAACTCAACTTGACTCACCACATAAACGCAGTGGCTACAAGAGCAGGTCAGAGGCTAGGAATACTGCTGCAAGTAACTCACCTCCTGACTCCCCAAAGCCTGTCCACCATCTACATGGCACAAGTCTGGAGAGTGATGGAATACTCCCCACTTACCTGGATGGGTGCAGTTCCAAAAACACTCAACACCATTCAGGACAAAGCAGTCCACTTGATTGGCACTACATCCACAAGCATCCACTCCCTCTACCACCGTCACTCAGTAACAGCAGTGTGTACTATCCACAAGATGCACTGCAGAAATTCATCAAAGATCCTCAGACAGCATCCTCCATTCCCATAATCACTTCCATCTCAAAGGACAAGGGCAGCAGATACACAGGAATACCTGCAAGCTCCACTCCAAGCCACTTACCAACCTGACTTGGTAATATATCACTGTGTCTCTGGGTCAAATTCCTGGAATTCCCTTCCTAATGACATTGTGGGTCAACCTACAGCACATGGACTGCAGTGGGTCAAGAAGGAAGCTCAGCCCCACTTCCTCAGGGGCAATTAGGGTCAGACAATAAATGCTGGCCAGTGATGTCAATGTTCCATGAGTGAATTATAAAATGCCCCATGATATGGTACTAATTACATTGAAAAATCACCAACCTCTCCCCTGTCTGATCACTGCCTGAGTAAGCGAGGAATGATTTGCATCACTGATGGATTCGCTCAGTGTGAGGCAGGTCAGTATCGCATTGACACAGCAGTCAGAGTAAATCCTGATGCAGTTTAAAACCTGAACCTGAGCTAAGCTGCAGTGCAGTGGAATAAGAGTCCTTGTGATTACAGTAAGACTCACCCAGACACCATTTGAAATACCACAGAGAGTTCTGAACACCATAGCCATGGAGGAGGTTGTTAAGAGAGTTAATGTTGAGACTTTAAGCTCTACCCAACCTGATGATTTCCCAGCCTCTGGCCATAGAAGATCCAATAAGGATTCAGTCCCAACGGAGATAGATGTGACTGCTGCGGTTGCTGACAATTTGTTAGTAACTCATCAGTGTGACTTGTGCATGTTGCTATTATGTGATCAGTAATGTTCCACTGTGTAAAGTAAGTGCCTCTTCTCATTAAGACTCAACCATGTTTGCCATCCATCACCAACTAGGCTCAGCACAGAAAAGATAGAGTTACAGTTATAGTGTCACTGCCTCTGAACCAGAAGTCCTGTGATGGAGATGTGTTGTAATTTGCCTGAACAGGGTAATTAAACAATATTTAGGGATCCTGTGGTAGTGCGCTTATCTCTGAGACAGGAGATTGAAACACTGCTTGTCCCAGAGGTGTGCCACAGCCCTGCCGAACAGGCGAAGTAAAATAACCAGCCCCTGTTAATGAAGTTCACATCTAAATTTCAGCATTGAAGGCCCCTTGTGGCACATTGGTAATGTCTCTACCTCTTGGCTAGAAGGTTCAGATTTAGGTCACCTCTCCCCCAGAGGTTTGGCGTCACATATTCAGCCAGATTGACTGAAATAATTACAATAGTCACACTGTTATGGCAAGGGGTAGTGGCACTGTCACCCAAATAGTAATCCAGAGACACTGGTTAATGCTCCAGGAACATGGGTTCAAATCCCATGACAGATTGTGACAATTTAATTTTAAAAAATCTTATTAAAGAAACATCTGCTTCACTAAAGCCTTTGATCGGCCATGATCTGGAATGAAGATTATTCAATGGGCTGAATGATCTAGAAGACACTGTCTTATATGTTTCATAGAATCCCTACAGTGTGAAAACTCAGTCCACACCAAAAGCATCCCACTCTGAACCAACCTGTCTCTGTAATCCTACATTCCCATGGCCAATTCATTTAACCTTCACATCTTTGGACTGAGAGAGGAAACCAGAGCACCCAGAGGAAACCCACAGAGAATATGCAAACTCTACACAGACAGTCACCCAAGGCTGGAATCGAACCTGGGTCCCAACGCTGTGAGGTAGCCATGTTAACCACTGAACCAACATGCTTTCAATTTATATTGAGTGGCTTTATTTGCTGCCCCATTGTGCTTTTTTTTGAAAGGAACTGCTTTTAAACTTTTGGTCACCCTTCAGACCCACTCCCCTGATTCCTGGACATCCCGTGTGAAGAAGGTTGTGGGAGGGAGCGATTGGAGCACCTCCTCATGGACGGAGGAGGGGGTGGTAGTAGTTGACTGTCTCCCTGTGGTTACATCAGGTGGGAATATGTGATGTCTGCTGGAACAACAGAGACATTGGGAGATCGGTGGGAACCACAGGAGCTGGGCATATTATCACTCCGCCTACAACCCTGTCCTCCCCCCACAAAAAAAGTTTCAATTTGATTCTAATAGATTACCCAAGAGAGTTCTAAAGGAGAGACATACTGGATTCAAAACGTTAACTCTGTTTCTCTCTCCACAGATGAAGGGCTTTTGCCCGAAACATTGACTCTCCTGCTGCTCGGATGCTGCCTGACCTGCTGTGCTTTTCCAGCACCACACTCTCGACTCTGATCTGCAGTCCTCACTTTCTCCCTGAGCTTCGTCAGCGTTTGCTTGAGGGCTTAGTGAAGAAGTAGTGCGGAGTGAGCCGGGTTACTAACTGGTGGGGGTTTAGTTTGAAGCACTCTGGAAACGTGTCAACAATGGAGTAACAAGCCTGGAAAGTACTGGCGAAACTCCAGTATTCTCTGCAGTTGCTTCAGATTTCCCAGCATGCTCAGTGTTTGGTGGGGTGTCTGAGTGTTAACAATGGTGTCCGGGTTAAAAGATTGCTGGTACAGAACAGAGCTGGAAGCTCCTCAGTAATGAGCAGGTCAGGTACTTGGCTTGAAGAGTGATTTTTGTTGCCAGCACAGTTTTGCTGAAGTGAAGAACATTAAACCCTGAGAGCAAGTGTTGAAGCATAATGTAAAACTCAACGGGAAGGGCTATCACACACTGCCTCATGGATAACTGGAGGGAGACAGCATGAGGAGCCTTCCCTCATGTTGGCGAAGGTCACTCTCTTACCATTGGCTTGTTTCCAACGCTCATTCCTCACTCGGAGTTGCACTGTGTGACCCTTCGTACAGATCTCATCAGTCAGGGCCCGGCACTCCTTCAAGGTGTGTCTGATCTCCATCACTTGCTTGCCGGTAATCAATTGGTCCTTCCCCATTTCTGTGGGAAAACACAAACAAGAGGAATTAATTGTCTCTGACAGCAAGTGAGCCCCAAAACATTGGCCGGGTTTAGTCACTGCCAGCAATCTCGCTGCTGTTTGGAAATAAAGCGAGCGGGGTTCATCAATTCTGAAACCAAAGCATAATTCAGCAGATATTGGAAATCTGAAAAATCCCAGGATACGTAGAGCACCCGTGGCAAACAAAGCACAGTTAACATTCCAGGAGAATGACAGGTCACTAGGATGAAGATTAACTGGGTTTTTCACACCAGTGCTGGAGTGACAACCTGACATTCCACTCGTACTTCACTGGGGTGTATCGTTGACCAACTAATCTTACTTTTAAGCCCAACATTCTCTACATTAGGAGCAGCAGTGCTTCAACTACCTCTGGGAGAAAATGAGGACTGCAAATCAGAGTCGAGAGGGTGGTGCTGGAAAAGCACAGCAGGTCAGGCAGCATCCAAGGAGCAGGAAAATCGACGTTTCAGGCTGGAACCCTTCATCAGGAAGGGCTAATACCCGAAACCACAAGCCTCATTCCTGAAGCTCATGCCCAAAAAAACATCGACTCTCCTGCTCCTCGGATGCTGCCTGACCTGCTGTGTTTTTCCAGCACCACACTCTTGACCTTCATCTACCTCTGGGTTACGTGACTGCCTAGCAGGGTCCTTTGGGTGCCACCGTCACCCATCCCACCTGAAATGTTGACGTCTCCACCTCATGATGCTGCCTGGCTTGTTGTGTTCTTCCAGCTTCCTATCTGTCTACTTTACACTCCCTTGTAAGTCACTATAATCCATTTGGTTGGAGGTGGTGGTGGTGGGGAGGAGATAGTTTTCAATTCGCTGTTAGACAAAGACTGAAAACATGGCGGCAATAATTAAAACTGTGATAGTGTCCACTGGACAGTGCGGGCCTTGTGCAGTGGATGGTGTTCCCTGCTCTTGCGGCCCTGATCTCTCAAGGTGTTGAGTGCCTTGGTTTTGAGAGACACTGAGAAAGAAGCTTTGTTGTGGGGAGGCTGTAATGTAGCCTTCAGATGTTCGACACTGCAGCCACGTGATGCCAGGGTCCCATCTGTAACATTCTGATGCTGCCTCAGCAGGCTGCTTTCTCCTCTGTGTTGAACTCCTCATGTATCAGTGCAGCTACATCCACTCAGGCAAGTGGGGAACATTTCCATCCAGCACAGGTAGTGAGGTGGTTTTGGAGACTCAGGAGGTAATTCACTCATCAGCCAGTACTCAGCCTATTCACTCAGGGGCTGTGGGCGTCACTGGTTGGCTCCAGCATTTCATGCCTGTCCCCAGTTGCCCCTTGAGGTGGTGGGAGTGAGCTGCCTTCTTGTACCACTGCAGTCTATTTGCTGTCGATTGACCCACAATATCCTGATAGAGGGAATTCCAGGATTTTGTTCCAGCAACTGTGAAGGAATGGCGATATATTTCCAGGTCAGGATGGTGAGTGGCTTGAAGGGAATCTTGTAGGGGGTGGGGTCCCCGTGTATCTGCTGCCCTTGTCCTTGCTGATGGAAATGGTCAAGGGTTTGGAAGGAGTTTGGAAGCTCTGGTGCATTCCTGCAGTCCACTTTGTAGAGGGTACACCCTGCTGCTACTGAGCTTCGGTAGTAGAGTGACTGAATGCTTGCGGATGTGGTGCCAATCAAGCGGGCTGCTTTCAACAGTTTCCTCATTTCTCCTTTCCCCACCTCACCCTAGTTCCAAACTTCCAGCTCAGCACTGTCCCCATGACTTGTCCAGACTTGTCCGACCTGCCTAGCTCCTTTTCCACCTATCCACTCCACCCTCTCCTCCCTGACCTATCACCTTCATCCCCTCCCCCACTCACCCAGTGTACTCTATGCTACTTTCTCCCCACCCCCACCCTCCTCTAGCTTATCTCTCCACCCTTCAGGCTCACTGCCTTTATTCCCGATGAGGGGCTTTTGCCCGAAACGTCGATTTCGCTGCACTTTGGATGCTGCCTGAACTGCTGTGCTCTTCCAGCACCACTGATCCAGAACCTTGTCCTGGATAATGTCAAGCTTCCCGAGTGTTGTTGGAGCTGCTCTCATCCAGGCAAATGGGGAGTATTCCTTCATATTGCTGATGTGCGCCTTGAGGAGGTTTTGAGGAGTAGGGAAGTGGGTTCCATGCTGCAGTATTCCTAGCCTTCAGCCTGTTCATGTAGCCACAGTATTTACATGATGAGTCCAGTTGAGTTTCTAGTAAATGCTAACCCCCCCAGGCTGATGTTGATACTGGGTGATACAGGGAGGCTAATGCCACTCACTGGCAACAGCCGATGGTTCGATTCTCTTTTATCATAGATAGTCATTGCCTGACATTTGCGTGGTGTGAATGTTCCTTACAGCCACAAAAACTAAGTGGCTTGTTCAAGTGGATTTCTCCTCAATGGTAACTCCAGGATGTCAACAGGTGACTGGGGGTCTTTGCAGTTTGGGGCTTGGCTAGCATGGAGGTATCAAGGCAATACCTAACCAGGTATTCCTGGTAGACGTGATATAATTAAGAAATGTATGATCGGAATCATGTAACATATTTCACAGAGAAATGTTTCAAAATGGCTCATGTATGGCTGTCCTCTAGATGGCGTCTCTCTGTCTGCCCCATTCTGAGGGTTGAGCATGTTGGGGTGTACAATTAGATCCAAAGCTCAGAATCTGATGAACTGTTAGATTCAATCTGGGCATCAGAATTCTAAATGCAAATAAAAGCTGTTTATTCAAGTCAGCGAATTCCAAGGGGCAGGCAAGCTGCACTGGGGGTATAACGGGGAAGACACCCAGAAGAGAAGGAGAATTCTCCTGGTGTTCTGGCCAACATCAATGAGCACCTACAAGTTGGAGACTGCTTATGTGAACAACTTCTGCTGCATTTACCTTCAAAATAATCGCAAGAGCACTCCAAAAGTGATGAGCTTGGGGGCATGGAAGGTGGTGATGTCATGACAATGTCACTCGACTAATAATCTTGAACCTCCACCTAATGGACCTCGGACATGGCCTGAACCCCAACGTGGCTGGCTGTGAAATTTGAATCCAATAAAAACCTGGAATAAAGTGTTTGTCCAATGGTCACCATGTGCTCAAAACCCACTAATGTTCCTTCGGCCAGCCAAAACTGCCATTCTTACCGGGTCTGGCCTACATATGACTCCAGACCCACAGCAATGTGGATGACTCTTAACTGCCCTCTGGGTAATTGGGGCAGGCAATAAATGCTGGTCCACATCCCATATACGGGCAAAAAGAAAATAGAGAAATGAAAGGCTTGCTAATGGGAAGGCATCACTGGACACCGCTAGTGGTGTGGATGCTCTATGAGTGTTGCGATGTGCACACTACTACAGAAGTGTCTCTGATGTGTAGTCTGGCTTTGTGTACTCTGTACTACTCGTTACCAGTCTATCTCCAGAGACTCCAGCACAAACAGCTCGGCTGATTCAGTCCCGCACTGACCGGGTGCTGCACTGTCACAGGTGCCAGCTTGGGAAGGGACATCAAAACACAGCAAAACATCCTTTGATTGATTGTGAAACAGATCAGGAGCAGTAACACTAATGTCCTGAACAATGTTTATGCCTCAATTAACATTACATAAACAGGAGCAACTGGTAGTTATCGCACTGCTGTTTGCAGGAGCTTCTATCTGCATTTCTGATACTATTGTACATTTAAAACTTTGGGATGGTCTGAGGTTGGGAAAGGCAGGAAACAAAACAAGTCTTCCTCACTCCACAGGGACAGGCTGAAAGGCAGCTTACAACAATAAAGCCAGTGCAATCAACGTGTGAAATAAATCTCCAGCCAGAGGAAATCAATGGAGGGCACACATGGTCTTTGAAGGTGGGTGAAGGAGGATGGCCAGAATGGTCTCTGTCTTCAGTCATCAGGAGAAGTCTAGAGACTGCAAACTTGCTCCTGCAGATGACCATGACTCAGAACGTTCAGGGACTGCACACAACACTGCAGGAAGCTCAGAGCTCCAAAACAAACAAACCTAACCTGCACAACAGGAGGCAGCATTGACCTAGAGGTCAGAGAGTTCACAAGAGACAGAAGGGATCACGACATTAAGTGTCAAAAGACATACGCGATAAAGAAATCCTGTATTTCTGCCACTATCTTAGCAACATTCTGATCGAGCAAGACTAGAGATTGATAGGGACAGGGGAAAAATCCAAGGGACCCAAGGGGCAATTTTTGCATGCAGAGGATGGTGCATGTATGGAATGAGCTGCCAGAGAAAATGGTGAAGGCTGGTACAATGACATTTAAAAGGCATCTGGATGGGTACATGAATAGGAAGGGTTTAGAGCGATATGGGCCAAGTGCTGGCAAATGAGACTGGGTTTATTTCGGATATCTAGTCATCATGGATGAGTAGGACCGAAGGGTTTATTTCCATGCTGTACAGCTCTATGAGTCTTATGACACTAATTGCATTAATCTTGAAACTATCCAGCTCGCTAATATTAGGGAGAGAAGGAAGATAATTATTTCTGCACCCATGTAAATAATGCTGAGTAAAATGAGCTTTGTTTAGGAGGAGGTTACCTTGGAGCAGGGGCTATATCTGAGCAGTGTTCAGTCACTGACTGATTGGGAATGGCAGGGCTATGATTACTGGATGAGGGTTACACAAGAACAGTGAAAGCATCCCAGGAATTTAAGGTGTGGTCTAAACAACAAGTTGGAATCACTCACTGAATCCTTACTGTGGAAATTCGCCAGACCTCCCAAATTCCCAGCAGATTCCCCCCTCTCCCCCTCTCTTTGACTCGGTTGTTGCCATAGGTTACAGCCAGGGATTCCATTCAGATGGCGTGGGCTGCTGTTTAAAACCGCCTGGGCCTTTGATTTCGGCCAGGCGTTGAAAAGCTGGGAATGTCTTCCCGTTTCCCCTGCCTTGCATCAAGCTGTCAGTCCACGGCAGAGGCAGCTGTCAATGGCACAAGGTCAGAGTGATCAGGTTCCTCTTCCTCGGAGAGAGCACTGTTCATTTCGGGCAAATGAGGTCACTGCTTACGCAGGTCCAGCCCGCAGAGAGGAGTCCGATTACCGGAGGGACTTTCCAAAAATCATAAAATTATCAATCCTGCAGAAGTGTGCCTCTAAAAGTGACCAATCTTTGCTCACTCCGCTCCTCTCACACTCTCTCTTAACCAACAGCCGGAATGAGTCAGAAAGCCACAGTCTCCTACTCCACTCCAGGAACTGGTGCTGCCCAAACCTGAGCTGACCTTTTCAGTGCTGCACTGCCTTCAGGATGAAATCACAGAACCTGACAATGTGGAAGCAGGCCATTCTGCCCATCAGGTCCACACTGAACCGCCCCTCCACCCCCCGAGCATTCCCCACATCTCCCACCCACCCCTACCCCAATCCCTGTAACCCTGTATTTCCCATGGTCAATCCACCTCTCCTGCACATCTTTGGACTGTGGGAGGAAACTGGAGCACCCGGAGAAAACCCACGCAGACACTGGGAGATTGCCTCACAGCGCCGGAGACCTGGGTTCAATTCCCACCTCAGGCGACTGACTGTGTGGAGTTTGCACATTCTCCCAGTATCTGTGTGGGTTTCCTCCGGGTGCTCCGGTTTCGTCCCACAGTCCAATAATGTGCAGGTCAGGTGAATTGGCCATGCTAAATTGCCCGTAGTGTTAGGTGAAGGGGTAAATGTAGGGGAATGAGTCTGGGTGGGTTGCTCTTTGGAGGGTCGGTGTGGACTTGTTGGGCCGAAGGGCCTGTTTCCACACTGTAAGTAATCTAATCTAAAAAAAAGTGCAAATCCCACAAAGAGAGTTACCCGAGGCTGGAATCAAACCTGGATCCCTGGCACTGTGAGGCGGCTATGCTAACCACTGAGCCATCGTACCGCCCCAAGAACCGTGTTGAACTAAGAGTCCTCTCAGGTGGACATCTAAGAGTCCTGGCAACATTATCCCTCAACCTGTACCGTGTGAACTGGGTGGAAGCTTGGATTGCACAATATGACTGGCGTTATGTGCATTAGAGAAGCCACTACGTTTCACAAGTACAACATGGCAAATTATTTTAGGATGCCCTGAGGCTGAGACAGGGGTAAAATAAATGTAACTCCTCTCTCATCGCACCATACACCTCATTGCCAAATTTGCCACGTCTTGTTCAGTTTGTGGGTAGAACAGAGCACTATGAGCAGGACTGGCCCTTCCCCTTCCGCAGCGTACATACCCCAGTGATCGCACCAACCTAGCTCCCCAGCTGGGAGGCCGACACTCTCATTTCTTTCCCTTCAGTCCCACAACCAGCTCTTTCCCAATTCTCTCCCGTGGCTGCATAGTGGGATGGGGGGGGGGGGGGGGGGGGGGAATGTGTGCGTGAGACACAAACAGAAGTTGCTGGAAAAGCTCAGCGGGTCTGGCAGCATCTGTGGAGAGAAATCAGAGGTGATGTTTCGGGTTGAGTGACCCTTCTTCAGAACTGGGCTGTGGTTTATGGGTACACAGACCTTTGGCTCTACCGCCCACAGAGCTTTCTCCATGTGTAGGCCCAGACTGAGGGGCCCCTTTGGAAAACAGGAAGTGTTACGGCCTAGTTCAGTCATGCTCTCCAGTGTGGTGCTTTCAGAAAAGATATAAACAGGGATTCTTCTGTTAAAGGTAAGGCTATGGGTGATGAGGAGGTGACTAGATGCAATACTCCTTCTAACTAAATAGCATTGTGTCCAGTGGCAGCACCTATGTCAGCTAACTGAGCCAAGATCAGGGAACACACTTGGACCTTACTCCATCTGTGCAGTTCAATACGTCAACACCATTACCTCATTCCAATAGCAGCTCCCTCACAGCATTATCTGCTGGACCACTATCGATCATCAAAGGTGGGGGTTGAGAGAGGAATAGAACATAGAACCTCGATGTTGCACCAACCTGTGAACTATTCTCAGCTCGCCCCCCCCTACGCTATCACATCATCACCCATGTTCTTATCTAAGGATTGTTTGAATCTCCCTAATGTGGCTGAGTTAACTACACTGGTGGGCAGGGCATTCCATGCCCTTACCACTCTCTGAGTAAAGAACCTGCCTCTGACAACTGTCTTAAATCTATCACCCCTCAATTTGTAGCTATGCCCCCTTGTATTAGCTGATGTCAACATCCTAGGAAAAAGACTTTCACTGTCTACCCTATCTAATCCTCTGATCATCTTGCATGTCTCTATCAAATCCCCTCTTAGCCTTCTTCTTTCCAATGAGAACAGACCCAAGTCTCTCAGCCTTTCCTCATAAGACCTTCCCTCCAGACCAGGCAACATCCTGATAAATCTCCTCTGCACCTTTCCCAATGCTTCCACATCCTTTCCGAAATATGGCGACCAGAGTTGTACGCAGTATTCCAAGTGCGGCTGCACTAGCGTGTCGTATAGTTGCAACATGATATTGCAGCTCCGGAACTCAATCCCTGTACCAACGAAACCTAACACACCATATGCCTTCTTAACAGCACTATCAACCTGGGTGGTAACTTTCAGGGATCTATGCACATGGACTCCAAGATCCCTCTGCACATCCACATGACCAAGAATCTTTCCATTGACCCAGTACTCTGCCTTCCTGTTATTCTTCCCAAAGAGCATCATCTCACATTTAGCTGCATTGAACTCCATTTGCCACCTCTCAGCCCAATTCTGCAGTTTATCCAAGTCCCCCTTCAACCTGCAACATTCAGCCACACTGTACACTACTCCAGCAACTTTAGTGTCATCTGCAAATTTACTAATCCACCCACCTATGCCTGCGTCTAAGTCATTTATAAAAATGACAAAGAGCAGTGGTCCCAAAACAGATCCTTGTGTCACACCACTAGTAAACGGACTCCAGGCTGAATATTTTCCAAGAAAATTTCTTCCCGAAGTTCCAAGGCTGGGTTTCAAAATCCTGTTCTTTCCACCTCTCCCAGGAGATCATGTGGTTTTCCCAGGATATAGGGAAGGGCAGACTGGATCACGTTTGTACCATGATACACAGGGTATTGCAAGTGTTCAGGCCGAACTGCCATTGCCTGGAATGCTACACTAGGAGTTGCACTCTCTTGAGCCCCATCAGTTCTGCATGGCCATCACACCAGGTCCATTGTAGTATAACCTTCCAGTACAAGTTGGTCAGTCTCAACTTGTAAATTTGTAGGTGCAACATCCCCATATCCATAAGAAATGCCAAGCAGTCTGGAGAGGATAGATTGGGAAAACCTGTTCACCCAGGTGGAAGGATTGAGAACCAGAGGTTATGGATTGAAGGTCATTGGCAAAAGGAGTAACAGAGGTCATGAGGAGTAAGCTCTTCATGCAGCGAGTGGTTCAACCTGCCCAAGAGCTCAGTGTAGATAAGGTCAACGCAGACCTTCACAAGGGAATTAGATCATTATCTGAAAAGGACCAAAAGGCAGGGCTACAGAGAGAAGGTGAGGAGTGATGAGTTGCTCACATGGAGAGCCAGCACAGACACGCTGGGCCAAATGGCCTCTTTCTGTGTCATAACCATTCTGCGATATTATAGCTTAGTACCAAACAATGTTAACAAAACGACCTCTTTCTGTGTCGTAACATTCTGCAATTATAGCTCGGTCCCAAATAATGTTAATAAAAGCCGATTGGTTTGGACCTCCTGGTCATTGAATTCACTGTCCTTCGTCAACCTGCCTCAACTCAGTCTCCATTCTCTGGATGGTTGGGACTGATGGGCTCATCTCCAGCCACTACTACAAAACAAAATGGAAACTGCTGTGAATGTGTCACGTTAGTCTTTCAATCCCAGTTTTTGGGTGAAATGCAAGTCATTTAACAGACAGCCCAAAAGCCTCATTATTGGGAAACCCTGGAACATCAAACCTGCCTTCGGATTCAGAGGAACAGCACAGTCAGAACAGACTAGCAGGGGGCTGGAGGAACACAGCAAGCCAGGCAGCATCAGGAGGTGGAGAGGTCAACATTTCGGGTCAAGCTTATCCTGATGAAGGGCCTCAACCTGAAATGTTGACATCTCCACCTCCTGATGCTGCCTGGCTTTCAACCCGCTGCTTATCTACTTTAGATTCCAGCATCTGCAGTTTTCTTGTCTTTAGCACAAGACCCCTGAGCTGCTGACCCCTGAGATTTGTAAATGAGTGTTCACTCTTTGGAAATATAACGAATGGAGTCTGAAATCAGCTCAGGTGCCATACACTCCCCTGGCACATCCCACTTGTATGGGTCACAGAATCATTCAGATGGTTCGTGTATAACATGATGGGAGTGTTCTTATGCTACCCCGTATTGTACAAAAATTGCGCTTCAGAAACAGCGCCTAAAGCATTGGGTGATGTAATTGTGTTACAGCCAACACACATTAAAAGTTTGTGTTTTAGATAGTGGCCCCAATTCGGTAATCACGTTACAGTGAATTCACATTAACAAAACACACATTAAAGCAGAATGACCAGTAGGATCCCTACAGTGCAGATAGAGGCCAATCGGCCCATCGGATCTGCACTAATCCTTCAAATCTCTCTGCTTCCTCTTTTCAGAACATTAATCACTGCTGTCCTGGATCCCGGACCATGAATTTGACACTCACTTCTCTGCTGTCTCTGGCCCATCATTTCAAGCTTAGCGTTCAGCAACTCCCCAAGATTGCATCCACAGCACCACTCCCCCTCAAGACGTCCTTTAACAGGGAGAAGTGCTGAAATGGTCAAGGAACACCACAACCGCCAAGTCACAAGCCACCTTGACTTGGACTTGCTTCTCCATTCCTTCGTTGCTGTTGGATAAAAGTCCCAGACCTCAGTACACAACACTGTCGGACTGTCATCACCACAGTGATGGCCCACGCCAAGCATCTTCTCCAGGGAACTGGATTTGAGCAATAAGTGTGGTCTTTGTCAACACAGCTAATCCCAGAGAATCTTAAAACCAAAAGCCAATCCTTTCGACATTCAGTCTGACAAAGCCAGGGATAGAATGTGTTCATTGAACATCTCAGTCATGCCTTTGCATCTAGGTATTCTGTGAGATCAGACCAACCTCCCCCTTTTACCACCTTCTTACTGATCAGGTGGCCATACAGGACACTGGGATCTCTCCCTGTGTTGGCTACATGCCTTTTCTCATAATTCCTCTTTGCTTCTTAGCTGGTTTTCACCTCTCCTCTGAACCTTCTGCATTCCTTTTGATTCATGATTACATTTTCTGCCTGACACTTGTCAAAAGTGTACATCCTTTGCCATCCAGGCAGGCTCTGGATTGACGTTTTCTACCTTTCCCATTTGAGGGAATGTACCTCAACTGTTCCCAAACCATCTCCCCTTTGTAGGTAGCTCATTGTTTAGTCATTGGTTTTCCTTCTAACCTCATTCCAGACAATCCTTCCCAGCTTGGATCTTGCCCTATTAAAGTATGCTCTCTGTCAACTGATGTTTCTCACTCTGGAATGCTGCATGTCATTCTCCTGATGAACGGCTTTTGCCCGAAATGTTGATTTTCCTGCTCCTTAGATGCTGCCTGACCAGCTGTGCTTTTCCAGCAACACTCTAATCTTGATTCTTCACCATTATCCTAAACCCTATGATATGGAGAACATTTAGGAAACAGCAATCTGACTGACTCTTGGTCCACTTGGCCCACCTTATTGCCAAGAAGCTGGCCCAGCAATGCATCCTTCCTTGCTGGAATGGGAACATACTAGTAACAGGAAACTCTCTTAGCCCTCACTGCCCATTCACAACAACTCTCCCATTGTAACAACTCCACAATGTTGACACTCTCTCTGTAACTTCCCTGCAGATTTGTTCTTCTACCTCCTTACCACTAATTGCAGATCTATAGACTACATCCCGCAATATAATTGTACCCTGTTTATTCCTTTGTTCGAGCTTAATGGACTCTGTGCTGAGACCCTCTGTGACATCTCTTTCTCCAGCACTGCGATATACTCCAATACTGTTACCCTTCCTTTTCTAATTTTTCTCAATACCTTGTGCCCAGGAACATTTAACACCCAGTCCCAACCCTCCTTGAGCCAGGTCTCTGTTATCACCATAACATC
Organism: Hemiscyllium ocellatum; assembly: GCF_020745735.1. Taxonomy (NCBI): domain Eukaryota; kingdom Metazoa; phylum Chordata; class Chondrichthyes; order Orectolobiformes; family Hemiscylliidae; genus Hemiscyllium; species Hemiscyllium ocellatum. The sequence continues at coordinate 15,807,816 of NC_083442.1, forward strand.
AAGGTTCCATGTGGCGATCTGTGCCGGTGACTCTCTGACTTCATTTACTATACTCCACGTGTTCCCATATACGCACAGTAACCCTACTGCAGACTTCATTTATTTCCTTCCTTCCTCTGACTTCACTGCTGCAGTCTGTGCTAAGGTCAGTGATCAATTACTATCGACTGCCCATCTAGCAAAGTTCGTGGCACACCTTGTGGATTTGTAGGTTCTTGCGGTGGCCTGATGAGCCCATACTCCTTTTGGTCATTGCCTTGTGCAGGACATACTTTAACAAACCTTGTTTGTTGGCAGATACACAGTCCTTGACAGATACAGTTCCAGTAGCAAGGGGATCTTGACAACTGTGAGGGTCGCCCTCCTGCTCATCCGTTGATATCAAATACCTTTGGCCTTAATCACTATTGGGGACTTGTTTTGAATTGCACCGTGTCTTGTTGCTCCCCTCAGACCTTAGTTGGCCCTGCCAGGAGCAGAGAATTCCTGACGGCATTGCCCTCGGGATCAAAGGAACACCCAAGCCTCCCCACTGCAGCAAGGTGACAATCCACGGAGATATCTACACTCGAGCCAGTTGCATCTGGAAGTATTGGTGGTGCAGGCTCGAAGGGCTGAATGGCCTACTCCTGCACCTATTGTCTATTGTCTATTCTGTGAAGTGTAGACTCGGCCTAGTTCTCTCACGGTTCCCACACCCCTGCCAAGGTCCGTCGAAACCCTCTCAATGGCACGAGCAAAGTGCTCCATGGAACTCAGTCCCAGCTCTGTTCAGACTTTCTGCAGACTCAGTCCAGGTGTCCCAGAAATCTAATCCCTCCCTCCTTCACCATCTCTCCAGTCACACATTCATCTGCCTTATCCTCCTATTTCTGCACTCGCTTGAACATGACACTGGGAGTCATTCATAAATTACTGTATTTGTGGTCCTGTTTGCTACCTTTCTAGCTCGCTCCTGTTTGCAGGACCACATTCCCCTGCCTACCCCAAGTCACTCACACCAACACGGACCATGACCTCCAATTATTCACCCCTCCCCCTGAAGAATGCCCTGCAGCCACTCTGTGACACCCTGGACCCAAGGAGACAACAGACCATCCCGGACTCCCATCTGCTGCCATAGAAACGCCAGTCTGCTCCCTGAGCTAACGAATCCCCCAATTTCTTGCTTCTTCTTTCGCTATTCCCCAGCCCGGAACGTGCTGCCCAAAAGTGTGGCGGGAACAGAACTTCCAAAATAAAGAAAACATTGCTGGAAAAGCTCAGCAAGTCAAAGCAACATCTTGGAAGAGAAATCAGAGTTAACATTTCAGGTCCAGTGACCCTTCATTAGAAGTTCCAAAAACAATGAACTGGACATATAAAATAGAGACAAAAAAAATTTTAAATGTCATTTCAACTTGTTGTGCTATCATTAATCAGCAGGAGGAGATAACGTTCCAGAGAACAATTGATTGAACTTCAATATGATTTAGCAGCTTCCCAGTTGGCTAACGCTACATTCTCATTAGAAGGTTGACTTTTACCTGTTCACAGAGCTGATGACCTCAACGCAAACCCGTACAGTTTTCTAGATAGCGGAGACAGCGATTTATATTCAAAACGCCTTTTACGCACGAGTACTGCCTGTGCTGTATTGCAGTCACTGCTGGAGTTTCAGACTATTTTTCGGAGTCAGCACTCTGTACAATGTAGAAGGAGTGCTGTATGCTGACTAAAGGCTTCTTTAAGAAAGGTCATACTTTCAAAGAACTGCTCTCCCCCGGCCAATATCTATCTCTCAATCAACACCATTTAAATATCTCAACCTGAATGTCCATCGGATCTTGGTGTGGGCAAAAACAGCGGTGGCCATTTCCTACATTACGTTAACAAAGGTACTTTGAAAGGAACATTCAACAATAAAGTCCTTTGGGATGCCCCTGAGGTTGTGAAAGTTTTTTTTCATCAAAAGTCTTGCTGGATAACAAGCTCCAATTGGTTTAGTTGTTGCTAACCAGTAGTTTTTGGTTTTCTTTAACCTTGGCCTGTACACTGTTGTCAGGGTAACGATGAGGCTTTGACACTGGTTAGTGAGAAGGTGTCACAGTATCTCCAGGTGAGGGCAGATCCACAAACAAGTTCAAAGGTTTCTCTACAGGATGCCCCTGTTCCACCAACACTTCCATGAAAACAGCTCCACTGGAAGGTGCTGTGTATTGGGAGGCACAGTGGTAATGCCACCAGGCCAGAACCCAGAGACCCAGGCCAGAACCCAGAGACCCAGGCCAGAACTCAGAGACCCAGGCCAGAACTCAGAGACCCCAGGCCAGAACTCAGAGACCCCAGGCCAGAACCCAGAGACCCAGGCCAGAACCCAGAGACCCGGGTCAGAACCCAGAGACCCGGGCCAGAACCCAGAGACCCCAGGCCAGAACCCAGAGACCCGGGCCAGAACCCAGAGACCCGGGTCAGAATCCAGAGACCCGGGCCAGAACCCAGAGACCCGGGCCAGAACCCAGAGACCCGGGTCAGAACCCAGAGACCCAGGCCAGAACCCAGAGACCCGGGCCAGAACCCAGAGACCCGGGCCAGAACCCAGAGACCCGGGCCAGAACCCAGAGACCCAGGCCAGAACCCGGAGACCCGGGTCAGAATCCGGAGACCCAGGCCAGAACCCAGAGACCCGGGCCAGAACCCAGAAACCCGGGCCAGAACCCAGAGACCCGGGTCAGAACCCAGAGACCCAGGCCAGAACCCAGAGACCCGGGTCAGAATCCAGAGACCCAGGCCAGAACCCAGAGACCCGGGCCAGAACCCAGAGACCCGGGCCAGAACCCAGAGACCCGGGTCAGAACCCAGAGACCCAGGCCAGAACCCAGAGACCCGGGCCAGAACCCAGAAACCCGGGCCAGAACCCAGAGACCCGGGCCAGAACCCAGAGACCCAGGCCAGAACCCAGAGACCCGGGTCAGAATCCAGAGACCCAGGCCAGAACCCAGAGACCCGGGCCAGAACCCAGAGACCCGGGCCAGAACCCAGAGACCCTGGGCCAGAACCCAGAGACCCAGGCTAATATTCTGGTGACATAAGTTCAAATCCCATTGTGGCAGCTGGTGCAATTTAAATCCAATTCAGAAACAGGAATTATCAGTGTTGCTAACCATGTATTCACATCAACTGTCCTACAAAAAATGAACTTTGTTCTAATTTTGTCTCAATTATTTCTTTAGTTTCTGTCAGTCAGTAAAATGGTGCTGAATTGTGGCGACTTACACACATCTCACTGTATTTTCAGAAATACAAGTGACAATAAATTGCTCTTCTATTTATAAGATTCTCTGGATCACTATTGGTCCTTATCCTGTCTGGCCTACACGTGACTTCAAATCCATAGTAATGTAGCTGACTCTTAAATGCTGTCTGCAAATGGCCCAGCAAGCTATTCAGTTAAGAACATAAGAACTCGGATCTGGAGGAGGCCATTCAGCCCCTCGAGTCTGCCCCACCATCGCTTATGATCATGATTGATCTTTCTGGCCTGCTCTCCATACCCCTTAAACCCATTACTAATTAAAAATCTCTCTATCTCTTCCTTAAGCTTACTCAAAGTCCTAGCATTCACTGGGGCCGGGGCCAGGGGAAAGAGGAGTGAATTCCACATATTCACGAGCCTTTGAGAGAATTCCTCTTCATCTTGGCTCTAAGTTTGCCATGCCTTAGCTTATCGCTATGATCTCTTGCTCTAGATTCCCCACAGTGGGCAAAATGTAGTCTTTCTCTACTTTGTCATTCTCCTTTAGCATTTTGTATTCCTGCGCGAGATCTCCTTGAAATTTCAAGAGACCTTAGGAATATGTAACAAATACTGGACTTGTCAGCAATTCTGACACCTCATGGGAGAATGAAGACTGTAGGAATGAACTACATTCAACCACGGAGTTAAATCCCGTTCAATATCCTCAATGTCAGTCTCATTAATTACACTTAGTCAATCTCTCTGGCACTGATAATTATCTATCCAAGTGTGGGATATTTAATTATGGGTGGAGATTTTGTTTCCCTTTCTCTCTCACTTTCTGCACACGATTTGGCATTGAATCTAACTACTCTATAATATACATTCCCTTCTCAGTCAGTTTATTTCACAATGTTTCAGATGGATTAAGGACCCAGTCCGGTCCTGAATTTGCAGTTTCCTTCCCTGCATCATGATTGGCTCAGGCCAGGAACATGCCAAGCAAAACGTTAAAATGTAAACAACACGTTTCGAGGATGAGTTAACTTGAGAGCAGATGTCATTATATCCTCTGGCACTGCAGATTATAGCCCTTTGGTTCTTGGTAAATCTCTGAGGCCCTGATCAATTCAAACTTTGAGGATGTTTCTCTTTGTTGTTTCTTTCCAGGCATTCGTGTATCTATTTACAGCTCCTGAGTTTGGCTATTTCCCGGTTTGTATCTGTAAACCACGAGTGAACGAGGGACTGTATCATTTGTATAAGATAGAGTCATACAGCATGGGGGCACGGTGGCTCAGCAGTTAGCACTGCTGCCTCACAGCACCAGAGACCCAGGTTCGATCCCAGCCTCGGGCGACTGTCTGCGTGGAGTTTGCACAATCTCCCCGTGTCTGCGTGGGTTTCCTCCGGGTGCTCCGGTTTCCTCCCACAGTCCAAAGATGTGCAGGCCAGGTGAATTGGATAGATTGTTGATATCAACAATATCAACAGCTACAATAGCTGTGATAAATTGCCAACAGCGTCAGGTACATTAGTCAGGGGTAAATGTAGGGGAATGGGGCAGGGTGGGTTACTCTTTGAAGGGTCGGTGCGGACTTGTTGGGCCGAAGGGCCTATTTCCATACTGTAGGGAATCTATTCTAAGCACGGAAACAGACCCTTTGGTCCAACCAGTCCATACCGACCATAATTCCAAACTAAACTAGTCCCACCTGCCTGCTCCTGGCCTATATCCTTCCAAACCTTTCCTATTCAAGTACTTACCAAATGTCTCTTAAATTTTGCAAGTGTACCCATATTCACCACTTCCTCTGGAAATTACCCAGGCTTTTTAAAATCTTTCTCCTTTCACCTTAAAATTATGCCCCCTAAGGTTGAAATCCCCCACCCTAGGGAAAAGACACCTGCCATTCACTTCATCTGAACCCGTCTTGATTTTATAAACCTCTGTAAGGTCACCCGATAAGATCCAGTGATTCTTTCCAGCTCTCCACTTGCGTTTCCATTTCTTTGGCACTTTCCATGATGCCAGGATTTCCAAAAGGGTTTTATATTCAAAAGCATACAGCCTGGAGTGCAGGTACAGCTTGCAATGTTGGAAATGTGGCGGCCAATTTGCACACAGCCAGCCCTCTGAAAAGGACTATAACGTTTATAAAGGAGATTGACTGAGGGGTAGGAAGCAGAGACATTCTATCCTTTGCTCTAATTGGGATCTCCAACCTCTGATTATCTGCTATTGTGGGAGCTTGCCGTGCTTCGCATGATGACTACTCTATCCTACATTACAACAATTGGGACTTTATAAAATTCACTGTAAAGCTCTTGAAAAGCGCTCTATGAATGAAAGCTCTTTCCTTTCTCTCATTGTACTCACAAGCAAGGGACAAAGATAGTCTCCTGCCTGTCGGCAAAGATGGTAAGTGTCGAAAAGGATGAGTCACACCTACCCTCAGAGACATTCTCCAAAACCTGGGTGACTTTCTTTTTCTTCAGGATGTGCCTTTTAAGGTACTTCATAAAGATTCCTGAGCTGTACTCTCCATCCTGTACCTCATAGGCTTCCGCATCTTCACACCTGTAATTCCAGCACAGATTAAAGATATTTTAACTTTTCCATTGCTTCCCACAGCTCCTTGGTGCCAAGTGTTTTAATCGTTTTCACTTTTGGTCCCCCTAACGACCTATCGTCTCCTGATTTGACAGCAGCACTGGGCGACAGATTAGCCATTGGCCACGAAAAAAGCCACATGCGGCCAATGGTATTTCGGGAATAGGAAATGTAAGATGGCCCAGTCAATGCCATTGGTGGACTTGTGACCTCAATCTTCACCGTGAACATTGGTAAAACATCAGCATACACATCGGATTGGGGAAGGAGCAAACCATTCTGAGTCAGCGCTGCATTGAATAAGGTAAGATCGGATTGTAAACTCAATTCTACATTCCCACCCCTCTCTGGTATCAACAATCTATCCAACTCTGCTTTCAAAACAGTCAAAGGATCGTGACTCTAGAATTCACGATCGCAGAGTGCGGTGGATGCCAGGACATTGAGCAAATTTAAGGAGGAGATAAACAGATTTTTATTTAGTAACGGGTTGAAGGGTTCTGAAGAGCAGGCAGAAAATAGAGTTGAGACCCAGAAGAAATCATCCATTATCATATTGAAGGAGACTCTCAAGGGGCTAAATGGCCTCCTCCTAACTCTTCAATACTTACATTCGCTGCTTCCACTGCCTGTTGAAGAAAACAGAGTTCCAAAAGCTAATGACCCTTTTTATGATAAAGAAATTCTCCGCATCTTTGTTCTAAATGGGTGATTCCTTATTTGAAGCTATTATCAGCAGTTTGAGATTCTCCCATACCCTGTCAAGACCCCTTAAGGATCTTATTGGGTTCAATTGAGTTGAACTTTGCTCCTCTGAACTCCAGCAGGATGCAAGCCTAGCGGAGTGTAAGAGATTTGTTTTTTTTTCCCCCCCAAAGAAAGTGATCACCACTTTCTCAGTCAGTGAACTGTGTTGGATAGAAATGTTTTTTGAGGAAGAGTTGATTCGAAGTACTGACTGCGTTTCGCTCCCTCTCCACTGAAACTGCCAGAGCAGCTGAACATTTTGGATTGCAGACTTTAAGATGCAGAGTGGAATTAGGCCATTCAGCCCAATGGGTTTAGATTAGAGTGGTGCTGGAAAAGCGCAGCAGGTCAGGCAGGATCCGAGGAGCAGGAAAATTGACATTTCGGGCAAAAGCCCTTCATTGGGATTCAGCCCGATGGGGCTACTCAAGTATCCAATGAGATTATGGCTGATTTGAAAATCCTCAACTCCACTTTCCTGCCTTTTCCCATGACCCTTGATTCCCGCACTGATTAAAAAAACTAGCTCAGCCCTTCGGCCCAACAAGTCCACACCAACCCTCTGAACAGCAATCCGCCCAGACCCATTCCTCTACCCTATATTACTCTACATGTACTCCCTAATTAATCCCTGAACACTATGGGCAATTGATCATGGCCAATCCACCCCAGCCTGCACAGCTTTGGATTGGATTGTGGGAGGAAACCGGAGCACCCAAAGGAAACCCACGTAGACACAGGGGGAGAATGTGCAAACCCTACACAGACAGTTGCCCGAGGCTGGAATCAAACTCGGGTCCCTGGCACTGTGCCGGGCCCAATTTACTCAATAACCTAATTTCAACAGCCCTCTGCACTTACAAATTCCACAGATTCACTCCCCTCTGAGAGAAGAAATTCCTCATCATTGCTGTCTAAAATACGTAACCCCTTTTCTTCTCTGAGATTGAATCTTCTGGTACCTTCTGTCTCCCACGAGGGACAACAACCTTTCCACACCTTCCCTGTTAAGAATCTTGCATGTCTCAATAAGGGCACCTCAATCTTCTAAACTGCAACAAATACTGGCCCAATCTACTTCAGATTCCGGCAGCACTCTGCTTTCATTAGGATGATTTGGAGATGCCGGTGTTGGACTGGGGTGTTCAAAGTTAAAAAATCACACAACACCAGGTTACAGTCCAACAGTCCAAGAAGTGTCGCTCCGAAAGCTAGGGCTTCCAATTAAACCTGTTGTATTATAACCTGGTGTTGTGTGATTTTTAACTTCATTAGGATGGTGTGGGATACCTGTGATGCAAACATGGGAGTAGTGAAGCGTATTTATCCATATCGTGTCAGGTTGCACAAGAAGTTTTGTGGTTAGAGGGGTGTCACCGAAGCCATATTCATGGTTGATTAGCAATTTCTACCGGATGGCAATACTGCCTGGTAGAAGCACCCTGAGCTCTGCCGTCTTGTCGGAGATGTGGCTTGACAGCCGCGTCCATGCCTTGCAGACACCATCTTGTGGGTTAAGCCCCACCCAAGAGGCTGGAGCAGGCTGTTGGCTAATACACCGGGACAGAGCTGCATGTGTTGGTGGTGCTGTCTTTTGAAGATGCATTAAACTAAAGCCTATTCTTGCTCTCTCAAGGCAATAGCAGAGACCCCCAGGGCACTGACCAATATTCTTCACTCAACCTACATCACCAAAGAGATTTTTCCAGTGTGTGTGTGTGTGAAATCAACTGCCATGCTTCCTTCATTCCAACAGTATCTCAAAAGTGCGACAGTGCAAAGGAAGGCCATTTGGCCCGTTGTGCCAACAATGGTTCTATCCCCTCCTGCCTTTTCCCATATCCCTGCACACCATTTCTATCCACTTCCTCTTGAATGCCTCAGTCAAACTGTCCTCAATCACATTTCCAGGTAATACATTCCATACCCTTCCTACTCGCTGAGGGAAACAGATTTTGCTCACATCACCCTTGCTGCAGAGGAGCACTCTACAGCTATAAGGGCTGAGAGACACAAGTTTCCATTTCCTTTTCACATTTTAAAGTGAGATGTCTAGACTGGCAGTTACCAGGCAGTTTCTCTGGTCTGTACCAGAGCTTTGTCATCCCAGGCTGAGCCAATGGGGCAACACTGACCCTGGAGCTGCCCATGGGAATTGTGGGTTTTCAGGGAGGCTTTGGATATAAGGTCACAGAACTGTTACAGCCCACCATCAGGAGATGGTTCAGCATGAAAGCCATTTAAGGCAGTGATGAGGAAGAATTTCTTCAGTCAGTGGTTGATGAACGTTTGGAATTATTATCCCCGAGGACCATCGAAGCTCAGTCACTGAGCAGGTTCAATAGAGAAATTCAGTTGGTTTCTGGATGACAGAGTCAGTAGGAAAGGGGCATCGAGGAAACGATCAGACATGAACTGACAGGTTCGATGGGCTGAATGGCCTACTGCTGTTCCTATGCTCTGCATTCTGTACACTGCTTTCAGATCTGTCCAAAGTTCAGCACTTAAAAATAAGCACAATTCTCCAGCTGAAGCCAAACTAGCATCTTAATCAAAATCAGCATAACCTGCTTGTTCCTGCATATTGTTTGCACATTCTCCCCGTGTCTGTGAGGTCTCCTCTAGGTGCTCTGGAATCCTACCACAGTCCAAAGATGTGCAGCTTAGGTGGATTGACCATGGGAAATGCGAGGTCACAGAGATAGGCTAGAGAGTGGGGTGGGGGGGGGTGAGCAGGATTGGTGGAGTGCTCTTCAAAGGGATAGTATGAACTTCATGAGGTGAACGGCCAGCTTTGAGAAAGCGAGGACTGCAGCTGCTGGAGATCAGAGTCGAAGACTGCGGTGCTGGGCAGTGGGGTTTTTGGTGCAAGTCCCAGAAACATTCCCTGAGGACCGGGGCAGCGGGGTTGGGAGAGGTTTCTATCCATGTTGCAGTTGGAGGCGTGGGCTTCAAGGGCAGATGTGTGGGAAGTGACGGCAATGTCACTTGGGAGGGGAAATTGTAGTCCTTTGAAATAGGAGCCCATGTGGGATATCCTGGAATGGAACTGCTCCTCCTGGGAGCAGATACAGCCACGTTCCACACTGTAGGGATTCTATGATTCCACTGCATGTCCCAGTTAATAAAGTCTAGGGCACCGTAAGCTTTATCAACTACTCCCTGGTGTTGTGTGATTTTTAACATTGTCCACCCCAGTCCAACACCAGCACCTCCACATCTTGGATTTTAAAGGATGACAATTGCAAGTTTTATATTATCCACAAATGGCAGCGGTTTTACAGAATGTGGTGTCAAACTAAGCAGAATTTAGGATACTGGTCAGACAGGACCGAAGTGAATAAAGGCCAGGCTTGAGGGGCTGAATGGCTTTGCCCAGGCCACAGTGTCTCCGAGGTAGAGATAGATCTTCTGAGGTTGTGGAGACAATGATTGGGGTCCAGGAAGGAAGGGTTCAGTCCTTTGCCTGACCTAGTAGGGCTGGCACCAAACACAGGAAAGGCACATCACTCCCATTCACTCCCAGACTGGAATAGCAGAGGAATACTCACGTCGCATATCCATAGACGATGTTCCCAGTGGGAGCAAGCGGCTGTAGGTCTGAGGGCAAGTATTCCTGATTATACCTGCAAAACAAATGCAGAAGGTTTCAGTGACATGACTCAAGCCTCTCAAAAGCAGACAGATGTGTTAGACAAAGAATGGATTTGAAGCTGCGATGTGGGTATTGTAAAGACTGGGGTGGGATGCAGGCGTTCCTGTCCCGAAGCATTCTGGGTGAGGGTCTGCAATCATGTGACTCAGGGGAATCAGCGTGGCACCACCTGACTGGTTTTAGTCCTTAGCTCAGTTTAGCAGGTGGTCAGTGAAACGCCAACACAAAAATTCTAACCCTCAGTTCGCAGTTTGGTCATCTGGAGGTAGAATGTGGACAAGGTGCTTTCAGGCAATAGTTTTAATCAAATGGTTTGGATATACTATGACATACCCCATAGCCACTGGAATTTGAAACTGGATGTTCTGGGCCAGATGTAGGGACACTACCCCGTGACTCCAAAGCTCTTGGTGTTGTCCTATATATTAGCTGCTAATTGAGAATCCACTGGGCAGCTAGTTAGAGTCATACAACATGGAAACAGACCCTTTGGCCCAACCCGTCCATGCCAACCCGACATCCTAAACTGATCTAGTCTCATTTGCCAGCACTTGGCCAATATCTCTCTAAACCCTTCCTATTCATGTACTCATCTAGGCGCCTGCACTTGTACCAGCCTCCACTACTTCCTCTGGCATCTCTTCTGTAATATGAACTCTTTTCAAGACATCCCTATTTATTTCCCCAAGTTCTCTCACTTCCACATCCTTCTCTACAGCAAATATTGACATGAAATATTCAATTTCATCTCCTGTGGTTCCATACATAGATGGCTTTGCTGATCTTTAAAGGGTCCTATTCTCTCCCTGGTTACTCTTTTGCCCTTAATGCACTTTGGATTTGCCTTAACTCTAATTTGCCAAAACTATCTCCTGTCCCTTTTTTGCCCTCCTGATTACCCTCTTAAGTACTGTCCTTACAGTCCTCTCAGGATTCCCTCAGTCCCAGCTGTCTGTACCTGGCTTCCTTGTCTTAACCAGAGTCTCAGTTTCTCTAGTCATCCAATATTCCCTACACCTACTGACCGTCCCCTTCACACTAACAAGAACATACTGTCTCTGGACTCTCGTTATCTCTTTTTAAAGGCCTCTGATTTCCAATCACCCCTTCATCTGTACCCAGCCTCCTCAAACCTACTTTTGAAAGTTTTGACAAAGGGTAGACGCGAAATGTCAGCTCTTTTCTCTCCTTACAGATGCTGCCAGATCTGCTGAGATTTTCCAGCATTTTCTCTTTTAGTTTCTTTTATTTCGAAAGTTCCTGTCTAATACCGGCAAAATTGGCCTTACTCCAATTTAGTTTTGATCAGTTCTATCTTTTTCCATAACTATTTTAAAACTAATAGAGTTATCTCAAAGTGTTCCCCACTGAAACCTCAGTTACTTACCCTGTCTTATTTCCCAAGAGAAGGCCAGGTATTGCTCTTTCTCCAGTCGGTATAGCCACAGCTTGACTGAGGAAAGTTTCTTGCACATGCTTAACAAATCCCTCCACATCCAAACAAAGACTGTCCTGTCCCAGTCTATGTTTGGAAAGTTAAAATCTTCAACCATTATAACCCTTACAGATATCAGAGCTCCTTTTACATATTTGCTTTTCAATTTCCCACTGACTACTGGAGGCCTGAAATACAATCTCAACAAGCCCCTTTCTTATTTCTCAGTTCCACCCATATAACTTCACTGGACGATCTCGCAGGAATATCCATAATGTTACCTCTAATCAAAAATTCCACTCCCTCTCCTTTCTGGTCTCCCTTTGGCATTCCTAACCCCAGAACATTAAGCTGACAGCCCAGTCTAACACTCAGCCACCTTTCTTATAAAAACTGTGATATCCCAGACCCATATTCCCAACCATGCTCTAGGTTCATCTGCCTGACCTGTCAGGCCTCTTGCATCAAAGTAAATGCAATTCATCATTCTTACCTCATTCTCTGCCAAGCTCTTGTCTGCCTTGTCCAATAGACTTACTCCCCTTGTCTGTCATACCAGCCTCACTCTCTTCTCACTATCAGTTTGGTTCTCAAACCCCCAGGTAGGAAATTAAAAACCAGGAAAAGACATAGCCATTGGGTGTGTGATCTCACTACCTACACTCACATGGTGAATGCGTGAGAACTTTAATCATTTTATGAACATATAACTTGCATTTGGTTTTACGTCTCACAACTTTACCAACAAAGTGTGTTTTTACCCTAGTTCTAGACAGTTCTATTCACCCAGTTCTAAACACCTCTCTCCTGCCTTTAAGAGATTCCTTAACTTTTTGATTAAGTTACCTCACATGCCTATAAGTGAAACTTGATTGAGTAACACTCCCATGAAGCAGCACCTGTCACATGGTCAGCGTGCCACACAAGTGCACAATTTTGCTGAATCCCTGAAGAAAACGCAACAACACAAGGTTCTTCCGCAGCTCAGAGTTTCGAGAAACTCTGTGCTGCTCAATTTCCTGGAACTGCAGCCGTTCAATAGAACATTGATAACATACTGGGGACTACAAAGGTCACTGTATAGGCCAAGGCTGCTCATTCAAGAGGCTTGAACACACGCACCAACAAGAACAGTGTCTTCCCTGCCGTTATTAGACTACTGGGTGGACCTCTCTAACTTCAAATAATGTCGATCTTGCTTTATGCACCCTCTGTGCAGAGAAACATTATATGCCTCACTCTGTCTAAATTCCCTAAGATCTGGATGCCCTTGATCTGCCCTGTACTGCCTTGCAAAACAAAGCTTTGCACAGTACTTAGGTACATGTGACTGCAAGAAATAAAATGACAATTTTCAGCTAAATATCCATTTAATAAGGTTGAGGGGTTTGGAAAAAAAACTAAACTCGCATTTATATAGCACTTTGCATGATGAGTGGACACCTCAAAGTCTTTGCAGGCAATAAATGACTTTTTGAAGTGTTGTCAGGGAGGAAATGCTGTAGCCAACATGTGCACAGCAAATGTGATGATGACAGAATCTGTTTTTTTTAATTTGTTCATGGTATATGGGTGTCAGCATTTGTTACTCATCCCTAGTTCCTCTTGAGCAGAATTGCTTGCTAGGCCACTTCAGAGAGTCAACCACCATTGGTGTGGGCTCGGAGTGACACGTAAGCAAGGCCAACAGTTTCCTTCTCTGATGGGTTTTTAACGACAATTAAGAGCAACTTCATGGTTATTAGACCTTCAATTTTTGTTGAGCTCAAATTCTGCCATCGGCTCTGGTGGGATCGGAACCTGGGTCCCCAGAACATTACCTGGCTCTCTGGATTTCTAGTCCAGTGACAATACCACTACGCCATCCCCAACTTCCAAATATAGAATGATCAGAAAAGCTACAGCACCAAAGGAGGCTGTTCAGCATATTGCCTTCAGGCTGGCCTTGAGAGGAGGAGAGTTCTCAAATCTAACCCCAACTTCCTGCTCATACCCTGCAGCACTGGAGGGGGGTTACACAGCCACAAGTGTTTATTTTTGAATGTGAATAGTTCTGCCACCACTAAGTTTCATTTCTTAGCTTCCTTTTAATGTCACCCCTGTTTTTTTGGATCTCCTTCTCAGCACATGTTGAGCTCCTGGCGTTTGAGGGGTTTTTTTTTGCCTCATCTGACTCTGAATGTTCTTACATCTTTGGGGCAAGGCAGGGTGTGGGTGAGAGGGTGGGGGGGGAGGGGTTTGGTTGAGGGGATTGGGGAGGGAGTGGGTTGGTTGTGTGGGTTGGGGAGGGAGGCAGTTGGTTGACAGGGTAGGGAAGGGAGGGGTTGGTTGTGTGGTTTGGGGAGGGAGGGGGTTGGTTGAGTGGGTTGGTTGAGTGGGTTGGGGAGGGAGGGGGTTAGTTGAGGGGTTGGGGACGGAGGGGATTGGTTGTCTGGGTTTGGGAGGGTGTGGGTTGGTTGAGTGGGTTGGGGCGGGAGTGATTGGTTGAGGGGGTTGGGGAGGGAAGGGCTTGGTTGTGTGGGTTGGGGAGGGAGGGGGTTGGTTGAATAGGCTGGGGAGGGAGTTCGTTGAGGGGGTTGGGGTGGCAGGCGGTTGGTTGAGGGGCTTGGGGAGGGAGGGGTCGGTTGTGTGGGTTGGGGAGGGAGGTGGTTGGTTGACAGGGTCAAAGCAGGAGGCGGTTGATTGTGTGGGTCGGGGAGGGAGGGGGTTGGGGAGGGAGGGGGTTTGGTTGTTTGGGTTGGGGAGGGAGGGGGTTGGGGAGGGAGGGGGTTTGTTGTGTGGGTTGGGGAGGGAGGGGGTTGGTTGTTTGGGTTGGGGAGGGAGGGAGTTGGTTGAACGGGTTGGGGAGGGAGGGGATTGGTTGAGAGGGTTGGTGCGGGGGGGCGGGGGTGGTGGTTGAGAGGGTGGGGGAGGGAGGGGCTTGGTTGAGAGGGTTGGTGCGGGGGAGCGGGGGTGGTGGTTGAGAGGGTGGGGGAGGGAGGGGCTTGGTTGAGAGGGTGGACTGTACTGTGACCATCCTGCCATTTTCTTGCGTCTTCTTTCCAAAACATCTTTAGCCTCCACCTCAAGTATGTCCCACTGCTCTGACCCGGAACTGGAGGCTGGTACAGTTGCAGCATTTAGAGGGTATATAAATAGGAAGGGTTCAGAGGGAGATGGGCAAAATGCTCGCAAGTGGGACTCGATTGGGGTGGGATATCTAGTCGGCATGGACCAGTTGGACTGAAGGGTCTGTTTCCGTGCTGTGCATCTCTACAATTCTATCTTCAAGCAGCTGTTTCTAGTTTTATTTTGTTAAATTACACCTCAGTTATACAACAGCGTGTCACTTCAGACGTGGACCTGGAGTACATGTAAACAAGACCAGGTAAGGATGGCTGTTTCCTTCTCTAAAGGACATTATTAAACCAAATGGAGACTACACAGCATTGAAGATGTCACCTATACAGGGGACAAAAGGTCTGCAAACCAACTTCCCAGCTCAGTGAACATACCCCCAACTACTGCACACAAGCTACAAATCTTTACTCAAATCTTGATCAGTTTAATGAAGTTAGCATTCCCCAATTTAAAACGCTGGCTCACTCTATCCTTCTCTATTACTAAGCCTAACTAAATTATGATTACTGTGACAAAAAGGCTCTCGACCTGATGTCCCTTCTCCCAGCTTGGTTTTATAGCTGTCCAGAGCTGCATATTCTCTTGTTGAATTTGCTTCACTGACTAAAGAAGGTCTTGTGAATGCATGTTAAGAACTCTGATCTCTGCATCGTTTGGTTTGTGTAGTTAACATCAGGGTCCATTACTGACCATTACTGGCCTTTTGTTTCATCACTTTTCGATATTGATTAGATTAGATTCCCTACAGTGTGGAAACAGGCCCTTCGGCCCAACCAATCCACACCGACCCTCCGAAGAGAAACCCACCCAGACCCATTTCCCTCTGACTAATGCGCCTAACACTATGGGCAATTTAGAATGGCCAATTCACCTGACCCTGCACCTCTTTGGACTGTGGGAGGAAACCGGAGCACCCAGAGGAAACCCACGCAGACACGGGGAGAATGTGCAAACTCCACACAGACAGACAGTCGCCTGAGGCTGGAATCAAACCTGGAACCCTGGTGCTGTGAGGCAGCAGTGCTAACCACTGAGCCACCGTGCCCCCCCCCTAAAATGATCTGAATTTTTTAAAATCACTGGTGAGTGAGGGCCGTTGGCTGGGCCAGCATTTATTGTCCATCCTTAGTGGCCCTTTCTCTGACTAGTATATTCCCAGCAGCATTGTTACCTTGAAACCTTTTTTCAGCTCAAATATCATCATTTATTGCACCTTCTGGTAACTCATCCTCACAGGTACGGTTGTTTCTTTAATCAATGCTGCACTCCTAATTTTAAATCCTCTCTTAAACCAGGAATGAGCTGCCTTATCTTCCCTTTCTTAGGATTCTTCTTTCAGAATATTGGGAATATAACTATCACAGCAATATTATTCTGTACACGGAGTGGCGGCGGGCGGTTTAAAATCTCTTCACACAAATGAGAATCCTGACAGCACAGACTCCATTATTTCCGCAATTATTTTTCAAATGCAATTTCTTAAAGCAAGTGTCTGCTAGAGAGAGAGGAGAGAGGGTGGCCATACCATTTCCGACACATGTCCAGCAGGAGAACATTCAGGGCTGTGTTCTTCACCTGCATCTTGCAGAGGATCTTCTGGACGTTGATGCAGTTCTCTGGTCTGTACGGGTTTGGAGCATTTACTGGCACCATATAGTTCCTGCCTGAACACTCGTAGCCATGCCCGGCATAGTAAAATAGAGCTGTTGGATCAAACACAGGGGAGAGAGAGATAGAGAGAAAATGAAATACATCCAACTATATCTTCAGAGACATCCCACAGAGAGATAGGGAGTGAGAGAGAGCAATTTCCTGCATGCTGTCGAAATGTGTCCAGTTATAATTACCAGCTCCACAGTCAGACTTTACACTCTCAGTCTATCTCTTAATTTCGGTTCCTCACCTTTGGATGTAGTGTATTATCTATTGCAACTCCCTGCATTATATCGCAGCTTTGACAATGATTTCAGAACTGTTAGATTATTCCAATTCCAAGTCCACTAATGGAATGTCAAACTAAATACTAACAACTTTCTTGATAATTTGTTCATTTACAGAATGCACATTACACACATCTGCTCCCTCAACACCACTCATATCCCAGCAAGCTCTCTTTATAAGTACTCAAAATAGTGAATTCAACAACACTCTTCACCAGCGAATGTTAACAGTATAATTAACCTACCATTCAGACATTAGTGACACTAACACAGACAGCATCTAGCCCCAGATACCCACCTGTATGTTTCAAACCCACAGAGGTGAACTTACAAGCCCTCTTATCTCAGAGTCAGAAGGCTGGAGGGAGGGGCTTGAATACAGCATCCACATATCATCAGTTTTGTGCAGTATTCATAACAAGCTACACTGTTGGCAGTGCAAACCTTCAAACATCAAACTGAGACCCTGTCTGCCTACTCAGGTGGACATAACCATCCCATGAAGCTGGTTAAACCAATTTGTAACTTCTGCTAATTTTGGGAATGCACAGAGTTTACATCATATACACAGACTATCCACATGAACTACCTGTCAGTACACTCTAGTCAACTGCATGGGTTTCCTCCGGGTGCTCCAGTTTCCTCCTACAATCCAAAGATGAGGTGAGGTGAACTGGCTATGCTAAATTGCCCATAGTGTCCAGGGATGTGTAGGTTAGGTGCATTAGTCAGGGGAAATGTAGAGAAATAGAGTAGGGGAATGGGTCTGGGTGGGTTACTCTTTGGAGGGTCAATGTGGACTTGGGCCAAATGGCCTGTTTCCACACTGTAGGGATTCTATGAACTCTACCATAAACGCTGTTAATAACGTTTAAGTAAGGAGGCAGAACTGTTTATAATATTCCAAGTGCAGTTGTACCACTGCCCTGTACAGTTACAGGAAAACACTTTGGTTTTAGAGAGTCATACAGCACAGAAACAGATCCTTTGGTCCAACCGGTCCATGCTGATCAAAATCCTAAACTAAACTAGTCCCACCTTTGGCCCATATCCCTCCAAACCTTTCCTAGTCATGGACTTATACAAATGTCCATTAAATGTTGTAACTGTGCCTACATCCACCACTTCATCTGGAAATTCATTCCACACGTGAACCAATCTCTGTGTTTAAAAAAAAATTGCCTCTCATTTTTTTTTATCTTTCTTCTCTCACCTTAAAAATATGCCCCCAAGTCTTAAAATCCCCACCTGAGGGAAAAGACAGTTTTCATTCACCTTCTCTATTCCTCTCACTACTTAATAAACCTCCATAAGGTCACCTCTCAACCTCCTACACTCCAGTGAAAAATGTGCCAAGCTTTCCCAGCCTCTCCCTATAACCCAAACCCTCCATTCTCAGCAACATCCTGGTAAACCTCTTCTGAACCCTCTCCGGCTTAATAAAATCCTTCCTCTAACAGATAGAGGAAACTTGTTTGCAAATTTGTTCACAGTGAGTACCTCACACAAGCCACCAGACAGGACCTCCTTCACGATAGTGGGATAGGATATTGCAACTGCACTTGACATGGCAGGCTTAGGTCACATTCTGAAAATCGTGCTCACTGCTTCATGATGATGGGGAGGGGGGGGTTGTGGATGACTTCATTGTTTAAAGAATCCAGTCTAAAATCTATGGAATAATATCTGCTTATACGTCCTTCGCTGGGATGGGTGCTGGAGTCTCTTTTGTTTGACATTTATATAAATGGTTTGGATGAGAATATAGAAAGCATGGTTTGTAAGTTTGCAGACAACACCAAAATAGGGGCAAAGTAGACAGTTTTCTAAGATTACAAAGGGATCTTGATCAAATGGGTCATAGAGCTTGTACATACAGAAACAGACCCTTTAGTTTAACTTGTCTATGCCGACCACATATCTCAAATTAATCTGGTCCCATTTGCCAGCACTTGGCCCATATCCCTCTAAACATTTCCTATTCATATACCCATCCAAGTGCCTTTCAAATGCTGTAATTGTACCAGCCTCCGCCACTTCCTCTGGCAGCTCATTCCATACACATAACATCCTCTGCGTGAAAAAGATTGGCCCGTAGGTGCCTTTTAAATTTTTCCCCCTCTCACCCTAAACCTATGCCCTCTAGTTCTGGACTTCCCGACCCCAGGGAAAAGACCTTGTCAATTTACCCTCTCCATGCCCCTTATGATTTTACAAACCTCTATACGGTCACCCCTCAGCCTCCGATGCTCCAGGGAAAACAGCCCCAGCCTATTCAACTTCTCAAACTCTCCAACTCCAGCAACATCCTCGTAAATCTTTTCTGAACCCTTTCAAGTTTCACAATATCCTTCTGAAAGGAGGGAGACCAGAATTGCACACAATATTCCAACAGTGGCCAAACCAATGTCCTATGCAGCTGCAACATGACCTCCCAACTCCTACACTCAATGCTCTGACTAATAAAGGAAAGCACCAATCCTTGTGGCACTCCACTGGTCATAGGCCTCCAGTCTGAAATGTAAACCTCCATCACCACCTTCTTCTACTTTCGAACCAATTTTGTATCAAAATGGCCAGTTCTCCCTGTATTCCATGTGATCTAGCCTTGCTAACAAGTCTACCATGAGGAACGCCTTACTGGAGTCCATTTGATCACATCCACAGCTCTGCCTCATCAATCCTCTTTGTTACTTCTTTAAAAAAAACTCATCAAGTTCATGAGACATGGTTTCCCACACACAATGCCATGTTGACTATCCCTAATCAGTCCTGCCTGTTCCCCAGGATTGCCTCCAACAACTTGCCCACCATCAACATCAGGTCTATAGTTCCCTGGCTTGTTCTCACCACCGTTCTTAAATAGTGGCACCACATTAACCAACCTCCAGTCTTCCGGCACCTCACCTGTGACTATTGATGATGCAAATATCTCAGCAAGGGACCCAGCAATCACTTCTCTAGCTTCCCACAGAGTTCTCGGGTACACCTGATCAGGTTCTGGGTATTTATACACCTTTATCCATTTTAAGACATTCAGCACTTCCTCCTCTGTAATATGGACATTTTTTAAGATGTCACCATCTATTTTCCTACATTCTATATCTTCCATATCCTTTTCCACAGTAAACACTGATGCAAAATACTTATTTAATATCTCCCCTATCTCCTGTGGCCCCACATTTCGGCCGCCTTGCTGATCTTTGAGGAGTCCTATTCTCTCCCTAGTTACCCTTTTGTCCTTAATGTATTTATAAAATCCCTTTGGATTCTCCTTACCTTTATTTGTTAACGCTATCTCATGTCCCCTTTTTGCCCTCCTGATTTCCCTCTTAAGTATACTCCTACTGCCTTTATACTCTTCAAAGGATTCACTCGATCTATCCTGTCTATACCTGACATATGCTTCCTTCTTTTTCTTAACCAAACCCTCAATTTCTTTAGTCATCCAGCATTCCCTATACCTACCAGCCTTAAATACCTCTTCATCTAAACTCTTAACACTATGGCAGTCCTAGTCTATGTTTGGAAAGTTAAAATCCCCTACCATAACCACCCTATTATTCTTACAGATAAAAGAGATCTCCTTACAAATTTGTTTCTCAATTTCCCGCTGACTATTAGGGAGGGTTCTATGATATAATCCCAATAAGCTCACCATCCCTTACATCTGAACTGGAGGGGGACCAATCTCTTGTTGGCCAGGGTTGCTAGTGCTATAAGGGAGGGTTTCAATTGGATTGGCAAGGGGTTGGTACCCTCAACAGCAGAGAGGCAAGTTCAAGGCTGGAAGGAAACACAGTAATCAGAAATAGTGAAGTGAAGGGACAGGTCAGGCCGGAACATGACAGGGAGCGAGCATCTATTTCAATACAAGAGAGCTGACAGGTAAGGTCAATGAACTCAGGTCCATGGGACTGGGATATTTTAGCTATCGTAGAAAGATGGCTAAAGGAGGGTCAGACTGGCAGCTTCAGGTGCTTTAGGCAGGGCAGAGGTGGTGGAAAGAGGGGAGAGGGTGTTCCATTTTTGATTAAAGGGAGTATCACAGCAGTAATCAGAGATGAAGTAACTGAAGAATCATCCCATGAGGCTTTATGGGTGGAGCTAAGAAATAAGAAGGGGATGGTGACATTATTGGGGTTGTACTATAGGCTCTCAAATAGTCAGCAGGAATTAGAGGAACAAATAGGCAGGGAGATTGGGAAGACTTGCAGGAGCAACAGGATCGTCATAGTAAGGGATTTTAATTTTCCTAACATAAACTGGGACTGCCACAGCATTAAGGGCTGAGATAGGGCGGAATCTGCTCAGTGTGTTCAGTAAAGGTTCCTCAAGCAGCATATACAGGGTCCTACTCGGGAAAGGGCAAAACTCGACCTACTCTTGGGAAATAGGGCAGGACAGGTGACTGAGGTGACAGTGGAGGAGCACTTTGGGACCAGTGACTATAGTTCTATTAAATTTGTAATGGAGAAGAACAAAACTGGTGCACGGGCTCAAGTTCTAAACTGGGGCGAGGTGAATTTTGCTGGAATTAGACAGGAGCTTGCAGGGATTGACTGGAGTAGTCTGTGTGCAGGCAAAAGGGATGTCTAGCAAGTGGGAGGCCTTTAAAAGTGAGACAACTAGAGTTGAAGGTCTACATGCTCCTGTGAGGGTGAAGGGTAAGGTTGGCAGAAATAGGGAACCCTGGATGCCAACTGATTTTGAAGGTTTGACTAGAAAAAGGCCTGGCTCAGGTACATGCAGCTGGGATCGAGGAAATCCCTGGAGGAATATAGGGGCTACAGGAGTTTACTGAAGGAAATCAGGAAGGCAAACAGGGGGCATGAGATAGCCTCGGCTAAGCTTTGCCTTGGTTCTTTAATTTTATTAAAGGAAAAAGAATAACTAGAGAGAGATTAGGACCCCTGGAGGACCATGTATGCATAGAATCACAGGAGATGGGCGAGGTCCTCAATTAATATTTCTCCGCTGCATTTACCATGGAGAAAGACATGAAGACTTGGGAACTTGGAGGTGGTAATGGGAGCAGTCCATATCACAGTAGAGATGGTGTTGGATGTATTAGAATGTATGAAGATGGATAACTCTCCTGGTTCTGACCAGATATAGCTAAGAACACTACAAGAGGCTAGAGAAGAAATTGCGGGGGCCCTCGCTGACATTTTTGCATCATCATTAGCCATGGGTGAGGTCCCTGAAGACTGGAGGATAGCGGATATTGTGCCTTATTCAAGAATGGCTGCAGAGAAAAGCCTGGGAACTATAAAGCATTGAGCTTAACATCTGTGGTAGGCAAATTACATGAGAAGATTCTGAGAGATAAGGTATACCATGCATTTGGAAAGACAGGGTTGCATTGCGATTGGTAAGATCATGCCTCACAATTTTGTTAGAGTTCTTTGATGAAGTGACCAGGAACGTTGACGAGGGCAGGGCAGTGGATGTAGTCTATATGGATTTCATAAGGCCTTTAATAAGGTTCCACATGGTAGGCTGCTCTGGAAGGTTAGATCACATGGAATCCAGAGTGAACTGGCAAATTGGAGCACAATTGGCTTAATGGTAGGAAGCAGAGGGTAATAGTGAAAGGATACTTGTCATTGGAGGCCTGTGACCTGTGGTGTCTCTCAGGAGTGGGAGCTGCACCCACTGCTATTTGTCATCTGTATCAATGGTTTGGATGGAATGTACAAGGCCTGATTAGTACGTTTGTTGATGACACTAAAATAGGAGATATTGGCACAGTGAGGAAGGGTATCAGAAATTCAGCAGGACCTTGATCAACTGGGGAAGTGGGCTGAGAAATGGCAAATGGAGTTTAATATAGATAAATGTGAGGTCTTGCATTTTGGGAAGTCAAATCAAGGTAGGAGTTTCTTGGTGAATGGTAGGGCCTTAAGGAGTGAAGTGGAACAGTGGGACCTTGGAGATCAGGAACACAGTTCTCTGAAAGTAGAGCCACAGGTAGACAGGGCAGTGAGGAAGGCTTTTGGCACACTGACCTTCATCAGTCAGGGCACTGAGTATAGAAGTTGGGAAGTTATGGTGCAGTTACACAGGACGTCGGTGAGATTGCACTTGGGAGTATTGTGGAGAAAGTGAATACTGCAGATGCTGGAGATTAGAGCTGAAAATGTGTTGCCGGAAAAGCGCAGCAGGTCAGGCAGCATCCAAGGAGCAGAAGAATCGACGTTTCAGGTATGAGCCCTTCTTGGGAGTATTGTGTTCAGTTTTGGTCACTTTGTTGTAGGAAGGATGTTATTAAACTGGAAAGAGTGCAGAAGAAATTTATAAGGATGCTGCCAAGACTCAACTTTAAGTTACAGGGAGAGGTTGGACAAGCTAGGACTTTTTTCTATAGAGCGTAGGAGACTGAGGGGGAATCTTATGGAAGTGATTAAGATCATAAGGGGCATGGATAGGGTGAATGCACTCAGGCTTTTTCCCAGGGTTGGGGAATCAAGGACTAGAGGGCATCAGTTTAAGGTTAGAGGGGAAAGAATAAAAGGGAACCTGAGGGGAAACTTTTTTACAGAGGATGGTACACAAATGGAAAGAGCTGCCAATGGAAGTGGTTGAGTTGGGTACATTAACAACATTTAAAAGGCATTTGGACAAATACACGGGCAGGAAAGGATTAGAAGGATATGGGCCAAGTGCATGGAAATGGGGTTAGAGTGGATGGACATTTTGGTCAGCACGGACCAGTTTGGGTCAAAGGGCTGTGGGACTCTTATGACTTTATTTCTCAGTTCCACCCAAATAACTTCCCTGGACGTATTCCCAGGAATATCCTCCCTAAGGACAGCTGTAATGCTGTCCCTTATCAAAAACTCCACACCCCCTCCTCTCTTGCCTCCCTTTCTGTCCTTCCTGTAGCATTTGTATCCTGGAACATTAAGCTGTCAGTCCTGCCCATCCCTGAGCCTTGTTTCTGTAATTGCTATGATATCCCAGTCCCATGTTCCTAATCATGCCCTGAGTTCATCTGCCTTCCCTGTTAGGCCCCTTGCATTGAAGTAAATGCAGTTTAATTTATTAGTCCTTCCCTGTTCACTGCTTTGTCCCTGCCTGCCCTGATATTTGACTTGCTCCTTTTCCCAACTGTACCCGTCTCAGATTGATCTCTTTCCTCACTATCTCCCTGGGTCCCACCCCTCCATCTTACTAGTTTAAATCCTCCTGAGTAGTTTGAGCAAATCTCCCTGCCAATATATTAATCCTCTTCCAATTCAGGTGCAACCTATCCTTCTTGGACAGGTCACTTCTACCCCAAAAGAGATTCCAATGATCCAAAAATGTGAATCTTTCTCCGATACACCAGCTCCTCAGGCATGCCTTCATCTGCTCTATCCTATAAGACCATAAGACATAGGAGTGGAAGTAAGGCCATTCGGCCCATCGAGTCCACTCCGCCATTCAATCATGGCTGATGGGCATTTCAACTCCACTTACCCGCATTCTCCCCGTAGCCCTTAATTCCTCGTGACATCAAGAATTTATCAATCTCTACCTTGAAGACATTTAGCGTCCCGGCCTCCACTGCACTTTGCGGCAATAAATTCCACAGGCCCACCACTCTCTGGTTAAAGAAATGTCTCCGCATTTCTGTTCTGAATTGACCCCCTCTAATTTTAAGGCTGTGTCCACGGGTCCTAGTCTCCTCGCCTAACGGAAAACATTTCCTAGCATCCACCCTTTCCAAGCCATGTATTATCTTGTAAGTTTCTATTAAGTCTCCCCTTAATCTTCTAAACTCCAATGAATACAATCCCAGGATCCTCAGCCATTCCTCGTATGTTAGACCAACCATTCCAGGGATCACCCGTGTGAATCTCCGCTGGACACGTTCCAGTGCCAGTATGTACTTCCTGAGGTGTGGGGACCAAAACTGGACACAGTACTCCAAATGGGGCCTAACCAGAGCTTTATAGAGTCTCAGTAGTACATCTCTGCTTTTATATTCCAACCCTCTTGAGATAAGAGAAAACATTGCATTCGCTTTCTTAATCACGGACTCAATCTGCATGTTTACCTTTAGAGAATCCTCGACTAGCACTCCCAGATCCCTTTGTACTTTGGCTTTACGAATTTTCTCACTGTTTAGAAAGTAGTCTATGCTTTTATTCTTTTTGCCAAAGTGCAAGACGTCGCATTTGCTCACATTGAATTCCATCAGCCATTTCCTGGACCACTCTCCCAACCTGTCTAGATCCTTCTGTAGCCTCCCCACTTCCTCAGTACTACCTGCCTGTCCATCTAACTTCGTATCATCGGCAAACTTCGCTAGAATGCCCCCAGTCCCTTCATCCAGATCATCAATATATATAATGCGAACAGCTGTGGCCCCAACACTGAATCCTGCGGGACACCGCTTGTCACCGGCTGCCATTCCGAAAAAGAACCTTTTATCCCAACTCTCTGCCTTCTGTCAAAGAGCCAATCCTCATTCCATCCCAGTAGCTCACCTCGAACACCATGGGCCCTCACCTTGCTCAGCAGCCTCCCATGTGGCACCTTATCAAAGGCCTTTTGGAAGTCTAGATAGACCACATCCACTGGGTTTCCCTGGTCTAACCTACTTGTCACCTCTTCAAAGAATTCCAACAGGTTTGTCAGACATGACCTCTCCTTACTTAATTGACTTGCTCTAATCAGACTCTGCTCTTTCAAGAATTTAGAAACCTCATCCTTAATGATGGATTCTAGAATTTTACCAACAACCGAGGTTAGGCTAATTGGCCTATAATTTTCTATCTTTTGTCTTAATCCTTTCTTGAACAAGGGGGTTACAACAGTGATCTTCCAATCATCCAGGACTTTCCCTGACTCCAGTGACTCTTGAAAGATCTCAACCAATGCCTCCGCTATTTCCTCAGCCATCTCTCTCAGAACTCTAGGATGTATCCCATTGGGGCCAGGAGATTTATCAATTTTAAGACCTTTTAGCCTCCTATTCCTGCCCTCACTAGCTCGTAGCACTGGGAGTAATCCAGATATTACTATCCTTGAGGACCTTTTTAAATTCCTGCCTCTCTATATTGTCCCTTCTGAATCGCACCCTTTTCCCTTCCTATGTCATTGTTTCCAATGTGTACGGTGACCTCTAGCTGTTCCCTCGCATCTTTGAGAACATTCTGCACCCTCTCTGAGACATCCTTGACCCTGGTAGGAGGGAGGCAACACACCATTCTGATTTCTCACAGTCAGCGCCTCTGACTAGACAGTCCCTTAACACAATCGATCTCTCGGAGCCTGACATACTCCTCGTTACATTAGAGCCTGTATCGGTACCAGAAACTTCGCTGTTCATGTTACATTCTCCTGAGAGTCCAGCACCCCCTACATTTCCCAAGGAAGCGTACTTGTTTGAGATGGGGAGACTTGTTAATACTTGCCTCCCTCTCCTACCTTCCCGGTTATAACCCTGCTACCTGACTGTATCTACAGTTTTTCTCCCTTCCTATAACTGTCATCCATCACACCCCCTGGCTCCTGTAAATTCCTTATTGGCTCCAACTGATGCTCCAACCCATCCATGCGATCTAGTAGGATTTGCAACCAAATACACTCCTGCAGACATAATCATCAGGGACGTGGAAACTCTCCCTGATCTCCCATGACCAACAGGAAGAGCACATCACTCTACTAAAGTGCACCTTAGCAATCTACAGAAAATAGCACAGTCTTACTGCTCTAAAAAAATGTGGACGGCACGGTGGCACAGTGGTTAGCACTGCTGCCTCACAGCGCCAGAGACCCAGGTTCGATTCCAGCCTCGGGCGACTGACTGTGTGGAGTTTGCACGTTCTCCCCATGTCTGCGTGGGTTTCCTCCAGGTGCTCCGGTTTCCTCCCACAGTCCAAAGATGTGCAGGTTAGGTGAATTGGCCATGCTAAATTACCCATAGTGTGGGGTAAATGGGTCCATTTGGGCGGGTTGGTGTGGACTTGTTGGGCCAAAGGGCCTGTTTCCACACTGTAAGTAATCTAAAACACTGCTCCAGGCTAACTTAGTACTGATGTTTTATATTTTTAAAATTTAGTCACCCAACAGATCTCAACAAAACATTTAACCACAAAAAGAACCTTTTCTACTCACTATTGTAGATTTACGAAAGGAAGGAAAAAGACAGTAAGGTTACACTTAAAATCTGTGCACTGAGGACCCCAGTGCTGTGAGCTCTCCCACACAGGTTCCTCCAAGGTCAGCTGTGAATTTCACTGTTTGCTATTTTTTCTTAGACACACTCCTCTAATGTCCAGAGATACCTGAACTCAAACAACAAAGGCAGTAGCTGTGCAGATTCACTGCTGTGTCAGACAGCAGTGCAGGTTTCTTTCTCGTTTGAATCACTGACCATGTGGTCTCTGATTTGTCTCTCTTCCTCCTTTTCAAAGTGCCGCTGTTTTGATCCTCTTTCCCCCCGTAAAGTTCCAAAACAATGCAACAGCTTATAAAACAGTAATTACTGTTCCTGAAATTTGAGGAAATCCCCTCTAACACCTAAAATATCTTAAAAAAAACCAGTTCTTACACAATTTTTTCTCAGCCTCCATCTTGGATTACCCAGAATCCTCAATGGGCTGAGAAATGGCAGATCGAGTTTAATTTGAATCAATGAGAGGTATGCATTTTGGTACAACAAACAAAGATAGGCCTTACATAACAAATAGTAAGGCCTTGGGTAGTGTTGTAGAACAGAACAACCTAGGGGGTCAGGTACATAATTCTTTAAAGTTTGTGTCACATATAGACAGGGTAGTTAAAAAGGGGTTTGGCACGCTTGCCTTCATTGCTCAGTCCTTTGAGTACAGTAGTTGGGGCACCATGTTGAGGTTGTACAGGACATTGGTGAGACCTCTTCTGGAGTACTGTGTCCAGTTCTGGTTGCCCTGCTATAGGAAGGATATCAAGCATCTAGGGAGGGTTCAGAAGAGATTTACCAGGATGTTGTCAGGCACATAAGGTTTGAGGTATAAAGGAATGCTGGACAGGCTGGAGCTTTTTTCACTGGAGTGTAAGAGGTTGAGAGATGACCTTATAGAGGTTTATAAAATCGTGAGGGGTATAGATGAGGTGTCTTTTCCCTAGAATAGGGGATTTCAAGACTAAGGGGCAAAGTTTTATGGTTAGAGGAGAAAGATTTGAAAATGATATTTTGGGGCAATTTTTTTTTAAAACAGAGGGTAGTTTGCATGTGAACTGAACTTCCTGAGGAAGTGGCAGATGTAGGCACAGTTATAACGTCTAAAAGACACTTAGATAAGTACATGAACAGGAAAGACTTGGAGAGAAGTGGGCCAGGAGCAGGCAGGTGGAACTAGTTTAGTTTGGGATTCTGTTTGGCATCGTCGGAAAGTGTGGCTCTGGAAAAGCACAGCAGGTCAGGCAGCACCAAGGAGCAGGGGAATCGACGTCTTGGGCATAAGCCTTTCATCAGGAATGTTAGGCATGGACTGGTTGGACCAAAGGGCTTGTTTCCATGCTGTACGACTATGACTGTTTCCTGTTAGTTAGCCAAACCTCTATCCAGGCTACAACATGATCGCCAACATACTGTTGTTAGTTTATTCAGTAACCTTTTATGCACTAAGATTCTTCCAGCTTTATAAGTTGTTAAGTGAACTCTGGATGAATCTACAGAGGGGTCATGAAAAGCACACATTAGGCTCCAGTATATTCTTGGAGACGTCCTTGAAGTCTACCTCAACAGCTTGAGCACAAGACATGAAATACGGAAAATGACAAATAACAGGAGTACTATTTCCACACTATATGACTATTTCTGCATGAGAATGTTTACAGCGAGTCAGGGACTGGATTTGCTTTTGTAACTAATAGTTGGGTGGTAAGGCCCGGTCAGGAAAATATCACAAATAATGATTCACATTGGGCACACAAGACAGATTCCACTTTGAGTAAATCTTATTCTGACATTTTGGAGAATAGTACTCATAATTTTGATGAAGTCATTCTTCAGACAAACTCAATTTGAGTGATCGTCATTTTTACATATTTATAAAATTATATCCTGGCCTCTGACCTGCTCTTGAAACCAGAGTTATTAATAGTGAAACCAAAAGTGAAATGCTGGAAAATCTCAGCAGGTCTGGCAGCATCTGTAAGGAGAGAAAAGAGCTGACGTTTCAAGTCTAACTGACCCTTAGTGAGTCCAGTTGAGTTGTTGTTAGATGGTAACCCCCAGAAATGTTAATAGTGAGGAATACAGTGAGGGTAACACCACTGACTGACAACAGGTGATAGCTAGCTTCTCTTTCAATTACTATAGATACAGTATTTAACCAGTTAGTTCAGGGGGCAAGTGAGGACAGCAGATGCTGGAGATCAGAGTCAAAACGTATGGTGCTGGAAAAACATGGCAGATCAGACAGCATCCGAGGAGCAGGAGAGTTGACATTTTGAGCATAATTGCGTCATCAGTAACAGCTTATGCTTGAAATGTCGACTCTCCTGCTCCTCGGATGCTGCCTGATCTGCTGTGCTTTTCCAGCGGTACACTTTTTCACTGAACCAGTTGGTTCAGTTGAGCTTCTGGTCAATGGTAACCCACGGGATGCTAATGGTACGTGAATGCAGAGATGGCAATGCCAATTAATGCCAAGGGGTGATGGTTAAATTGTCTCTTGTTGGAGATGATCATTGCCTGGCACTTGTGGAGGGCGCATGTTACTTACCACCCATTAGCACAAACCTGAGTGGTCTTGTTGCCTTTGGACATAGTCTCCTTCAGTATCTGAGGAGTGCTGAATGACGAATGGTGCTTTAAACTGATGACGAGGGTTCTATGACTGAGGTGTACACGATGTTATGGTCACCTTGGGTGGCAATGTGGTTGTGATTCAGCACACTGAGTTTCACCCAGTGCCACAATGCAAACACATTAAATTATTCAAACAATTACTTGCCTTGTGGGAACAGACCACACCAGAAATGGAAGAGAGTCACTAAATAATGGGGAACTGGGTTGAAACATCTTAAACTCAGCCAGTGGTCAGAATGTGGAATTCACCATCATAATGGTGCGGTTGAGGTGAGACATTATTTAAAGAGAATTCAAACCAACACAAGAGGGAAGACGAAGTCTACGTTGATTGAGTTCAGTGAAGAGGCTGGGACCAAGGTCATACAGAGGCTGAACACCAGCGTGGGGCAAGGGGAAACAGTGTACATAGTGGCAATGGCATTGGACATTGTTAGGCTGGCACGGTGGCTCAGTGGTTAGCACTGCTGCCTCACAGCACCAGGGACTTGGGTTCAAATCCACCATCGAGCGACTGTGTGGAGTTTGCATGGGTTTCCTCCCCACAATCACAAAGATGTGCAGGTTAAGTGAATTGGCCACGCTAAATTAGGTTAGGTGCATTCGTCAGGGGTAAATGTAAAGTAATAGGGTAGGGGAATTGGTCTGGGTGGGTTACTCTTCAAAGGGTTGGTGTGGACTTGTTGGGCCAAAAGGCCTGTTTCCACACTGTAGGGATTCTATGATAATACATCCAAAGGTATAGGCTAATACAATGAGGACAGGGGTTCAAATCCTACCAAAACAATTAGCGAAATTTAAATTCAATTAATAAATCTAGATTTGTATCGGAGTGTTGATGATTGGTGTAAAGATCCATCTGGCTCACTTCAAGGAAGGAAATCTACGGTCCTTTCCCAGTCTGGTCTCTACATGGCCCCAGACCCAATGTGATATGGTTGATTCTTAACCGTCCTCTCTGCGATGGTTTAGTCAGCCACTCAGTTCGAGGGCAATTAGGAACTGGCAAGCAGGTGCTGCCTGACCTGCTGCGCTTTTCCAGCAACACATTTTCAGCTCTGATCTCCAGCATCTGCAGTCCTCACTTTCTCCTCGAAGATTTTAACCTACTGCGAATCCTCTTGCAAGGATGCCTTCCTTGAAGAAGCTCTCTTCCTCCCTCTACAAGGATTTCAGTGAGTCCCTCTCTCACTGCACACCCCAGGTCATCTCCTCTGATTCCTGAAGAAGGGCTTATGCCCGAAACGTCGATTCTCCTGCTCCTTGAATGCTGCCTGACCTGCTGCGCTTTTCCAGCAACACATTTTCAGCTCTGATCTCCAGCATCTGCAGACCTCACTTTCTCCTATTCTGTACAATTATAAGCCAGTACCTCTCACTGTCTGAACTACAGGAACAGCAGTGCGAGTGGAGCAGACTGTTTCCTGTCAACACCTCTCGGCTGCTCTGTCTGAGAGCTGGAGCTCAGCTCCGACCGGTGATGGCGACAGAAATAATGCGAGACAGTGAGAGGAGTGCTCACCCTCTTCTTCGTTCCCTCCCCAACTACCAAACACGGAGGTCAAACACTGGCAAGCCAGAAATAGCGCATACCATCACCGCCTTGACACAGAGGCTGGCTCCTGCTCTACCCCTCCTTCAGCCTGTCATTTAGCTGCTGTCTTTTCACTGACAATGAGGTGGCAGAGGACAGCCACTGCTGTTTACTGTTCAGTGGGACCTATCGTCTGGTCATGCAGAGTTTATCGATCCAGGTCTGCTCCTTCTCTGTGTTCTTAACGCTGGGCAGCTTTCCACAAGATAGGAACACTTACCTCATACATTTCATCAGATCCATACCCATCCACGAAGGGTGGAAGAGGTGGGGGAGGGATTGAGATCCTGTTCAGCTCATTCCCAACAGCACGTCTCCACTGCTCCAGGCCTGGCTGGAAGAGAATCTCAAGCACAGGAAGGAGGCTATTTGGCCCACCCTGTCTGGGATCGCACTCTGTCAGAACAACACAGACCCACTCCATACTCTTTCAGCCTGCCTGCTTTCCTCTTGATATCCAAATCTCTTTTGAACGTGGCAATCAAATTGGCCTCCACTACATTCCAGAAACTAAACAGTCCCTGTGTAATGATGTTTATACAACCTGGTCCATCACTGACAAGTATCCCCCCAGCTGAAGGATATACATTGTCTTGTATGAACATGTTGGAATGAAGGAGTTATTGGTGGTAAATATCAAGGAAGAAATTAAGATTTGCAAAGCACCTTTCTAAAGATCAACAATTTGGACTTGCGTGGTAAATACCTGAAAACCAAAATATCTTTCCGATAGGTTCTTTCATTACTCAAGGTACACCCATCTCTTCCTTGGGACCCACGGTGGCTCAGTGGTTAGCACTGCTGCCTCACAGCACCAGGATCCAGGTTCAATTCCATCCTCGGGCGACTGCCAGAAGGTCAGTGTGGACTCGATGGGTTGACTGGCCTCCTTCTACAGCGTAGGAATTCTGTGATTCTTCTAGTACTCAATGGTTTCCCACTATCTCCTCCATCCAAACCCCTCTTGATTTTTGAACACCTCGATTATATCCCCTCTCCACCTACTCTTCCCCACTGAAACTAGCCCCAGCTTCTCCAGTCCATCCACATAACGGGAGTTAAACATCAAACATGTGACAGCCCAGGACTCATCCTTAAAAATAACTGCGAGGGGGATCAATCCGAGCCAACTGTTTTTTGTGGGATTACAACACTGTCAACCTTTCAAAAAGGTATTTTGTTTTAACATTCTCACATGGTCTTCAGGTATTTTACTATGCAAGTCCAAATACTGTACACCAATCTGATTTCTTCCTTGATATTACCTACCAATCACTCTCTCATTCCAATGTGTTCATACAAAACAACGTACATTCTTCAGCTAGAGGGATTCTAGTCAGTGATGGACCAGGGTGCACTTTCCTTTTTAAGGGTGTGCTTTTTGTCCTTATTTATGATGAGAGGCATTAAGTTCTTAAGACAATACTTGTTCTAACAGAGGTTTGAAGACCCCCTGCCACTCATTCCTTGGAAGATGTGGTCTAAGGGCTAACACCAAGCACTGGTCAGAACAGGGACTTTGATTGGCTCTTTCTGATCCTTGTCACAGAGTCATAGAGATGTATAGCATGGAAACAGACCTTTCGGTCCAACCCGTCCATGCCAGCCAGATATCCCAACCCAATCTAGTCCCACTTGCCAGCACCCGGTCCATATCCCTCCAAACCCTTCCTGTTTATATACCCATCCAGGTGCCTTTTAAATGTTGCAATTGTACCAGCCTCCACCATTTCATCTGGCAGCTCATTCCATCAATGTACCACCCTCTGCGTGAAAACGTTGCTCCGTAGCTCTCTTTTATATCTTTCCCCTCTCACCCTAAACCTATGCTCTGTAGTTCTGAACTTCCCGACCCCAGGGAAA
This sequence comes from Hemiscyllium ocellatum, assembly GCF_020745735.1. NCBI lineage: Eukaryota > Metazoa > Chordata > Chondrichthyes > Orectolobiformes > Hemiscylliidae > Hemiscyllium > Hemiscyllium ocellatum. Next base: position 15,840,794 of record NC_083442.1, read on the forward strand.
AGACTTTGCCTATTTACTTTATTATCTGTGCCCCTCATAATTTTGTAAACCTCACCCCTCAGCACCCAATGCTCCAGGAAAACAGCCCCATTCTGTTCAGCCTCTGCCTGTAGCTCAAATCCTCCAACCCTGACAACATCCTTGTAAATCTTTTCTGAACTCTTTCAAGTTTCACAACATCTTTCTGATATGAAGGAGACCAGAATTGCACACAATATTCCAACAGTGGCCTAACCAATGTCCTGCACAGCCGCAACATGACCTCCTATTGACTGCGTTGTGTGAGCTCTGAGCTGTGCTCCACCTCTGTTGGCATGGAGGAGCTCGGCTGGATTAGAGGATTGATTGAGAGATTATTGAGCAGCTCTCCATCTCATGAACACATACCACACTATGTATAGACATCTACCCAATGGAAAATGAGAGAAACAGATGGAGGGACTTTAGCTTGAGGTGACTTTTCAAGATCTCAGTAAATTATGTCACTGTTTATAATTAGCGGTGATGTATTAATACTGATCTATAGATTCAAAGTGGAAACTTCTCTCCAGATTTTCAGTTTCCATAATAATGACTAATTATCAATTCTCATGATGGTGGTTGAGAGTTCAAAATATAGGAACAGAAGAAAGATGAGGCCATTGGGCTTTCTTCCTCTCCTCTCTCCCCCACCCCTTCTCCCCTTGTCCCCTCCTCCCCAGCAGCAGACAGGGATTGATGAGAGAGGGAGGAATTAAAAATGAAGAGTCATCCCAGAGAAAATGCAACAAATATACAAAGGTGCTATATGAATGCACATTGTTGTTACTGCCTTGATTTCAGGCAGTTTGGAATGAAGTGATCCAAGCTTAGTGGGCAAGGCAGTTTCTGCATTTGCCCCATCTCCTACACCCTGTGGTGACCAAGGTACTGACTGATAACTAATGATTAAAATGTTTACTCACTAATGACCATGAATGGTGATATTTTTCCATTGCAGCTATCAAGTGGATGCTCACTCAGTGTAGGGCCACTTTGATAACTGGGCACGCGCTGGTTACAATGAAAGGGTCCAATGACTCATTGCTCTAGTCTCACTCAATAGCTCCAGGGACGTATATCAGTATTCGCAGCCACTGACAGAATTTCAACATCAGACACTGCAAGAGGCTTCCCATTCTATCCCAAGTCAGGGAATTGCTGATGGGCACATTACAGTGCTAATTATTTAGGTATGTTAATTATTTAGATAAGGCACTGTTTACTTAAGTACCTGGAATATTTATAAAGAGAGACTCACAAAACCACATTTTAATTAGGTTTAGTGTGTTTCTTTTGAGGGTTTATTTTAAGTTGCTCCTTTATGAATCGCACTGTACTGTCCATGTGGGTGGCTCACATATGAGCGTTCCTTATTAAACTGATCCTAAACCAGTGTTATATGACACCAGACTCAACTACTTCACTTAACAATCTTGATGCCTCTTCTCTCCACACCATCCTGTGTCCCTAATGTGGAGGTGCCGGTGCTGGACTGGGGTGGACAGAGTTAAAAATCACATGACAATAAATTCTGTGTCCTATGATCCTACCCCACTGGCTACCTGACGAAAGTGCAGTGCTCCGAAAGCTTGCAAATAAAACTGATAGACTATAACCTTGTGTCATGTGATTTTTAACCCTGTGTCCCAGCATTTCCTCGTTTGTCTTTTTAATTAAACCAAATAAATCTAATTGAACTTTAAATGGACACCATCGAAGTGAACACACCAAAGGAAGGGGCTTGTATGCCATGGTGATAATGTCCCTACCTCTGAGCCAGGAGATCTGGATTCAAGTCCCACTTAATCCAGAGGTGTGTCATACCATCTCTGAACATGTTGATCATGATATATAAAAGAAAAAAGTTGAGGGAACTTTATAAACCTTAAATTAAGATTTAGCTTGGGCAGATGGTTTCTCTTTACACAATTTTAGATAAAACCATGAAAGAAATTTGAACAACGTTAGTTGAGTTTCCAGAATAATTAGCAATAATACCACTAGGCCATTGTTTGCCCATTTGAAACCATGTCCCCAGTCTGGGTCAACCAAATCATTTGACGAGAATACAGTCAGGGAATGGTTACAGCATCGAGGAAGGAGCCACACTGCCTTCTGTGTCTGTGCTAGCCCTTTGGAAGACCAATGGGATGTTGGTCTTTATTGGAAGGCGATGCTTTTTGAACCTTGTGTAACGTGACCTCAGTTCCAGGTCTAACAAGGGTCATTTCCCCTCTTTGGTGAGAACTTGGAGATGGGGATGGGAGAGCTGTGAGGGTACTGTGAGAGAGCAGGAACCACAGTGGGCACTGTTGTCTTAGAGAGACGGGACCCCAAAATTCCAATAATTGATATCAATAACTCAATAACTATTTCTACAAATCCTGTGAATCAATCAAAAAGAATTGGAAGGAAGGGTTTAGAGGGATATGGGCCAGGGACTAGATTGGGTTGGGATATCTGGTTAGCATGGACGAGTTGGACCAAAGGTCTGTTCCTGTGCTGTACAACTAACTCTATGACTCCATAAATTAAGTCAACTTAAACCAAAGAGCCTCATAAAGGAGCAACTTAAAATAAACCCTCAAAAGAAACACACTAAACCTAATTAAAATGTGGTTTTGTGAGTCTCTCTTTATAAATATTCCAGGTATTTAAGTAAACAGTGCCTTATCTAAATAATTAACATACCTAAATAATTTGCACCTCAGACATTACTCTGCTAAACCACCAAACCCTGAGGAAGGGTAGGGCTGAAGAAACTACTTTATCTGTCTGAACCTAAGGTATTTGTTGGAGATAATTAGTCTTCCTTGGGACCAATGACCTTTCTTGAATGCAGTTCTGGAATCTTCAATACAATGAAGTGAAAAATTGACTTTGTTTGGGTGTAGCATTCTCTCTTTGAGAGTTTTCACCAAACACACTAAAGCATATGAAGGGAGGTGGGTGTAATTTAACAGGCGAATCTTACATTCACCCACCCCCTTCCCCCTACAACCCCACTGAGGTTTTGGGTTGGATCCTATATGGAGATCCACATTTCAACCCGACATTTCCGTCTTGACCAATCTGCTCGCTCTTCCTCAATCCCCTTCATAATTTTGGAAATGCAGGATTACATATGCAATTAATGGGAACTATGTTACTAGGTTCATCTGAACCTCGGGTCATTTCATTTAAGAATGTCAAAACAGAGGATTGTTAGATAAATGAGCTTGTCTCTGGCTATGGATGTTTAACTCCTCCTTACTCAGAACTAACAGATACAAAATATTCCTGCTAAGTTTGAGCTACTGCCATCAACTTGGACAGAAGCACAACTGTTCTAAGCATCGCCCTGAAAAATACCTAATGGGAACAGCTGCCAATCTATGACACATTGTTTGTACCATAGAATCCGAGGGACATAGGAAATGGGAGCAGTAGGCCATTCTGCCAATCAGGATCATGGCTGATCCTCCATTTGAAAGCCATATCCCTTGATGCCTTTGATATCTCTAAATCTATCAATCTCTGTCTCACTCACATTCAAATGTCTGAGCTCCTATTGTCCTGCGAGGTAGACAATTCCAATGATTTACCCCCTCGGAGTGCGGAAATTCCTCCTCATCCCAGCCACAAATTATCTGCCTTTAGCCAGAGTCTGTATCAGCTGGTTTCAGACAACCCCTAACCCCCTACACCGTGCAGCCAGAGGAAACTACCTTCCTGCATTAACCCCTTCAATCCCTGTATGAATCCTGACTGCTACAACATGAGCTGTTGTTCTTACACTAGTGTACTGACAGAGTGTACTGACAGAGTCTCCTTAATCTCTCCACCTTGAAATCACACTTTGCTTTGCCTACAAAAGGGGGCCATTTGGACAGTCAGATTTGTACCTACTTTTTGTGAACAGTAACTGGGAATCAATCCTGTGCATTTCTGGGTCAGAGAGTCCTTTTCTGGTGACCTCACCTTTCCATCAGTAAAGTGCAAATGCATCTCTCAGCAAGCGTACAGTCCAGTCAGGCAGGCAAAAGTGAGGACTGCAGATGCTGGAGTTCAGAGTCTGGATCAGACTGGTGCTGGAAAAGCACAGCAGGTCAAGCAGCAGGAAAATCGATGTTTCGGGCAAAAGCCCTTCATCACTCCAGTCAGTTTAAGTTGGCCAAGTACAAGCTTCCCAATCGCCACTTCCTTTACACTGCAGTCTGTGTTTTTCTACATGATTCCTCCACGGGGTTCCTCATGGAGGTGGAGATGGTCCAGAATGTCAAGTTCCTAAGGAGTGGTGAACACTAATCTGTCCTGGTCCATCCACATTGATGCGACGGTCAAGAAAGCACAACAATGTTCCTCAGGAGGCTAAGGAAAGTCAACATGTCCACAAAGACTCTTACCAATGTTTATGGATGCACCACAGAAAGCATTCTATTCAGATGCATCACAGAGTGGTATGGCAACTGCCCTGCCCAAGACTGTAGGAAACTAGAGCACGTTGTGAACACAGCCCAGTCCATCAAGCAAGCCAACCTGCTATCCAATGACTCCACCTACATTTCTCACATAATCAAAGACCGTTCCCTCGTCTCTTCACCTCCCCCTCTCTATACTCTCTTCCAACTTCTTCTGTCGGGCAGAACATCCAAAAAACTTAAACACACAGACCAACAGATTCAACAACAGCTTCTTCCCCATTTTTATTAAAACTTTTGAATGGAGCTCTCACATTTTAAATTTAGTGTTGATTTCGGCCTTTATGCACCTTCCCCACAGTCAAAGTATTGTATTCCTTGCTCTGTTTTATTACCCTAATGCACTTTGTGTGACATGACCTACCTGTACTGCACGCAAAACAAAAGTTTTCACTGTACCCAGGTACATGTAGAAATAATAAATCGAATCACATCTGTACACAGGGTAAATGTACATCAATGGCAAGCCTTCCTATTTGATCACTGTAATGAGGCCAGATCAAGCCAAGGCTAGATTGGAATATCCAAGTATAAGCTGAAAATATGTTGCTGGAAAAGCGCAGCAGGTCAGGCAGCATCCAAAGAGCAGGAGAATCGACGTTTCGGGCATGAGCCCTTCTTCAGGATTCCTGAAGAAGGGCTCATGCCCGAAACGTCGATTCTCCTGCTCTTTGGATGCTGCCTGACCTGCTGCGCTTTTCCAGCAACACAGTTTCATCTCTGATCTCCAGCATCTGCAGTCCTCACTTTCTCCACATCCAAGTATAAAACAGAATAAGACACAGCAGCACAGAACCTGGACAGACCCAGTCCCCAAGAATTTCTGGCAAGTTCAAAATAATTCCTGCTCACTAGTTGGGGCACGCCTTTTGAAACAAATTTCCTTCGTTGACACGGACCGTGTTTAGGGTGAAGGGGGAAACGCACAATTCCATCGCTGCCCGCTTACCATAGACACCGGAGTCCAGGAGCTGAAGAAATTGCTTGACTGCACTCTGCATCTCCTCTTTAGTCAGGTCCATGAGGGAAACCACCCGGAAATTTAGCTGCTGCAACAGGTTCGACAGTTCGAAAACATCCATCACAGTGGCCAGCAGCTTGGGGTGATTCACGTAGTTCATGTTCCCGATCAGCAGCGCCACTTTGTCAGTCGCTGAAACACATGGAGTAAAACGTTATCGGTGGATGGCTACAGTTATGAGAGCACAGTTATGAAATGAGACAGCAGTGCAGTACGGAGGGAGTGTATTGGAACAGGACCTGCACTTCATCTTGAAGTCAGAAAACTGCTGGATCTGAAGGTAAGAGTGTGGCTGACACAGAGTAGATTAGATTAGATTTACAGTGTGGAAACAGGCCCTTCGGCCCAACAAGTCCACACCGACCCGCCGAAGCGCAACCCACCCATACCCCTACCCCTAACCTAACACTACGGGCAATTTAGCTTGGCCAATTCACCTGACCCGCACATCTTTGTGACTGTGGGAGGAAACCGGAGCACACGGAGGAAACCCACGCAGACACGGGGAGAACGTGCAAACTCCACACAGTCAGTCGCCTGAGTCGGGAATTGAACCCGGGTCTACAGGCGCTGTGAGGCAGCAGTGCTAACCACTGTGCCACCGTGCCGCCCATGCAGCAAATGCAGTATGGGACAGAAGGAGTGCAGCACTGTCTTTGTGGGAAACAGAATAGATGTCTTGCTTTCTCTCGGAGGTAGATAAAAAATATCCCATGATACAATTCAATAAAAGAGCAGGGAAATGATCTCCAGTGCCCCAGCTAACATTCACCTCTCAAGCAACATCACAAGCAGATCCTCCGGTTGGGCGGCACGGTGGCACAGTGGTTAGCACTGTTGCCTCACAGCACCAGCGACCCGGGTTCAATTCCCGCCTCAGGCGACTGTCTGTGTGGAGTTTGCACATTCTCCCCGTGTGTGCGTGGGTTTCCTCCTGGTGCTCCGGTTTCCTCTCACAGTCCAAAGATGTGCGGGTCAGGATGAATTGGCCAAGTTAAGTTGCCCGTAGTGTTAAGTAAAGGGGTAAATGTAGGGGTATGGGTGGGTTGCGCTTTGGCGGGTTGGTGTGGACTTGGTGGGCCGAAGGGCCTGTTTCCACACTGGAAGTAATCTAATCACTATCACATTCTCACTGGAGAGAGCTTCCTGTGTATAAACGGCCTGCTGCTTTTCCCACATTGCAGATGCCAAAAAGTGCTTTCCTGGCTGGAAGAGTGCTGGGGACATTCTGCAAATGGTGCTACCTAAAGGCAGTTTTTCTTTTAGGCTCACTTAGAACCATGGACTCCCTACAGTGTGGAGACAGGCCATTCAGCCCAGACCAACCCTCCAAAAAGCAGCCCACCCAGATCCAGCCACTCTACCCTATCTCTGTAACTCGGCATTTCCCATGGCCAATCTACCGAACCTGCACATCTTTGGATTGTGGGAGGTAACCGGAGCACCCGGAGGAAACCCACACAGACACGGGGAGAATGTGCAAACTCCACACAGACAGTTGCCCGAGGCTGGAATTGAACCTGGGTCCCTGGTGCTTCCCCAACAAAGGTCAGGCTTTCCTGTGAGCACAGCAACGTGGCAATGACCAGACCATCTCCTTATATAACATCGCTTGGCAGCTGAATGTTGACCAGGAGAAAGGGCTTGAACCCTCCTGCTCATTGAAGTAATGCCGTGGACTCTTTCACATTCAGAGGGGGGCAGAGGGATGGGGCTTGGTCTCCATGTAACGCATCAATTAAAAGCCAGCACCACTCACAGTGTAGCTCCTCAGTGGCTCCGCCCCTGTTCCATCACCTGACCCCACCACCCCAGCCCCACCCCAACAACACCGTCCCAGCCCCACCAACATTGACCCAGCCCTGACCTCACCAACACCGCCCCAGCCTCACCCCCACCAACATCGTCCCCACCAATACCACCCAGCCCCACACCCACAAACACCACCAACCGTACCCCCGCCCCGACCAACACTGCCCAAGCCCTGCCCTCACCAACACCGCCCCAGCCCCACCCCCACCAACTCCTCCCCACCCCCACTCTGCCCTCACCAACACCACCCCACCCCCACTCTGCCCTCACCAACACCACCCCACCCCCACTCTGCCCTCACCAACACCGCCCCAGCCTCACCCCGCCCTCACCAACACCACCCCACCCCCACCCCGCCCTCACCAACTCCGCCCCAGCCTCACCCCGCCCTCACCAACACCACCCCACCCCCACTCTGCCCTCACCAACACCGCCCCAGCCTCACCCCGCCCTCACCAACACCACCCCACCCCCACCCCGCCCTCACCAACTCCGCCCCAGCCTCACCCCGCCCTCACCAACACCACCCCACCCCCACTCTGCCCTCACCAACACCGCCCCAGCCTCACCCCGCCCTCACCAACACCACCCCACCCCCACCCCGCCCTCACCAACTCCGCCCCAGCCTCACCCCGCCCTCAACAACTCCGCCCCTGCCCCACCCCCACCAACACCGCCCCAGCCCCGCCCCGACCAACACCGCCCAAGCCCTGCCCCCACCAACACCCCAGCCCCACCCCCACCAACACCTCCCCAGCCCTGCCCCACCCCCACCAACACTACCCCTGCCCCACCCCCACAAACACCACCACCCCTACCCCACCCCAACTCCGCCCCTGCCCCACCCCCACCAACACCGCCCCAGCCCCGCCCCGACCAACACCGCCCAAGCCCTGCCCCCACCAACACCCCAGCCCCACCCCCACCAACACCTCCCCAGCCCTGCCCCACCCCCACCAACACTACCCCTGCCCCACCCCCACCAACACTACCCCTGCCCCACCCCCACCAACACTACCCCTGCCCCACCCCCACAAACACCACCACCCCTACCCCACCCCAACACCGCCCCTGCTCCAACGCTGTCCCTGCCCCACTCCCACCAACATCGCCCGTCACCCACCATATCCCCATCACCCCGCCTCCACCAACACCTCGCTGCCCTACCAACACAGCCCCCGCCCCACTCCAAAAAACATCGACCCCACTGCCCCACCCCAACACCACCTGAGCCATCCCCGCCTCCCACCGCCCCACCCCACCAACACCACCTACTCTGCCCCCCAACACGGACCTCACTACAGGTTATCTGGGGATTTGTGCAGAATCCCTAGAATAGGAGAATTCCCAACTTTCGGACTCAGAGTCAAGAGTGCATTCCCTATGGAGACACAACTGATACCCGACATTTATTGTCTGCCAGCACTGACTTCCGAAACTAACATGGATTCAGTCAAGCAGCAAACACCTAACAGATACCTTAACGCTACAGGCAATCTAGCACAGCCAATCCACCTGACCTGCACATCTTTGGACTGTGGGAGGAAACTGGAGCACCTGAAGGAAACCCACACAACACGGGGAGAATGTGCAAACTCCACAGACAGTCACACAAGACTGGAATTGAACCCGTTTCCCTGGCGTTATGAGGCAGCAGTGCTAACTCACCGTGCTGCCAATGCATCGATCAAGTCTTGCTGACCAGTTTGAGGCCATTCTTATAAATGGTGGATTCTAGAATCTCAATCTCCTGCAAGAGTGCAAGGGAACATTGTCCTGCAAGCCACTGTAATCCTGCTTTAGCAAGCCACTGGAAGCAAAATGTAACTTAAAATGTGGAATTGTGCTGAAATGCAAGTGGACAGCGACAGAATCTTGTTCAGACTGAGGTGCAGCATCAATGGCCCTTTCTCCTGGAAAACCCAACGGCTCCTCTCCTGCCTACTCTCAATACCAAGCCTTCCAGGACAAAGTCCCATCAACAGTTCATTGCAGTGCCATGTTTGCTCCCAGACAAGGGAGGGATTAGACCAATGGGCTTCTCTATTAGAGTCATAGAGATGTACAGCACAAAAACAGATCCTTTGGTCCAACTCGTCCATGCCGACCAGATAACCCAACCTATTTTAGTCCCATCTGCCAGCACTTGGCCCATATCCCTCTAAACCCTTCCAACTCATATACCCATCCTGATGCCTTTTAAGTGTTGTAATTGTACCAGCCTCCACCACTTCCTCTGGCAGCTCATTCCACACACGTACCACCCTCCAGTGAAAATGTTGCCCCTTAGATCTCTTTTATATCTTTCCCCTCTCACCCTAAACCTATGCCCTCTAGTTCTGGACTCCCCCACCCCAGGGAAAAGACTTTGACTATTTATCCTATCCATGCCCCTCATGATTTTATAAACCTCTATGAAGTCACCCCTCAGCCTCCGACGCTCCAAGGAAAACAGCCCCAGCCTATTCAACCTTTCCCTGAAGCTCAGATCCTCCACTATTGCTGAAGGAAGGATCGTGTTACTGATTTCTTTTTGCCCGGCACCCATCAGGACAAGTGCAAGAATGCCAAAATTCAAACAATTATACTGTAGGAGAAAAGGGTGTTGATTGGTTGGCAAGCTGACTCTGATTGGCCACAGCATTACCATTGAGAAAGCTATCGATTCCTCAAGCTCTGGCTACATGTCTTTCTTCTCAGCAACAGTCAAGGTCTGCATCACTGAACGTACCCTTCTTGTCAGCTTCTTGTAAATCCATTAAATTGCGAGAACAGGGAATGTAATGGGAGATAAAGGAAGAAAGGGGTGAGGCATGAAGTGCTGGAGAAACTCAGCAGGTCTGGCAGCAACTGGCAGCTTCTTCCTGCTGAATATGTTCAGCAATTCCTATTCCTGTTTCAGATCTTCATCATCCAAAGTTCTTTGCCTTCTTGAGGCTCAGTTGCACCACAAAGTCCTGTAAAGATCTACTTGGCCGAACACTTGATAGTGGGTAACCGAGACAGCTTACAAAACACATACTTGAATGTCTGCGACATGATTTCTTGTTTGAGTTATAGTGGCTGCTGATAGAAATGTCACATCCTGATCCATTTTATGTGGATTTGGTACATTGGAAAACCCAAAAGTCACCTGCAATTAACTAAAGCTAGTGTTGACATACCACACAGGCTCACTTCTTGAGGTGCATCTGAAAGGGAAAAAAAACGATGGAAAACGTGTAAGAGCAAAATGAAAGATCATGTCCTTTGTGTTTAATAAACCATTGAGAGTACATTCATAGAATCTCAGTTCAGCCATTCAGTCCATTGACTCTGCACCAACTATCCCAATAGCATCCCACTCAGACCTGCTCCCCCTACCCTACCCCTGTCACCCCACATTTCCCATGGATAATCCACCTAGCCTGCACACCCCTGAACACTACGGGCAATTTAGCATGGCCAATCCACCTAGCCGGCACATCTTTGGACTGCGGGAGGAAACCGGAGCACCCAGAGGAAACCCACTCAGTCACGGGGAGAACGTGCAAACTCTGCACAGACACTCGTCTGAGGCTGGAATCGAACCCAGCTCCCTGGCGCTGTGAGGCATCAGTGCTAACCACTGAGCCACGTGCTGCTCATACCAAAGGTAAAAGTTTGGCTATCGTTTCACTGAACAGCACAGCAGACTTCAGTCCTTTTCCTGCCCATACTTCCGACATTCCTTAACCCTTTTCTGGGAAGCAAGGATACTGGCTGACCTCAAAGTCGGGAGTGTGGTGCTGGAAAAGCACAGCAGGTCAGGCAGCATCCGAGAAGCAGGAGACACGACGTTTCAGGCATAAGCTCTTCATCAGGATGCCCGAAACGTCGACTCTCCTGCTCCTCGGATGCTGCCTGACCTGCTGTGCTTTTCCAGCACCACGCTCTCGACTCTGAGCTCCAGCATCTGCAGCCCCCACTGTCTCCTGGCTGGCCTCAAAGTCAACACAACATACATCGAATAGGATAGCCACTATTTCTGGAGTAACAGGCCATTGTGAGTAACATGGATGGAAGAAAGAATGACCTTCCAAACCCACGATCACTACCATCTAGAAGGACAATGGCCTCAAATCCATGAGAACACCGTCGCCTCCAAATTCCTCTCCAAGGCACTCATCATCCCAAGTTGGAAATATAATCACCATTCCTTCAGTCACACGGAGTCAAAATCCTGGAATCCCCTCATTAATGGAGCTATCCCTACTTCACACAGATGAGCAGTGCAATAAGGCAGCTCATCACCAACTACTCAAGAGTAATTAGGGATGGGTAATAAGTGCTGGCTCAACGAGCGACACCCACAGCCCTAAATGGATGTAAAAATACAGAAAGTCTGACACCAGAACGATACTGATTTGTCAGTCACTTTTGGGGGGAAGGTTCGGGTTTACAGAGTGAATTGAACACTCAATTTGAATATGTAATACCCAGGGGAGAGTTCAGATGTTATCACACTTGCTAAATTTTGAGTGTACAAAGAAGCAGTGGAGAAGGTTGTCTTTTCAATCATAAATGGATCAACGTTTAATAAATTTAAATAACGCACTTTCATAATGAATGGATAGGCCTTTAGGCAGGGGGTTTGTATCTGGAAATTGCTCTTTGCAGTTCTGGGGTTGGGCATTTTCTCTGCTGTTCCTGACAGGTTTTAGAAGGAGCAGTTTCACTCTCACACAAACAAACTCACGGTGTTCCGAGCACTCTCAGGCCTACCTGGCTTCCGGCAGGTGGACGGTAACGTTGCTGTTCCTTTCCTTTCTCCAGAGTCTGGAAATCAACCACAACTCGTTATTTTGTTGGTGATAAGGTAGTAGAGTAAAAAGTGAGGTCTGCAGATGCTGGAGATCAGAGCTGAAAATGTGTTGCTGGTTAAAGCATAGCAGGTCAGGCAGCATCCAAGGAGCAGGAAATTCGACGTTTCGGGCATAAGCCCTTCATCAGGAAGGTTCCAGATGAAGGGCTTATGCCCGAAACGTCGAATTTCCTGTTCCTTGGATGCTGCCTGACCTGCTGTGCTTTAACCAGCAACACATTTTCAGATAAGGTAGTAGAACCAGTCCGGACCTTTAACCAAACCTTGGCAAAATACCACCCCCCTTCACAGTAAGCCTGCAAGATCCTCAGGATGTTGAAACTTATGGGCAGGATTTCGGATAACATCAAATGAGACAATGAGATACATTCATAGAGAGACACAACATGGGAACAGGCCCTTCGGTCCACTTCGCCCATACGGACCAAGTTTTCCAAACTAAACTAGTGCCATTTGCCTGTGGTTGGCCCATATTCCTCTAAAACCTTCCTACTCACGTCCCTGTCCAAATGTCTTTTAAAAGTTGTAACTGTACCTGCATCTACCACCTCCTCTGGCAGTTCATTCCAAACACCAACCACCCTCTGAGTGAAAACGTTGCCCCTCAGGCCTGTTTTAAACCTTTCTGCTCTCACCTTAATAATATGCCCCGTAGTTTTGAACTCCGTCCACCCTAGGGAAAAGACTCTTGCTTTTCAGTCTGTCTGGACCCCTCGTGATTTTATAAACCTCTCTAAGGTCACCCCTCAGCCTCCTACACTCCAGTGAAAAAAGCCTCCGCCTATCCCCATATCTCAAACCCTCCATTCCTGGCACCATCCCCGTAAATCTATAACACCGTTCCTTCAGTGTTGCTGGTCAAAATCCTGGGACTCCCTCCCTTACATCTCTGCACAGCAACCTGCACCCCAGGGCACTGCAGGGGTTCAAGAAGGAAGCTCAACCCAAGGGCAACTAGGGACGGCCAAGAGATGCTGGCCCAGCCGGTGATACCCTGTCCTGTGAACAAATTTTAGATTAGATTAGATTAGATTACTTACAGTGTGGAAACAGGCCCTTTGGCCCAACAAGTCCACACCGACCCACCGAAGCGCAACCCACCCATACATATACCCCTTACCTAACACTACGGGCAATTTAGCATGGCCAATTCACCTGACCCGCACATCTTTAGACTGTGGGAGGAAACCGGAGCACCCGGAGGAAACCCACACAGACACGGGGAGAACGTGCAAACTCCACACAGTCAGTTGCCTGAGGCGGGAATTGAACCCAGGTCCCTGGTGCTGTGAGGCAGCAGTGCTAACCACTGCTGGATAGTGAACAAATGGAAGTTTCTCCTCTTCAAAATCTGTTGAGGTTAAATAGAAATTTCAAATCTGATTGCTTTGATAGGACCATTAAAGGTTAACGGACCAAGTTGACCAGCCATTAGCGAACTGAAATGTGGTGCAGGCTCAAGGGGCTGGGGTGCTTTCCTGGGTACCATTATATACAACTCCAGTCCAGACTGTGAGGGCGGCAGTATCTTTCAGTGGATGTAAGAATCCTGTGTGAAGCGAGCCTGAAACGTGCCTGTTCAAAATTAACTCAGCACAAGGGCCTAAAGGACTCTTGGGTTTGGCAATGGAACAGATTAGGCAGTCAATGAACTGGACCAGACCAGTTTCATCTGGTTTCAGAGGGAAGTACCCAGACACAGTCTTCAAAACATTACATTCCGAAAACTTACTGAAAATGCTCAAAGAAAGCATTATTCTTACCTGCCACTCTGAGAGGAGGCAATGATACAGCGATAGGAATGATTTCAACTGTAAGAGAGAACGAGAAGCAATTTAATTTTTTTAAAAGTTGGAATAACTCACAGCTGTGTCCAGAATAGGAATCTCAGATAACACACTGGTCGCAGGACAGAACTGACCAGGCTACAAGAAGGTAACCATTTTGGGTCACACACATCCAAAACAAAGCAGCCATTGGCTCAGTGTCCTATCCATCCCGTTCAGCATACCCTGCCACACAGTAACAGCAGTGTGTACAACTACAAGATGCACTGTAATGTTACACCTGGATTCCTGTCACAGTCCCTTCCAAACCTCCGACCTTACCTCACAGACAAGAGCAGCAAGTGCATAGGAACACCACTAGCGTCTGCACCGAGTTACACAGTATCCCTCATTTGGACATTTAACACCATCTCTCCACTTTCACTGGGTCTGACGCTAACATCAGCTGTGGGAATCCCTTCAACACATGAACTACCATGGGCCACGGCAGCGAATCAGTGTGCGCAAGTGCGTGAGAGTGAGTGTGCACATGTGAGTGAGTGCAAGAGAGTGAGAGTGTGAGTGTGTGAGTGAGAGTGAGATACGCTTCAGTCTTGGGTGTGGTTTAACCTAAAACTGTGACATGAGCTCTTCTTATAACCAGCCTCACCTAAGATTCCGTGCTCCAGCCCACACTGTACAAACTGCACCCCCTTGTCTCCTAGATTTTTCTTTCACTTGTGGGACGTGGGCAATGCTGGCTGGTCCAGCATATATTGCCCATCCTAGTTGCCTTTGATCTGCCTTCTTGAACCAATGCTGTCCTTGTGCTGTAGATAAACCCACAATATTGCTAGGACTTTGACCCAGTGACAGTGAAGCATGGCGTTTCCAAGTCAGGATGGTGAGTGGCCTGGAAAGAACTTGCAGGGGGTGGTATTCCCATTGCTCTGCTGCCCTTATCCTTCCAGATGGCAGTGGTCCTGGGTTTGGAAAGTGCTAAAGAACCTCGGCAAGCTGCTGCAATATTTTTGGAGTAGAGTAGATTACTCACAGTGTAGAAACAGGCCCTTCAGCCCAACAAGTCCACACTGACCTGCCGAAGCACAACCCATCCATTCCTCTACATTTACCCCTTACCTAACACTACGGGCAATTTAGCATGGCCAATTCACCTGACCCGCACATCTTTGGACTGTGGGAGGAAACCGGAGCACCCGGAGGAAACCCACGCAGACAAGGGGAGAACGTGCAAACTCCACACAGTCACCTGAGGCGGGAATTGAACCTGGGTCTCTGGCGCTGAGAGGCAGCAGTGCTAACCACTGTGCCACCGTGCCACCCACAAGACCACATCCAGACAACAAGCAGAACAAACGTCATTTGCAAAATATGTTGCAAGAACTGTAACAAACACTACATTAAGAAAGAGGTGGATAAATTCTTGTTGAACAAGAGAGTGAAAGGTTAGCGAGTTTGAAGAAGATTTGTAGCTCAGGTTAAGGTTCTGGATATAAGCTTGCTCGCTGAGCTGGAAGGTTCATTTTCAGACTTTGGAATGCCATACGTCTAGGAATTCTCATGCGTGTCTCTGTTTGGCTTGTCCTAGGATGGATGCGTTGTCCCAGTCGAAGTAGTGCATTCCTCATCTGTATGTGAGGATACTAGTGAGAGAGGGTCATGTCTTTTTGTGGCTAGTTGATGTTCATGTATCCTGGTGGCTAGTTTTCTGCCTGTTTGTCCAATGTAGTCCTTGCAACACATTTTGCAAATGACGTTTGTTTTGCTTGTTGTCTGGATGTGATCTTTTAAGTTCATTACCTACTGTTTTAGTGTTTTTGGCATTCCAACAGGAACTCTACCAACAAACACATCAGCTTGGACCCCATTTACCACCCTCAGAGAAAGAACAGGAAATGACATCACCAATCCAAGGAAACCTAAACATCTCAATAGAAAACGGGCTACACCACCAGTGCTTTATCCGGAAGCTCACTGAAGATATTATCAAGTATGGTGTCGAAACGTCTGAAAACGAACCTTCCAGCTCAGCGAGCAAACTTACATCCGGGGGTGAAAGGTCATCAGGAGCAGGCAGGAATGAGGATTTGAGATTTCAAACAGATCGGCCATGATTGCATTGAGTTGCATTTGAAAGGCCAAATGGCCTTCTCCTGACCCAAATTTGTATTAATAAGTGTGGGGATATAAAATTAAAACATCACAAATATCACTTCAGTTCCAACCCTCACTGTCATCCTAGCTTATCGTAGTTATGTCTTTCATTTTAATGTGAACACAATATTTCTTTTGCTCCAAAACCTAATAGTAGGGCCAAGGGAAAATAGGAGGTTATGGAGTTAGCAGGAGATAATCTTATTAAGTGTTGTTGGGAAAAGGCCCAATAGGATGTTAAGGTGGAAACATACTAGGATTGAATTTCAGAAAGCTTGGCCTTTGATAACTGATATTTACAGACATCTCACCAATCTGTGGGTGAATACAATAAGCTGTAGAATTTTTGATGCCTTTTGGGGCGAAGCTAGTGAAGAGGTCTTACCAATGCCTTGGATGCTGCCTGACCTGCTGCGCTTTTCCAGCAACACATTTTCAGCTCTGATCGCCAGCATCTGCAGTCCTCACTTTCTCCCTGTACAACCTCCATATGGCATCGCAACTCTTATACTCAATGGTCTGAGCAATGAAGGCTAATGTGCTAAACACCTTCCTAACCAACCATGTACCTGGGATACAATCTTCAAAAGAAGCATGTACTTGAACCTCTAGGTCTCTCTGTTCGACAATAATATCCAGGGCCTTACCACTAACTCGTGTGAGCCCTGCCCTTGGTTATTTTACCAAAATGCAACACCCTACATTTATCCAAATTAAACCCTACCTACCATTCTTCAGGCCATTAGCCAAATTGATCACAATCCCTTTGTAATCTTCGATAACATTCTTCACTGTGGACTGTACCACCAACTTGGGCCTCATCCACAAACTTACTAACCATGCTAGCGAAATTATCATCCACATTCCTCTGGTTAGAATGTTCAGGACCAGGCTAAAATTAGAACCACACTATTCTGGTGACATCAGACCATGCTCCCTCGGCTCAAGGGTAATGGAAAAGGTTCACTTCCTTTGAGAAGGACAAGGGCGGCAGACCGACGGGAACGTCAGGAGAGGGGATTTATTGATAAGGTTAGATGTGGGTCATACTTCGCTTGGAGCATAGACATCAGTGGAATGGCTCGTTTCTGTGCCCCATGGAATTCTGGGTGGGTCTCTGATGCGCAATGCTGTGCCAGTATTTACCTACACTCAGGTCAGCAGCAGAGCTCCAACATTCTCCTTGGTCATTGCTGACCGCACACAGGTACGTTCCGTAGTGTCTCATCTCGACCGTGGCTATCTAGGCAGAGAGAAAATGAAATGTACCTTCATTAAACAACTTAGTGTGGCCACAGTGTGTTTGTGCTACGATACCTTTGAGCAACTTCTTTCTAATAATGAGAAGATGACCCCAAAAATGGCACAGGACATGGTACCTTAGGCCTCACCAGCCACTCAGTTCGAGAGCATTTAGGGACACTCACAAATACAAGCCTTGTTACCACCACTTACATCCCATGGAGAAGAAATATAAAAAAAGACCACAACTGAGCAGAACACCTTGGGAAGGGTGTATCGGCCTCGGAAGGGTGGAAGGGTACCTGCACTCCAAGGATTAAACGATAAGGAGACAATATATGAACTCAGACTTCATGCTGTGGAATGCAGAAGAGCTAAGAAGAGCCAGGAGGAGACATGAGAAGTTGTTGGTGGAGAAGATCAGGGAAAATCCTAAAGCTTTCTATAAGTATATAAGGGATAAAAAAATGACTGGAGTAAGATTAGGGCTAATCACGGGGGAAGGTGTGTGTGGAATCTGAGGAGATAGGGAAAGCACTAAATGAATATTTGTCGTCAGTATTCACACTGGAAAAAGACAATGTTGTCAAGGAGAATACTGAGAAACAGGCTGCTAGCCTAGATCGGATTGAGGTTCACAAGGAGGAGGTGTTAGAAATTCTGGAAAGAGTGAAGATTGGCTAAATCCCCTGGGCCGGATGGGATTTATCCTAGGATTCTCTGGGAAGTCAGGGAGGAGATTACAGAGCCTTTGGATTTGATATTTATGTCGTCATTGTCTACAGGAGTAGTACCAGAAGACTGGAGGATAGCAAATGTTGTTCCCGTGTTCAAAAAACAATCCTGGCAAATTATAGACCAGTGAACCTTATTTCAGTTGTGGGTAAAGTGTAGGAAAAGGTTATAAAAGATAGGATTTATAATCATCTGGAGAGGAATAAGTTGATTAGGGATAGTTAACACAGTTTTGTGAAGGGTAGGTCGTGCCTCACAAACCTTATTGAGTTCTTTGGAAAGGTGCCCAAAAAGATGGATGAGGGTAAAGAGGTTGATGTGGTGTGTATGGATTTCAGTAAGGGGTTTGATAAGGTTCCCCACGGTAGGCTATTGCACAAAATACAGAGGCATGAGATTGAGAGCGATTTAGCGGTTTGGATCAGACATTGCCTAGCTGAAAGAAGACAAAGGGTTGTGGTTGATGGGAAATGTTCATCCTGGAGTTCAGTTACTAATGGTGTCCCGCAAGGGTCTGTTTTGGGGCCACTGCTGTTTGTCATGTTTATAAATGACCTGAATGAAGGCATAGAAGGATGGATTAGTAAATTTGAGGATGACACTAAGGTCAGTGGAGTTGTGCATAGTGCCGAAGGAGGTTGTAGGTTACAGAGGGATATAGATAAGCTGCAGAGCTGGGCTGAGAGGTGGCAAATGGAGTTAATGCAGAAAAGTGTGAGGTGATTCACTTTGGAAGGAGTAACAGGAATGCAGAGATCTGGGCGGATGGTTAAGATTCTTGGTAGGGTAGATGAGCAGAGAGATCTCAGTATCCATGTATACAGATCTCTCAAAGTTGTCACCCAGATTAATAGTGTTGTTAAGAAGGCATGCGGTGTGTTAGCTTTTATTGGTGGAGGGATTGAGTTTCGGAGCCACATGGTCATGCTGCAGCTGTACAAAACTCTGATGCGACCGCACTTGGAGTATTGCGTACAGTTCTGGTCACTGCATTAAAGGAAGGATGTGGGAACTTTGGAAAGGTCCAGATGAGATTTACTAGGATGTTGCCTGATATGGAGGGAAGGTCTTATGAGGAAAGGCTGAAGGAACTGAGGTTGTTTTTGTTAGACAGAAGAAAGTTGAGAGACGACTTAATTGAGACATATAAGATAATCAGAGAGTTAAATTGGGTGGACAGGGAGAGCTGAAAATGTGTTGCTGGAAAAGCGCAGCAGGTCAGGCAGCATGCAAGGGACAGGAAATTCGACGTTTCGGGCATAAGCCCTTCTTCAGCCCTTCTTTCCTGAAGAAGGGCTTATGCCCGAAATGTCGAATTTCCTGTTCCTTGGATGTTGCCTGACCTGCTGCGCTTTTCCAGCAACACATTTTCAGCTCTGATCTCCAGCATCTGCAGACCTCACTTTCTCCTGGACAGGGAGAGTCTTTTTCCTCAGATGGTGATGGCTAGCACGATAGCTTTAAATTGAGGGGAGGTAGATATAGGACAAATGTCAGAGATAGTTTTGTTACTCAGAGAGTAGTAGGGGCATGGAATGCATTGCCTGGAAGTTGTAGACTCTCCAATTTAATGGGCATTTAAATGATCATTGGATAGACATATGGATGATAATGGAATAGAGTAGGTTAGATGGGCTTCAGATTGGTTCCACAGGTTGGCTCAACATCGAGGGCTGAAGGGCCTGCACTGTGCTGGAATGTTCTATTGTTCTATCCAGCAATGGCTTGATGAGAGCATTCAAGAATTAAGGTGAAAAGAAAGGCAGACTAGGAACACCTATTACTTCTGGTTGGGGAGTCTAGAAATGGTTGCTGTAGCCTCAAAATTAACGCAAGACTTCTCAGGAGCAAAGTTGCGAAACAGACATCCATGCAAAGTAGTGAAATAATTTTTTGCATGTGATAGTTTTAATGATCTGTCTAATTACACAAGCATTAGCAGTCTCCTCTCAACCTACAAAAGTATTAATTTGAAAAGACACGGCTGTACAATTGGGGTTCTTATCCTAAGGCAGGGTCGAGGTGAATTGTAGAACAGAATCAAATGAATTTCACTGTGTGGCTGAAGGCTCCACACTTGCCTTCGTTCATCAGAGCATTGAGTTTAGGAGTTCAGAGGTCATGTTGTGGTTGTTCAGGATTTTGGTGAGGCCGCTTTTAGAATATTGCTTACTACAGTAAAATAGAAAGGATGTTGTTAAACTAGAGAGGGTGCAGAAAAGATTTACAATGACGTTGCCATGACTGGTGGGGTTGAGCTACAGGGAGAGGCTAAATAGGCTGGGGCTGTTTTCCCTGGAGCATCAGAGGCTGAGGGATGACCTTATAGGGGTTTATAAAATCACAAGCACATGGCCAGGGTGAATAGCCAAATTTCCTAGAGTGAGGAGAAAACTATCTGGTATAGCTATAAGGGGAGAGGAGAAAGATATAAAAAGGACCTAAGGGGTAACTTTTCCACGCAGAGGGTGGTGTGTGTATGGAATGTAAAAAATGAGGTCTGCAGATGCTGGAGATCACAGCTGCAAATGTGTTGCTGGTCAAAGCACAGCAGGCCAGGCAGCATCTCAGGAATAGAGAATTCGACGTTTCGAGCATAAGCCCTTCATCAGGGCTTATGCTCGAAACGTCGAATTCTCTATTCCTGAGATGCTGCCTGGCCTGCTGTGCTTTGACCAGCAACACATTTGCAGCTGTGTATGGAATGAGCTACCAAAGGAAGTGGTGGAGAATGGTACAATTAAAAGCATTTGGATGCGTACACGAATAGGAAGGATTTAGAGGGATATGGGCCAAGTGCTGGCAAATGGGAGTAGGCCAGACTGAGATGTCTGGTCGGTGCAGACAAGTTGGACTGAAGGGTCTGTTTCCCATGCTGTATGACTCTAAAGGGTGGCAGAAGGTTAAAATTCTCTTCTTTCAATGGCAACAGATGCTAGAAGAATTACACATTTTAAATTTGAGGTTAACCAGCATTTTATGGAAAGCTTTTCAGGGATAGGCTTTTCGAGATATTGGGTGAATGGAGTTACTAGATTAGATTAGATTAGATTACTTACAGTGTGGAAACAGGCCCTTCGGCCCAACAAGTCCACACCGACCCGCCGAAGCGCAACCCACCCATACCCCTACATTTACCCCTTACCTAACACTATGGGCAATTTAGCATGGCCAATTCACCTGACCCCGCACATCTTTGGACAGTGGGAGGAAACCGGAGCACCCGGAGGAAACCCACGCAGACACGGGGAGAACATGCAAACTCCACACAGTCAGTCGCCTGAGTCGGGAACTGAACCCGGGTCTCAGACGCTGTGCGGCAGCAGTGCTAACCACTGTGCCACCGTGCCGCCCACATTGTAGTCTAACCAGGCTTGAGGGGTCAAATGGCTTTGTGCCTGTGTCTTCCAACACTGAACCATCAGCCAATTCCATACTAGGCAGAAGTGGCTACTGTTTTTGACAAAGGACTTTTGCCCGAAACGTCGATTTCCCTGCTCCTCGGATGCTGCCTGACCTGCTGTGCTTATCTTGAGCCAATTCCATACCACCTTTCTGAGTGGGAATTCAGTAATCTGGAGTTCTTTCAACATTTAACAATAGTGCAAAACACGCAAAATCGGATTGTTGCCCATTATACATGCCTGTCTATTTACAATCATCCCCAGTTCAACTTACTGTCCTCATTGAAACAATGTCCCAACATTCACAGGTCGCACAATGTCCAGAACTGTAACAGTGATCAAATTAATCTCACACCTTTCAGCCTCATACACCAATCAAATAACCTTTCATTGATCAATACAGCGATAGACAAAACACACACTCAAGTTCTTTGTACAACTGCATTCAGACCAATAGTAATTTGTTCCATCCACTGGTTGCTTGGAGACACAGATCTGTTAACTTACCACCAACTCCCTTTCAGTTTGGTGAGGTAACGGGATGCCATTTTTGTACCACTGGTATTTTGGAGCAGGAATTCCGAAAGCAACACACCTCAAGGACACTCTCTGACCAACTTTGACCCTCAGAGATTCAGGCTGTAGTCCAATCACTGGCTCCCCCTTCCACCTGTGAGGTAACTCTGCGATTAAAGTCAACAAATGCTTGTAAGAAAAGGTTTGTGCGAAGATTTGTAGCTCGGGTGCTCGTTGTTGTGGTTCTGTTCGCCGAGCTGGAAGTTTTTGTTGCAAACGTTTCGTCCCCTGGCTAGGAGACATCATCAGTGCTCTGGAGCCTCCTGCGAAGCGCTTCTTTGATGTTTCTTCCGGTTATTTATAGTGGTCTGTCCTTATCGCTTCCGGGTGTCAGTTTCAGCTGTCCGCTGTAGTGGTTGGTATATTGGTTGGACCCAATCAAAGAAGCGCTTTGCAGGAGGCTCCAGAGCACTGATGATGTCTCCTAGCCAGGGGACGAAACGTTTGCAACAAAAACTTCCAGCTCGGCGAACAGAACCACAACAGCTCGTAAGAAAAGCAAAATACCTTGAGTGCAGATTAAACGCGGAGCGTATGGAGTTATTGCCTGAAGAGTGAATCTGTCCTTTAGTTTCCAAAGAATAACGGAACGACAACATACTGCAAGATGTAGCGGGAAGAGAAAAGGATTCTGGTACCAGGCTAGAGTACTTAAACAATAGCATCGAGGCAGGACAATCTGAAAAGGAGTTACCCTGAGCTATCTTCACACGGACATATACACCTAAGAACCAGGAGCAGGAGTTGGAATATTGTGTGCATTACTGGTCTCCCTCCGACAGGAAGGATGTTGTGAAACCTGAAAAGTGTCAGAAAAGATTTACAAGGATATTGCTGGGGTTAGAAGGTTTGAGCTACAGGGAGACACTGAATGGGCTGGGGCCGTTTTCCCGAGAAGGTCGTAGGCTGAGGGGTGATCTAATAAAGGATTATAAAATCATGATGACAATGGATAGGATAAATAGACAAAGTCTTTTCCTTGGGGTGGGGGAGTCCAGAATGAGAGGACATAGGTCTAGGGTGAAAAGGGAAAATTTTGACAGAGACCTGAGGGGCATGCCCTCTAGTTCTGGACTCCCCGACACCTAGGAAAAGACTTTGTCTATTTACCCTATTCATACCCCTCATGATTTTATTAACCCATGTAAGGTCTTCCCTCAGTCTCCGACGCTCCTGGGAAAACAGCCCCAGCCTATGCAGCCTCTCCCAATAGCTGAAATCCTCCAACCCTGGCAACATCCTTGTAAGGGGAGAAAGTGAGGTCTGCAGATGCTGGAGTATCACAGCTCAAAATGTGTTGCTGGAAAAGCGCAGCAGGTCAGCCAGCATCCAAGGAACAGGAAATTCGATGTTTCGGGCATAAGCCCTTCATCAGGAATTCAACGTTTCGGGCATAAGCCCTTCATCAGGAGCTGCCTGATGCTGCCTGACCTGCTGCGCTTTTCCAGCAACCCATTTTCAACATCCTTGTAAACCTTTTCTGAAACCCCTTTTAAGTTTCACAACATCCTTCCGACAGGAAGGAGACCAGAACTGCACACGGTATTCCGAAAGCGGCCTAACCTTTTCCTGAATTTAAACAATAAAAATCTTTTGATGAAGTGCCCAATGATAGATGAATAAAGAAGATCAGAGAGTAGGGAACGAGAGGTAGGAGAATGCAGAGGGAGTTTCAGAACAGACAGCAGATACTGGGAAAGTGTTGTCTCGCCAAAGTCAGCAGGTCAGGCAGCATCCAAGGAACAGGAGATTCGACGTTTCGGGCATAAGCCCTTCTTCAGGAATCTCGGGCTTATGCCCGAAACGTCGATTCTCCTGCTCCTTGGATACTCCCTGACCTGCTGCGCTTTTCCAGCAACACATTTTCAGCTCTGATCTCCAGCATCTGCAGTCCTCACTTTCTCCTCGCCAAAGTCAGAACTGCCACTCCAGCTGATCACTCCTGACATCAACCAAATCAACTGTGGCATCACCTAGGGCTGTTGTGGTGCAGGGTGGCAGTGTCCCTACCTCTTAGCTTGGTTCAAACCCCACCCGCTCCAGAGATATGCAATAACATCGCTGAACTGGTTGATCAGGAAATATCGATGAGATGGAGATGCCAGTGTTGAACTGGGGAGGATAAATTCAAAAATCACATAGTTCAACGGGTTTATTTGAAATCACAAGCTTTCAGAGCGCTGCTCCTTCATCAGGCAAAATAAAATCCAGACTGTGGAATAAAAAATGCTATTTCCACACTGATAGGTGATTCTAACATTTGCAGTGAGATGCACAAGGGGTGTTATAGATTATAGATTACTTACAGTGTGGAAACAGGCCCTTCGGCCCAACAAGTCCACACCGACCCGTCGAAGCGCAACCCACCCATACCCCTAACCTAACATTACGGACAATTTAGCATGGCCAATTAACCTGACCTGCACATCTTTGGACTGTGGGAGGAAACCGGAGCACCTGGAGGAAACCCATGCAGACACGGGGAGAACGTGCAAACTCCACACAGTCAGTCGCCTGAGGCGGGAATTGAACCCGGGTCTCTGGCGCTGTGAGGCAGCAGTGCTAACCACTGTGCCGCCCATGGGTGGGAACAGTATCGATAATCAACACTGAACAGGATGGAAACAAATTACAGGAAGACATTAACAAATTGGCAAATGAGTTTAAACATTGATAAAGCAGAGTTAATATTCGAGGTGAGGGAAATAGGGGGATTGCCAAAACCACTTCTCAGGGGATCATTCAAAAGTAAAGGCTATCCTTTAACTGCAAAAATTATATCTCAAGCTCACTGAAAGGTGATTGTTTTCCTGCCAAAATAAGCAAAGATTGGCTTTCTGTACTAACTCCAAAATCTAGAGGTCTGAGAGACAAGAGCAGCTAGAAAACTAATGCAGTCAGCAACGTCCCCATGACAACCGCTGATAAACAAAGGAAGCATTACCAGATTTGATAAAATGAACTTTGATCTTCGCCCAGTCGCTGAATACACATTCGTTCTGCTGATCGTGCACTCGGCACACGTAGACTGCACTCCTTCTCTCATTAACGGGCAGTACTGACTGAACAGCTCCAGCAATCTGTAACCAACAAGAAAACCAGGCTTAAGCAGAGGTCCTGGATTAGTGGTGCTGGAAGAGCACAGTAGTTCAGGCAGCATCCAAGGAGCAGCGAAATCGACGTTTCGGGCAAAAGCCCTTCATCAGGAATAAAGGCAGAGAGCCTGAAGCGTGGAGAGATAAGCTAGAGGAGGGTGGGAGTGGGGAGAAAGTAGCATAGAGTACAATGGGTGAGTGGGGGAGGATATGAAGGTGATAGGTCAGGGAGGAGAGGGTGGAGTGGATAGGTGGAAAAGAAGATCGGCAGGTAGGACAAGTCATGGGGACAGTGCTGAGCTGGAAGTTTGGAACTAGGGTGAGGTGGGGGAAGGGGAAATGAGGAAACTGTTGAAGTCCACATTGATGCCCTGGGTTGAAATGTTCCGAGGCAGAAGATGAGGCGTTCTTCCTCCAGGCGTCTGGTGGTGAGGGAGTGGCAGTGAAGGAGGCCCAGGACTTCCTCCAGACCAAAGGGGTAGCCATGGGCACACGTATGGGCCCCAGCTATGCCTGTCTCTTTGTTGGCTACATAGAACAGTTGATCTTCTGTAATTACACCGGTACCACTCCCCACCTCTTCCTCCGCTACATTGTTGACTGCATTGGCGCCACCTCGTGCTCCCGCGAGGAGGTTGAGCAATTCATCAACTTCACCAACACATTCCACCCTGACCTTACTGGACCATCTCTGACACCTCCCTCCCCTTCCTGGACCTCTCCATCTCCATTAATGACGACCGACTTGACACTGACATATTTTTACAAACCCACCGACTCCCACAGCTACCTGGATTACACCTCTTCCCACCCTACCTCTTGCAAAAATGCCATTCCGTATTCCCAATTCCTCCGCCTCCGCCGCATCTGCTTCCAGGAGGACCAGTTCCACCAGAGAACACACAGATGGTCTCCTTCTTTAGAGACCGCAATTTCCCTTCCCACGTGGTTAAAGATGCCCTCCAATGCATCTCATCCACATCCCGCACCTCTGCCCTCAGACCCCACCCCTCCAACCGTAACAAGGACAGAATGCTCCTGGTGCTCATCTTCCACCCCACCAACCTTCGCATAAACCAAATCATTCGCCGGCATTTCCGCCACCTCCAAAAAGACCCCACCACCAGAGATATATTTTCCTCCCCACCCCTTTCCACCTTCCATGAAGACCGTTCCCTCCGTGACTACCTGGTCAGATCCACGCCCCCCTACAACCCACCCTCCCATCCTGGCACCTTCCTCTGCCACCGCAGGAACTATAAAACCTGCGTCCACACCTCCTCCCTCACCTTTATTTAAGGCCCTAAAGGAGCCTTCCACATCCATCAAAGTTTTACCTGCACATCCACTAATATCATTTATTGTATCCGTTGCTCCCGATGCGGTCTCCTCTACATTGGGGAGACTGGGCACCTCCTAGCAGAGCGCTTTAGGGAACATCTCCGGGACACCCGCACCAACCAACCCCACCGCCCCGTGGCCCAACATTTCAACTCCCCCTCCAACTCTGCCGAGGACATGGAGGTCCTGAGCCTCCTTCACCGCTGTTCCCTCACCACCAGACACCTGGAGGAAGAACGCCTCATCTTCCGCCTCGGAACACTTCAACCCCAGGGCCTCAATATGGAATTCAACAGTTTCCTCATTGCTCCTTCCCCCACCTCACCCTAGTTCCAAACTTCCAGCTCAGCACTGTCCCCATGACTTGTCCGGACTTGTCCTACCTTCCTATCTCCTTTTCCACCTATCCACTCCACCCTCTCCTCCTTGACCTATCACCTTCATCCCCTCCCCCACTCACCTATTGTACTCTTTGCTACTTTCTCTCCACCCCCACCCTCCTCTAGCTTATCTCTCCACACTTCAGGCTCTCTGCATTTATTCCTGATGAAGGGCTTTTGCCCGAAACGTCGATTTCACTGCACTTTGGATGCTGCCTGAACTGCTGTGCTCTTCCAGCACCACTGATCCAGAATCTGGTTTCCAGCATCTGCAGTCATGGTTTTTACCTCATTGATTTAGACAGAGGTCCTTCTCAGACTGACTCCCAATACCATCAACATACTGAGGTGAGAAATCTCTTCACTCAGGGGATGGTGAACCTGTGAAGTCACTCCCAAGAAAGCAGTTGAGGTATTAGCATTGAATGTTTTCACAAACGAGTTAGAGTCCTTACAGCAAAAGTAATCAAAAGGCAGGGGGAGAAAGTGGGAACAGGGGACTGTGTTGGATGATCAGCCATGAACACATCGAATGATGGAACAGGCTCAAAGGGCAGAATGGCCTACTCCAGTTTCGACTGGAGGTAAAGGTAGTGGCAATGACACTGGCCTTGTAATCCAGAACTCTAATGCAATGTTCTCAGGTTATGAGCTCAAATCCCAACATGGCAGACGGGGAAATTTGAATTCGCTAAACATCTGGAGTAAGTCTCTGTTCCAATACTGACCATGTAAACAATGTCAATTGTTGTTAAAAACCCCATCCGGTTCACTTTTGAGAAGGAAATCTGCCATGTTTAGCTGGTCTGGCCCATTCCAGACCCACAGCAATGTGGGTGACTCTTAATGGCACCGTGAGGCAATTAGGAACGGGCAACAAATGCTGTTCTAGTCATCGTCACTCTCATTCCGTGAATGAATTTTAAAAATTGATGTACTCAAGATGCTTTCAACGGATCAGGAGAATGGGCCAGACTACAAGGGCTGCCGAGGTGTATTGAGCATAGCAGTTGGGATGTCATGTTAAGGCCGTACAGGACATTGGTGAGACCACTTTTAGATTACTGTGTCCAATTCTGGTCTCCCTGCTACAGGAAAGATGTTGTTAAACTTGAAATGCAGAAAAGATTTATAAGGATGTTGCCAGGATTGGAGGATTTGAGCTATGGGGAGAGGTTGAATAGGCTGTAGCTGTTTTGCCTACAGCGTCGGAGGCTGAGGGGTGACCTTATAGAGGTTTACAAAATCATGAGGGGCATGAGTCACCGTGTGGCCACTCATACGCACAGACAGAGAAAGAGAGACTGGGGGGGGGGGGGGGGGGGGGGGGGGGGGGGGGGGGGAGAGAGAGAGAGAGAGAGAGAGAGAGAGAGAGAGAAAGAACGAGAGGGAGAGGGGCAGGCAGAGAGATTGAGAGAGAGAAAGAGGAAGGGTGGGGGGACAGAGAGAAAGAAATCAAGAAAAAGCAACCGAGCAAGCGAGAATGAGAGAGACAGACAGCATGACGACTAGACATCTCAAAGCACTCTACGGCCAATCAACTACTATAGAAGTGCAGTCATTGCTGTAATGTAGAAATCATTGGCTGGAATGGACTATTCAGTCATTTAACAACGGTGGATGGATGGTTGAACAGATAGGCAGCTGGGACCAATGTTTGGGATTCCCATCCAATCCCAGTGACCAGTCCCACCTACGGTGGGTGCAGGGAGCGAGAGCACAGTCTACACTTCGACTCTGATAGCTCTACTTGGCAACCCGTAGATGCAAAGACCCTCCAGTCTCTGTGTGGGTGGGGCCAGCTGTCCCAGCTCCTCTGCCTCGCTGCTCATCAAAGGGGTCGTGAACCCATTCTGGAACCTCCCAAAAGGTACATTCAGAAGAACTCACCCGTACCTCTAAGACCTTTCCATGCCACTGAAATAAGAACTGGGGTAGGCAATGGCCTAGTGGTATTATCACTCAACCGTTGAGCCAGATAACCTGTTCTGGGGACCTGGGTTCAAATCCTGCCATGGCAGATGGGGGAACTGGAATTCAATAAGAATCTAATGATGACCAAGAATCCATTGTTGATTGTTGAAAAAAACCAATCTGCTTCAGTACTGCCCTCTAGGGAAGGAAACTGCCATCTTTACCCAGTCTGACCTTCATGTGACTCCAGACTCACATCAATGTGGCTGATTCTTAACTGCTTTCTGGGCAATAAATACTGGCTTTAGTAGCAACACCCACATTCTGTGAATGAATTTTTAAAACTCCCTCATTTAAATCTGTGAAAACTCACGGCTCCTTCAGGGACTCATGATCATTCCTGCCCATTCACCCAGTTTACATCATGGGCAGAACCAATGAGACCCACCGTAACAATGGCATGTACCAAATCGCCCCTCCTCAGACACCCAGACAGCACACTGCACTGACTTGTTTGAGTGAAACCTGAGATGATCCAGGCTTCATGTCAACGAGGCTGACCCTTGACCTCCTCAGAGTTAAAAACAAATCAGTGACTCGTTACAGGCTTTATAATACTTGCCTCTTGTGTTCAACGCAGTAATCAGAAAACAAAACTTACAATGGCTGAAAACCCCCTTTCAGTGATAATAAGTTTCTGTTAATATTCAGTTCCTTGTGTGAATCAGACAGATACAGACTGTGAGTCACACTGCACTTAAATTAGATTGAGGTCAAAATCCACAAAGAACCTGTTCTACCTTCACCAGTCTGGGGTCCGGGAGGTGAGCGATCCCCCTGGCCATGAATTAATGTGGAAAAATCTAAGTTATTCATGCACTCGGTGAAGGGTTTTAGCTTACACACAGAGGCACAATTGTATTGTGGAACGATGTAGGTAGAGTCAGCACAATCATTGCTCACAGGGTTGAATATTCCCATCAGGACGAGATTTAGAATTATGGTTTCCCACTACACTCACTTTATAAGACATCTGTGCTATCATTGAAGTCTGCTATTGTTACTTGGAATCATGGTGTAGCCCTGTGAAATTGCACAGATCCTTAGTGAGTCTACATCTGGGATACTGAGTGTAATTTTAGTGAAGGAAAGATGTTCTGGTGATGGAGAGAGTGAGAAAGTTTATCAGACTGAATTGAATTGAATTAAATTTATTGTCACGCGTACCGAGGGACAGTACTTTGTCTTGCGAGCAATACAGGCAGATCACAGAGTTAAGTAGCATAGATAAGTAAATAATAGGTAAACAGGGACAAAAACAAAAACACAGGTACAGACGAATGTTAAGAGTTTGAGAGTCCATTCAGTATTCTAACAACCGTAGGGTAGTAACTGTTTCAAATCCGGCTGGAACAGCAGGACTCATGTATGAAGGGAGACTGGAAGGTTAGCACTACGTTCACTAAATGAGGGAATCTCACAGAAACCTATACGTAATATTCCAACAGGACAAGACAGGGTAAACATAGGAAGAATGTTCTTGATGACCAGGAAGTCCAGTACCGGGGGTCACAGTCTAAGGATGTGAGGCAGGCTATTTAGAACTGAGAGAGAAGATATGTCTTCACCCAAAGATTAGTGAGCCTGTGGAATTCTCTGATTGAGGAATTTTAAAGGGGTGGCTCAGTGGTTAGCACTGCTGCCTCACAGCACCAGGGACCTGGGTTCAATTCCCACCTCGGGCAATTGTCTATGTGGAGTTTACACGTTCTCCCCGTGACTGCGTGGGTTTCCTCTGGGTGCTCTGGTTTCCTCCCACATCACAAAGATGTGCAGGTCAGGTGTATTAGCCATGCTAAATTGCCCGTAGTGTTAGGTGGATTAGTCAGGGGTAAATATAGAGGAGTGGACTTGTTGGGCCCGAAGGGCCTGTTTCTACACTGTAGGGAATCTAAACTAATCTAAAAAACAGTGGTCAAAACATTGAATATTTTCAAGAAGCCTTGCCTTCCAAATAAACCTGTTGGACAATAACCAGGTGTTGTGTGGTTTTTAATGTTTTCAAGAAGGAGTTAGATTTCACTGATAGGGTTAATCAAAGGGTGGTGGGGGAGAAAGCAGGGACAGCGTACTTCATTGGCTATCATATTGAATGGCATGGCAGGCTTGAAGGGCTGAATGGCCTATACCTGCTTCTATTTTCTATGTTTCTACTCTAATTGTTATGATTTAAATTAGGTGTCAGAACCCAAAGTCAGGTAACAAACTCTGAGCCAGTAATGGCTGCCTTGTATTACAGTACTCTGAAGATTCTCACTGAGGGGGTCAGGACAACTTTCAGGTCCTCAAATGGAGTCTGAGTGGGAGAACATTTGGGAAGCACTGACTAAAACAGTACGTGATTTTGCCTGAATGGGGTATTGCTGAGGTTCAACTTAAAGGGAACAATCCTGCATTTGTATAGTAGCTTTCACATTCTCAGAAAGTCCCAATCCTTCACAGGCCAATAGGATGTTTTGAAATGTTGTCAGAGTTGTGATAGAGTCATACTACATGGAAACAGACCCTTCGGTCCAACAAAATCCATATCAACCAGAATCCCAAACTAAACTAGTCCCACCTGTCTATGCCTGGCCCACATCGCTCCATTTCCTATTCATGTACTTACCCAAATGCCTGATAAACGTTCCAACTCTACCCGCACCCACCATTTCCACTCAAAGTTCATTCCACACATGAACCACTCTCTATGTCAAAGAAGTGCCAGTCATGTCTTCTTTAAATCTTTCTCCTCGCATCTTAAAAATATAGCCCGTAATACTGAACTCCCCTCCCCTACAGTCATCGGGTCCTACAGCACGGAGACAGGCCCTTTGGCCCTAACTGGTCCATGCCAACCAAAATGTCCATCCACACTAACCCCATTTCCCTGCACTTGGCCCAAATCCTTCTAATCCTTTCCTATTCATATATTTGTCCAAATGCGTTTTAAATGTTGTTAATGTACCCACCTCAACCACTTCCGCTGGCTGCTCATTCCATAGGCGTACCACTCTCTTGGTAAAAAAAGTTGGCCCTCAGGTTCCATTTTGTTCTTTCCCCTCTAACCTTAAACTGATGCCCTTTCACCCTCAATTCCCCAACCCTGGGAAAAAGACAGAGTGCATTCACCCTATCCTTATGATCTTAATCACTTCCATAAGATTCCCCCTCAGTCTCCTATGCTCTAAAGATCAAAGTCTAGCTTGTCCAACCTCTCCCTGTAACTCAGATCCTTGAGTCCTGACACTACCCTCATAAATTTCATCTGCACTCTTTTCTGTTTAATAACATCCTTCCTATAGCAAGGTGTCAAAAACTGAACGCTATATTCTCAGCGTGGCCTCACCAATGTCCTGTACAACTGCAATATAACTTCACAACTTCTATACTCAGTGCCCTGACTGATGAAGGACAGTGTGCCAAAAGCCTACCTGTGACTCCACTTTCGGAGAACCATGCACCCGAACTCCAAGGTCCCTCTGTTCCACTACACTCCTTAAGGCCCTACCATTCACCAAGAAACTCCGACCTTGATTTGACTTCCCAAAATGCAAGACCTCACATTTATCGATATTAAACTCCATTTGCCATTTCTCGTCCCACTCTTCCAGCTGCTCAAGGTCTTGCCACAATTTCTGATAACCTTCCTCACGGTCCATGATGCCGCCTATTTTAGTGTCATCAGCAAATTTATTAATCATGCCTTATACATTCTCATCCAAATCATTGATATAGATAACAAACAGTAGTTGGCCCAGCACTGACCCCTGAGGCACTCCAATAGTTACAGGCCTCCAATCCAACCAGCATCCTTCCACTATTACCCTCTGCTTCCTATCATCAAGCTAATTTTGTATCCAATTTGCCAGCTTGCCCTGGATTCCATGTGATCTAACCTTACAGAGCAGCCTATTATGTGGAACGTTATTAGGGCGGCCCATGGTGGCTCAGTAGTTAGCTCTGCTGCCTCACAACACCAGGGTCCCAGGTTCGGTTCCAGCCTCGGGCGACTGTCTGTGTGGTGTTTGCACATTCTCCCCGTTTCTGCGTGGGTTTCCTGCGGGTGCTCCGGTTTCCTCAGGTGAATTGGCCATGCTAAATTGCCCAGAGTGTTAGGTGCGTTAGTCAGAGGGAAATGGGTCTGGGTGGGTTACTCTTTGGAGGGTTGGTGTGTACTTGTTGGGCTGAAGGGCCTGTTTCCACACTGTAGGGAATCTAATCTAATCTTAAAAAAAGGCCTTACTGAAATCCATATGGACTACATCAACCACCCTGCCCTCGTCAACCTTTCTGTTCACTTCATCGAGGAACTCTAATAAATTTCTGAGGCATGATTTCCAATGCACAAAGCCATGCTGACTACTCGTAATCAAACCCTGTCTTTCCAAAGACATGTACAATCTTATCCCTTAGAATCTTCTCATGTAACCTACCTATCACAGATGTTAGACTTACTGGTCTATGCTTCTTAGGGAAAAGACACCTTCCATTCACCTTACCTATGCCTCTCATGATTTTATAAACTTCGCAACCTCCTACGTTCCAGTGAGAAATGTCCCAGCCTATCCAGCCTCTCCTTATAACTCGGGGCGGCACAGTGGTTAGCACTGTGGCCTCACAGCACAAGGGTCCCAGGTTCAATTCCAACCTTGGGTGACTGCCTGAGTGGCGTTTGCACATTCTCCCTGTGTCCGCGTGGGATTCCTCCCACAGTCCAAAGATGTGCAGGTTAGGGTGAATTGGCCATGCTTAAAATTGTCAATTAGGTGCATTAGTCAGAGGGAAAAGGGGTTTGGGTGGGTTACTCTTTGGAGGGTCAGTGTGGACAGGTTGGGCCGAAGGGCCTGCTTCCACACTGTTGGGAATCTAATCTAAACCCTCCATACCTGGCAACATCCTGGGAAATCTCTCCTGAAACCTCTCCAGTTTAACAATCTCCTTCCTCTAACAGTTACAGGAAATGTATTTGCCAAGTTATTCACAGTAAGTTCTCACAACTGGCAATGACTGAATAATCTGTTTCGTGCAACGTTGGTTGAGGGATAAAGGGTTGAACAGCACACCGGTGGAGATCTCCTTCATGACGGTGGGGTAGCATAGTTCACCCCCCACTTGACACAGCACTTAATGTCTCATGGGTAACACACAGATATTATTCCAGTTTTTAGACTGGGTTATTCAAGCAATGATCTCAACCACAAACCCCATCATCATGAGGCAGTGAGCACTATTGGAAGAACTTGGCCTGAACTTGACACAGCCCTCAAAGTTAGCGCTGATCAGAGTTACCACAATCTGAGTGAAATCTCAGTGACACCATGATTCCCGGTCGACATGGTCAAAGATTACACTGTTACAATCAGGAAGATGATGACAGAGCTTTGCTGAACAAATCGCTGAGGGGGTAATGAGGTTACTATCCCTGATTGAGGTTAGCACAGAGTGGTGAGGGTGTGGAACCCACTGTCACAGGAAGTGGTGGAAGCTGGGGTGAGGATAGAAATTCCAGCCTCCAACACCCCCCCGCTACTCCCCGCCTGACCCACATACAGCGAGAGAACGGTGGATGCTGGAAATCAGTAACACAAGCAGAGATTACTGGAGAAACTCAGCGGGTCTGGCAGTATCTGTGATGAGAAAAACAGAATTAAGGTTTCAAATCCAATGGGTCTTATTCAGAACTCTGAAAGGAATCATACCAGACTCAATAACTTAACTCTGTCTCTCTCTCTCCACAGATGCTTCCAGACCTGCTGAGTTTCTCCATCATTCCCTTTACTTGTTTTAGATTTCCAGCATTCACGCTATGATGCTTTTAGGAGAATGAAACTGGCCTGGTGTCATTAGGCAGCATAGTGGCTCAGTGGTCAGCACTGCTGCCTCACAGTGCCAGGAACCCGGGTTCAATCCCAGCCTCAGGCGACTGTCTGTGTGGAGTTTGCATGTTCTCCCCGTGTCTGCATGGATTTCCTCTGGGTGCTCTGGTTTCCTCCCACAGTCCAAAGAAGTGCAGGTTAGGTGAATTGGCCATGCTAAATTGTCCATAGTGTTCAGGGGTGTGTATGTTAGGTGCATCAGTCAGGAGTAAATGTAGAGTAATAGGGTAGGGGGATGGGTTTGAGTGGGATACTTTTCAGAGGGTTAAGTGTGGACTTGTTGGGCCAAAGGGCCGGTTTCCAGACTGTAGGGATTATTTGATTCTAACCTGCAACAAACAAAGCAGCATTTATTCTGAGATAAAAATCATACAACACCAGGTTATAGTCCAACAGGTTTAATTGGAAGCACTAGCTTTCGGAGCAATGCTCCTTCATCAGGTGGTTGTGGGATATAAGATCATAAGACACAGAATTTATAGCAAAAGTTTACAGTGCAATGTAACTGAAACTATACATTGAAAAACACCTTGATTGTTTGCTAAGTCTCTTATCTGTTAGAATGACCATGTTAGTTTCACTTCTTTCATATGTAAATCACAAAACGTTTTTTACAAGTTACATTCTCAGGTTAACTGTAACAATTGGTATCAGCCCAGATGTTAAGATATTGAAGGTGTTGACCCCCTGTGTTCTGTTGTCTGTGTCATAATGTTTAGACTGATTCTAATCTAAAAAGTGAATTAATAGTGTCTTACATGGATTCATGCAGTTTTTGAGCAAAGTACAATGTAACTTTGCAAGTACAAATTCACCCCACAAACATATATACATATGTGTGCGTGTGTGTGTGTGCGCGTGCGCGTGTGTGTCTGAGGTGAGGGGGTGGGAGAGAGAGTGTATATGTGTGTGTGAGTGTAAAGTGTCTAAGTACCCATAGGGAGGGCCTCAACTGGGGCCTTGGGTTCATGTCACAGTACAGGTGATCACCATTGCATTATACACACACACAGACATTCACAAAGACTCCTATACACACACACACACCCTCTCACAGACTTAGACCCCTTTACAGTCTCACACACATACACACTCTCTCACAGACACTTACAACATCCCACCCCAGACACTCCTACAGACACACACACACTCCCACACGTACCCTCTCACAGACTTAGACTGCTTTATATACACACACACACACACACACACACACACAAACCCACATGCACACATACACATATTTTGTGGGGTGAATTTGTACTTGCAGAGTTACATTGTACTTTGCTCAAAAACTGCATGAATCCATGTAAGACACTATTAATTCACCTTTTAGATTAGAATCAGTCCAAACATCATGACACAGACAACAGAACACAGGGGGCTAACACCTTCAACATCTTAACATCTTATCTGGGCTGACACTAATTGTTACAGTTAACCTGAGAATGTAACTTTTAAAAAACGGTTTGTGATTTACACATAAAAGAAGTGAAACTGACATGGTCATTCTAACAGATGAGAGATTTAACAAACAATCAAGGTATTTTTCAATGTATAATTTCAGTTACATCTCACTGAACTTTTGCTATAAATTCTGTGTCTTACAATCGTGTCCTCCACTACCACCTGATGAAGGAGCGTCGCTCCGAAAGCTAGTGCTTCCAAATAAACCTGTTAGACTATAACCTGGTGTTGTATGATTTTTAACTTTGTTCACCCCAGTCCAACACCGGCATCTCCAAATCATTTATTCTGAGAGCTGTTGTTACACTGAGGGTTTAACTGGAACGGTATTTGTACTGAGATACAAATACAA
This sequence comes from Hemiscyllium ocellatum, assembly GCF_020745735.1. Taxonomy (NCBI): domain Eukaryota; kingdom Metazoa; phylum Chordata; class Chondrichthyes; order Orectolobiformes; family Hemiscylliidae; genus Hemiscyllium; species Hemiscyllium ocellatum. The sequence continues at coordinate 15,877,316 of NC_083442.1, forward strand.
ATGGGGGATGTGCTGGGAAAAAATAACACAAATTACTGGGAATTCAGGAAGGGTGATTTGAATATTTTATTTTCAGTCAATCAGCCAGCATGTCTGTAAAATGCCACCACATCAAAGACTGCCTGTGTGCTTAGCTTGTCAGGAAACCCTCCTTTGAATCAGAGTCATTCAGCAAACTTTCTTCCCCCAAGCTAGTAGGCTCCTTACCACCGTATGATCAGACACTTTCCCATCTGAAACTCTTTGCATGACTTTGAATTGCTGCTAGAGAAATGTCTATTATTCATCATTCTTTTATGACACTGTACCGTGCATGTTTTGCACTTCTTATGCTCTGTACAATTGGGTAGCTTGTGAAGTCTATGTAGCGCCCTCAGTCATAGAGATGCACAGCACAGAAACAGACCCTTCAGTCAAACCCGTCCATGCCAACCAGATATTCCAACCTAATCTAGTCCCACCTGCCAGCACCCGGCCCATATCCCTCCAAACCCTTCCTATTCATATACCCATCCAAATGCCTCTTCCTTTGGCTGTTCTACTCCCTTTTAAAATTGCTGTTGTTTTGACTGTTTTTTCCCCAAAGTTCCAAAACAATGCAACAGCATATAAAACAGTAATTGCTGCTTCAGGAATTCGAGGAAATCACCTCCATCACCTAAAATACCTCAAAAAAAAAGGTGCAACTGTTACAGGGAGAAATGTTTCCCGTCCTCCATCTTGGATTACCCAGACTCCTCCTGGAGAAACACTCTCGTTTTTACTGTTATCAGTTGCATCAGATAGAAATGACAAATGAAAAGCTACTCTATTCTACAAAGTCACCAGATACCCTGACAGGTCTGTCACTGTTCTGTACGCTAAATGCACATGACATTGCACAGATTTATCTCTAAACTGTTAAACCCAATGCTTCCAGCTGCAGTGCCATGTTGGCAGTATGGGTCAACACCAAGCCTGAAGATTATGGGTTCAAGCCCCACTCCAGAGGCTGGAGTGCACAACCTGGGCTGACACTCCAGCGCAGTACTGAAGCAGTGCTGCAGGGTCAGCGGTACAGTCTTTCAAATGGTACATTAAGCTGTCTACACTCGCTCTCTCTCTCTGTCTACAGTCAAGAAAGCACACCAACACCTCCACTTCCTCAGAAGACGTGTGCACAATGACTCTTACCAATTTTTATAGATGCACCATAGAAAACATCCTATCCAGATGTATCACAGCTTGGTTACAGAGAGTCGTAAACACAGCCCAGTCCATCATGCAAACCAGCCTTCCGTCCATTAACTCTGTCCACACCTCCCACTGCCTCAGGAAAGAAGCCGACATCATCAAAGACCCCCTCCTACCCCGATTATTCCCCAGTTATACTCTCTTCCATCTGGCAGAAGATACAAGAGTTTGAAAACACGTACCAACAGATTTCCTGCTGTTATCAATCTTATGAATGAACCTCTCATATATTAGCGTTGCTCTTTCTCTGCATCTTCTCTGTAGCTGCAATACTGTATTCTGTTCTATTTCCCTCATGTACTTATGTTAAGGTATGATTAGTCTGGATAGGCACACAAAACAATACATTTCACTGTATCTGGGTACACGTGACAATAATAAATCAGATCAAATCCGCTGGGTATAAAAATCCTATTCCCTCAATGGAGAAGGGGAGAGGAGACCTCCCTTGCTATTTATTCCTTGACCAATATCACTGGTTGTTACCATAATGCAGTTTATGGGAGTTTGCGGTGCACATGTTTCCATGGTTACAAAGGCAACGGCACTTTAACAATACTTTGGTTTGAAAGTGCTACATGCCATCCCAAGGTCATGAAAGCTGGGATGGAAATACAAGTACTTTCATCAATCAAGCCTGTCTCAATACCTGACCGAGAAGCCAAGAACCTGCCCTTACCTCTGCTACTCGCCGATCAGACTCTGACAGCAGTGCAGTGGTTCAGTGGTTAGCACTGCTACCTCACAGCGACGGGGACCCGGGTTCAAGTCCACCTTCAGGCAGCTGTGGAGTTTGCACATTCTCCCCGTGTCTCCCACAGTCCAAAGCTGTTCAGGTTAGGTGGATGGGCCATGGGAAATTGCCCCCCATCCTCCACCGTGTCTAGGGACATGCAGGTTAGATTGATTGGCTGTGAGAAATTGCTGCAGAGTGTGTAGGGATGTGCACAGGTGGGTTAGCCATGGGAAATGTTCCCGTCATGTCCAGGGATGTGCAGATTAGATGGATTGGCCATGGGGAATTTTCCCGTAATGTCCAAGGATGTGCAGTTTAGGTGGATTGGTGATGGGAAATGTTCCTGTAATGTCCAAGGATGTGCAGATTATGTGGATTGGCCAGGGGAAATGTGGGGTGATAGGGCTGGGTCAAGATGGGATGCTTTTTGGAGGGTCAGACTCGATGGGAAAATGGCCTCATTCTAACCTGTAGGGATTCTATGATCTAAAAACCTCAATTACATCTGAGTGAACTGGACACTGTGGGGGTCAGGATCTTTCACTTATTCAGGTTCCGTGTTACCAATTTACTGGACTGTCCTAGCGCACAGCCACAGATTTATTAATGCATATTGAAATGGTCTCTTTTCCAATAGTGTGTCCCAGAGCCTTGTCGCTCTCTGTCACGTCATGAATACTGATCCACAAACACTGCTGCACCTGACCATAAGATGTCGCAGAAGTAGGCCATTCAGCCCATTGAATCTACTCCACCATCCAATGAGATCGTGCCTGTTCTCCATAATCCTTGAATCTCTCACTGACTCAAAACGTGTCTCTCTCAGCCTTGAATATACTTAATGACCCAGCCTCGACAGGCCTTTGCATTTCAGGATTGCACAGATTCATTACCTTCCAGGGGAAGAAATTCCTCATTTGTTGTAATGGGTGACCCCTTACTCTGACATTTACTCGATGCCTCATGAACTCAGTAACATTGCGAATCTTCTATTCAGACGCAATCAACTGGGTCAAAATTCTGGAATTCCCTCCCTAGGAGCACTCCCACAGTCCAAAGATGTGCAGGTTAGGTGAATTGGCCATGCTAAATTGCCCGTAGTGTTAGGTGAAGGGGTATATGTAGGGGAATAGGTCTGGGTGGGCTGTGCTTCGGCGGGTCGGTGTGGACTTGTTGGGCTGAAGGGCCTGTTTCCACACTGTAAGTAATCTAATCTAATGTGAGGGAAATGTTGGGGGAATGCTGAACTTGGAGAAGCTGCTTCTCAGCTGGGTTATGGGCTACTCCATGGACTGCAGTGGTACAAGGAGACAGCTCAACACCACCACCTTCTGAAGAGCGATTAGTGATGAGCAATAAATGCTGTGTGTCAAAAACACTGCCATCCCAGGAAAAGGGGGAAAAAAAATTAAAACGGTTCTCTTAATTGTAGCCAATTTTGGTTTGTGGTAATGGATCGTTGTAAAACAGTGACTGTACCTCAAATGTGGTTTATAGACCGTGACACAAGTGGGGGTGTCCGAACGATATCAAATGAATTGAAACTTTATTTTAAATGCATAGCATCCTGATCCACATAAACCAGAGTGGCTAACCACCCCCACCTTATACATTGAGGTAAAGAAATGGGTCAAGGCTATGAGTAACCATGGTGTTATTGGGAAATTCCACTCAGCACGGTTCTGAGGTGGGGCCTACAGGTTGGAAGAAAACAGGGTCAAAAGGAATTGACCAGCTGGGGAGTAACAGCAGGACTTCGAAATAAAGTCAACGCTACAAACACGACGCCAATTAATCCTCTCAGTGATCCAGCTGATGTGTCTGGTGTGGGAGATCGTCTCAGCCACCATCTCGTTGAATGGCAAGGTTGGCCGAATGGTGTAATCCTAACTCGTGGGGCCGTACAAGGACCTCCTTGCAGCAGAGGGGAAAACCTGAAGGATGTTTGGGATAAAGGAGGAAGAAAACTCCCAATGGGACAGGGACAAGGCGGACAGACACTGAAGACTTTGGCAAGAAACAAGAGAAGAAAATTTTCTTTACTCGGTGTGCATGTGGGTGACAGCAGCAGGGACAATGAATGGCTTCACAGGGAAATTGGACGGCACGGTGGCACACTGGTTAGCACTGCTGCCTCACAGCGCCAGAGACCTGGGTTCAATTCCTGTCTCAGGCGACTGACTGTGGAGTTTGCACATTCTCCCCGTGTCTGCGTGGGTTTGCTCCGGTTTCCTCCCACAGTCCAAAGATGTGCAGGTCAGGTGAATAGGCCATGCTGAATTGCCCGTAGTGTTAGGTGAAGGGGTATATGTAGGGGAATGGGTCTGGGTGGGTTGTGCTTCAGCGGGTCGGTGTGGAGTTGTTGGGCTGAAGAGCCTGTTTCCGCACTGTAAGTAATCTAATCTAATGTGAGGGAAATGGTGGGGGAGGAGAGGGGATGCTGAACTGGGAGAAGCTACTTCTCAGCTGGGCTATTGGCCACAGTCCACCACACCTCGAGGTAAACAGGATCGGCATGCATTGGAGTGTAGAGGTTTACAAGAATGGTCACAGGGATGAAGAATGTCAGCGATGAGGGTCCTCTCCCTTTGAAGAGAAGGCAGCTGAGAGGAAACCCCCTTTCAGGTTCTCAAATTCAGGAGTGGGCTGGATGGAGTAGATAGGGAGAAATTGTTCTTTGTTTGGAAATAAAGAACAGGAACCAGGGGGCACAGATTTAAAGTGATTTGCCAAAGGTTCAAATGTAGCGAGAGAGAAACTTTTCTCTCACAGGTTCAATTCCCCGACCAGGTCACCATGAAAATCCCACCATCCCAACCTCTCCCCTCACCTGAGGCCGTTCCTTCACCATTGCTGGGTCAAAATTCTAGAATTCCCTCCCTCAGGGCATTGGGGTCAACCCACAGCACGCGGACTGCAGCAGTTCAAGAAGGCAGCTCACCCCCATCTTCTCAAGGGGCAACTAGGAATAGGTAATAAATGCTGGCCCAGCTAGCGACACCCATGTCCCATTAACGAAGTGATATAGACATACAGGCCAGACCCAGAGACATGGCAGTGATATAGACATCCAGGCCAGACCAGAGACATGGCAGTAATATAGACATACAGGCCAGACCAGAGACATGGCAGTGATATAGACATCCAGGCCAGACCCAGAGACATGGCAGTGATATAGACATACAGGCCAGACCAGAGACATGGCAGTAATATAGACATACAGGCCAGACCAGAGACATGGCAGTGATATAGACATCCAGGCCAGACCCAGAGACATGGCAGTGATATAGACATACAGGCCAGACCAGAGACATGGCAGTAATATAGACATACAGGCCAGACCAGAGACATGGCAGTGATATAGACATCCAGGCCAGACCAGAGACATGGCAGTGATATAGACATCCAGGCCAGACCAGAGACATGGCAGTGATATAGACATCCAGGCCAGACCCAGAGATATGGCAGTGATATAGACATCCAGGCCAGACCCAGAGATATGGCAGTGATATAGACATATAGGCCAGACTCAGAGACATGGCAGTAATATAGACATATAGGCCAGACTCAGAGACATGGCAGTGATATAGACATCCAGGCCAGACCAGAGACATGGCAGTGATATAGACATATAGGCCAGACCAGAGATATGGCAGTAATATAGACATATAGGCCAGACTCAGAGACATGGCAGTGATATAGACATACAGGCCAGACCCAGAGACATGGCAGTGATATAGACATCCAGGCCAGACCAGAGACATGGCAGTAATATAGACATCCAGGCCAGACCCAGAGATATGGCAGTAATGTAGACATATAGGCCAGACCAGAGATATGGCAGTGATATAGACATATAGGCCAGACTCAGAGACATGGCAGTGATATAGACATACAGGCCAGACCAGAGACATGGCAGTAATATAGACATACAGGCCAGACCTAGAGACATGGCAGTGATATAGACATCCAGGCCAGACCAGGGATATGGCAGTGATATAGACATACAGGCCAGACCCCGAGACATCGCAGATTTTCTTTTCATGGGACATTCATGATCCAGGTGGGAGTAGCACTGGTAACACACACATGTGCAGACCCTCGGAGGTCCCATACACCGAAACTGGCACTGGCCCACAAACTATATGGACTTCCAGTTCCAGAAGGTGTTACTGTGCATGGTCCTCAGAGGCACATGCAGCCTGGAAGACAGTTAGAGGGAACGCCGGGTTTTATGACATTGGTCAATGTTAGAATAAGGCCTGTTTTTGTCAGTTTCAAACCTTTTATTGAATTCAAATTTCAGTATCTGTCATAGTGCGATTCGAACCCATTTCCGCACACCACTAGCCTGGAGCTCTGGATTAGTCACTCACTACACAATGTCATCAAAATGTGTGGTGCTGGAAAAGGACGGACAGACAGACAGACAGACAGACAGACACACACACACACACGCACACTCAGTGTCCCTCACAGCGCCAGGGACCCAGGTTTGATTCCTGTCTCGGACAACTGTCTGGGTGAAGTTTGCACAGTTTCCATGTGTCCGTGTGGGTTTCCTCCGGGTGCTCCAGTTTCCTCCCACAGTCCAAAGATGTGCAAGTTAGATGGATTGGCCATGCCAAATTGCCCACAGCGTTCAGGGATGTGCAGGTTAGAAGCATTCATCAGGCGTAAACATAGAGTAATGGGGCATGGGTTTGAGTGGGATATCTTCAGAGGGTCGGTGTGGACTTGTTGGGCTGAAGGGCCAGTTTCCACACTGTAGGGATTCTATGATACCACAGGCGATAAGAAGATAAATAACCCAGAGAGCCGTTGCTAGTGGTGGCACGTTGGCCAGAACCCGCCACCTCCAATTATCACAAACTTGGACAATCCCTCCAGTGTGGGAGCAGACCATTCGGCCCATCAAGTTCACGCTGATTCTCTGAAGAGCATTGCAGAGCACTCCCCCCCCCCAAACTCACCCTATCCCTGTAACCCTGCATTTCCCATGGCTAGTCCCGGGCCTGCGCATTCCTGGATGCTATGGACAATCTAGAATGACCAATACACTCACCAGAGCTTCCGCATTCACCGGAACAGAGGGGCAGGGTCTCACTTTGACTCCATATTTGAGAGACAGCACCTGTGACAGTGCAACACTCCCTCAGCACTGCACCGGGCTGACACCCTACAGCCCTATGCTCAAGTGGCAGGGGGACAGAAACTCTTCACCTCAGAGAGGTGACAGAGCTTTTCACCAAACAGGGACTCACAGCCACACCGGGGTCTGGCTTAATATATTTGAGAGACCGCATTGTCTCCGCTGCTGTGGGAGAGCCAGAGGGTGAGACTGAGTATGGGACAACTCACTGGGGTCTGACAGTCTGAGCGGTGACAGTGTGGGCTGCAGCAACAGCATCCCATCATGTGCTGGTGAAGGAAGTTGTGGTGCACACCACCAGGAAAGTGCCTTCCTTTCTCCATTTTAAAAATAGGCTCCGTTGGCTGAGTGGTGAGTAAGTGCAACAGAGCGTTGCTGGGCACAGGCACACAGCACATTTGTTAAACTATTTCAGGAGTGGCAGAACAGAGAACTCATGACCTCAACCCCTGAACTGTTGAAGGAACAGTCACCAATTTTCAAAGCAAAATACGCCTAGTAATGGATTGACTTCAGGCTGAGCTTTCTCACAAGTCACCCCGAGTGCTCACGTGGTTCTTGGGGAGACAGACTTGTGGCTGATGAAATGACTCATGAGATATAAGGACTCAAAAGTAGGTCAAAGATAAATAAATCGGTGAACCAGAAACCTACATTTTCAGATCTGCTTGGCTTAACACTGGTTTTAATTTACTTATTGTTCTCTAACAGTAAATACCAGAATTTAGGCTGGAAGGTCAAAGGTTTCGAGGCTGCGTTGCTAAGGGGCAAGGAAGAACATTGCTAGGGGCAAGTTTCTTATCATTTTCTATTGATTGTTTCATTAAGACACAGGGCTGCTGATCTTGGTGACTTGCACATTGAAGCTGCGACTGACCATCCCATCATCAGCCACATGGCTTCCAGTCTTCGAGAGAAGATGACCACCCGTTAGAATGAGCAATTGGAAGCAAGTCAATGCACCTACCCAGTAGCAGAGTGGAACAGGCTCCGTCTTTGAGGGCCTGGTTTCATTCCTAACAAACCCCTCAGATCTGCCTCTACCTCAGCACAACGCCCATTGACACCTTCATCCAGTTGTATGGGAAAGTAAGGCACTCTGTCCTCTCAAACTATTGGATTATACGTTCCTTTTAATCCATCTGTTTGGATATGCTATCGTGCAGCTCACTGGAACCCATAGCTTTTATAGATGCTAGTGGCAGGGTGTCTGATGTTGCTGCAGTGTCACATTTGTCACTTGCCATCCCTTTCCCCATTTCTTTTTCAGGTTGCGATCAGACGAACAATCAGCTGGACTGACTCATTGAAGCTATGGACATACTCACTGAGGTGCAGGAGTACAGTCCTCTCAGCTCCAGGTAACTCGCTGCGAGAACATCTTATTGAAGTAAGCTCATGCTGGTAGCAAGGTCCTCAGTTCAGGCAAACTCTGAACTTTGGACCTTCAAGGTTAGGATTCTAGCCTTTTCTCGAGCACCACCACCCCAGAAGGTACCTGGATTTCTAGAGTAATAATTGAGTGATAATTCCACTAGGCCATCATGTCTCTATTGAAATGGACTGGCATCCTCATGAAATTACCAAAATATTGAGAGAGGGGGATCTCCATTTTCCAGACACTGAGAGTACATTCTCTTTCACTCCATCCCTTCTTTCCCCACAAACCTCTCAAACCATCCCTCAACTAAACTCATTGACATGGATGTCAGGTTTGGAGAGAACCAAGTGTGCATCGTATTTCTGCAGCAGGTGGAAGGCAATGCAAGACAGCAGGAACCAGAATATAAAGCTTGAATTTACAAGTGAACTGTACCAACAAACGTGCAAACCAGTTTCTGGACGGACACTCCAACAACGTGACATGGTGGGCCTGGAACTGAAATGCAGAAGGGGATTTACCTCAGCGATGTGTACATATCTATAGCAGGATTAAACTCACTGGGGAACTTCAGGGCACAAAAGCCCCAGAACAGTTAATGGGCGAAAATGTGGCGTGTAATGAGCTTTGTAGTTCAATCCAAGAGACCTTTGGTTCTGTGAGTTGACCCAGGTCAAACACATCCACAACAACATGGGAACAGAAAACCATTCAGTCTGTCAGAGCAAGCTCCACCCAATTACAATATGGCTGATTGGTACAGCACGGAAACAGACCCTTCGGTCCAATTCGTCCATGCCAACCAGCTAATCTAACCTAGTACCATTTGCCAGCACTTGGCCCAGATCCCTTTATACCCTTCTTATTCATATAACCATCCAGAATCCTTGTAAATGTTGTAATTGTACTAGCCTCCACCATTTCCTCTGGCAGCTCATTCCATACACGTACTACCCTGTGTGTGAAAAAGTTGCCTCTTGGCTCTCTTTTATATCTTTCCCCTCTCACCCTAAACCTATGCCCTCAAGTTTTGGACTCACCCCACCCCAGGGAAAATACCTTGTCTATTTATCCTATTAATGTCCCTCATCAGGAGTTTGACAGGCTCAACCACAGAGACTGTACCTGCCCTAGCAGGGCAATCTCAAAAGCTGCCTGAGGAGAAGAGGCCTCTCTTTGTCATTCTCCTGCTGCAGAGGATCATGGATGCCCCATCGTTGAATGTATTTTAGGGTGGGACAGAGTGATGGGTTTTATTTTATCAGGGAATCAAGGGAAATGGAGAGGGAAAGGGAGGGGAGAAAGTGGAATCCTCTCCCCAGACTATCCATAACCACATGGACCATCTGGGGATGGGTTTGGATGGGATACTCTTTGAAAGGTCAGTGCAGACTCGATGGGCCAAATGGCCTCTTTCTGCACCGTATGGATTTCTCATAGTTTTAATTTCTTTGCTCAAGAAGTTTGCCTTTTTGCTTAGATGGGCAGCACGGTGGCACAGTGGTTAGCACTGCTGCCTCACAGCGCCAGAGACCTGGGTTCAATTCCCACCTCAGGGGACTGACTGTGTGGAGTTTGCACATTCTCCCCGCGTCTGCGTGGGTTTCCTCTGGGTGCTCCGGTTTCCTCCCACAGTCTAAAAATGTGCAGGTTAGGTGATTTGGCCATGCTAAGTTGCCCGTAGTGTTAGATGAAGGGGTAAATGTAGGGGAATGGGTCTGGATGGGTTGCGCTTCAGTGGGTCGGTGTGGCCTTGTTGGGCCAAAGGGCCTGTTTCCACATTGTAAGTAATCTGATCAGTCCATGCCGACGATAATCCCAAACTAAACTAACCCCACCATCCTGCTCCTTGGCCATATCCCTCCAATCATTTCTCATTCATAAACCTGTCCAAATATCTGTTTAATGTTGTAACTGTGTACGCATCCATCACTTCCTTAGGAAGTTCATTCCATGCACGAACCATTCTTACAAAAAAAACTGCCCCTCATCTTTTTTTAAAACCTTTCTCCGCTCACCTTAAAAATAAACCCCCTTGCCGCGAAATCTCCCAGTCCCAGGGAAAATACACCCGCCACTCACCTCATCGAAACCCCTCATGATTTTATAAACTTCCACAAGGCCACCCGATAAGATCCAGTGATGTCTTTCCCACCTCTCTAGTTGCTTTTTCCACTTCTTGTGCTGTACCTCTGGGATCTCCTCCAGCCCCACAACCCTCCTGGTGAACTCCAATTCTGAATAAGGGCTACTGGACTCGAATCGCTAACTCTGCATTTTCTCTCTCCACATATGCTGTCGGATCTGCTGAGTTTCTCCAGCCATTTCTGCTGCTGTTCTACCAATGCCGTCTGCTTCTGCTCTCTGAAGTGGGTGTCCAGACCTTCAGCTAGCGAGGCCATGGATTCTGGAACTTGTGCCCTGAGTCACTCTGGCTTTGTATTACACCTTCCACTTTGCATCCACTCCTGAAAACCCCACTCTTTGACAGATTTAGATCACCAAATATTCAAGGGTGGGTGGGTGGGATGGGGGCATAGTTTGGGTAGTGTGAGCTGCCATTGGATAAAATCCAACATTTTGGTGAAATATTCCTCACTACAGCATACTCTGGCACCTCACAACTTTACTCCACCAACCCCACCCCCCCTGCTCTCCTTCACTCAAACTAAACGCAAGATCAGTTAAACTCTTGCGTAGTTGGCTAATTTTCATTGTGAATGGCCCCCAGTTGGCACTCAGACCATGTGTTGTTTCTTTCCTCATTGGGTCCATTCTCTGATGGGTCTTGCACTGGGCATCAGATGCGCACCAAGCTCAGAGGCACCTTCGGATTGGGTTGGACAGGAGTTTGCACTTGACACAATGGCTCATTGAGTGAAGTCTACATTGTCTGGGACCTCTCGTCACCCCCAAGGGGAGAATTTGTTTTTAAAACAATTCCTTCACGGGATAGGGGCATCGCTGGCTGGGCCAGCATTTATTGCCCATCCCTAATTGCCCAGAGAACAGTTAAGAGTCAACCATATTGCTGTGGGTCTGGAGTCACATGTAGGCCAGACCAGGTAAGGATGGCAGATTTTGTTCCCTAAAGGACATTAGTGACCCAGTTGGATTTTTCCTGACAATGGATTCATGGCCATTATTATATAGGTTTGGGGGTGAGAGAGCATACAAGAAGTTTTACCTTCCAGGCAAGATGGTGAATCTGGTAAGAGGAGTCATTTCATTAAGCCAAGGTGAAATGGTTAAGAAGCATCAACGAACAGCCAGACTGTGGTCTGTGAAGATACTGACAGCCTGGCAAGGCTACTTACCTCCTCCTGGCCTTTAAACCACTGGTACTGCAGAGGGGTAGGTCCAACAGCAACACACTGGAGAGTTACAGGGCACCCGGCTGGGACAGAGGCAGACTCTGGTTGTTTCGTGATCACAATACCTGCAGGGAGGGAGAGATCCAGGGATCATTACAAATCAGAAATATTTGCTGTGCAAATGATCAAGGGAATACGTCTGGAACTGCAGAGCTGTCACTGGAGACTCCTCGCGCCAGACACAGTTAGAAAATGCTGAAATAACTCTACACAGGCTGGCATCCCATCAGCAAGTCGCACATGAAGAGTCCTTGACAATATTACTGCCTCGGGTAGTCAGGTACCAGAGTGTCAATATCCCTGACATTCATCCTTGTGTGTCAGCCAGAGCTCCCTGATTGGACCAGATTAAAGCCCCAAACAGAGAACTCCACGAGCTGACCTCGCTAGAATCACTAGCGATGTGGTGTTTTAAAGGACGGGGCACCCTGACAGGTAATTCCATGACCCAATTAAACGGTCAAATAACAAACAGAATCAGGTGTAAAACACAGGCTTCACACTGTCTCCGACTTTTAACTTGGAGCAGATTATAGATCTGACGTTACAACAGATCCCAGTGACATATCCACTTAACATTGTCCCTAGCACATTCCACCACAAGTGGTTTACTTCATCAAATCCACACAATGTTCTCCTTGGGGCAGGAAAAACAAAGTGAGATTTAAACGGAGAATCTCTGTAGAATTCCAAGGTGCAGAGGAATTTGGGTGCCCCACCCCCCCCCCCCAGTGCACGAATCACAAATGGTTACAGTATGTGGGTACAGTAAGTAGTTACCATGACTACTGGGATGCTACGCTCTATTACGAGAGGAGGTGAATGTAAAAGTAAGGCTGTTGTGCTCCAAATGTAAAGGACGCTCATAAGATCACACCTCACAAACTGTGTACAATCTCCTCTTTAAGAGGAGGGTGGAAGCGATTGAGAGGAGACTTATCACGTCAATGCCTGGAATGTGTGGCTTGTCTGATGAGGACAGATTGGGTTAGTTTCCATTGAAGTTTAAAAGCGCGAGGTGTAATTTGATTGAAGTGTGTAAGATCCTGAACAGTCTCGACAAGGTGGATATGGAAAGAATGTTTCCTCATTGTGGGGGAGTCCAGAACTAGGCGACAGTGTCTTAAAATTAGGGTCCACCCTTTTAGGAACAGAGATGAGGGAAGCCATGCTTGTGAGCCTGAGGTTGTGAATCACTATCAGACAACTGTGGGCAGGTTCTCACAAGTAGTTCTTCGGCCAGCCTCTCCTTTCCCTCATGGCACAGTATCTTCCTCAAGACTGCTTTCTCAACAGCATCTTCCCAATCCTTGCTCCACCCATGAACCCAAAGGACTACTGACTGATGGTTTCTCTTCAATCAGTCACAGAGACATAGTCACACAGCAAGGAAACAGACCCTTCAGCCCAACTCACCCATGCCACAAACTAAGCTAGTCCTATTTGCATGAGTTTGGCCCATAGCCCTCTGAACCTTTCCTATCTATGGATGTGTCCAAATGTCCTTTAAATGTTGTAATGATACCTGCCTCTACCATTTCCTTTGGCAGCTTATTCCACACACAAACCACCTTCTGCGTGAAAAGGTAGTAACCTCAGGTCCCTCTTTCCCCTCTCAGCTTCAACCTATGCTCTCCAGTTTTGGACTTGCTTACCTTGGGGAAAACACCTTGCCTATTCACCTTATCTATGCCCCTCATGATTTTTGAAACCTCTATATGATCACCCCTCAACCTCTTACGCTCCAGAGACAATAGTCCCAGCCTATCCAGCCTCTCCTTATAACTCAAACCCTCAGCAACACCCTTGTAAGTCTTTTCTGCACCCTCTCCAGTTTAATAACATCCTTCCTACAGCAGGGCGACCAGAATTGTACACTCTACTCCAAGAGTGGCCTCACCCATGTCCTGCCACGGACATGACTCCATGATGCAGATTCCTGCTCCATCCTGGATCCTCCAATCCAGTGGAGCAGGGTCGAAGGGTGCAGGTCACAGAGTGAAGTTTCATCTGACCCTCCAGTCGGGCTATTTCCTCCTTTCGTGTTTTTCTGAAGCGTTTCCTGTGCATTCAGATGAATTACAACAGCAGCAACATTTGAAAAATAATCTGGCTGCTGTGAGGTCTCCTGAGGACATCAACGGTGTGATAAAATTCAAGTTTCTTTTGTAACCTCTTGTAGCTATTTTAGTGAGCTGTGAAGGCTTATGTGAGTGCAAATCTTCCTTTTCTTGCCCCTCTTTCATTCACAGTGATAAGGATTTATACCACAAGTGGCTCAGAAATGGAAATAGCATCTTTCACACAGAGAACGCTGGAGAAACTCAGCAGGTTTTGCAGCATCTGTGGAGTGGGAAAGAGTGTTAGTGTTTTCAGTCTGATTTGACACACATTCTGAATTCACATTGGACTTGAAACGTTAACTCCCTCTCCACAGATGCTGCCAGATCTGCTGGGGTTCTCCAGCGTTTCCTGTGTTTGGGTCAGATTCCCAGCATCCACAGTATTTCGCTTTTCCTCAAGTGGCTTTTCTGGATTATTTTGGTATTAAACCTCCTCCTCCCTCCAGCAACCTCTTCCACTTCTCCCTCAACACTGTAACACAGCTGTTACAAAAGTCACATTTATCACGCAAAGCCGCACTTCAAATACATAGTACAAAAAAGCTGTGACCCAGGAGCTGCTGTAATCAGGAATTGAAACGGAGGCACGTGTCAGTGTTTCTGTCAGAGGGGGGAAAGAAACCCCAGTTCTCCAACCGACTTATTAAAACGCACCGGTTCAACTTGCATGTCCAACAGTAGCCGTCTTTCCAGGAAACAGGAAAAACAGGTTTCACAGAGGATGTGAGGGGTAATGGTTACAGGTGCTACAGGAACAGCCTTTGACAGTGTGCCAGAACTCTCACCACGAGGGAGAGGGGAGATCACTCTCTGACCTTACACTTCTGCATTTTACCCTGGCTTTCCTAACGTCACACCGGGGAAGCAACGCGCTCCTCCGACTGAACAGCAGCCTGTCGGCCTGAGGAGAAACCTCTTCACCCAGAGACTGGGCAGCCTGCGGCATCCTCTGCCGCAGAAAGGGGCTGAAGCCAAAACACTGAAGGAGGAGTCAGACTTAGGGCTAAAGGGATCAAAGAGCATGGGGGAGTAAGTGGGAACAGTTGGATAATCAGCCATGACTAATCTGTCTGGTGGACGGGCCGAATGGCCAACGCCTGCGGCTAGTGACTGAATCACTTCCTCCACATCCCCAGGTATGGGCGTGGGGGTGGGGGAGTCAATAGAAAATGGAGGACAATGTACGACTCCAAGACCACCAGTGGTTAGCTCTGCTGCCTCACAGCACCAGGGTCCCGAGTTCGATTCCCGCCTGTCTGTGTGGAGTTTGCACATTCTCCCAGTGTCCGTGTGGGTTTCCTCCTGGTGCTCTGTTTTCCTCCCACAATCCAAAGGTGAGCAGGTTCGAGTGAATTGGCCATGCTAAATTGCCCACAGTGTTAGGTACGTTAGTCAGGGGTAAATATAGGGTAGGGGAATGGGTTTGGGTGGGTTTCTCTTCAGAAGGGTAGTGTGGACTTGTTGGGCCAAAGGGCCTGTTTCTACACTGTAGAGAATCCAATCTAATCTAAATTATTTTCCTTGTACTGCCAGGTTTAGTAATCCCTCCAACATTTTCTTCCTAATAACATCCAGTCTTTATATTTCCACTGGACCTGAAACAGTGTCTCTGCTGTCTCTCTCTCTCTCTCTCTCTATCTCCACAGGTGCTGGAGGTCAGAGTCAAAAAGTGTAGTGCTGGAAAAGCACAGCCGATCAGGCAGCATCCGAGGAGCAGGAGAATCAACGGTTCGAGTGTCGACTCTCCTGCTCCTCGGATGTTGCCTGACCGGCTGTGCTTTTCCAGCACCACTCTTTTTGACTCTGATCTCCAGCATCTGCTGTCCTCACTTTCTCCACAGATGCTGCTAGACCTGCCGAGTTCCTCCAGCAATTTCTGTTTTCCTATCATGTCTTTTGGGCTTGGCAATGCGCGTACTCTCTTCGGCAGCTCAAGTACATAGCGCAATCATTACATTCGTCTACCGTGGCCCAATAAACAAATAAAGAAAAGGTTAAATAAAAGGGCAGGAGAATCCCTCACTGAGCTGATTTCACACCTCGCCTAATCATTTCAACAATAGCTCCCAAGACATTTACCATCAACAAGATCCTTTCAAAGTGAAGCCACGGGTGTAAACGCAACAGCCAGGTCACACACAGCAAGATCCCACATTACTCCACAGCAACTGGAGGAGGCATCAGTCGACGTATTCCCAAATTCCCTGGATTCTGGGAGGAATCTGGTAGATTGGAGACTTGCTAATGTGAAGAAGGACGGGAGACAGAAAGCGGAAATCTTGGGCCCACTTGTGGCATTGTGGTAATACCCCTACCCCTGGACTGGGAGGACAGGGTTCAAATCCCAGAATGACATCTCTGAGCAGGCTGATCAGAAAAATAGGTTAATAAAGTAAAATAGGAAACTAGAGGTCAGTTACCCAACATCTGTCGTTGGGAATACAGGAGGGTCCATAAATGAAGCTGTTTATCTTTAAATCAATGTTGCTTTCATTGATCATTATGAGCAAAGTCAGGAAGGATGACTTTGAACTTTTACGTACAACTGAGGAAGCAAGCTTATTCTTTTAGTCAGGAGACAGCAGCTCTGACGTCATGGCGTCAGCCAAGTGCTCAAGTGTTTATCATCGCGATTAAATCAGAGGCAACATTACTATCCCTCAGACAGAAGGTCAGATGCGTTCAGTCGTATTTTGAAGTCCTCAGCTCAGCTGATCATTGCAAATACGTATCACCAGTCCAGTAAAGGCATTTCTCTGTTTTTTATTAAACTGGAGAGGGTTGAGAAAAGACACAGGAGCAGAAATTAGGCCATTCGGCCCATTGAATGTGCTCTGCCATTCAATTATGGCCCATAAAAGTATCTGGAGCCCATTATCCTGCTTTCTCCCCGTAACCTTTGATTCCCTTGACAATCAAGAACCTATCTATCTCTGCTATAATATGACAGCTGTGTTCCTCTGCAACCCTGTGCTATGGAAATCATGCTATGGGAAATCATATAGAAATCATACTATAGAAATTGCACTATAGAAGATTGCGCTATGGAAAACCTGCCAATCCCCATTCAGCAGAAAGGTCGTGTTATGCAAACAACGTCCACAATTCATCAATCACATTATAACTAATTTGCGTTGGAGAAGAACTACCTGCATACTCAATGACCCAGCCTCCACAGCCTTCCGTAGCAATGAATTCCATCGATTCCCCACTCTCTGGTTGAACAAGTTTCTCCTGATTTCCCTTCGAAAAGGTCTTCCCTTTACTCTGAGGCTGTGCCCTTGGGTCCAAGTCTCTCTGACCAATGGAAACATCTTAAACATCCACTCTGTCCAGGCCGTTCAGTATTCTGTATGTTTCAAAAAGATCCCCTCCATCCTTCTAAACTCCATCAAGTATAAACCCAGAGTCCTCAAACGTTCCTCACATATTAAGCTTATAATTCCTGGGATCATTCTTGTGATCGCTTCTGGGCCTCCTCCAGGGCCGATACAGCTTTCCTGAGATATAGGGCTCAAAATTGCTCACAATACTCTAAATGTGGTCTGACCAGAACCTTCTAAAACCTCAGAAGTACTTCCCTGCTTTTGTATTCCAATTCTCTTGAAATAAATGCCAACGTTGTATTTGCCTTCTGAACTGCTGACTCATCCGAAAGTTTACCTTAAGAGAATCCTGAACTATGACTCCCAAATCCCTTGGCACTTCAGATTTCTGAATTTTCTCCCAAATTAGATAATAGTCCATGTTTCTATTCTTCCTACCAAAGTGCATGACCTCACACTTTCCCACGTTGTCCTCCATCTGCCACTTCTTTGGCCACTCCCCGAACCTGCCCAAATCCTTCTGCAGCCTCCTCATCTCCTCAATGCTAAGTGTCCCTCTACCTACCTTTGAATTATCTACAAACTTTTTGAGGTTTATAAAATCATGAGGGGCATGGATAGGGTGAACAGACAAAAGGGTCTTTTCCCTTAGGTGTGTGGGGGGGTGGGAGTTCAAACTAGGGGGCAGATTTTTAAGGTGAGAGGAGAAAGACTTAAAAAGGACATGAGGGGTTTTTTTTATATACAGAGAGTGGTTCATGTGTGGAATGAGCAGCCAGAGGAAGTGGTGGATGCGAGTACAGTTAAAATGTTTAAAAGACATTTGGATGAGTATATACATAGGAAAGATTGGGAGGGATATGGGCCAAATGCAGCAGAGGGACTAGTTTGGTTTGGGATTATGGTTGGCAAGGACTGATTGGACAGAGTGGTCTATTTCCATGCTAAATAACTCTATAACATTGTAAATTTTGTTCACCTCTGGTCCAATGCAGCCAAAAGTAAAATGATATGTTTACAATGAGTCTACACTTTATCTATCCTCCCTCTGGGCTGTAGGTTTCTCTCTCCTCATGAGTCTTTTTTCCTCTAGCTTGGGATCATTACTGTTTCTGTCTCTCTCAATCCAATTCAATGTTTGGAAATGGTTCAAATGCATGCTACCTCAAAGACAGGGCTCTCTCACAGAAGGACAGCCCAGGCATTTCAGAAACAGCTTTCTGTACTGCATGAGATGATCCTCTGAGGCTTACGTGCTTGAGTGGAGGCTGAATCTTGAACTCCTGACCTGCTGACTTGGACACAAGTGTGTGACCGCTGACTCACATCCTACACCAAACGACAATAACTTCCTGAAGTTCACTGTGGAAAATATGTCTTGCACCTCTCAGATTTCAGTCTTCCCCTGCTATGCCAGTGAAGAGATGGGAGTGTATATTGGCGGATGGGTGTGGAACATGGAACACCAGTCTCTGTACTATATGTCCTGCAGCTGGAAGATTTCAGTGACATAGGAATGCAGAGGTGACCCTTTTAGGTGGTGCAGGCCACATTTCTGCTCACTGACTGATTTTACCCTCACTACGGCGAATCAGTTAATGCTTGTATTAGATTAGATTCCCTCCAGTGTGGAACAGCCATTTAGCCCAACAAGTCCACACTAACACTCCAAAGAGTAACCCACCCAGTCCCATTTCCCCTCTGACTAATGTAGCTAACATTATGGATTATTTAGCATGGTCAATTCACCTGGCCTGTACATCTTTGGACTGTGGGAGGAAACCGGAGCACCCAGAGGAAACCCACGCAGACATGGGGAGAATGTGCAAACTCCACACAGACAGTCGCCCAAGGCTGGAATCGAACCTGTCCCTGGCACTGTGAGGCAGCAGTGCTAACCACTGAGCCACCGTGTCACCCCTGAATAAAATCAGAGAGATGATGGCCCAGTGGTATTATCATTGGACTGTTAAACCAGAGACACTGATATGTTCTGGGGACCAGAGTTCAAATCCCGCCACGGCAAATGGTAGAATTTGAATTCAACTCAAGAAAAATCTGGAATTAAGAATCTAATATGACCATGAAACCATCATCAACTGTTGGAAAAACCCATCTGGTTCGTAAATGCCCTTTAGGGAAGAAAACTGACCTACATGTGACTCCAGACCCACAGCAATGGGGTTGTCCCTAAAAATGTCCTCCGGGTAGTTAGGGATGGGCCTTGCAGGTGACACTCACATCCTGTGAATGAATAAAAATAAAGGACTCGGAATTTTGTTAGGATTTCTACTTGGAATTTTGACGGCAGTTTGGCAGAATTCCTGGTTACAGCTTCAAAGTCGTCACTCAAAGCTGTGGTTGCATTCCTGAGAATTCACAATTGCAAGAGAACCATTGGTTCCCATAGGGATCAGTGTTGAAGTTATAGTTAGGTTTTCGTCAGATTAAAAATAAATAAAACGCAACACCAGCCTAGCTGAATTATTTTTCATTAATAACATTTTACACTGGTAAATGGAATAGTTTCTATTTTAAGTTTAAGAATATAAAAGGAAAATGTAACTCCCTTCTTGGAGTACCTCCTGCTTGCCAGCAATCCCACTCCCCGATCCTCTCCATCACGCCCACTCCCTGGAGTGAGCAGTTCCACACTTTGGGACCCACAATTCCACAGCGCCAGCATCGGATTGGATCTGGATCTTGAACAGGAACGTAAGTCCACGATAGGGAAGGTGGTGAGTGAGTGAGGCAGTGGGATGTTTAGTGAGAGGGGCACAGGGAGAACAGACTGTAAGTCAGGGGCGCTAGGGCAGGGTGAAGATAGTTACTAAATGGGGCCAATCAGATTCACACAGGAAATAAAGTAAAAACAAATTTCTGCTGCATTCGATGAGATTGCATATCCCCTTCCCCCACCACCGACTTACTGCTGTTATACTGAAGCAATGTTCGGGGAGGACTTAATACAATAGTAAGTGTACGGTAAGGCTCATCTCATGTTGGTTAGGGCCATACAAATCAGAAAAGTCAGTGTCCAAGTCCCCACTCCCTAGGCCTTCAGCTCACAAAGGAAGGCTGGCATTGCCAGTGTAAGGTCAGAAATCACATGACACCAGATTATAGTCCAGCAGGATTTTTTTTGAAATCACAAGCTTTTGGTGTGTCTGCAGACTGAAACCAAAGTTGGTACGTGAGGATGAAGTAAGACAGATGAGTATGACATAAAGTGAAAGCAGATGATCGGGTGGGGCGGAGATGCAAGTGTCAGGGCTAACCAGCTGATCAGGCGTCGGGTGAATTGGACTTCGTCTGACGAAGTGACAATGCTCCAAAAGCCCGTGATTTCATCTAAACCTGGTGGACTATAACCTGGTGTGTCATGTGACTTCTGACCTTGTCAACCCAGTGCCATACTGGCACTGCCACATCACGATTGCCAGTGCTTTACTAAGGGAGTGCTACCCTCTCCTGAGGTGCCGACTTCTAGATCAGAAAAAAAAGTAGCCTAATCTGCCATCTTGGGCTGGCAAGTTAAAGATGTATGATATTATTCTGTAGAACTGGGGAATTATCCCCTTCAGCATCCTGGTCAATATTTCTTCTTACGAGGTTGGTGTGTAAAATTGTAAAATGGTGGGAGAGTGTGTGGTCCCTTTAAAAGATGGTGTTTTTTTTTCTATGTTTGACAGAAAAATGAACAGCAGCTTAAAGTGCAGCTTCGGAGAATGCCCAAATTGAAACATTTGGAATCCAACAGGCAAGCAGCATTTTAATCAAGACAACAAGTCTTTTCAAATTTAGCCAATCAATTTAAACCAAGCCCTTAGATACTAAAAATCTATCAAATTTAAATCTGACGGTATGGACAACCTTGAACCAATTCGATTATGACAAAATTAATTGGTCATCAAGGGTATAAAGATGAGCACATTTTAGAAAATTAAAGGGAAACAACTACCAACTGAAGAGAAGAAAAAAACCAACATCCGTGCATAAAAGACACCATGACATATTTAGTGTCAGACAAAAGGAATTACAGAGGAAACATCCCTTACAGCAGAATTCCCAGGGAGAACATTCCTGACACAAGAATTCGATGGAGAAAAGCATTTCTGAAAGAGAGGGTGAGGAACATTCTGGAACACACATTCGGTATGAACTCTGAGCAAATAAGTTCTGAAATTTTGTTTACATAAGTGCGGCCTGTGTTTACTGGAACAGCACACCAGTAGAATTTAATTCAGTTAGGGAATGGTTAGCAGTTGGGGGGAAATTGCTCTGTTGGTTAGTGGCTCTGTTATTTTGTCCACTGCTGTAGTAAGATAAATTAATTGTTACTTGTTAATTATAGAGTGAGTGACAGGATTCCATTTCATTTAACCACACCTTGATAAGATTTTGGAGGGGGGGGTGGGGAGGGTTGGTAAGAGGTAGGTTATATTACTTGTCACATTTCTTTATCAGATTATGAGATCAGGGGAGCTTCTCTGGGCGTTTCAATTTTAATTATCAAAGGGGTGTCGACTTCCATTTCTTAACATTATCCTGTCAGCAAAATCCCCGCCTGATCAGCCGGTTAGCCCTGACACTTGCATCTCCGCCCCACCCGATCATCTGCTTTCACTTTATGTCATACTCATCTGTCTTACTTTATCCTCATGTACCAACTTTGGTTTCAGTCTGCAGACACTCCATCACAAACATCATTTGACTGCCCTCCCCCCAACACCACTTTGCCCTCTCGAAGAAATCTCTGAAGCCTCTCAGTTCTGATCCCTCTCTTTTCTCATGTCTTTTCTTTTTGAAAAGGGCTTTATTTTTCTTTGCCATTTTAAACCACTCGAATTGTCTTGCGCGTTTAGCTTTTCAAGCATAGTTTTTAGCACATCTCTCAGCATCCATGATTCCAAGCTGGTCATTATCACATTGTTACTTGAGACCGTTCAGAGTCACAGAGGCTGACAGCATGGGAACAGGCCCTTCGGCCCAATGTAATGGAAAATGAACATTTCCTGTGAAATCTGAAAGGGAATACTTTGCTAACACTACCACCTTGCTAACGTTTTAAGTAGATAGCCTGACTTTGCTGGATTCTGTAAGCAGACAGCATGGCTTTGCGAGTCTTGCAAAACAGTCAAATTCAGCAAGAGTCAGGGAAAACATAAGCAATCATATCAACAGCAAAGGAACGAGAAAAACAATTCCATACGTGGAAAGAAGCTAGAATGTTTCCCAGCTCTTGTCCTTGAGCGTGCGATCAGGATAAGCAAAATGTATAAAAAGAATAGGTGAAAGTTGTTCAGCCCCTTACATGTGGCATCTTGCCAAGTATATTGGGCCCCTGCAGAGATTGCAATAAAGCTTTTTCTTTGCTCTTGCTAGCATTTGAATCGAGTCGATTTAATTTCCATGACACCCAGCTTGTCCATTTCACAATTAAACTAGTCCCATTTGCTTATGTTTGGTCCACATCCCTCCATACCTATCCCATCCCTGCACCTGTCCAAATGTTTCTTAAATGATGAAATTGTACTCACCTTCACCAGTACTTCTGGAAGCCCACTACCTCCAGAGACTCACTACCCTCAGTGTGAAAACATTGCCCCTCTGGACCCTTCTGTATCTCTCCCCTCACGTTAAATCTACATCCGCTAGTTTTAGACTCCCTTAGCCTGGGGAAAAGCTGTCAGCTATCTATTTTATCTACGTCTCTTGTGATTTTGTAGACCTCTATAAGGTCACCCCTCAGTCTCATGCAACGCAGGGACAGAAGCCCCACCATCCGAAGCCTGGAGGAAGAACGCCTCATCTTCCGCCTCGGAACACTTCAACCCCAGGGCATCAATGTGGACTTCACCAGTTTCCTCATCTCCCCTCCCCCTACTTTACCCCAGTTCCAACCTTTCAGCTCAGCACCGTCCTCATGACCTGTCCTACTTGCCAATCTCCCTTCCCACCTATCCGCTCCACCCTCCTCTCCGACTTGTCACCTTCATTCCCACCTCCATCCACCTATTGTACTCTTAGCTACCTTCTCCCCAGCCCCACCTCCCTCCCATTTATCTCTCCAGCCCGAAGACTCCTTGCCTTATTCCTGAAGAAGGGTTTTTGCCCAAAACGTCGATTTTTCTGCTCCCTGGACCTGCTGTGCTTTGCCAGCACCACTCTAATCTTGACTCTGATCTCTAGCATCTGCAGCACCCACTCTCGCCTAGAGGCCCCAGCCGTCCAGGGTGTCGTGTACAAATGGGCTGTCCCTTTAGCGCACATCACATTACAACAGAAACCACACTTCGTTTCCTCAATCACAGTAAAGCATTTCGGAATGCCATGGGAAGACATCGTGTAATCAAGCCTTTCTTCCTTCAGTACTTAATCCTGTCCCTTACCTGGCCTCTCTCTGGATTGCACGGTTGAACGTTTTTTAGACCGCTCCCCCCAGCTCATTCTCCTCCTGGTCAGAATCTCTTCCGGATCCCTTGTTTGTGCCTTTTTCAAGGGAAAGGCTGTCTGTGCATCGTTTTGGCTTTGTTGACAGAAAGATGACTGGGTCATCCGGAAAGGATTCACTGTTATGTGACTGGAAAAGGAGAGAGAGAGAGAGAGGGAGAGAGAGAGAGACAGACAGAGAGTGGACTTGCATTAATAAATTCTCATATTAGTCACCCAGTAGGCCGGCAAACCTCCTGATCCCCCAGGATACAAGAAGTCAGAGCAAACAGCACAACCACATCCGTCTCCATTTATAGACTCACACTGGGCTCAGACCCAAGCTGGAAAAAGTCCCTCAGTTTCCATTGCTTTGGCATACCCTGTACAAATCAGCTTCCTACACCACACCTCTCTTCGAGATACTCTCAGGCTGTGGAGCAGAACTTCATTTCTCGACAGTCATTTCGAAAAAGGAACATCTCTGCACTGAAGGCCACTATGTATCGGACAGCTCAGAAACCCTGCTGATTGATCTGCCTATGAGGCTGAAGCACTCTGAACCTACCCGTCCCATCTGACTTGTAGCCAAGGAAATAAAGTTGCTGCTTTCATTGGTGGTCATGTGGGCAGAGCACTGTGCGGGGTGGGGATGAAATATCACTCAATATACACAAACTTCCAACCTGGCAGCAGCTCAGTGGCTGTGTTGAGAGCTGGAAGGTGCAGTATAAACAGGGGCTCTCCTCCTTTCAGACCAGAACCTCTCTGTATTGGGAACAAGGTGTCGGGAGACAACGAGGATCCAGTGTAGCCTGAGGCACTGTCCACAGCAGGGTCTAACACCCCAGCCTCATCTGGCAATACCAGCCTTGCACAACGGCACTGTTAATGGATCGTGTCTGCAGTCACTGCTGTAGGGGAACTGGGCTAACTTTACAAACAGAGACTGTCTCACATAATTCTCCATACCTCCGTATGGAAAATAAACCCGCAATGATTAGGTGGTTCGGTTGATTTTTGAGCCTGGAGTTTGATTAGATTCCCTACAGTGTGGAAACAGGCCCTTCGGCCCAGCCAGTCCATACCGACCCTCTGAAGAATAACCCACCCAGACCCATTTCCCTCTGACTAATGCACCCAACAGTATGGGCAATTTAGCATGGCCAATTCACCTGACCAGCACATCTTTGGACTGTGGGAGGAAACCGGAGCATCCGGAGGAAACCCACGAAGACACAGGGAGAATGTGCAAACTCCACACAGACAGTCGCCCGAGGCTGGAATCAAACCTGGGACCCTGATGCTGTGAGGCAGCAGTGCTAACCACTGAGTCACTGTGCTGCCTGTTCTGATTGCTCTGGTCCATTGAGACTCAAGCGAAGTTGACCGTTGGGGGCTTTTATGGCACAGTGGTAGTGTCCGTGCCTCTGAGCCAGGAGGACTAGGTTCAAGTATGTAAACATGCTTGAACAGGTTAGGTAGGAAGTACCTGAAGTAGACAGTTTCCTGTCAACCTCCACGCGCCTCCACGCGCCTCCCCCACCCCCCCCCTCCCCACCCCTCCCCCCCCCACCCCTCCAAACTTCTGGACAGCAAATGTGATATCTTTCCTCAGTTTGACCGTAGATGACTCCAGGCCGGTTGCAATCTCATTGCCCTGCCCACTCCCACCTCTTCCCCCCCACCCCACCAACACACACAAAAACTCCACACACAGTCACACAAAAGCATGACCGAACAGTCAGTTAGGGATAAAACTGAATGTAGCAACTGGCACTGAACTGGGCAGGGACATCAATGGCAGGGCACCCTGCACGTGCCCTCCTCGCTGGTGCTTGGAACCTCGTGCAAACATCTCACGGACTGGTCAAGTACAGCCATACCCAACAGACCTACTGAAAAATACTGCCCAAGTCCAGGACTCTCCCTTCACCATCCCTTGGTTTGTCCTCATAGATTCTCTACAGTATGGAAACGGGCCCTTCGGCCTAACAAGCCCACACCGACCCTCTGAAGAGCAACCCACCCAGAACCATTCCCCTACCCTATTACTCTGATTAATACACCTAACCTACACATCCCTGAACACTATGGGCAAATCAGCCTGACTCATTCACCCTAGCCTGCACGGTGGCTCAGTGTTAGCACTGCTGCCTCACAGCGCCAGGGGCCTGGGTTTGATTCCTGCCTCAGGCTGCTGTCTGTGTGGAGTTCGCACATTCTCCCTGTGTCTGCTTGTGTTTCTTCCGGGTGCTCCAGTTTCCTTCTACAATCCAACCCAAAGATGTGCAGGGTCAGGTGAATTGGCCATGCTA
The DNA here is from genome assembly GCF_020745735.1 of Hemiscyllium ocellatum. Taxonomy (NCBI): domain Eukaryota; kingdom Metazoa; phylum Chordata; class Chondrichthyes; order Orectolobiformes; family Hemiscylliidae; genus Hemiscyllium; species Hemiscyllium ocellatum. The sequence continues at coordinate 15,903,391 of NC_083442.1, forward strand.
AATTGCGCGTAGTGTTAGGTGCATTAGTCAGAGGTAAATATTGGGGAATGGGTCTGGGTGGGTTACTCTTCGGAGGGTAGGTGTGGACTGGTTGGGCCAAATGGCCTGTGGATTGTGAAGGAGATGGAGTCAGGTGGCACTGAGCTATAAAAAGCGAGAGTCACCATTGACCTACCAAAGGGCTACTCCCTTGTTAGAGAGAAACATACAACTGAGCGCGGCTTTAACCCAAGGGTCAGCCCGTCTCAGGGAGAGGTTGAAAAAGAGAGTCCTTTGGGGTAACCTCAGCTGGTGCAGGAACTGAACCCATGCTGTTAGCAGTACTCTGCATCACCAACCAGCCATCTGACCAACTGAGCTAACCGAGCCCCTAGCCATAATAATGCGAATTCTCAACCTTGATTCCAGGCTCCATGAAGCTGCACAGCATCAAGTCAAACACAGGTACGGAGTGACACTTACTAATCAGCAGCCAGCACCCTTTACCTCGGGCGACTGATCAGAGCTTCACTTGGAGGGAGCCCTGACAGGACCAAGAGTGGAGGATGGAGAATTTTCTAACTAACACACCCAGAAACATTAATACACAGCTCTGGAGTAGGTGAGGTATGACTATGGATCACCTAGCCCAAAGATTTGGACACTACCACTGTGCCACAAACTCCGGGTGGGGGGTGCTGGGGGCCCTCAATATCCATCCCAGTGCCTGCCCAGGATCACTGGAAGTGACAGAGCTGGGCAAATACTAGGACTAGATACCCTTGCCCATCTGCTACGGGCTAAGAGGAGAAACTAACCCTTGCTTATCTACATACCATAGGTGCTTCGGTCCATGACAGTATTGACTGCAGTAACCACCACAATGTCTCTAAGGAGACAGCCCAGTTTCCACATTAAAGAAACTCTCCATCTGCAGCACCAACTGCAGTGGATGGTATTCCAAACCCAAAATGCCACTCAAACCTGGGCTGTGGGTCATCTCTCGCAGCAGAATTGCATTTAACACCATCTGAAACCTCCACTCTACCATCAGAAGAATAGTCCTGGTTCAGTGGAGAGTGCAGAAGAGCATGCCAAGGGCAATACCAGGCCTGGGGAAGCTACAACACAGGACAGGCAATTTAGCACAGCCAATTCACCTGACCTGCACATCTTTGGACTGTGGGAGGAAACCGGAGCATCAGGAAGAAACCCACACAGACACGGGGAGAATGTGTAAACCCCACACAGACAGTTGCCCAAGGCTGGAATCGAACCCGGGTCCCTGGCGCTGTGAGGTAGCAGTGCTAACCACTGAGCCACCGTGCCACGCCAAGGAACAGCCATGGTTTCTCCAGTCTAACCACATAATTTTGCTTGTGTTAGTTAATCATCGACAGTGGGCAGCATTCCACCTGCAGCCCAGGACTTCTTCGCAATATCACCCAGTGATAGGGACTCATGCAGTGGGCAAGGATGTGGGCTCAGGCTAAATCAAGGCCGAGGCATTTGCAATCGGCTTGAGCCAGAAGGCCCAGGGGGATGACCCATTTCGGCCTCCTCCAGTGGTCCCCACCATCACAGGCATCAGTCTTCAGCCAATTCGATTCACTCTATGCAACATTAAGAAGCAGTTGGAGCCACTGGATAATGCAAAGTGTAGTAGATTCAGATACATTTAGGACATTTAAGCAACTCTTGGATAGGCACAAGGATGATAGTAAAATGTAGGGTATGTAAGCTTGTTTGATCTTAGGACTAGAATAAAGGCCTGCACAATATCAAGGGCTGAAGGGCCTGTACTGTGTGTACTGTTCTATGTTCTAAAGTACTGAAGACCTGCGCATCAGACCCAGCCAAGCTGTGCCAGTACAGTTACACACTGGTATTTACCCAGCAATGTCCTGTCGACGAAAAGCAACACAAATCCACCCAGCCAATCACACCCTATTCAACAAACTGGGAGGAAGGTGTAATTGTCTGTCCTAGCAAGCCACACTTACACGGCAATACCCTGCTCAGTGATGCCCAGTTTGGATTCCGCCAGGGACACTCAGCTCCTAACCTCACAACAGCCCCCGGCCCACACAATCGAGCTGGGCACCAGGTGTGAGGGGAGAGTGACTGCCCTTGATCATGTGTGTGGCATCAAGGGGCATTGGCAAAATCATCATTAATAGGAATTCAGAGGGACTCTCTGTCTGTCACAGAGGAAGAGGGTGGTCACCCATCAGAGGATCAAACACCTCAGCCTCAAAAGCTCCTCAGAGTGGTGTCTGAGGACCAAACACTTGCATCAATGAGGGTCTGAAGTGGAAATGTTCACTGGACAAATGCACACTACTCAGCACCATTCGCAACTCCTCGGGTACTGAAGTAGTCCATGAGCAAACGCAGCAAAAACCGGGCAATATCCAGGTTTGGGCTGACAAACATTAAGGAACATTCATGCCACACAACTGCCAGGCAATGACCATCTCCAGTAAGAGAAAACCCAATCATCAGCCCTTGACATTCAATCATTATCATTAATTCGCCCACTATCAATATGCCGGAGGTTATCTATGATCGGGACAAGCTGTACTGATAGAATCGACGTTTCGGGCATGAGCCCTTCTTCAGGACCTGCTGCGCTTTTCCAGCAACAATTAGAAATAGCTCTGATCTCCAGCATCTGCAGTCCTCACTTCTTCCTAGCTGGACTGATACCCAAAGAGGAGTCAGATTGGACTTGAACATTAACGCTGTTTTTCTCTCTCTCTCTCTCTGCACAGATGCTGCCAGACCTACTGAGTCTCTGCAACACTTACTGCTTTTATTTCAGATTTCCAACATCTCCAAGTAGCTTGCTTTTATTACAACTATTACAAGACAACAAAAGGGATGCAATCTTGTTTTACCGCCTTCTAGATGTTTTCCGGTTCCCTGTTCAGCATGGATGCACTAGATACCCAGGGATGTCACATTCCTTTCAACTTAACATCGGAAGCCACGGTGATTGCCAATTAGAAATAGTTTTCTTTCCTTAAATCCCAGAAAGTTGCTGCTAGGAAAGCTTCTCCACATGGAATACTGGTTCACAAACTAGTCTTCAATTCACGGGAGCCTGAAGGAGATTCCTGGAGATTTCTTTAATTGCACAATGTTTGTGATTCTTCAAATACTGAAGCAGTCTGTGCTCAAACGCAGCACGATCTGGACACTATCCAGGCTTGGGCTGACAAGTGGCAAGTAACATTCGTGCCACACAAATTCCAGGCAATGACCTTCTCCGGTGAAAGATAATTTATCCATCACTCCTTGACATTCAATGCCTTACCATCATTGAACCACCCACTATCAACATCCAGGGTTACCATTTATCAGAAACTCCACTGGACTGACCATATCAATACACTAAATAAAAACAATGACTGCAGATGCTGGAAACCAGATTCTGGATCAGTGGTGCTGGAAGAGCACAGCAGTTCAGGCAGCACCCAACGACCAGCGAAATCGACGTTTCGGGCAAAAGCCATCCATATCAATACACTGGCTACAACAGGTCAGAGACTAGGAATACAGCAGCAACTAACTCATCTCCTGATTCTCCAGAGCGTCATCTACAAGGTACAAGTCAGGAGTGCGATGGAATACTCTCCACTTGCCTGGATGGGGGCAGCCCCAACAACACTCAAGAAACTCAACACCATCCAGGACAAAGCAACCCACTTGATTGGCACCACATCCCCAAATATCATTCCCTCCACCACCGCCGCTCAGTAGCAACAGTGTGTACTATCTACAGGATGCATCGCAGAAGTTCCCCAAAGATCCTCAGACAGCGCCTTCCAAACCCATGACCACTTCCATCTGGAAAGTCAAGTAGGCTGATATATGGGAGGAGAACCACCACCTTCAAGTTTCCCTCCAAGCCACTCACCATCCTGACTCGGAAATATATCGCCGTTCTTGCACCGTTACTAAGCAAAAATTCTGGAATTCCTTCCCAAAGGGCATTATGGGTCAACCTACATCACATGAACTGTAGCAGTACAAGACAGCAGTTCACCCCCACCTTCTCAAGGGGCAACTAGAGATGGGCAATAATTGCTGGCCCAGCCCGCGACACTCATCGCTCACGAGTGAATTAAAAAGACACTTGCCAAACCTCGGCTAGTGCGCCTCAAAGTTTCGTCACTGATAAGTAGTTATTTAAAGCCTTCTCATCTCCCCATTCACTCGTCAGAGCAACCAACCCCAGATAGTGTAAGATTTAAAGTCTGTTATGCAAATTCTCACAAACCTGTATTTTCGATATTCAGATAAACGCAATGTTTCTACGAAACCATTCTGAAACGAGCATTTCCGGGATGGGAAAGAGTGACACAATGGAGATAATTCAAATACTGAAAGCAGAAAATCGAGTTTTCCAAAAAAAAACAACGCAGCAGCCTTGCCATAGTGAAAGTGAAACTGGATAAAATATGATTTGAATCCATTTCTTACACCAGCAACCAAATTAGACGGGAGGTCGAGGTTCGTGTGTCACTAGGGACTGAAGCACGTGCATTCTGTAGTAAAGATGGAGGCACTTTAATAAACCCCATGAGCATCCTGGATATAAAACTGGCTGAGGGAACAGAGACACAGCTGCAATGAACAGTGGGCTTTTCTCACACAGAAAGTCTAGAGTGGAGATACACGGGGGTCCAGTATTACCACCGATGAGTTTGCAAAACTTCTGTGAGGACGACATTCTTAAGCCATAAAACTTAGAAGCAGCAGTAGGCCATTCAGCCCACTGGGTCTGCCCCACCATTCGATGAGATCATAATTGACCTGGTCCTCTTGTGAGACAGTGCAGCGTCCCTACTCATTCTACCCAGAGGGTGGTGTGTGTATGGAATGAGCTGCCAGAGGAAGTGGTGGAGGCTGGTTTAATTCCACCATTTAAAAGGCATCTGGATGGGTATATGAATAGGAAGGGTTTAGAGAGGGTATGGGCCAAATAAGACAGATTAAGTTAGAGTATCTGGTTGGCATGGACAGGTTGGACCGAAGGGTCTGTTTCCGTGCTGGACATCTCTATCCCTGGACCAAGGCCGGGTTCAAACCCCACCTACTCCAGAGGTGTTTGCTAACAACTCCGAACAGGTTGGTTATAAAGATAATTGCCAACTCTACATTCCTGCCCTCTCCCAATAACCCACAGCTCCGTTACAGGTGATCACCTCAGCCTTGAACATACCGAATGACCCAGCCCTGACAGCCTTCTGGGGTGAAGAACACCACAGATTCACTCACCTGGAGGAGTGGAAGAAATTCCTCCTCATCCCCGTCTTAAACGCTCGACCTCCCCCCCCCCTCTTTATTCTGAGAGTGTGGCCTTTGGCTTCAAGAGAACATGGACAGTACGGCAGAAGGGGCAAACACGTGACCGATGTAATTTAACACAGAGAGGTGTGAAGTGAGGAGGGACAATAAAAAAACCAACAGGTTAAAGGTTTTAAGGGGGGGGGGCGCAGTGACAGAGACACCTTGGGGGTTACACGTACACAAATCAATGAAACCAGGAGGACGGATTGGGAAAGCCATGATAACCGGGCTCCTGGGTTTTGTAAATCAAAGGACAGACCCTGCAACGGTCTTACGGGGGCAACTTTATAAAACACTGGTTCAGTCTCTAGTTGGTATTTGTTGTTCCATTCAGAGCACCACGATCTGAAGGCAAGGCTGGTAACAGGGGCGAGGAATTCTGCTCTGGATGGAGACTGGAATAATTGGTGCTCATCGCCTTAAAGAGGGTTTGGAGGGGAGTTTTTGACAGGAGGGGAATCTGGTCAGAGTCGGCTAGCAGAATCTGTTCCCTTGCTGGGAGGAACATCAACCACAGAGACCGATTCAAACTAACCAGCAAAAGGAACAGCAAGAGGCACAAAGCTTTCTTGTGTTGTATAGTTCAAACTCAAATAGTTTGATCAGGAATGCACTGCCTGAGAATACAGCAGAGGCAGATCCATTGATTTGATCTGATTTATTATTGTCACATGCACCTCGGTACAGTGTAAAGTTTTGTTTTAAGGCGGGTTAGACCATACAGTGTGCATTAGGATACAATGTTACAGCTGTAGAGAAGATGCACAGAGAGAGAGAGAGAGAGATCAACATTAGATTTTAAAATGTGAAGGTTCCATTCAGAAGTCTAATTTAAACAGCGGGGAATAAGCTGTTCTTAAATCTGTTAGTATGTGTGTTTAAGCTTTTGTATCTTCTGCCTGATGGAAGAGGGTGGGAGAGATTATAACCAGGGTGGGAGGGGTCTTTGATGATGTTGGCTGCCTTCCCGAGGCAGTTGGAGGTGTAGATGGAGCCAATGGATGCAAGATTATTTTGTGTGATGGACTGGACTGTGTTCATAACCCTCTGCAGTTTTGTATGTTCCTGCACACAGCAGTTGACAAACCAAGCTGTGGTGCATCCAGATAGGATGCTTTTTATGGTGCATCTATAAAATTTGGTAAGAGTCTTCACTGACATGCCCAATTTCTTTTGTCTCCTGAGGAAGTGATTTTGAAAAGGGATCAACAAGGAATCAAAAGGATTTACAAAACAATGGAGCAGTTTGATGGAGTCGATCCTGCTGAGGGATAGCTCGAAAGGTCTCCCTCTGTGCTTTAACTGCTTTTAGATTAGATTCCCTAAAGTGTGGAAACAGGCCCTTCGGCCCAACCAGTCCACACCGACCCTTCGAAGAACAACCCACCCAGACCCGATACGAAGTTAGGTGGACAGGCAGGTAGTACTGAGGAAGTGGGGAGGCTACAGAAGGATCTAGACAGTTTGGGAGAGTGGTCCAGGAAATGGCTGATGGAATTCAATGTGAGCAAATGCGAGGTCTTGCACTTTGGAAAAAAGAATAAAAGCATAGACTACTTTCTAAACGGTGAGAACATTCATAAAGCCAAAGTACAAAGGGATCTGGGAGTGATAGTCGAGGATTCTCTGAAAGTAAACATGCAGATTGAGTCCGTGATTAAGAAAGCGAATGCAATGTTGTCACTTATCTCAAGAAGGTTGGAATATAAAAGCATCGTTGTGCTACTGAGACTTTATAAAGCTCTGGTTAGGCCCCATTTGGAGTACTGTGTTCAGTTTTGTTCCCCACACCTCAGGAAGGACATACTGGCACTGGAACGTGTCCAGCGGAGATTCACACGGATGATCCCTGGAATGGTTGGTCTAACATACGAGGAATGGCTGAGGATCCTGGGATTGTATTCATTCGGGTTTAGAAGATTAAGGGTACACTTAATAGAAACTTACAAGATAATACATGGCTTGGAAAGGGTGGACGCTAGGAAATTGTTTCCGTTAGGTGAGGAGAATAGGACCCATGGACACAGCCTTAGAATTAGAGGGGGTCAATTCAGAACAGAAATGCGGAGACATCTCTTCAGCCAGAGAGTGGTGGGCCTGTGGAATTCATTGCCGCAGAGTGCAGTGGAGGCCGGTACGTTAAATGTCTTCAAGGCAGAGATTGATAGATTCTTGATGTCACAAGGAATTAAGGGCTACATGCAGAATGCTGGTAAGTGGAATTGAAATGCGCATCAGCCATGATTGAATGGCGGAGTGGACTCGATGGGCCAAATGGCCTTACTTCCACTCCTATGTCTTATGGTCTTATGGACCCACTTCCCTCTGACTAATGCACCTATCCCTATGGACAATTCAACATGGCCAATTCACCCTAGCCTGCACATATTTGGACTGTGGGAGGAAACCAGAGCACCCGGTGGAAACCCACACAGATTAGGGGAGAACGCGCAAACTCCACACAGACAGTCACCCGAGGCTAGCATTGAATCTGGGACCCTGGTGCTAACCACTGAGCCACCATGCTGTCCCACAGTGTTCTTGGATTAAATTCTATTAAAGCAACTTGACAACTGAAAGAGGAAGAAGGACGTTCTATTTAATACACGGAATACAACAGTCCTGTTAACTGTTCCCTCTAACTGCCACAACAAAAATAGCACCTTTATATAGCACCTTTGACTTAGCAAAACGTTCCAAGGTATTTTTATAGAAGTTTTACCAAACCAAACTTTGACACCAAATCAACAAAGGAGACAAAAAGACGTGACTTTAATCCCAAGCAATCCTCCAAATTTTTCAATGACACCAAACGCCAATTGTTTTACCATCAGACTGAGGACAGGAGGAGAAACCTGAAACTGTCAGGTCCAATGCTCCCTCGATACAAGATCAATCCCTAGTGGATTGAACAAAGATGATGTTAATAAATAGCAACCAGCATTCCAGCGGCGATACACACAACACAAGGGCAAAAAACCTGGTCCAAAAAGTAGATTTTGTTTTTTGTTTGGGGGATGGGGAGGGGGTGGGGGAGGTAGTGTTGAAATAAGAGACGGAGAGAGAGGTTTGAGAGGAAATTTCTTCTTTAGCGCCTGGACAGCCACAGAGTGTGGAGGTTATAAGTTAGCTCGCTGAGCTGGAAGGTTTGTTTTCAGACGTTTCATCACCGTACCAGGTAACATCATCAGTGAGCCTCCGGATGAGGCATGGGTGGTGTAGCCCACTTTCTATTTGTGGGTGGATGGGTGATATCATTTATGGTTCAGACAGGGAGGAAACTAGCCACCAGGATACACAAACACCAACCAGCCACCAAATGACATGACCCATTATCACTAGTATCCTTACACACAGGTGAAGAACGACACCACTTCAACTGGGACAACACATCCTTTCTAGGACAGGCTAAACAAAGACACGCAGAGGAATTTCTAGAAACCTGGCAGTCAAACCAGATCTCCATCAGTAAACACATCAATTTGGACCTCATTTACTAACCTCTGAGAAAAAGAACCAGAAATGATATCCCTTAACAGACCAAGACACATAAATAAAAAGCAGGATGGACCACCAGCGCATCACCAGAGGCTTGCTGATTATGTTACCTCGCTTGGTGATGAAGTATCTGAAAACAATCATCCCAGCCCAGCGAGCAAACTTACAACTTGAACCTCAACCTGAGCTACAAATCTTCTCAAAACCCAAGCGTGGAGCTAGGGTGGACCTGGAAACTAGAGGTCAAAGTCGGAGGAATGTAGAAATCTCCATGGACTGTCGGGGAGGGTTACTGGGTCAGATCTGTAGGACATTTGAGGGCATTCTGGCTCAGTTTGCAGACAATACAAAGATAGGTGGAGGGGCAGATAGTATTGAGGAGGTGGGAAGGCTGCAGAAGGATTTGGGCAGGTTAGGAGAGTGGGCAAAGAAGTGGCAGATGGAGGACAATGTGGGAAAGTGTGAGGTAGGAAGAATAGAGACATGGACTATTTTCTAAATGGGGAGAAAATTCAGAAATCTGAAGTGCAAAGAGACTTGGGAGTTCTAGTCCAGGATTCTCTCAAAGTAAACTTGCAGGTTGAGTCAGTAGTTAGGAAGGCAAATGGAACAATGACATTATTTTGAGAGGACCTGAATATAAAAACAGGGATATACTTCTGAGGTTATAAGGCTCTGGTTAGTCCACATTTGGAGTATTGTGAGCAGTCTTGGATCCCATATCTCAGGAAGGATGTACTAGCCCTGGAGCAAGTTCAGAGGAGGTTCACGAGAATGATCCCAGGAAAGAATACCTTAGCGTATGAGGAATATTTGAGGACTCGGAGTTTCTACTCAATGGAGTTTAAAAGATTGAGGGGGGATCTATTTGAAACATACAGACTACTGAATGGCCTCGACACAGTAGATGTTGGGAAGATGTTTCCATTGGTAGGAGATTCTAGGACCCGAGGGCACAGTCTTAGAGTAAAGGGAAGACCTTTTAGTATGGAGATAAGGAGAAACTTCTTCAGCCAGAGAGTGGGGAATCTATGGAATTCATTGTCACAGAAGGCTGTGGAGGCAGGTCATTGAGTATATTTAAGACAGAGATAGATAGGTTCTTGAGTATCAAGGGGATCAAGGGTTATGGGGAGAAAGTGGGCAAATGGGGTTGAGAACCTTATCAGCCATGATTGAATGGCAGAGCAAACTTGATGGGCTGAATGGCCTAATTTCTGCTCCTATGTCTTATGGTCTAACACGTTCTTATCAACATCGTCTGAGATTCACTATATTAAACACAGGCACAGACATCACACTCCAGAGAATTTCTCTCAGACGGTCATTAGTCTGTGGAAATCGCCTCCCGAGACCACAGTCGGGGCTCGGTCATTGAATCATACAACTCTTACAATATGGAAGCAGGCCTTTCGGCCCATCGAGTCCAAACCAACCCCCTGAAGAGCATTCTGATCAAAAACCACCCTCTTACCCTATCCCTGTAACCCTGCATTTCCCATAGTTAACCCGCCTAGCCTACACATTCCTAGACATTATGGGCAACTCAGCAAGGCCAATCCGGCTAACCTGCACATCTTTGGCTGAGTCAGGCAGATTCTTGACTGACAAGGGAGTGAAATGGTGAATGGAGAGGTGGAAAAAAGGAGTTGAGGCCACATTCTGACCCGCCATGAATTTCACGAATGGCTTGCAGGAGCGAATGGCTGGTCCTAATGCCTCTGGGTTGGCTCTTGGATGAGGCAAGGCAAGTGGATTTACTTGAACGTCAAAAAAACTGTAATATGGTAACAGGCCATTCAGCCCAACCAGTGCGTGTTGGTTTCTGGTTTCTACACATGCAATAACCCTAACCCCACACGCTAGCTCTGTCCCTTCAGTCCTATTTTCTTCAGCCATTCATCTAGAAACTACCTTTAAACATTGAGCCAGGGATCATGTCAATCACACACTCCAACACTGCATTCCATTTGTGTTTAAAAAAAGCTCTATTCTAAATATTTTAACCTTATATTTACTCACTGTAAATTATTTAAAGCATTGTGTTGGCTTTCCCCATCTCATTTCACCTGTAAATCTACCTGTCGTTTCTTTTCTGCTGATTAAAACAGACCCAAACTTGCTAAACCTCAGAAGTTAATCATGATTTGGAGATGCTGGTGTTGGACTGGAGTGTACAAAGTTAAAAATCACACAACCATAACCACTATAACCTGGTGTGGAGTGATTTCTTAACTCAAGAGGTTAAAGGTTAGTCAGGCAGAGACCAGGTGTATACTCTTTTAGTCAGTGTTATATTCGTTGGGACACATCACAAAACTCCCAACACACTATTTCTTCCCATTTAATACACCCCCAGTCAGGCACCACACCCACAGTCATATTCACACTCAAAAATGCCTGAATCAACATATAAACCATTCCCCATTCCCTAGTTGTCTTTTGTCTCAGGCATTCTTGCCAGAGCTTTCAAGGTGATAAGTGTTTGCATCTCTCCTTTTATTGCATTTCCTCGTATTTGGCAGATTCCACGAAAATTAGCAATTTAGTCTTAAAGGAACACAACATAATGAGTACTACATATTAAATAAAATGGCTTAACATACTGTCAGACTTGCCTCTGGGCTGCACCATAACAGATTGCTTTTCTTTAAGAGAAAGACCAGGCCTACTGATCATGCACAGCATCATGAAGATATACACTGTCACCATCTTTGTTTCTGAGTTAAAAATCACACAACACCAAGGTTTAGTCCAACAGGTTTAATTGGAAGCACACTAGCTTTCGGAGCGACGCTCCTTCATCAGGTGATCAAGGACTCTCTCTTGCCTTTCCCTGCAATCTACAATCAAAGAAATGTTCCACATACAAACAATCCACAGCTCCCTGCCACTTCCCTGGTGAGAATTCCTCTCAGGGTTTCAACACTGACTTGATTGACACCCATTCCTCAAATGCCAACACATTTCAAGCCTGGCTCCTTGTCAGAGGTTCCAAACCACTTCCAAAAACTGAAAGATCACATGAATGTGAAGCATTTCCTATTTGATTTGCATTTCAATGCTAATCTGGAACTGACTCAACAACCTCCGTGTTTTCAGTTGTTTCATGTTTTCAGCCTGTCTTCCACGGAACCAATTAAATTGTTTTTGCAGCACAGGGGATTACTCAATAGCAAAAGGCAATCAGCATTAAAAGCAACATTGTTAATGGGAATGTGGGTGCCATTGGCTGGACTAGTGTTCATTATCCGTCCATAATTGCCCTGGAAAAGACGTTGGTAAGACACCATTCTTGAACTGCTACCGTCCACATGGAGACACTCATCGAGCTGGTAGGAATGACGCAACAGCGATGTAGATCCAAGTCAGAATGGCATATGACTTGGAGGGGAACTTACAAACTTTCCCTTTATCTAAGACCATTTCTCATTCTCGTAACAAACATTGGTGATGCTGGATGGATTAGCTCCAATGACTGGGAGGGACCCTGGTAGAATCACTCAAGCGTGGCGTAGACAATACAACAATCCCATGACAACACGCAAACACCTTCAGGCAACTGCCTCTGTGAAATATCTTCAGGTCTCTTCTTGGTTTACATAAACACTGTGGTACACCTCACAGTCACAGGGTGTACTGTTTTACTTGAAAAACATATTAAGTTACGGCGCTTAACCGTTCTGAACAGTCACAGTCTGAGGTCAAATGCAGGTTTAATCCTCTCTGGGCCGTCAACAGCAAGACGCCCACTAAATGGATCCATGCACAATGACTCTATGATCGATTGATCCAATTTTGGAAGTCACGGTCGCTCCCGGCTCTCAAAGCTCCATACAACAAAATCAACAATGAGGAGGAGGAGGAGCATTGGCCATCAGAAGGTCACGTTCACTAGACAGACACGCTTTGACACGGAAGTTAACACATCATTGGAGAGCTCCGGCTGACACTGTGTGAATGGTGAGTGTGCCATCAGGAATGGATCTCCATAAGACGCAGCAGCAGAATCTCATCAATCTCACTGAATAGCAGAGCAGACTCAGTGGGCTGAATGGCCTCCTTCAGCTCCTATATCATAGAATCCCTACAGTGTGGAAACAGGCCCTTCAGCCCAACAAGTCCACACCAACCCTCTGAAGGGTAACCCACCCAGACCCATTGTCCCTACCCTATATTTCCACCTGACTAAGGCACCCAACCGACACATCCCTGAATACTATAGCCGATTTAGCACAGACAATTCACCCTAACCTGCACATCTTCTGGTGGCTGGGATTGGTCTGTGGGGTGGGAAGCTTGTTTGAGAAGAGAGTACAGATGGTAACCAGTGAGTAACGGTTTTCTGCAAGTTAGGGAGTTTGTGCTCTTTATAACAGTGTGCGTTACGTCTGTGAAATGTGACTGTGGGATTGTGTCAGAGAGAAAGAGGAAGTGTAAAGTACGTTCAGAACTTTCATTGATTGTTAACATACCATGAGATTCAAAAGACAAAAAGCAATCTAGCTGTAAAGTGATTTAAAAGATGTTCCTGAGATTACGTGGCCATTAACTTCAGAAATGCGTCATTAAATTTAAATGACAAAAACAGCAGTTTCTCTGTACCGAAACAACTTCTGCTAGATCCCCTCCATTTCAGCTTTATCTGACTCCAGAACAGATTCAGACAACACAGAAACAGACCCTTCAGCCCATCTCATCCATGCCAACCAAGTTTTATAAAAGCTAAACTAGTTCTATTTTCCTATGTTAGGCCCATGTCCTCCTAATCCTTTCCTCTTTGTGTACCTGTCCAAATACCGTTTAAATGTTGTAACTCTACCTGCGTTTACCAGTTCATCTGGTGGCTCAGTCCACACGCAATGCACTCACTTGTGTGAAAAAGTTACCCCTCAGGTCCCGATCAAATCTTTCCCCCTCTCACCTTAAAAATATGCTCGCGAGTTTTGAATTCCCAAACCTTTGAAAGAAAACCTTTACTATTCACCTTATCTATGCCTCTCATGATTTTATAAACCTCAACAATATTATTGCCATTTATTCTGCCTCTAGTCCACGAACAAGATGATGTCGGGCAACAATGGGTTACAATTGTATTTAATGTGCTTTCACAAAAGGCATTCCCAACGGTATATCACACTATTCCCACGGTTTGGAATGAGCTTAGACTCATAGAATCCCTAGAGTGTGAAGAAGGCCATTCAGCCTATCCAGCCCACTCTGACCCTCCAACGAGCATCCCACCCAGACCCACACTCCCACCCTACTGCTATAACCCAACGTTTCACAAGGCTAACACAGCTAGCCGGCACATCCCTGGATATTATGGGCAATTTCCCATGGCTATTCCAGCCAACTTGCACATCTTCGGACTGCGGGAGGAAACCGGAGCACCAAAGAAACCACGCAAACACGGGCAACTTCAGCCAATCTGATCAATTACAAGCAAATCTGAAAATCTCAAACAGAAGGAAAGACATTGTAGCTGCTGCGAGACTGAATCATACTCCATAAATACCACATGCATCAGTGACAACATACATTACCCATCAGATACAGAAAGAATCCCAAGCGAGGGTCAGCACCCGTCAGTAACCAGCGAGGGTCAGCACCCGTCAGGCACCAGTGAGGGTCAGCACCCGTCAGGGAACCAGCGAGGGTCAGCACCGTCAGGGACCAGCGAGGGTCAGCACCCGTCAGGGAACCAGTGAGGGTCAGCACCCGTCAGGGACCAGCGAGGGTCAGCACCCGTCAGGGACCAGCAAGGGTCAGCATCTGTCAGGCACCAGCGAGGGTCAGCACCGTCAGGGACCAGCGAGGGTCAGCACCCGTCAGGGACCAGCGAGGGTCAGCACCGTCAGGGACCAGCGAGGGTCAGCACCTGTCAGGGACCAGCGAGGGTCAGCACCTGTCAGGGACCAGCGAGGGTCAGCACCCGTCAGGCACCAGTGAGGGTCAGCATCTGTCAGGCACCAGCGAGAGTCAGCACCCGTCAGGCACCAGTGAGGGTCAGCATCTGTCAGGCACCAGCGAGGGTCAGCACCCGTCAGGCACCAGTGAGGGTCAGCATCTGTCAGGCACCAGCGAGGGTCAGCACCGTCAGGAACCAGCGAGTGTTAATATCCATCCAAAGCAGTACACTGTATGAAACAAACCACATGCCCCTTGACTCTGTGGTTGATATGCTCACAGCAATACAGCTTCGATGAAAGTCACTGAACCCAGTCACTTCTTTCCCAAGATGAGTCATTCCACCTCTGTTCACCAACAAGAGACTGCGACAAGCAACTCCTTTTCAAAGGTTGTGATTTTTGCTGGGTCTGGTTATTGAAGTATATCCTTGCTAATAACCAAATGCACAATTGGTAGATTCCCCTCCTGCTGCTTGGAGGCAGATCTTCAGTCAGAAAGGAAACTGCTGACCTACATTTTAACACCCATCTTAACGAATAATTTGTAAAAGGAATTATTTCTCCCTTCTGCAGAAGATCCACCCTCTGTTGATGCAAATACATGCATTTATATAGACACTTTAACACGCTAACAGGTCCCCTTTGTGCTGTCAGGGCTGGATGTGGTGCATTGGTAATGGCAGTGGTTTAGTCACTGATGTTCTGGGGTCATCCTTCAGCCTCCGACGCTCCAGGGAAAACAGCCCCAGCCTTTTCACCCTCTCCCTATAGCTCAAACCCTCCAACCCGGGCAACATCTTCGTAAATCTTTTCTGCACCCTTTCAAGTTTCACACAATCCTTCCGATAGAAGTGCAGAAAACGTGTTGCTGGAAAAGCGCAGCAGGTCAGGCAGCATCCAAGGGGCAGGAGAATCGACGTTTCAGGCATGAGCCTTTCTTCGGGAATGAGGCGGAGAATCGATGTTTCGGGAATGAGTCCTCATTCCTGAAGAAGGGCTCATGCCCGAAATGTCGATCCTCCTGCTCCTTGGATGCTGCCTGACCTGCTGCACTTTTCCAGCAACACATTTTCAGCTCTGACCGCCAGCATCTACAGTCCTCACTTTCTCCCGATAGAAGTGCAATCAGAATTCCAGGTAATGAATTGCTTTCTCTCTCCATGGATGCTGTCTGACCCGTTGTGATCTCCAGCATTTGTTGTTTTCAGTACAGATTCCAGCATGTGCTCCTATCCGCGTGAATCCCAAACTCCCTCTGGGTAATAAAGGCCGGCCCAGCTCACATTTGTTATCGAGTCACTGTCAGAGCAGGTATCCTGAAGCCTGGTTAAAGACACGGGTTCTAAGGCAGGTCTTAGGGAAGAGAGAGGTGGAGTGGTGCAGTGAGAGAGTTCTAGGTGGGGGCTTTGCTGTTACACCACCCACCTGGGATCACAATGCAAACTCAAACATGATTTGGAGATGCCGGTGTTGGACTGGGGTGTACATATTTAAAAATCACACAACACCAGGTTATAGTCCGACAGGTTTAATTGGAAGCACACTAGCTTTCGGAGCGCTGCTCCTTCACAATCACCTAATGAAGGAGTGGTGCTCTGAAAGCTAGTGCTTCCAATTAGACCGGTCAGACTATAACCTGGTGTTGTGTGATTTTTAACTACATACTCCAAGCAGTCAGCAGCCACACTGTATACACTGCTGCACCACCCACTGCCCCACTCTCACTTCTTCTTCTTGACCTGTCACCGTTTACAGTGCTACCTTGCAGAGAGAGCAAACCCAACTCACCCTGGGGAGGATGGAGCAGAGTTGGAAAGACAGGGGTTGGGGGTGAGGGAAAACGTTGTGGGAAGGGTGGTGGTGGGATGTTGTTGTCACAGCACATTGTTGAAGCTGTTTAAACAAGAAGAAAGCATTTGGAGTGCCAGGCGTAGAGCAAGCAAAGTCAGTAGTCAGGCCCCAGCTGGGCTGGTGTGTGTCAGCCTGGGGCAACACCTTGGGAAACAGGGTCCAATCCTTCCAGGGAACCCAGAGCAGACTCCTCCTTCATAACAGCAAAGGTGGGGGGGGGGGATTCTTGGGAAGCTGGGCATGTTCTCTGCTGAGATGGTTACAGGGGGAATGTTTAACCGGGGGTGAAGGATTTAGTGAATGGGAAGGCATTGTTTCTACTAGCAGGAAGGTTAGAACACAGCTTTTTGCTACTTGACAGGAAAATGAGGCAGTTGGCAAGGTTTCTGTAATCACATCAACACACAGCAGGGGACAGTGGAAGCAGCAATGGTATCTTACAGGATTAGATACATATTAAGGGTGGCACAGTGCCTCAGTGGTTAGCACTGCTGCCTCACAGTGCCAGGGACCCAGGTTCAATTCCAGCCTCGGGTGACTGTCTGTGTGGAGTTTGCATATTCTCCCCGTGTCTGCGTGGGTTTCCTCTGGGTGCTCTGGTTTCCTTCCACAGTACAAAGGTGTGCAGGTTAGGGTGAATTGGCCATGCTAAATTGCCCATAGCATTCAGGGATGTGTCGGTTAGGTGCATTAGGTGGGGGGAAATGTATAGTTATAGGATAGGGGAATGGCTCTGGGTAGGTTACTCTTCAGAGGATCAGTGTGGACTTATTGGGCTGAAGGGCCTGTTTCCACACTGTAGGGATTCTCCTATATATGAAGAGGCAACTTTTGCAGGGTAGTATTGAAACAGTAGGCTGCTGGAACAAATTGTGAAGAGCCAGTACAGGCTGAATGGCCTCCTTTTGGGCTGCGATGCTTTATATAAAAGTTCAACGATTAACAACAGGCAGAATGGTAATGTGTACTTGCTGTTCCACTCGGGTGTTTGCAGACTGCAGCGTATCACACAACCTGTGTATTACTGAAATCGGGGACTTATCAGGGTACCCACAAACCATGCATCCACACAGGCTGAACATGCAGCTTCCAGCACCTAACACACACACAACCCCAACCTGCAGTCAGACACAAAACTCTGCACAGAATGATCACCTGCAATGCAGGTGTATAGTCCCAGGCATGCTTCAGTGCATCATAGACAACTCCTCGGTTACATACATGGACCTGACACACATCAGATGGACAGCACTTCATAACGGCTAGATTTATGGAACATACACATGGCAGAATATCAGATAATCTGTGCATCACTCAAACTAGGAATGTGCTCCCACCATATCAAAGCCATATCTAAGTAAAAGAGCAGAATACAGGCAACAAACTATTAATTTGTTTCCCATCCCTTCATCGCCACAGACTTTCACTAACAGCTTACTCAATTCAATAACTCAGTTTTACAAACAGTAATTCTCTTCTGAAGTGCATGTGTTACCAACTTTGTCTGGTTCAAATGATCAGATAATTCAAAATATTATTTGGCCCACAGAGGGTGGGTAAAATGATCAGTAGACCCCATAGACATGGCTCAAAATCAACTCTACTTTCCTGATCACCATAAAGGCGATGCAAGGCTGGACAAAAAAAAAGCTAACAAAACATTAGATTTTACTTCCAGAAGGGAGGGAATTGCTAAGTAAGGAAATCTGGATTGAACTTTGACTGGACTTTACTTGGGGCATTTATGCAGCTACAGCTGTCAAAAAGGGTTCTCTAGAGTCGGTACATGGAGGACTCCCTCCCTCCCACAGACTCGCTCACTCACTCACTCTCCCTACCTTCCTCAGACCCTCTCACTCTCAATCCCTTCCTCAGCCCTTCACACACACACCCTCTCTCTCACTCTCCCCCAACTCTCTGGTACTCACCCTCCGTCCGAATCTCTGCCTCGCTCTCTCTCTCTCTCTGTCTGTCCCTGCGGCCCTCTCTCTCTGCTCCGGGGACCGTGAGCGAGTCCGGGGCAGGATCCCTCTCCGGCTCCGCAGCCCCTTTCCCGGGGAAGGGAGAGAGAGAGAGAGAGCTCCGGGCGAGCACCTTCAGGAGAAACTGAGCAACCGCCGGGCGCAGCGGCGTCAGGAAAATCCCCGGAAGTTTCACTCACACACACACAGAGAAAATAAACTTTCACACTCACACAGAAAGAGAGAGTAAACTTTCACACTCAGAGTGAACTTTTACACTCACAGAGAGTAAACCCTCACACTCACACAGAGAGAGTAAACTTTCATACTCAGAGTAAACTTTCACACACACACAGAGAAACTTTCACAATCACACAGAGAGTAAACTTTCAAATTCACAGAGTAAACTTTCACACTCACAGAGAGTAAACTTTCACACTCAGAGAGAAAGAGTAAACTTTCACACTCACACAGAGAGTAAACTTTCACACTCAGAGAGAGAGTAAACTTTCACACTCAGAGTAAACTTTTACACTCACAGAGAGAGTAAACCTTCACACTCTCACAGAGAGAGTAAACTTTCATACTCAGAGTAAACTTTCACACTCAGAGTAAACTTTTACACTCACAGAGAGAGTAAACCTTCACACTCTCACAGAGAGAGTAAACTTTCATACTCAGAGTAAACTTTCACACTCACAAAGAGAGTAAACTTTCACACTCATACATACAGAGAGAGAGTAAACTTTCACACACAAAGTAAACTTTCACACTCACACAGAAAGAGAGTAAACTTTCACACTCAGAGTAAACTTTTACACGCAGAGAGAATAAACCTTCACATTCACACAGAGAGAGTAAACTTTCATACTCACACATACAGAGAGAAACTTTCACACTCACACAGAGAGTAAACTTTCACACTCAGAGAGAGAGTAAACTTTCACACTCACAGAGAGAGAGAGTAAACTTTCACACACACACAGAGTAAACTTTCACACTCACAGAGAGAAAGTAAACTTTCACACTCAGAGAGAGAGAGAGAGTAAACTTTCACACTCACGGGGAGAGTAAACTTTCACACACACAGTAAACTTTCACACTCACACAGAGTAAACTTTCACTCACAGAGAGTAAACTTTCACACTCACAGAGAGAGAGAGTAAACTTTCACACTCACACAGAGAGATTAACTTTCACACTCATGGAGAGTAAGCTTTCACACTCAGAGAGAGAGAGTGAACTTTCACACTCACACAGACAGTAAACTTTCACACTCACAGAGAGTAAACTTTCACACTCACAGAGAGAGAGTAAACTTTCACACACACACAGAGTAAACTTTCACACTCAGAGAGGGAGTAAACTTTCACACTCAGAGAGGGAGTAAACTTTTGCACAGAGAGAGAGTAAACTTTCACACTCACACAGAGTAAACTTTCACACTCACGGAGAGTAAGCTTTCACACTCACAGAGAGAGAGAGTGAACTTTCACACTCACACAGAGAGTAAACTTTCACACTCACAGAGAGCAAACTTTCACACTCACACAGAGAGAATAAACTTTCACACTCATGGAGAGTAAGCTTTCACACTCACAGAGAGAGAGAGTGAACTTTCACACTCACACAGAAAGTAAACTTTCACACTCACAGAGAGTAAACTTTCACACTCACACAGAGAGAGTAAAGTTTCACACTCACGGAGAGTAAGCTTTCACACTCACAGAGAGAGAGAGTAAACTTTCACACACACACACACACACAGAGTAAACTTCCACACTCACAGAGAGAGAGAGAGAATTAACTTTCACACACACACAGAGTAAACTTCCACATTCACACATAATAAACTTTCACATACACACACAGAGTAAAATTTCACCCTCACACAGAGAGAGTAAACTTTTACACTCAGAGAGAGAGAGTAAACTTTCATACACACGTAGAGTAAACTTTCACACTCACACAGAGTAAACTTTCACTCACAGAGAGTAAACTTTCACACTCACACAGAGAGAGTAAACTTTCATACACACATAGAGTAAACTTTCTCACACACACACACACACACAGAGTAAACTTTCACACTCAGAGAGAAAGAGAGTAAACTTTCACACTCACAGAGAGAGAGTAAACTTTCACACTCATGGAGAGTAAGCTTTCACACTCACAGAGAGAGAGAGTGAACTTTCACACTCACACAGAACGTAAACTTTCACACTCACAGAGAGTAAACATTCACACTCACACAGAGAGAGAGTAAATTTTCACACTCACAGAGAGTAAACTTTCACACTCACACAGAGAAAGCTTTCACACTCACAGAGAGAGAGAGTGAACTTTCATACTCACACAGAGAGTAAACTTTCACACTCACACACACAGAGAGTAAACTTCCATATTCACACAGGGAGAGTAAACTTTCACACTCACACAGAGAGAAGGAGAGTAAACTTTCACGCACACACACAGAATAAACTTCCACACTCACAGAGAGAGAGAATTAACTTTCACACACACACACAGAGTAAACTTTCACACTCACACAGAGAGTAAACGTTCACACTCACACAGAGTAAACTTTCACACTCAGAGAGAGAGTAAACTTTTACACTCACAGAGAAAGAGAGAGAGTAAACTTTCATACACACATAGAGTAAACTTTCACACACACACACAAAGTAAACTTCCAAACTCACAGAGAGAGAGAGAATTAACTTTCACACACACAGAGTAAACTTTCACACTCACACAGAGTGAACTTTCACATACACTCACACAAAGTAAACTTTCACCCTCACACAGAGAGAGTAAACTTTCACACTCACACAGAGTAAACTTTCACACTCAGAGAGAGAGTAAACCTTTACACTCACACAGAGAGAGAGAGTAAACTTTCATACACACATAGAGTAAACTTTTACACACTCACAGAGAGAGAGAACGTAAACTTTCACACTCACACAGAGAGAGAGTAAACTTTCACATGCACACAGAGTAAACTTTCATACACACACGGAGTAAACGTTCACACTCAGAGAGAGAGAGAGAGTAAACGTTCACACTCACACACACAGGGGAGAAAGAAAGTTCTCCACCCTCGGAGATACTCTCAGTGTCACCACCTCCTTCCCCCCCCACCCCCCCAGGAGTGCATCCCACTCATTTCCTAGGGGGTGGGGGTCCAGAAGAGAAAGCCCCTTCCCTGGGGAAGCAGTGGAAATCCACTGAGAACCTTCTGAGCAAACCCCTGACTACTCCCTTCTGGTCAAACTCTAAGCAGGCTCATGTCAGCACAGCGAGATCCCTCACAGGTCTCTCCTCCCCCGATCAGATCTCAATGATTCTAAAGGAGTCATGGTTTGGAGATTCTGGTGTTGGTCTGGGGTGCACAAAGTTTAAAAATCACACAACAACCACGGTTATAGTCCCAACAGGTTTACTTGGGAGCACTAGCCAAAGGGGAGCAGACAGGCAGGAGGCTGGAAGAACACTGCAAGCCAGGCAGCATCAGGATCATCTCTCTCTCTCTGTGAGTGAGGTCAATGTTTTGGGTGTAACCCTCATTCAAAGGTATTCTCACTGGACTAGTAACTTCCGATGAAGGGCTACGGTCCGAAACGTCGATTTTCCTGCTCCTCGGATGCTGTCTGAAATGCTGTGCTTTTCCAGCAATACACTCTCAACTCTGATCTTCAGCATCTGCAGACCGTGCTGTCTCCTCACTGAGCTAGTAACCTCGCTTTCGTTGTATTGGAGAAAGTGTGGGATTTAGGATTTACTAGGAGAAGGATTGAGTTTCGGAGCCATGAGGTCATGCTGCTGTTGTACAGAAGTCTGGTGCAGTTGCACTTGGAGTGTTGTGTACAGTTCTGATCACCGCATTATAGGAAGGATGTGGAAGCTTTGGAAAGGGTTCAGAGGAGATTTACTAGAATGTTGCCTGATATGGAGGACAGATCTTATGAGAAAAGGCTGAGGGACCTGAGACTGCTTTTGTTGGAGAGAAGAAGGGTGAGAGTTGACTTATTTGAGACATATAAGATAATCAGAGGGTTAGATAGGGTGGGCAGTGAGAGCCTTTTTCCTTGGATGGTGATGGCTAACATGGGGGCGACATACATTGAGGGGATGATAGATACAGGACAGATGTCTGAGGTAGGTTCTTTACTCAGTAGTAAGGGTGTGGAATGCCCTGCCTGAAACAGTAGTGGTCTCGCCAACTTTAAGGGCATTTAAATGGTCATTGGATAAACATATGGATGATAATGGAATAATGTGGGATAGAGGGGCTTCTGATTGGTTCCACAGGTTGATGCAAATCGAGGGCTGAAGGGCCAGAATGTTCTATGTTCTATGAAACAGACCCTTTGGTCCAACCAGTCCATACTAACCATAATCCCAAACTAAACTTGTCCCACCTGCCTACACTTGATCCATATCCCTCCAACCCTTTCCTATTCATGTACTTATGTAAATGTATTTTAGATGTCAGAACTGTTTCCGAATCCACCACTTCCTCTAGAAATTCATTCCAGAAACTAACCACTCACTGCATTAGAAAGTTGTCCTTTTTAACCTGTTCTCCTCTCATCTTAAAAATATTCCCCCACGTTTTGAAAACTCCCCCACCTTAGGGGAAAAACCCTTGTTATTCACCTTATCTATGCCCCTCATGATTTATTAAACCTCCACAAGGTCATTCCTCAAGCTCCTACGCTCGAGTGAAGAAAAAGTCCCAGCTAATTCAACCTTTCATCTCATAACTCAAACCCTCAGTTCCTGGCAACATCGTGATAACTCTCTCTGAACCCTCGCCAGCTTAATTATACCTTCCATATAAAAGGGTGACCTGAACTGGCCTCACCAAAATTCTGTACAACCTCAACATAACATCTCAACTGCTTTACTGAGCAACGAAGGCAAGTCTGCTAAATGCCTTCTTATTCATTCATAAAATTTGAATAAATCCCGCACTCCCACACACAGGAAAAAGTGAGGTTGAAAGCTCTGTCATCTGGGCGTTAGCCCAGCTCTCAGAGTTCCTGACGAAGAGCTTATGCTGCGAAGGTCAATTCTCCTGCTCCTCGGACACTGCCTGGTCGGCTACGCTTTTCCAGCACCACAATCTCTGACTCTCAGGGTTACTGGTCCAGTGCCATTACCACTTCATTCCTGTCTCTGAGCCAGGAGGGCTGGGTTCATGTCCGACTTGACCCAAAAAGTGTGTCCAACTTTGAACAAGCTGCTGAGTAAAGATCCATCACTACCTCGTTACCCCTGCCTGTCAAGTCATTGTTAAGAAGATGAATTTAACATCTCGTGCAGTCTCCCCGATGGTTTCAGTCTTGCTGCTTTCGAAAGACAGGCAGCAATATTGTCATCAGATATTCCTGTTGACTGGGGAGTCAGGAACCAGGCTTCACAGATTAAGGAAACAGGAAAGTTTTAAAATAGTGATTGAAAAGTTGAAGTTCTAAATTGGAGAAAGGCCAATTTTAACGGTATTAGGCAAGAACTTTCTAAAGCTGATTGGGGGCAAATGTTCGCAGGTAAAGGGAAGGCTGGAAAATTGGAAGCCTTCAGAAATGAGATAATGAGAGTCCTGAGAAAGTATATTCCTGTCCGGGTGAAAGGAAAGACTGGTAGGTATAGGGACAGCTGGATGACGAAAGAAATTGAGGGTTTGTTTAAGAAAAAGAAGGAAGCATATGTCAGGTACAGACAGGATAGATTGAGTCAATCCTTAGAAGAGTATAAAGGCAGTAGGAGTATACTTAAAAGGGAAATCAGGAGGGAAAAAGGGGGGGCATGAGATAGCTTTAGCAAGTAGAGTTAAGAAGAATCCAAAGGGTTTTTACAAATACAGTAAGGACAAAAGGATAACTAGGGAGAGAATAAGGCCCCTCAAAGATCAACAATACGGCCTTTGTGTGGAGCCGCAGAAAATGGGGGAGATACTAACCGAGTATTTACTGTGGAAGAGGACATGGAAGATAGAGACTGTAGGAAAATAGATGGTGACATCTTGAAAAATGTCCATATTTCGGAAGAATTATACACTGAATGGTAAGGTCCTAGGAAATGTGGCTGAACAAAGAGACCTCGGAGTGCAGGTTCATAGCTCCTTGAAAGTTGAGTCGCAGGTAGATAGGATAGTGAAGGTGGCGTTTGGTATGCTTTCCTTTATTGGTCAGAGTATTGAGTACGGGAATTGGGAGGTCATGTTGTGGCTGTACAGGGCATTGGTTAGGCCACTGTTGGAATAATGCGTGCTATTCTGGTCTCCTTCCTATCGGAAAGATGTTGTGAAACTTGAAAAGGTTCAGAAAAGATTTACAAGGATGTTGCCAGGGTTGGAGGATTTGAGCTACAGGGAGAGGCTGAACAGGCTGGGGCTGTTTTCCCTGGAGCGTCAGAGGCTGAGGGGTGACCTTATAGAGGTTTATAAAATCATGAGGGGCATGGATAGGATAAGCAGACAAAATCTTTTCCCTGGGATGGGGGAGTCCGGAACTAGAGGTTTAGGGTGAGAGAGGAATAATATAAAAGAGATCTATGGGGCAACTTTTTCACACAGAGGGTGGTAGGTGTGTGGAATGAGCTGCTAGAAGTAGTGGAGGTTGGTGCAATTGCAACATTTAAGAGGCATTTGGGTGGGTGTATGAATAGGAAGGGTTTGGAGGGATATGGGCCGGGTGCTGGCAGGTGGGACTAGATTGGGTTGGGATATCTGGTCAGCATGGACGGGTTGGACCGAAGGGCCTGTTTCCGTGCTGTACATCTCTATGACTCTATGACTCCAATTAGAATAAGGAGAAATGTCTTCACCCAGAGAATGGTAAGCCTGTGGAATTCTCTGTCACAGAAAGCGTTTGAGACCAAGACATTGAACGGTTTCGAGGAGTTAGCTACAGTTCTTAAGGCTAAAGGGATCAGAGAGTGTGGGGACAAAGTGGAACCAGGTTAGTGTGGTTGGCTAGGGCAGAATGGGATTACAGTTGGATAGTCAGCTGTGATCCTATTGAATGGCATAGCAGGATCGAAGGGCTGAATGGCCTAGTCATCCTATGTTTTATGACCAAACCCCAGCCTTACATTCTGTAGCCATCTGCTGGCAGCTGGTGTAGGTTCCTTGGCACAGTGTCTCTCGGCTAGAGGACTCTACTCCCTGGCTCCACCTGACACAGAGGTGTCTTGTAACCTGACCAAACAGGTTGATTAAAAATCATTGAAATGTTGCCCCCGGGGAGGACAACTGGGATGGCATCTTACACCTAACCCTCTCCAAATAAGACATACGGGGATCCTGCTTAATGTCTCATCAAAAGATCACAGTGCTACCAGCGCAGTGCACAGCCTTCAGAAGGTGAGAATATTACCAGTGAGTCAAGGCTGACATCATTGAAATAGAATAGGAGCAAAATAAAAGCTGGAAATCCCAGCGTGTGAGAAACCCAAGCTAACATCTCGGGTCATTTACAATTGAAGGGAAATAAAACGTTCGGAGTTTCTTAAGCCAACGGCTGTGGTGGGGAGGGGTGAGAATCGAGGGGGCAGGAAGGGCAAAGGAAGGTCTGTAATAGGGTGGAGGCTAGGGAAGATTAAATACCAAAAAAAAACCCCAAACAGACAATGAGTGTGGTAATGGATACAGTGAAGAAAGAAAGGTTGTGCCCAAATGGGAATGGATGGTGACATTAAAACCCTCTGGATACAAGAGTGAAGTAAATATTTAAATAATGTAAATAAAGTTAAAAATCACACAACACCAGGTTATAGTCCAACAGGTTTATTTGGAAGCACTAGCTTTTATTTCCAATTAAACCTGTTGGACTATAACCTGGTGTTGTTTGATTTTTAACTTTGTACATCTATCCGCATGGGCGGCACAGTGGCACAGTGGTTAGCACTGCTGCCTCACAGCGCCTGAGACCCGGGTTCAATTCCCAACTCAGGCGACTGTCTGTGTGGAGTTTACACATTCTCCCTGTGTCTGCGTGAGTTTCCTCCGGGTGCTCCGGTTTCCTCCCACAGTCCAAAGATGTGCAGGCTAGGTGAATTGGCCATGTTAAATTGCCCGTAGTGTTAGGTAAATGTAGGGGTATGGGTCTGGGTGGGTTGCGCTTTGGTGGGTCGGTGTGGACTTGTTGGGCCGAAGGGCCTGTTTCCACACTGTAAGTAATCTAATCTAATCTAAATCAGCATCGCCAAAACAATGGAAATGAAGGAGTGCTACAGTCCTTGAGGAGCGGAGGAGTCTTTTTCATTTCAAAATATACTTTATTCATAAAAAAAATCTTTGTGTATGTACACCTGGTTCTAAACCGGTTGTAGAGTCATAAAAATGTACAGCACAGACCCTTCGGTCCAACTCGTCCATGCTGACCAGATATCCCAACCTAATCTAGTCCCATTTGCCAGCACTTGGCCCTTATCTCTCTCAGCCTTTCCTGTTCATATACCCATCCAGATGCCGATGACACAAAAGTCGGTGGTGTTGTACATAGTGTGGAGGGCTGTTGCAGGCTACAACAACACATTGACAAGATGCAGAGCTGGGCTGAGAAGTGGCAGATGGAGTTCAACCTGGATAAATGTGCAGTCGTTTATTTTGAAAGGTGGAATTTGAATTCTGATTACAGGGTTAAAGGCAGGATTCTTGGCACTGTGGAGGAACAGCACCATCTTGGGGTCCATGTGCATAGATCCCTCAAAGTTGCCACCCAAGTTGATAGGGTTGTTAAGAAAACATATGGTGTGTTGGCTTTTATTAGCAGGGGGATTGAGGTTAAGAGCTGTGAGGATTTTCTGCAGTTTATAAAACCCTGGTTAGACCACGCTTTGAATATTGTGTTCAGTTCTGGTTACCTCATTATAGGAAGAATGTAAATGCTTTGGAGAGGGTGTAAAGGAGGTTTACCAGGATGCTGCCTGGATTGGAGGGTTTATCTTATGAAGAGAGATTGAGTGAGCTCGGGCTTTTCATACTGAAGAGAAGAAGGAAGAGAGGTGACTTGATAAGGGTATACAAGGTAATGAGAGGCATAGATAGAGTAGATAGCCAGAGACTTTTCCCCAGGGCAGAAATAGCTGTCATGGAGGGGGGGGGGGGGGGGGGGGTTAATCATTTTAAGGTGATTGGGGGAAGGCTTAAAGGAGATGACAGAGTGGTGGGTGCGTGGAATGCACTGCCAGCGGTGGTAGTAGAGTCATTCCTGATGAAGAGCTTATCCCTGAAACGTCCTGCTCCTCAGATGCTGCCTGGCTTGCTGTGCTTTTCCAGCACCCCTCACGTTTTCCTCGTAGAGTCAGAGACGTTAGGGACATTTAAGAGACTGCTGGACAAGCACGTGGACAGCAGTAAATTGAGGGAAGTGTAGGTTATGTTGATCTTAGGTTAAGGTAGATGCTCAGCACAACATTGTGGGCTGAAGGGCCTGTACTGTGCTGTACTGTTCCATGTTCTATGTTTTAAATGTTGTAATTGTACCAGCGTCCACCATTTCCTCTAGCAGTTTGCCCCTTAGGTTCCTTTTGAATCTTTCCCCTCTCACCCTAAACCTATGCCCTCTATTTCTTGCAGTCTTTGTAAAGGTTGGGGGGGGGTGAAGGATTGGAATTTGACATTCCTGAAGTTGCGAACAACAGCATTTTCTACTCATACAGGATAATATTTATATTCATTATATGGCACCAAGAAGGTCTAATGACTGAAGGGACCCCTGGTATACTTGAACAGGCAGTCCTTGGACAGTGATCTTTCCCCACTGCCTTCAAACAACAGCCAAACCTTAACCAGACCATCGTTTGCAGCAAACTACCCAGCCTTCAGGATACGAACCACAACACGACACAACCCTGCCATGGCAACCTCTGCAAGACATGTCAGATCATCGTCATGGATACTACCATCACACGTGGAGACACTAACCACCACATTCACAGCAGGTACTCATGTGACTCAGCCAACGTCATCTACCTCACATGCTGCAGGCAAGGATGCCCGAGGCATGGGTACATTGGCGAAACCAAACAGACGCTATGGTAACGGATAAATGGATGCTAGGTAACAAACGCCAGCCAGGATGTTTCCTCCCAGTCAGGGAACACTTCAGCGGTGAGGGACATTCAGCCTCAGATCTTCAGGTAAGCGTCCTCCAAGGTGTCCTTCAAGATATGCAATAACACAGAATCGCCAAGCAGAAACTGATAGCCAAGTGTCATACCCATGAAGAGAGCCTCAACTGTGATCTTGAGTTCATGTCACACTCATGTGACCCCACCATACTGTTTTGTATCAGGAAGAATCTCCCTTACTGTTCTGTTCTGACACCATCACCTTGATCACTTGTAATGATCCCTCTCCCTTAATTAGTTTGTACAGTTTTGGATGGCTTATTACTTTGGTTCGACCCTAGGCATGCGACTCTTTTATCTATCGGGCTAATCCAGTCAAATAAAAACCAAAGGAACTGCGGTTGCAGGGGCAAGGGTTGCTGGCGGGGGAGGGGGGCTCAGGGGGTCTGGTGGCATCTGTGAAGAGAAACCTGGGTTAACATTTCAGGTCCAGTGACCCTTCCTCTGGTTTTCCTTCATGGATGGTGCCGGGTTCCTATTGGGTTTCTGTTTGTGTTCCGTGTTATTCCAGTCATTTGGTTCGTCTCCAACACCATCGTATTTTTAATTTTTTTGTAAAATTATCTCTCTGCCTCATTTGATCAGAACCAGCTTAAAAATACGGGGTAGACCATTTAGGACAGAGATGAGGAGAAACTTCTTCACCCAGAGAGTGGTGGCTGTGTGGAATGCTCTGCCCCAGAGGGCAGTGGAGGCCTAGTCTCTGGATTCATTGAAGAAAGAGTTGGATAGAGCTCTCAAGGATTGTGGAATCAAGGGTTATGGAGATAAGGCAGGAACAGGATACTGATTACGGATGATCAGCCATGATCATATTGAATGGTGGTGCAGGCTCGAAGGGCAGAATGGCCTACTCATGCACCTATTGTCTATTATCTATTATGGGTCACCCCTTCGCTTGTTACTCAGCCTTTGACATTTAATTCACGCCGTTTGGACTATAACCTGGTGTCGTGTGATTTCTGACTTTGTGCTGCTAGAAAAGCACAGCATCAGGAATTTCTGATGAAGGGCTCTGACCCGAAACGTCGGTTCTCCTGCTCCTCGGATGCTGCCTGACCTGCTGTGCTTTTCCAGCACCACACTCTCAACTCTGATCTCCAGCATCTGCAGCCTTCACTTTCTCCTAGTTGATTTCTGCCTTTGTCCACCCCAGTCCAACACTGGCACCTCCACACTACTGAGGAGTGGAAGAGTCTTACTTAGAGGTAAGGAGCCTCAGGGATAATGTGTGCGCAGATATTCACAGCGTGAGTTACTGTAGACCACTACTTTCATAGAATCCCCCCTGTGTGGAAGCAGGCCATTTGACCCATCAAGTCCACACTGATTCTCTGAAGAGCATATCCCTGTAACCCTTCATTTCCCATGGCCTACCTACCTAACCAGCACATCCCTGGATATTATAGGGTAATTTCACATGGCCAATTCACCTAACTTGCCCATCTTTGGACTGTGGGAGGAAACCAGAGCACCCAGAGGAAGCCCACACAGCTAAGGGGAGAATGTGCAAACTCGCCTGAGGGTGGAATCAAACCCAGTTCCCTGACACTGTGAGGCAGCAGTGCTAACCATTGAGCCACTGGTGCCACTGTGCCGCCATCTTCAAGCACAGACTATAAATGAGCAGCGAATGCAATAAAAACAGCAATAAAGCAGCAATACATTTTAAAATGAAATTTACTACAAGCCTTCTCTCCCCCACCAATGGACCACTATCTGTGTTTTCCCTTCACCTACTTTATATTGAGAGCAGTGATTGTGAAACCTTATTGAGTGGTGACTACAGGAGGTGGGGAACGTAGAAATCTCTATGTGCCACCGATTTATCCAATCACATTGGTTTCATTCCTCCCCACAAAATAACTCATCACAGTTAATCAGAGTTTACAGAAACCATAAAACTGCATTTTTACTGCTGTACACAATAAACTGATCTTTTTAAATCAAAAATTATTAACCAAATGTATACACATGTTTATATTTAAACATTAATGCTGCAAGAGGTCACATTTATTTGAAGCAATCTGATGTGTTTATAGTCACTGACTTCAGAGAAACGAGAACTTATCTAACTTATTATCTAATATTAAAGAAAATCGATAGTCACTTAAATCTTGTTTCAAAAACCACATTGCTATTACTCGTACTTGTGATGATTCATGCCACACATATGAATATACACACATGCACATATATAAATCCCTGCTACATGAAAGATGTCATTAAACTTGAAAGGGCTCAGAAAAGATCTACAAGGATGGTGCCAGGTTTGGAGGGTTTAAGCTATAGGGAGAGGCTGAATTCAAGTTTAACAACATCTTTACTATAGAAAGACTAGAATTGAACACAGTATTCCAAAAGTGGCCTCACCAATGTCCTGTGCAAATTGATATGCCAACTCCTATATTCAACCCACTAACCAATAAAGGCAAGTTTACCAAGCACCTTCTTCACCAGCTTGTTGAACTGTGAGTCCACTTTCAAGGAACTATGAATCTTTTCCCCAGGTGTCTTTGTTGGGCAACACTCCCCAGGGCCCTACCATTAAAAATCCAGTCCTGATTTACCCTGCCACAATGCAACACCTCACATTTATCTAAATTAAACTTCATTTGCCGCCCCTTGACAACAATTCAACTTTGGGAAATTCCCTTCACACATTATACAAGTCCCTTTGACAACAATTATGATCTTATCTCATCATAATTTCCATGTTTAACACCAATCTATATTTACTCAGTTGTTTTCGCTGTTTGCAGTTTCATCCATTCCTCACAGTTAACTTTTGAGTCATACCTTCTGGGTTCAAGTCTCACTCAAGAGACTTGAGACCATCATTTGAGATTTGTAGTGCAGGACTGAGTGAGTGCTGTCTTTCAATGGGATATCAAACCAAGATTTGGAGGTGCTGGTATTGGACTGGGATGTACAAAGTTAAAAATCACTCAACACCAGGTTCTCGTCCAACAGGTTTATTTGGAAGCACTAGCTTTTGGAGCGCTGCTCCTTTATCACAGTGGCACAGTGGTTAGCACTGCTGCCTCACAGCACCAGAGACCCAGGTTCAATTCCCGACTCAGGCAACTGACTGTGTGGAGTTTGCACATTCTACCCGTGTCTGTGTGGGTTTCCTCCGGGTGTTCTGGTTTCCTCCCACAGTCCAAAGATGTGCAGATGCTAAATTGCCCGTAATGTTAGGTAAAGGGGTAAATGTAGGGGAATGGGTGGGTTGCGGGTCGGTGTGGACTTGTTGGGCCGAAGGGCCTGTTTCCACACTGTAAGTAATCTAATCTAATCATCAGGTGGCTGTGGAGTATAAGATCATAAGACATAGAATTTATAGCAAAAGTTTACAGGGTGATGAAACTGAAATGATATATTGAAAAAGACCTGGATCGTTTGTTAAGTCTCTCATCTTTTAGAATGAATCTGTTGGTTTCAGTTCTTTCCTTTTTTTAAAGTTACATCCTCAACTGAACTTTAACAACAGGTTCCATGCCGTCTCAGATAATGCATTGAAGTGTGAGGTGCCCTGTGTGAGGCTGTCTGTGCTCCAATGTTCAGACTGATTCTATTTCCAAAAAAGGGATTTACAGAATCTTACATGGATTCATGCAGTTTTTGAGCAAAATAAAATATAATTCTATAAGTACAAATTCACCCCACAAACTTATGTGTGTGTGTGTGTGTGTGTGTGTGTGTGTGTGTGTGTAGTGCAGAGGAGTCACCTGTAGTGTGGCATGAACCCAAGGTTCCAGTTGAGGCCATCCTTATGGGTACTGAAGTTAGCTATCAGCCTCTCCTCGGCCACTTTGCGTTGTTGCTTGTCCCGAAGTCCACCTTGGAGGACGGTCACCCAAAGGTCCGAGGTTGAATGCTCTGGACCACGAAAGTGTTCTCCAACTGGGAGGGAACACTCCTGTCTGGTGATTGTTGTGTAGTGTCCATTTATCCATTGCTGTAACCTCTCACCAATGTACCATGCCTCAGGGCATCCTTGTTTGCAGCGTATGAGATAGACAACTTTGGCTGAGTCACATAAGTCCCTGCCATGTACAAGGTGGGAGGTGTCCCCACTCGTAAAGGTGGCATCCATGTCCACACTCTGACACGTCTTGCAGCGAATACCATGACAGGGTTGTACGGTGTTGTCCTGAAAGCCAGGCAGTTTGCTGCGAACAATGAAGTGTTTGAGGTTTGGTGGTTGTTTAACAGTAAACAGTGAAGGTATGGAGGAAGGTCTTGGTGAAGTGCTCATCCTCACTGATAATGTGTTGCAGGTCAAGAGGAAAATGGCATAGTTTTTCGGCTTCTGGGAAGTACTGGACCCTCTCTTATACACAAGCTCCCTCTCACACACTCACACCCTCTCACTCTCTCACACCCTCTCACAGAGTCACACCCTCACACACACCCCTACACTGCTCAGCCCCCTGCCCCCTCCACATTCGTAAAGATGGGTTTATGCCCAAAGCATTGACTCTCCTGCTCCTCGGATGCTGCCTTACCTGCTGTGCTTTTCCAGCACCACCCTCTATGACTCTGACTGTCCAGCACCTACTGCACTTTGTTCTTTAATCTGTATGACCTCGTATGTTTTGATCTGCCTGTGCTGCTAGCAAAACAAATCTTTTGACTGTTCTTGAGTACATGTGATAACAATAAATCAAATCAAATCAATTCAAAGAAGTATGTGCTTGATGCGAAATGTTGTAAATTTTGGTTTAATATTGCACAACATCAGGCTATAGTCCAATGGGTTTATTTGGAAGCACTAGAATTGGAGTGCTGCTCCTTTGTCAGGAAACTGTAGAGCAATATCATAAGACACAGAATTTACAGCAAAAGATCACAGTGTCATGCAATTAAAATGATCCATATAACATTTTATAAATTACTATTTTGAAAATAGAACCAGTCTGACTCAAGACTGGGATACATGTGGGCGCCAAGGAGGGAGATGAGGCGTTATTCCTCCAGTTGGTAGGTAGATTTGATTTGGCGGTGGAGGAGGCCCAGGACTTGCATGACCTGCTTTTCTTTATAACTCAAGCCTTCCATTTTGGGCAACGCGTTTCAAGTCTCCTCTGAACCTTCTCCAGCTTCATAATATCCATCCTGTAACAGGGCAGTCAGAACTGGGCTAGAGGAGGTCTCGCCCATACCCCATATAACCTCAGCATGACTTCCCAGTTGCACACAAAGACAAAGGCACTCTCCAGTGGTCCCTGATGATCCTTTTGCTGATCAGAATGTTCTTCTTGAGTTTCCTTCTCCAGAATCTCCCCCTTGTTTGCAGAAGGCATGGTGTGACTGGTTTTTACTCAGAAAGGGTCTTTTTTTAATTTATCAATTAAAAGTCGCAGCTTACAGGGAAACAAATTGGTTCCCTTCAGGTTTGAGATCTTTTGTGCTGCAGAACAGAGGCAGCAAATACTCCTCCAGCAGTCTGATGGTTTCTGCTAAAGTACTCACATCGCCCCAAGCTTCAGCTACCTTCGAGCCACTCATAGAGATGTACAGCATGGGACCAGACCCTTCTGTCCAACTCATCCGTGCTGCCCAGATATCCAATCCTAATCCAGTCCCATTTGGCTCATGTGCCTCTCAACCCTTCCTATTCGTATACCCATCTTTTTAATGTTGTATTTGTACCAGCCTCCACCACTTCCTCATGCAGCTCATTGCAAACATGTACCACCCTCTGCGTGAAAAAGTTGTCCCTTAGGTCTCTTTTATATCTTTCCCCTCTCACCCTAAACCTATGCCCTCTAGTTCCAGACTCCCCCACCCCAGGGAGAAAACCTTGTGTATTTATCCTATCTATGCCTCCCATGATTTTATAAACTTCTATAAGGTCACCCCTCAACATGTAATTTTATTTTGGCAGGCAGGAAGCCTTTACCATTGATAATTGCTTACTACTCCACAGATCAATCAGCTACCTGTTACCAGACAAAGCTCCATTCATACATACCCCTTGACTCCATTTTGTCTGCAAACTCTGGTTTCCAGCTTCTGCAGTCCTCCCTTTTGCCTAGTTGATTATAACCTTACTGCGAATTCTCTTGCAAGGATGCCTACCTTGAAGATGCTGGCCTCCTCTCTCCACAAGAATCTCAGTGAGTCTCTCTCTCACTGCATCTCCTCTGCCCTGAAGTTCTTCAACCATTCCAAAAAGGAAGAAAGATCCTATGAGGAGGCATGGGTAGCCGTGGCTGACGAGAGAAGTTAAGAAACATATAAAGTTAAAAGAGAAAAAGTATAACATAGCAAAGATAAGTGGGAAAACGAAGGACTGGGAAGCTTTTAAAGCACAACTGAGGATTACTAAGAAGGAAATAGGCAGAGAAAAAATGAGGTACGAAGGTAAACTGGCCAAAAATATAAAGGAGGATAGTAAAAGCTTTTTTAGGTATGTGAAAGGCAAAAAAATGGTTAAGACTAAAATTGGGCACTTGAAGACAGAAACAGGGGAATATATTACACGGAACAAAGAAATGGCAGAAGAATTGAATTGGTACTTTAGATCTGTGTTCACTGGGGAAGACACAAGCAATCTCCCTGAGGTAACAGTGGCTGAAGGACCTGAACGTAAGGGAATTTATATTTGCCAGGAATTGGTGTTGGAGAGACTGTTAGGTCTGAAGGTTGATATGTCCCCGGGGCCTGATGGACTACATCCCAGGGTACTGAAGGAGGTGGCTCGAGAAATCGTGGATGCGTTGGTGATTATTTTCCAGAGTTCGATAGATTCAGGATCAGTTCCTGCGGATTGGAGGGTGGTTAATGTTGCACCACTTTTTAAGAAAGGAGCGAGAGAGAAAGCAGGAAATTATAGACCAGTTAGTCTGACCTCAGTGGTGGGAAAGATGCTGGAGTCTATTATAAAGGATGAAATTATGACACATCTGGATAGCAGTAACAGGATAGGTCAGAGTCAGCATGGATTTATGAAGGGGAAATCATGCTTGACTAATCTTCTGGAATTTTTTTGAGGAGGTAACTCTGAAGATAGACAAGGGAAATCCAATGGATGTAGTGTACCTGGACTTTCAGAAAGCCTTTGATAAAGTCCCACATAGGAGGTTAGTGAGCAACATTAGGGTGCATAGTATTGGGGACAAAATACTAACTTGGATTGAAAATTGGTATGCTGACAGGAAACAAAGAGTAGTGATAATCAGCTCCCTTTCGGAATGGCAGTCCGTGACCAGTGGGGTACCGCAGGGATCAGTGCTGGGACCGCAGCTTTTTACAATATATATTAATAATATCGAAGATGGTATTAATAGTAACATTAGCAAATTTGCTGATGATACAAAGCTGGGTGGCAGGGTGAAATGTGAGGAGGATGTTAGGAGATTACAGGGTGACCTGGACAGGTTAGGTGAGTGGTCAGATGCAAGGCAGATGCAGTTTAATGTGGATAAATGTATGGTTATCCACTTTGGTGGCAAGAACAGGAAGGCAGATTACTACCTAAATGGAGTCGTTAGGTAAAGGGGCAGTACAAAGAGATCTGGATGTTTTTGTACGCCAGTCAATGAAGGCAAGCATGCAGGTACAGCAGGTAGTGAAGAAGGCTAATAGCATGCTGGCCTTCATAACAAGAGGGATTGAGTATAGAAGCAAAGAGGCTCTTCTGCAGCTGTACAGGGCCCTGGTGAGACCACACCTGGAATATTATGTGCAGTTCTGGTCTCCAAATTTGAGGAAAGATATTCTGGCTATTGAGGGAGCGCACCGTAGGTTCACGAGGTCAATTCCTGGAATGGCGGGACTATCTTATGTTGAAAGATTGGAGCTACTGGGCTTGTATACCCTTGAGTTTAGAAGACTGAGAGGGGATCTGATTGAGACATATAAGATTATTAAAGGATTGGAGACTCTGGAGGCAGGAAACATGTTTCCGCTGATGGGTGAGTCCCGAACCAGAGGACATAGCTTAAAAATAAGGGGTAGGCCATTTAGGACAGAGATGAGGAAAAACTTCTTCACCCAGAGAGTGGTGGCTGTGTGGAATGCTCTGCCCCAGATACAGTGGAGACCCAGTCTGTGGATTCGTTTAAGAAAGAGTTGAATAGAGCTCTCAAAGATGGCGGAATCAAGGGTTATGGAAATACTGATTGAGGATGATCAGCCATGATCATAATGAATGGTGGTGCAGGCTCGAAGGGCAGAATGGCCTACTCCAACACCTATTGTCTATTGTCTACTGAAACAGACTCGCTACCACAGCCACATTTGCTTACTCTTTGCTACCTTCTCCCCAGCCCCAGCCCCCCCCCCCATTTATCTCTCCACCCTGGAGGCTCCCTGCCTCTATCCCTGATGCAGTTTAATGTGGATAAATGTATGGTTATCCACTTTGGTGGCAAGAACAGGAAGGCAGATTATTACCTCAATGGAGTCAAGTTAGGTAAAGGGCTTTTGCCCGAAATGTCGACTTTCCAGCTCCTCGCATGCTGCCTGACCTGTTGTGCTTTTCCAGCACCACTCTGATCTAAACTCTGGTTTCCAGCGTCGGCAGTCCTCACTTTTGCCTTACAAACTAAGCTTCCCTACCACTTGAGCAAGCAGCTGTGTAAACACCACTTACAATGAGTGTCAGGTCGCCTGCTTTTAAAGCATGCAACAATCCTTGTTCTGTAAAACAGTTCCCTTCCCGTTTCATTCCACAGGTAAAAACAAGGACTGCCAATGCTGGAAACCCGTTTCTAGATTAGAGTGGTGCTGGAAAAGCACAGCGGGTCAGGCAGCATCCGAGGAGCAGGAAAATCGACGTTACGGGCAAAAGCCCGACATCAGGGATAGGGGCACAGACTTTACAAAATTCTGTGTTTCTTTCTAATAGCTCCATGATAAATCTCTGGGGTTGCTTGTGTCAGTGTACTGGGGATCGACCTTGAGACACACCTTGACAATGCGTCGGACTGGCAATCTGCAGCATCATAGTCAAATCAAAACTTCACGCAAAACAAGAGATGTACACCTGGCACTCCCTGTGCAGATTGTATGAGCTCTCAGGCAATTTCTATCTTGATCATTGTTTTGGGAGACTAAGCAGACCCAGAGCAGCGTAGGCTCCCTCCCTTGCTGCCCCACACCCCTTCAGCCTGACTACACTTTTTTTATTGTTGTCATGTGA
Organism: Hemiscyllium ocellatum; assembly: GCF_020745735.1. Taxonomy (NCBI): domain Eukaryota; kingdom Metazoa; phylum Chordata; class Chondrichthyes; order Orectolobiformes; family Hemiscylliidae; genus Hemiscyllium; species Hemiscyllium ocellatum. The sequence continues at coordinate 15,941,247 of NC_083442.1, forward strand.
ACAGGCCTGGAATCTTCTGGAAGGACTCCTGCCTGACTTACTGCATTTGCTCTGCTTTTCCCTAGCACTGCCAGACAGACAGTGCAATCTCTGAATAGATTCCGATGAGAAATGGAGTGAACTGTTAAGAAAGAGCTATGTACCATACTGTCTAATTAATCAAATAGCTACTGATTCTTGGGTAGGCTCCCAATTGTTCTTTATGCTCAACATGTTCCATGGAATTCAGACACCTTTAGGGCAAATCTTGCTGAACAACAGGCCATTGTTCCTCAGTGGAATTTGAAGAAAATGATCTTGTTTGTTAATGATTGGTTATGAATGGGGTCAGTGGAAGTTCTAGTCCTTGTTAATATTTAACCTTCGAAACAGACGGACCATTATCACCTTCTTTTCTCAAGGCTTGTAGAAGTGAACTTAATCAATGCACGATGTTCACCATTACTACTTTGTCTGGTATTGACGCAGGGGCTCTCAGAGGGGATGTTGTGGGGCAGTGGTAGTGTCTCGATCTTTGAGCCAGGACCACCAGAATCCAAGTCCTGCCTACTCCAAACATGGACGAGGACTGCCAAGGTGTTAAGGGTTTAGGTGGAGAGGAATTTGTTAAATGTGTGCAAGAACATTTTCTGGTGCAGTATGTGGATGTACCTACTAGAGAAGGTGCAAAACATTACCTACTTTCGGGAAATAAGGCAGGGCAGGTGACTGAGATGTCAGTGAGGGGGCACTTTGGGGCCAGTGAACGTAATTCCACTGGTTTTAAAATTGTGATGGACAAGGATAGACGGGATCTAAAAGTTAAAGCTCTAAATTTTGACGGTACGAGGCAAGAACAGAACTTATCCAGTGCAAAGCGATGTCAGCGCAATGAATGAACATGGAAACACACCACTTCACTATGCTTGTTTCTGGGGGTCATGACAAGGTGGCCGAGGTAAGGCCTTGTGTCAAGCTGTGATCACAGTTTTACACACACACACACACACACACACACACAATGAGTTTTACATGGATCAAAGGTTTGCCTATCTACAGTAAGACTCAACTGTCGTGACCAACAGGAATTGCACAATGCGTGTAGATTGGTTCCAAGTTTTGCTCATCAGGTTGTATTTGCACTTCCTGTGCTGTCACTGTTGGCACCAGCGAGATATTGATGGGTGTGAGATATCTCAAAACTCTTGCAGGATAGGGACAACATTTAGCTGTCAAGAGTGTGATGCTGGAAAAGCACAGCAGGTCAGGGAGCATCCGAGGAATGGGAAAATCGACGTTTCGGGCAAAAGCCCTTCATCAAAAGCCCTTCTTGATGAAGGGCTTTTGCCCAAAACGTCGATTTTCCTGCTCCTCAGATGCTGCCTGACCTGCTGTGCTTTTCCAGCACCACACTAATCTTGACTCTAATCTCCAGCAACTGGAGTCCTCACTTTCACCTATAACACTTGGCTGCTCCAACCTATGCTGTCTCACTGCAGGACACTTCAGCAAGTCCCATTTCCACAACCATTCCCATTAAACCTGCTCATTCCCATTCATTCCTGTTCAGATCCTTTTCTAATTCCTGTTTGAATGTCCCAATTGAACCAGCCTCCCCCACACTCTCAGGCAGTACATTCCAGACCCTAGCCACTCGCTGGGTATCATTTTTTTCTTACGTCATCAACAGTTCTTTTGTCGATCATCTTATATGGATGTCCTTTGTTTTGCAACACTTCTGCCAGAAGGAACACTTTGTTGATTGGGCAAGGATCAATCATTTTGGTGGTGTTATCATTAGCTCACAGAAGTGGAAGGTTCCTGGTCACCAATGTAACCAACATTCCATCTGCCTCAGACAGGGATTCCAGTTCCTGAAATTCTTGCTAAATAATGCACTATCACACTGCACTGACTGAGCTTTGACTTGGATGCTCAGCTGTTACTTCACTCCTGACTATGTAATATTCTATATGTAAACACTTTGATTAGATTCTGGCCTGTAACACATTCCATGTCAACATATGTTGCTGCATCCTGGATTGTGGATATTATTAAGCCAGAGAGTGTTCAAAAGAGGTTTACCAAGATGCTGCGAATCACCCTCAGTGTAAAGTTTGATTTATAAAGAAAGACTGCATAGGCTGGGACTTTTTTCACTGGAACGTAGGAGGTTGAGAGGTGATCTTATAGGGGTTTATAAAATCATGAGGGGTATGGATAGGTGTCTTTTCTGTAGGACAGGGGATTTCAAGATGAGGGGGGCATATTTGATTAGATTAGATTACTTACAGTGTGGAAACAGGCCCTTCGGCCCAACAAATCCACACCGAACCGCCGAAGCGCAACCCACCCAGACCCATTCCCCTACATTTACTCCTGCACCTAACACTACGGGCAATTTAGCATGGCCAATTCACCTAACCTGCTCATTTTTGGACTGTGGGAGGACACCGGAGCACCCGGAGGAAACCCCACGTGGAGAATGTGCAAACTCCACACAATCAGTCGCCTGAGGCGGTGAGAGAAGAGAGATTTTTAAAAATGCAGGAGAGGTACATGTTCTTTTTTAAAAATGGATGGTTCGCGTATGGGATGCACTTTGTGGGGAAGTGGTGAGTGTGGACACAGTTGCAACATTTAAAAGTTATTTGGATAAGTACATGAATAGGAAATGGTTTGAAGGGATATCAGCCGAGTGCAGGCAGGTGCGACTAAGTTTAGTTTGGGATTATGTTCGGCATGGACTGGTTGGACTGAAGGGCCTGTTTCTGTGCTGCATGACTGCATAACTTTATGAATCTATGGAAAGTTGACTGGGGGCAGATGTTTGCAGGTAAAGGGAGGGCTGGAAAATGGGAAGCCTTCAGAAATGAGATAACGAGAATCCAGAGACAGTATATTCCTGTCAGGGTGAAAGGCAAGGTTGGTAGGTGTAGGGAATGCTGGATGACTAGAGAAATTAAGGGTTTGGTTAAGAATAAGAAGGAAGCATATGTCAGATATAGACAGCAGTAATCGAGTCAATCCTTAGAAGAGTATAAAGGCAGTAGGAGTATTCTTAAGAGGGAAATCAGGAGGGCAAAAAGGAGACATGAGATAGCTTTGGCAAATAGGATGAAGGAGAATCCAAATGGATTTTACAAATACATTAAGGACGAAAGGGTAACTAGGGCAGGAATAGGGCCCCTGAACGATCAGCAAGGCGGCCTTTGTGTGGAACTGCAGGAAATGGGGGAGATACTAAATGAGTATTTTGCATCAGAGTTCACTGTGGAGAGGGACATGGAGGATGTAGAATGTGGGAAATATATGGTGGCATCTTGAAAAATGTTCATATTACAGAGGAGGAGGAGCCGAATGTCTTAAAATGCATGAAGGTGGATAAATCCCCAGAACCTGATCAGGTGTACCCTGGGCTAACTCTGTGGGGAGCTAAGGAAATGGTTGCTGGGCCCCTTGCTGTGATATTTGCATCATCGATAGCCACAGGTAAGATGCCAAACGATTGGAGCTTGGCCAGCATGGTGCTACTATTTAAGAAAGTTAGTAAGGAAAAGCCAGGGAACTATTAGACCAGTGAGCCTGACATCAGTAATGGGCAAGTTGTTGGAGGGAATCCTGAGGGACAGGATGTACATATATTTGGAAAGGCAAGGAAGCCGGGGGAGGTGTTGGGGTGGGGGGAGGTGTTGGGGGCAGGGGGAGGTGTTGGGGTGGGGGTGGTGATGGGGGTGGGGGGAGGTGATGGGAGTAGGGGGAGGTGTTGGGGTGGGGGGAGGTGTTGGGGCGGGGGAAGGTGATGGGGTGGTGGAGGTGTTGGGGTGGGGGGAGGTGTTGGGGCGGGGGGAGGTGATGGGGTAGGGGAGGTGTTGGTGGTGGGGGGAGGTGTTGGGGGTGGGCGGAGGTGTTGGGGCAAGGGGAGGTGTTGGGGGTGGGTGGAAGTGTTGGGGGTGGGGGGAGGTGATGGGGTGGGGGGAGGTATTGGGGTGGGGGGAGGTGTCCGTCTACCTCGTTTGGATAATCGAGTTTCCCTTGTATATAAATTATTTGGATGTGAACGAAGAATATATAGTTAGTAAGTTTACAGATGACATCGAAGTTGGAGGAAATGGACAGCAAAGATTAAAATGCAATCTTGATCAGATGGGCCAATGGGCTGAAGAGTGGCAGATTCAGTTTAATTTAGATGAATGAGAGGTGCTGCATTTTGGTAAAGTGAATCAGGACATAACTTATACACTTAATGGTAAGGTCCTGGGAGTGTTACTGAGCAACAAGACCTTGGAGTGTAGGTTCATAGTTCCTTGAAAGTGGAGTCACTGTTAAATGGGATATTGAAGAAGGCTTGGTTTTATTGGTCAGTGAATTGAGTATAGGAGTTGGGGGAGGTCATGTTGCGGCTGTACAGGACATTGGTCAGACTACTTTTGGACTATTGCATGCAATTCTGGTCTTCCTCCTATAGGAAGGATGTTGTGAAACTTGAAAGAGTTCAGCAAAGAATTACAGGAATGTTGCCAGATGTGGAGGATTTGAGCTGTAGGGAGGGGTTGAACAGACTGGGACTGTTTTCCCTGGAGCGTCAGAGGCTGAGGGGTGATCTTATAGAGGTTTATAAAATCATGAGGGACATGGATAGGGTAAATAGACAAGGTCTTTTCCCTATGTTGGGGGCATCCAAAACTAGGGGACATAGGTTTAAGGTGAGAGGGGAAAGATTTAAAAGGGACCTAAGGGGTAATTTTCACACAGAAGGTGGTGTGTATATGGAATGAGTTGCCAAAGGAAGTGATGGAGGCTGGTACAATTGCAACATTTAAAAGGTATCTGGATGGGTATATGAACAGGAAGGGTCTAGAAGGATATGGGTCAAATTCCAATAATGGCCTAACCAATATTCTGTACAGCTGCAATGTGACCTCTTAACTCCTACACTCAATGCACTGACCAGTAAAGGCAAGTGAATCAAACATCCTCTTCACTATCCTGTCTACCTGCAACTATTTATAGTATAGGTATATAGCAGTGTATAGTGCTGATGTATGTAGTATACTACAGTTCATAGGGCTGTATGTCTTGTATATGAGTATACAGCAATGTATAGTGCTGCATATCTGTAGTATTTGTGTACAGCAGTACACAGTGCCGCCTGTCTGTAGTATGGATATACAGCAGTATCCATTGTTGTATACTTAGGGTATGGATATGTCCAGAGGATGGATTTATCTTTTCAGGTAAGATGTGTGATCAAGGTGTTTTGATGTTGAGGAGATCCCTTGGTGGTAATGACACTTGCTCCATTATCCAGGGTGTTCATATTAATCCTCCAGGGACATGGGTTTGAATCTCATCATTAGGGATTGACTTCAATAAAAACAGGGAATTATCTAGTAGTGTCCATGTAACCAGTTAATTGTAGCGACACCCTCTCTGGTTCATTAATGTCCTTTAGAGAAGGAAATCTGCTGTTCTTATCTGGTCTGGCCAACATGTGACTCCAAACCCATCGCAATGGGGTTGATGACACCACTCGTGAATTTCAAAAGCAATTTGCAAGCAGTGGCTGTCCTGGTCGGAGCAGAGTTTCCATCATATGATGACTGACGTCACAGTTACATGACAGGATACCTCAGCTGGGTCCTCATTAATCCACATCTCAACGGTATGTTCCAGGCCAACCTGTGACACAACCCACCAGAGTCATGGGATATTTGTAAACATGAGATTTTGAGAATCGGCCTCCCTCAGATAAACATTGTAACTGAGGAAACATGTATCACATTGTACTGCACAGGACTCATTCTCCAGTTTTCACTTCCGATATAGAGTCTGTTAACACACCGTGCAGACTGTGATCACTATTGCTGTATTTTTATAAGCCCAACTGCAGCTATGCAGAGTGTGTCCATTCCAGAAATGTGTGTGTGTGTGTGTGTGTGTGTGTGTGTATGTGGGTGTGTGTTGCCTTTTATATATTGCAATGACAAAAATGCACAGACATAACATACCGAAAGCACACAATAGCCAACACAATTCAACAAAGCTGTGGACCCACTACAGAGGTACAGATGCAGTCTGTGCCCATGTGGAGCAAGACCTGGACAATTTCCAAGTTTATTGGTAAATAACAACCGTACCACACAAATGCCAAACATTGACCACTTTCAATAAGAGAGATATTCATTGGCATTCAGTGGCATCACCATTACTGCATCCCCTCTACAATCAATGTCTTGTCTGGTGTCATTGACCCTATAGGGAAAGAAGAGGGTGGATCCTGAAAGATAGTTCCCTGATCATGGCTGTCAAAGTCATTTGGCAGAATGCCTCATCGCCAGAGCTTAAGGACAGGCTGTAAAACATAGTTTGACTGCTGATGGGATAAACCCTTCCTATCAGATCCTTCCCCTATGCCCAGAACTTCACCTCCTCTACACATTGCACTTGAGGTGGCTGTGGTGGGGAAGGAATTGCTGCCCATTTCCTTGTAGAATCTGCCTTTGGAAAGAGGGTTTGGAGAAAGAGGCAATGGTTTTTGTCAAGGTTTGTCCTGAGCAACTCCATGACACAAGATTCCGTGCTCTACGGGAGGCAAACATTAACTGCAACTTGAAAACCATCAACTCTATGAATTATGTTCCTTAATCTGCTTGAATCTTGTTGATCTTTCAGTACAAGGACTTATCCTCAGATGAGTGAAGCCAACTCATATACTCCAAGATCTAGAATCATGTACAGAGGGACAAACTAAAGCTTGGGGTGGCTCTGTCTGGGGTGCAGTGGGGAAAGGGCACTGTCTTTTGGCCACAGTTTAATAAGCATCTGAAAAGTGTTTAATCTCTCTGGCTCAGTACTTTATAAATCATAAATGTTGTGTAGACCAAGAGAATTTAAAATGTATTGAGACACCTCAAAGTGGAACAGGGAGGATAGAGAAAAGTTTACTTCCATTGTGTTTTTGGTGATTTCCAATTTGAAATATTTTGCCCTCAGGCAATTAATGTGGCACGGTGGCTCAGTGGTTAGCACTGCTGCCTCACAGCACCAAGGACCCAGGTTCAATCCCAACCTTGGATGACTGACTGTGTGGAGTTTGCACATTCTTCCCGTGTCTGCGTGGATTTCCTCCGAGTGCTCAGGTTTCCTCCTACAATTCAAAGCTGTGCAGGTTAGGTGAATTGTCCATGCTAAATTGCCCATAGTGTTCAGCGATGTTTAGATTAGGTGCATTAGTCAGGGATAAACATAGGCTAGGGGAATGGATCTGGGTGGGTTCCTCTTTGTAGGGTTGGTGTTGGCTGAAGGGCCTGTTCCTACACCATAGGGATTCTATAATCAGTATGTTGTAAATATTATTGCAATCATATTGAGTGAAACATGTACAACATAGACAGGTTGAACTTTATTGCAATTTCTTTTTACAAATGTTAAAAAATGAATATCTTTTGAAAAAGAAAACCAGCTGGAAACATCCTTCTAAATATTGTGCTTACAAGAGCAGGTCAGAGACGGAGAATTCTGTAGAGTATAACTCACCTCCCGACTCCCCAAAGCCCAAGACAGGAGAGTGATGGGATACAATCAACGTCCTTGGATGTCCAAGCTGTAAGCTATTTCAAAGCTCATACTATTCACAGAGTGATGAGATTGTGCCTTTGAGAGATGGTGTTCTGTCCTGTTTCACCTGTGGAGAGGTGTTGTCACAGTGGTGCTGAAATGTCTCCTTCAGACAGCCAGTTGGTGAACAGCTTTGGGTTCTTCCTGGGTTTTTTTTTAAGTTAAAAGCAACATGAGTGGGCAGGGTCAGGCTCACAGAGACAGAGATTCTGGTTTTGCTTTCAATTAGAGCTGAAAGTTTGAGTTCTCTAGAGTGAAGTCTTAGGCAGAGAGGCCTCCTCTTAAAAATCAAAAGGGGAAGATTGTTTCTTTCAATGTTTCTTTTGACTGGAGTGGAGAGAGACAGCATGTCAGAATGACAACAGTGTTGCTGAATTTGCCTTTGCCAAGGGTGTGTTTATCAGATACTGCACGTATTGGAACAATTGATGATTAGTGGTTAAATAATACATTGTCTTGTTAAGTATTTCATTAACTTGTTAAGTTATACTAATTCTTCTTTTTGTTGTATTTAAACTGTGTTGTAAGAATAAAGGTGATTTAGAGACACACAGTCACAGAGTCTTACAGCATGGGAACAGGCCCTTCAGCCCAGCTTGCCCATGCCAATTAGTTTCACAATTAAACGAGTTCCATTTGCCTGACTTTAGTCCATATCCCACCATACCTATCCCATCCCTGTACCCGTCTTAAATGATTAAAGGTTAGTGGTGGAGCATTTGAATGATATCTGGAACACATACCTTTTAAAAACATAGAAAAGGTCGGGTCTAGTCTGGTCCATAACAGCTAAAGCTATGCACGGGAGTTTGTTTATAGAGCTACACTTCACTTGTTTGGCTGGCTTCTTTATTTTAATTTGCAAAGTACACTTTATCCATAAAAATATCTTTATATACATACATAGTGACCAAAGCAGTTAGGTTCTTGGTGGCTTGCTGAACAGTAATTGGCTTGCTGAAAGAAGACAGAGGGTGGTGGTTGATGGGAAATGTTCATCCTGGAGTCCAGTTACCAGTGGTGTACCGCAAGGATCGGTGTTGGGTCCACTGCTGTTCATCATTTTTATAAACGACCTGGATGAGGGCGTAGAAGGGTGGGTTAGTAAATTTGCAGACGACACTAAGGTCGGTGGAGTTGTAGATAGTGACGAAGGATGTTGTAGGTTACAGAGAGACATAGATAAGCTGCAGAGCTGGGCTGAGGGGTGGCAAATGGAGTTTAATGCGGACCATTGTGAGGTGATTCACTTTGGTCAGAGTAACCGGAATGCAAAGTACTGGGCTAATGGTAAAAATTTTGGTAGTGTAGATGAGCAGAGGGATCTCGGTGTCCAGGTACACAGATCCTTGAAAGTTGCCACCCAGGTTGACCGGGTTGTTAAGAAGGCATATAGTGTTTTAGCTTTTATTAATAGAGGGATCGAGTTCTGGAACCATGAGGTTAGCTACAGCTGTACAGAACTCTGGTACGGCCGCACTTGGAGTATTGTGTACAGTTCTGGTCACCGCATTATAAGAAGGATGTGGAAAGCTTTGGAAAGGGTGCAGAGGAGATTTACTAGGATGTTGCCTGGTAAGGAGGGGAGGTCTTACGAGGAAAGGCTAGGGACTTGAGGCTGTTTTCGTTAGAGGAAAGAAGGTTGAGAGGTGACTTAATAGAGCCATTTAAGATAATCAGAGAGTTAGATAGGGTGGACAGGGAGAGCCTTTTTCCAAGTATGGGGACGGGGAGCACGAGGGGGCATAGCTTTAAATTGAGGGGTGATAGATATAGGACAGATGTCAGATATCTCTTTACTCAGACAGTAGTAAAGGTATGGAATGCTTTGCCTGCAACGATAGTAGATTCACCAAGTTTAATTGCATTTAAGTCACCATTGGACAGACATACGGACGTACATGGAATAGTGTAGGTGGGATGGGCTTCAGATTGGTATGACAGGGCGGCGCAACATCGAGGGCCGAAGGGCCTGTACTGTGCTGTAATGTTCTATGTTCTGCACAGTAGCATATGAAGAAACAAACAAATTTTGGAAACAAAACTGCTAGAAAAACTCAGCAGGTCCGAAAGCATCTCTCCACCCTGGAGGCTCCTGCCTGCATTTCTGATAAAGGGCGTTTGCCCGAAATGTTGATTTTCCTGCTCCTTGGATGCTGCCTGACCTGCTGTGCTTTTCCAGCACCACTCTAATCTGGACTCTGAAAGCATCTATGGTTACTTACTAAGGGTCACTTGAGCTGAAATGTTAACTCTGATTTCTCTCCACAGATGCTGCCAGATCTGCTGAGCTTTCCTAGCAACTTCTGTGTTTGTTTTCGATTTACTGCATCTGCAGTTCTTTTGGTTTTGAAACAAACATTGGAGTTCGACTCTATCCAGCAAAAAAAAACCTAAGGCATGTTTGGCTGTTTTCACACAATCTCAGGGAGTGAGATGAATCCTCTCCGTCTGCACTGTTTAGTTGCATGACCATTTCTGGTTTTCACTGGTTGTCGCAGTTGACTGGGTGTTCCCAATCATAGCTATGCCATGATATCACGATGGGGGAGGTGAGGGGGGCGGGAATGATGCCAAGAATGATGTCAGCCAGTACAGAAATTGAAGTCGGGCTGTTGGTATCGTGGTGCACAGTTCTTGGTCCATTGGCCTTCCTCCTTGCACAGATGATTGCTTTACCAGAGAGCTTTACAACCTTTCACTGACAGGGACTGGATAATTCTCCCTGTGTAGCTTCCAAACACTCAATGAAGATGGGAGGGCAACATTTTCCTTTGAACTGGAGCATTTTTCTGTAGGATTGATCGGTATCCGTGCAGATTAATCTTTAATTCCTGGAAGACTGCAAGGGAATCCAGGGATGTTGGGAAACCTGAGTTGACACTCTGAATGTTCATGACAGGGTGGCTCAATGGTTAGCAGTGCTGCCTCACAGCACCAGGGTCCCAGGTTTGATTCCAGCCTCGGGTGACTGTCTGTGTGGAGTTTGCACATTCTCCTCACGTGTGTGTGGGTTTCCTCCCACAATCCAAAGACTGGCCTTGCTAAATTGCCCATAGTGTTAGGTAAATTAGTCAGAGGGAAATGGGTCTGGGTGGGTTACTCTTCAGAGGGTCGGTGTGGACTGGTTGGGCAGAATGGCCTGTTTCCACACCGTAGGAAATCTAATCTAATTTGTAGCTAAGGGTGATGTACCTCCACCCTCTTTCCTTTCACATTTAACAGACAAAAAGGAGTTGGGGGTGGGGAAGGGGGGTGATTGAGGACGGTATTGTTTCATTTCAGAGCATGGCTCCTGCATTGTCCTGCCCCATTTGATCGACAGCTCCGGCTGAGTTTACTGACTCTCCCAAGCTTGGCTAAGCCCCCTGGCATGTGCTAGTGAGTCAGCCTCACACACACACAGACAGGGGCACAACACCCCAACAGAGGCCAGAAATGACATTTACAAAGAGAAATCAACAAAGCACACTCTCAAAACCAAGAGAGCCAGCCCCTCCACTTTATCTTCCCTCCCATCCCCTTTAAATGTGTGTGTGTGTAATTAATTTATGTCCAGATGCAACTAGTAAACTATTGCAAAGCGCCACTCCATTTGCAGACCGCAGGGTTCCTTAAATAGTCCTGGCAACAGGGAGGGTGGGTGTTGATTGACAGCTACAGCCACTTGAGCAAAAGGGTCTGCAGGCTAGTCTCTGAGAAGTTGGAATGGTGAGGGCAGATTTGCCTCCATTGTATTAGAGCCATTATTTTTGTATATTAGAGACGTGTAAACCGGGGCTCCATTGTGTTATATAAAACAGAGGGAGGCAAAAGGTAAGCTAGTCTTTTTTTAAAAAGGCAAGACGGCACATCAGAGAGAGATAGCCTTCTGAAACTGTCGCTGGTCTATTTTTAAACGCATTTCGCCCTGCTGCAACTTTACAGCTGATCTACTTTTTGACAGGGAGATAATTTGCAAAGATTCCCAATATTTGCAAAAGGCAATGATTTCTCACGAGGAGTTGCGATTGACAATTGCAGTGTTAACACCCTGGCGTCGTCTGTTAATGTAACTTAAATCGAGATTGGCAGGAATTAATGTCACTTTAATGTTTGGAAACTTGCCTCAACAGCAACTCAGGGAGTGGACTGACCCCCCCAGAGAAAGCGGCGTTGGATTGAAGACTCTCCCAAGGGTTGGGGCTGCGTTTGGAGTGAGTTTCTGTGCCGGGACACGAGCTTTGGAAGGCAAGAGGAGAGAGAAGAGTGTGGGTGACCCTAACAGACCAGCAGCAGAATGAGTTCCAAGCGGACGGTACGCTCGTATTCTGCCAACGGCCGCTATTCTTTGGACATCAAGGAGGAAGATGAGCCTCCATCCAGGGGAGAGGCCAGTCGTAACTACATCCTCAATGTTCGGCCGGAGAGCAGGTGAGAAAGAAAGTTAAAATCAAGCTGCCAGCTCACCTCAGGAGGCTACTCAGCCCCTCTAACCTCCCCCCATCCACTTCCAACTCCTGAAATAACAAATGGGAAGGGGTTGAACCACCCTCCCTCAGGGGGAACCCGAGTAGAAGTTAGAAAGGGTCAGTAAAAACGTGGAGAATTGACATTTTTCAAATTGAGACGATGTCCTTGATGATGAGCCCCAGCTGCCGTGGTACCCACTGGTCTCCAGGGTGCCAGCCGGGTGCTCCGTCTTGTGTGGATGTAACTGTGAAAGAGGGGTGGGCACTCAGGCCCAAGGGCCAGCTCCAGAGCCGAGGCTGAGTCCATTCCTTCTCTGATGGTTCATCTGTCTGGACCCATCATGAGCCCTCGCTCCACCATTACCTTCCTGTTCCACAACTATATCTGCTTGGAAAAGTTCAGTGACGCTCTGCTTCCCACCTTCATTCATTCCGGGGGGAGGACTGGGCAATTAGAAGTAGTTTAGTTTATTCGTTCACTGGAAATGGACATCGCCGGCTGGGTCAGCATTTATAGCCTGTCCCGAGTCACGTTTGAGAAGGTGGGGGTGAGCTGCCTTCCTGAACCACAGTAGGCCACACAATCGATGTTAGGGGAGGTGATGGCTGAGTGATACTATTGCTGGACTGTGAATCCAAAGTCCCAGGCAATATTCTGGGAATGAGTTTTGAGAAGATTTGTAGCTCAGGTTGAGGCTCTGGATGTAGGTTTGCTCACTGAGCTGAAAGGTTCGTTTTCAGACGTTTCATCACCATACTAGGTAACATCATCAGCGAGCCACCACTGGTGGTGTAGCCCACTTTCTATTTATGTATTTAGGTTTCCTTGGGTTGGTGATGTCATTTCCTATGGTAATGTCAGTTCCTGTTCTTTTTCTCAGGGGTGTGGTAAATGGGATCCAAGTCAATTGACTTGGATCCCATTTACCATACCCCTGAGAAAAAGAACAGGAAATGACATCACAACAGGAAATGTGGTTACCAATCCAAGGAAACCTAAAAACATCAATAGAAAGCAGGCCATGCCACCTGTCCTTCATCCGGAGGCTCACTGATGATGTTACCTAGTATAGTGACGAAACGTCTGAAAACAAACCTTCCAGCTCAGCGAACAAACTTATATCCAATGTTCTGAGAATCTGGGTTTGAATCTCACCAGGGCAGATGGTGGAATTTGAATTAAACAAAATAATCTGGGATTAAGAGCCTAATGGTGACAATGAAACCATCGATTGTTGGGAAAAAACCCACCTGGTTCACTCATGTCCTTTAGGGAAGGAAATCTGCCATCCTTAGCCGGTCTGGCCTTCATGTGACAGGTCATAAATATTGGCCCAGCAAATGATGCCCACATCCCATTTATTAATTAAAAACAAGTCACAGTGCCCTTCGGGGGGAGTTCTAGGATTTTCTCCCAGGAACAGCGATATACAGTATTTGCAAGTCAGGATGGGGAGTGACTTGTGAGGGGAACTTGCAGGAGGTGGTGTTCCCATGAATCTGCTGCCCTTGGTCTTCTAGATGGAAGTGGCCGTGGGTTTGGAAGATGCTGTCAAAGGATTTTTGGTGAGTTTCTGCAGCACATCTTGTTGAGAGTACACACTGGTGCTATGACAGAGCGTCGCTGGAGGAGGGAGTGGATGTTTGTGAATGCGGTGCCAGTCAAGTGGGCTGCTTTGTCCTGGATGGTGTCAAGCTTCTTGAGGGTTGTTGGGGCTGCACCCATCCAGGCAAGTGGGGAGTATTCCACCACACGTGTAGTCCTGTTGTCAAGGCAATCACCCCATAGCAGTGCATCCATTCTCTGCCTGAACTCTAAGGGTACAGTGGGTCTGGAGGGTGGGGTTGGAGAGTAGTTAGCCTTGCCAGTCTAGGGCAGAGATGGTTGAGGGAGTTAGGGGGTAAGTTGCAGGCAGTGGCCGTGAATCTGTGAAAAAACGCAAGAAACAATGCGGTGTTGTGGGGTAAAGGCAGGGGAATTGGGACAAGGTCATGACGCTAATTCAGAGAGTCAGTTCGCACATGATGGGCCGAATTCCTCCCCATAACAAATTGTTCGCCGTCTCTATGACTCTGTGAAGTTGGATTTACCCCTGAACTCAGTTGTGTGGGGGTGTGTAGAGTTGTTCTTTCAGTATTTTTCTGGAGCGTCAGAGGCTGGGGTTGACCTCATAGAAGTTTATAAAATCATGAGGGGTATGGATAAGGTAAATAGACAAGGTGTTTTCCCTGGGGTGGGGGAGTCCAGAACTAGAGGGCATAGATTTAGGGCGAGAGGGGAAAGATATAAAAGGGACCTAAGGGGCAACTTTTTCACACAGATGGTGGTGCATGTATGGAATGAGCTACCAGAGGAAGTGGTGGAGGCTGGTACAATTACTGCAATTAAAAGGCCGCTGGATGGGTATATGAATAGGAAGGGTTTGGAGGGATATGGGCCAAAAGGACTAGATTAGCTTGGGATATCTAGTCAGCATGGATGAGTTGGAGTCGAAAAGCCAGTCATGCAGCATCCAAGTCGTGGGAGAATCGAAGTTTCGGGCATAAGCCCTTCATCAGGAATGAAGCCCTGTTCCTGTGCTATATGGCTTTATGACTCTATGACACTGTCAGGATGACAGACTGCCAATGGGAAAACTGGGCACCAAATCCCGTTGTTACATTTTGGAGAGAAGGGAGAGGGGCAGCCACCATGTGGGAGTACAGGGATCCTGGCCGGTGGGGGTGGGGGGGGGGGAGAGAGCAGAGTGTGAGATGGTGGGGGCAGTTCGGCACACGTTTTGACAGATAGACCCATTCCTGTCCATCCTGACCCATGAGCAGGTCCTATCCACCATCGACAGGGCACAAGTCAGGAGTGTGACAGAATACCCTTAAAGAGGCACTCTACTTGCACAGAATCATTGAAGTCATGAAGGGCTCATGCCCAAAACGTCGATTCTCCTGCTCCTTTGATGCTGCCTGACCTGCTGCGCTTTTCCAGCAACACATTTTTAAGCATCAATACTACCTCACCAATCATGCCCATGCAATCGATGCTGAGTCCACTTTTGTTTGTCATTTATATAAACGATTTGCATGAGAATATAAGAGGCATGGTTAGTCAGTTTGCAGATGATCCCAAAATTGGTGGTGTAGTGGGTAGTGAGGAAGGTTATCTAAGATTACAAAGGGATCTTGATCAGTTTGTGGAATTGTATGAAACAGATAGTTGCATGATGGGAAAACTAGCCAACCCCTGGTTGTAACGCAACACAAGTTAACAAAGGTCAAAGCATTGCTAACCTCAGCTTGATGTAGGCTAAGTGCAAGAAAATTCTTTCACCTCAGTAGACCTCGGCAGGGTTTGACTAGCTGGCTGCATGTAAATTCTGTTGTACTGACTAAACCACAAATTGGGTCAATGGGCTGAGTGACTGGTGGAGTATAATTTGGATAAATGCAAGATAATGCATTTTGGTAAAACAAACAAGGACAGGACTTACACAATTTAAAAATAGGACCTTAGGTAGTGTTGTAGAACAAAGAGACTCAGGGCTTCAGGTGTGTAAACACATTGATCTGTCTTTCCCACATTTTTGACTACTCACAATTCACAAGAGGCTACTGGGACAAAGTAAGTCTCTCTCTCTCTCTCTCTCTCTCTGTCTCTCTGTCTCTATCTCTCTGTCTCTATCTCTCACTGTCTCTCTCCCTCTCTGTGTCTCTCTCTCACTCACTCTGTCTGTCTGTCTGTCTCTATCTCTGTCTATCTCTCTCTCTCTGTCTGTCTGTCTGTCTCTATCTCTGTCTATCTCTCTCTCTCTGTCTCTGTTTTTCTCTCTCTCTGTTTTCCTCTCTCTCTCTCTGTCTCTGTTTCTCTCTCTCTCTTTGTCTCTGTCCCTCTTTATCTCTGTCTCTGTCTCTGTCTCTCTCTTTCTTTCTCTGTCTGTCTGTCTCTCTCTCTCACTATCTCTGTCTCTATCTCTCACTGTCTCTCTCCCTCTCTGTGTCTCTCTCTCACTCACTCTGTCTGTCTGTCTCTATCTCTGTCTATCTCTCTCTCTCTCTCTGTTTTTCTCTCTCTCTCTCTCTGTCTCTCTCTGTGTCTGTTTCTCTCTGTCTCTGTTTCTCTCTCTCTCTTTGTCTCTGTCCCTCTTTATCTCTGTCTCTCTCTCTCTCTCTCTCTGTCTCTGTTTCTCTCTCTCTGTCTCTCTATTTCCATTGCTCTTGATAATTCTATCCCTTTTACCCTCTTTTTGCTGGTTCACCAGCTGATTCTTTCACTATTTATCATCTTGAAACCTTTCAGCCATTGAAAATCTCGACAGGATTGCCTTGCTCTGTTTTATAAAGAGCTTGCAGCTTTTTGTAACCTCCCCCCCCCCCCCCCCCCCCCCACCCCCGCATCTCTCAGCATTCTTCTTGTGTAAACTTTCCGTGGCTTTAAGATATTTCGCTATAATGGGTGTCCCAAGTCTCGGGTAATATCTCGACAGTTTAAAAAAAATCTTGTCCCACACCAAATCAACATAATTGACTTCCCTTTATAATGACTTAGAGAGAAGGCAGATGGGTAATATATTAGAACTAGTGATCTCAGGATCATGGGATTGCTATGGGTTTAGACTGTGACATGGTTCATAGGTGAAATCTGAATCCAATTAATAAGCCTGGGGGATAAAAGCTAGTCCACTCATAATGAGGTAACCACTGCTGCTTGTTATTAATAACCATCAGGTTCACTAATGCACATGGGGAGTGAAATCTGTGTACTTACTTGGTCAGGCCCACGTGACTCCAGGCCCACAGCACTGTGGTTGACCCTTCACTGCTCTGTGAAGTGTCCTCACTGTTCAAAGGCAGTTAGAGATAGGCGCCCAATGCTGACCTTGGCTGTGGCAGCCACACCCCATGGGAGAATAAATGGCTCTCATTTATGGCAGACCCTTGCGACACTGAGGGGTCTGGAGGGCCTGGGATGTGAATCACAAGAGGATTAGTATGCAGTTGCAGCAAGTGTGATCGGGGAAGTACGTGGTGTGTTGCCATTTATTGCAAGGAGAACAGAATGTAAAAGTAGGGAATCTTGTTACTAGAGACCGAATTTGAAGGAACACGTGCAGTTTTGGCCTCCTTATTTAAAAAGTTTATGGTTACAATAGAATTGGAACAGAGGAGGCTAACTCAGTTGATTGACGGAATGAATTCCTATGGTGAAAGGATTGACAGACTCTGCCTCTCTTTTATATCTTTCCCCTCTCACTCTAAACCTATGCCCTCTAGTTCTGCACTCCCCGACTCCAGGGAAAATACCTTGTCTATTTACCCCATCCATGCCCTTTATGATTTTATAAACCTCTATAAGGTCACCCCTCAGCCTCCGACGCTCCAGGGAAAATAGCCCCAGCCTGTTCAGCCTCAAACCCTCCAACCCTGGCAATGTCCTTGTAAGTCATTTCTGAACCCTTTCAAGTTTCACAACATCTTTCCTACAAGGAGGAAGATCAGAATTACACACAATACTCAAACGGTGTCCTGTGCAGCTGCAACATGACCTCCCAACTCCTGTACTCAATGCTCTGACCAATAAAGGAAAGTATACCAAACACCTCCTTCGCTATCCTGTCTACGTGCGATTCTACTTTCAAGGGGTTATGCCCAAAATGCTGACTCTCCTGCTCCTCAGATGCTGTCTGACCTGCTGTGCTTTCCCAGCATCACCTTTTTCCACTGACTCTCCTACAACTGCAGTCCCTACTTTCTCCCTGTTCGATTACTCTTATCTTCCTAAATACATGTGCATTATGCACCTTAACTACCCCTCATAGAACCAGATTCCAAATTCTACCAAAAACAGAAATTGCTGGAAAAGCTCAGCAGGTCTGGCAGCATCTGTGAAGAGAAATCAGAGTTAACGTTAACTCTGATTTCTCTTCACAGATGCTGCCAGACCCTCTGAGCTTTTCCAGCAATTTTTGTTTTTGTTTCTGATTTACAGCATTCACAGCTCTTTTGGTTTTTATCCAAGTTCCCTGGCTAAGTAATGTTGTCAATACTTGCTTTTGTGTTCACAGTCTTTGCTTATATTAATTCCCTCACTCCTTAATCTCTCTTTCTGCACTCACTTTACCTCTCTCTTGCAGTCTCTGCATTTGACAAAAGCCATTTAATCGTGCAGTCTATCTGTGAAACTCTGAAGTTTTAGATGTAACTTCTGTAATCTTGCCTGGTTGCTTCACCTGCATTTTCTCTTTGTTGTATTTGAGATAGAAGGTCTTGTATTTTGCATGCTTCCCCTGCTGGTTCGATATTTCATCAGCCACTTTCCCAGCCAGTTAATCCAAGTTTGTTCCGAATTAGAAAATGATATAATTTCCTCTTCAATATCTTTGCTTTGGATTCCATTTCTTTTGATCTACTTTCAGTGTGAAAAATTTGAGTGCATGTGTGTGTGTGTATAAGTCTGTGTGTGTGTGCATGTATAAGTCTGTGTGTATGAGTGCGTGTGTGAGACTGTGTGTGAGAGCTTTTGTATGTGAGGCTGTGTGTGAATCTGTGTGTGTGTGTGTTTGAGTATGTGTCTTTACATGTGCATCTGTGTGCGTGTGTGTCTGTGTGTGCACATTTGTGTGTGTATATCAATGTGTATCTATCTTTGTGTGTATCTGGGTGGGTGTGTATTTGTGTCTCCCTGTCTTTGTGTATATCTTGTTTGTGCATCTGCGTGTGTGTGTGTGGGTGTGGCTGGGTGTGAGCCGTAATTTCACAGTAATACCGATCAGCTACGTTTGCTGTCAGTAGTGTCTCTCTGGTGATGCTATTGCTTTGGGTTCACAAGGTTTGGGGTTCAAATCCCACTCTCGGGCGTGAGCGTATCAATCCAGGTTAATGCTCCAGTGCAGTACTGAGGCAGTGCGGCACTCCCTGAGGTGCCCTCTTATGGGTGGGGTGTGAGCCTGAGACCTCTCAGGGGTTTGTAAGAGATCCCTTGGCATCATTTTGAAGAAAAGAAGAGGCAGTTACTGACTAATAGTTACACCTTAAGATTATCTGTGTATTAGTGTAAAAAGTGAGGTCTGCAGATGCTGGAGATCAGAGCTGATGAAGGGCTTATGCCCGAAACGTCGAATTTCCTGTTCCTTGGATGCTGCCTGACCTGCTGCACTTTAACCAGCAACACATTTTCGTATCTGTGTATTAGCACAACTCTGTACAGGATCTAAGTGATGAAAGTTTTATTTACTCTCTGGCTGGGTCAGCATTCATTGCCCATCCCTAACTAGACAAGAATGAGCCGCATTGCTGTGGGTCTGGAGTTACGTATAGACCAGACTGGGTAAGGGTGACAGATTCCCCACCTTTTAATGGACCAGAATTTTTCTGATCTGAAACGCTGATTCTCCTGCTCCTTGGATGCTGCCTGACCTGCTGTGCTTTTCCAGCATCAGGAAGGAGTGAATGGGATGCTAATCAATTCGGCTGCTTTATCCTGGATGCTGCTGGGTATTTAGAATCCTTAAGTGACGATAAGTGTGGAATTCTTGTTACAGTTTTCACTGACATATGAAATATTGTTATGTCTTGATTACAACCTCAC
The DNA here is from genome assembly GCF_020745735.1 of Hemiscyllium ocellatum. Taxonomy (NCBI): domain Eukaryota; kingdom Metazoa; phylum Chordata; class Chondrichthyes; order Orectolobiformes; family Hemiscylliidae; genus Hemiscyllium; species Hemiscyllium ocellatum. The sequence continues at coordinate 15,960,876 of NC_083442.1, forward strand.
AGTGTCAGGAATTGTCCCTGTGTATTATTGGCTAGTGGTAGCAACATCACCATTTTCAGTTGTGATGAATTTTGGTTAGGATTTTAACTGTACAGAAAAGTGTTAAATATGGTTTTGGCCTGATCTCCAGAATCTGCAATCCTCCCTTTCTCCAGAATTGACAGCGGTTATATAATTGTCACAAGGCCATCTTTTTATTTGCAACTGAATTTGAACATCACCATCTGTCGAGGTGGGATTAACCTGGGTTTTTTGGATTGCTACACTACACCACCACCTCCCCTGCTGGCCACAGTGCTCCTACATTACATCAGAGGCTACACGTCACAAGTACTTCATTGATTTGGATAACTCGATGTCAGCTGCTTACGAACAACACAATGTAAGTACTGTTTGGTGAAGGTGCCAAAGAGTCAATTAATTTTTACAGAAACCACCACACCCCATCAACATGATCACCCAGATCTCCCCTGTTCCTCACAATATGATTAAATCGCAACCTGTTATTATTTTTCATCTGTTCCGCAATTTGAATTGACCTGCTTTGATTCTCCCATGAGATGTGGCCATCACGACTGGGCCTGCATTTATTGCCTATCTCTAGTCGGTTAAGAGTTGGCCACATAGCCGTGGGTCTGGAGTTGCATGTGACTAGATTGGGTAAGGTTGACAGATTTCCATCTCTAAAGGGCATTAATGAGCCATCCGTTGACTCTGAGAAAGTGAGGACTGCAGATGCTGGAGATCAGAGTCGAGAATTTTCCTGATGAAGAGCTTATGCCTGAAATATCGATTCTACTGCTCCTCGGATGCTGCCTGACCTGCTGTGCTTTCCCAGCACCACAGTCTTGACATTTATTGACTGTCCCTAGTTGCCCCTTGAGAAGGTGGGGGTGAGCTGCCTTCTTGGACCACTGCATTCCCTGTGCTGTAGGTAGACCCACAATGCCCTTTGGGAAGGGATTCCAAGGTTTTGACCCGAGACACTGAAGGAATGGCGACGTATTTCTAGATTGGGATGGTGAGAGGCTTGGAGAGGACCTTGCAAGTGGTTGTACCTGCTGCCCTTGCATTTCATGAGGTCACAGGATTGGAAGATGATGTTGAAGGAACCGTGATGAGTTGCTGTCATGCACCTTGTAGATGGTCCATCCTGTAGCCCCTGTCTATCAGTGGTGGAGGGAGTGAATGGTGAGATGGTGAAAGAGGTGTCAGTCAAGTGGGCTGCTTTATCCTGGATGGCATTCGGTACTTAGAATCCGTAAGTGACGATAAGTGTGGAATTCTTGTTACAGTTTTCACTAACATATGAAATATTGTTATGTCTTGATTACAACCTCAGTGTCAGGAATTGTCCCTGTGTATTATCGATCAGTGGTAACAACATCACCATTTTCAGTTGTGACAAATTTTGGTTAGGATTTTAACTGTACAGAAAAGTGTTAAATATGATCTTGGCCTGATACCTTGAACACTGTTGGTTATCTTTTCTTTCAGACAAACGTTTTGTAACATCATTGCTCAGATAACCGAAGAGACCCAGCCAGGATTCGAAACCACACTGAAGTCCCACGCAGTGTCCGAGGACACCGATGTCAAGTTTACCTGCATAGTTACAGGTGAGTCCATTCTCTTCTCAAGTGATGTGATGACCAAATGGTTTTGTGTGTCCATGACCAGAAATGTTACTCGTGTAGACATAGAGTCACAGGGGGTGATGCCAATCTCGAGAGTGAGTCTCCTCAGGACAAAGGCCAGCCTGTTCGGAAGGCTGTAGTACTCCAGAGGACGATCCTAGTTGAATCTCAGCAGTGAGCAAAGGCTAGGATCCTCCATTACGAATCTATGGAATCGTAGTCTCCATACCTTTGGAGGTCAATTGTTTGAGTTTTTGGTTTGTGTTTATAACCATGAAACCTCATGGAATGGCCAAGTGGAATCCCAAGTTGAAACTCAAATACTGATCACTAGCTTTGCTCAAAGGGGCCAGGTTGGCTTTGGCTTGACGACATTGGATGACAAATGCCCCACATTCCAGTACATTTTGGATTTTGTGCACATTGCCTGGTCCTGGCAATATTTTATAACTTTGCAAGAAGGCTCAGCGTGATTGAGGCTCCAGGAGTATACTGATTTGTGATTAGGATGGGACTGTACAAATCATCAGAAACTCACCGTCGTTTTCCAGTCCTCAGTGTACGATAGGAGAAAGTGAGGGCTGCAGATGCTGGAGATCAGAGCTGAAAATGTGTTGCTGGAAAAGCGCAGCAGGTCAGGCAGCATCCAAGGAACAGGAGAATCGACGCTTCGGGCATAAGCCATTCCTGAAGAAGGGCTTATGCACGAAACGACGATTCTCCTGTTCCTTGGATGTTGCCTGACCTGCTGCGCTTTTCCAGCAACACATTTTCAGCTCAATGTAAGATACATGTGCACATCACGAAGAAGGGCAATCATTTGTAAGTAGTTCATAAGGGAGGCGATGGCCTTGTGCTATTAACACTGGGCGATTTAATCCAGAGACCCAGGTGAATTATATGGGTTTTTAATCATAGTCGGCAATGGTTCCAATCGCAGTGACTATTTTCCAGTTCCACGTTTTTAATTCATAGAATCTAAATGCACCAGCTGCGGCAATGGGATTCGAACCCATGCCTGCTGAGTGTCAGCCTGGGCCTTTGGATTACCGGCTTAAAGGCGTTACCACAACACCCCAGTCTTCGGTAAACAGAGTCAACTCTTAACTGCTCCCAAGATGGCCCGAATAAGCTGCTCAGTGCAAGATCAGTTTGTGTTGGGCAGTAAATCCTGGCATTGTCAGTGATGCCCACATCCCATTAGTGACTAAAGTGAAACATTTGGGCCTGTACCCAGCCGGAACCAGATAGGAGTACCTTGTCAATCCCAGTTTGGTCAGCTCTAATCTTTGGTTTAAATAATTCCAAATGCAAACACAATAGGTGTGTTATTGCGTGTGTGTGTCTGTGTGTGCATGTGTGTGTGCGTCTATGTTTCTGTGTCTCTGTGTGTGCATATGTGTGTGTGTCTGTATGTGTCTCTGTGTGTGCTTGTGTGCGTGTGTGTGCGTCTATGTCTCTGTGTCTCTGTGTGTGCATATGTGTGTGTGTCTGTATGTGTCTCTGTGTGTGCTTGTGTGTGTCTGTGTGTGTGTCTGTCTATGTCTCTGTGTGTGTGTCTATGTGTCTGTCTCTGTGTGTGTCTGTGTATGTGTGTGTGTGTGTCTCTGTGCCTGTGTGTGTCTCTGTGTGTGTGTGTGTGTGTGTCTATGTCACTGTGTCTCTGTGTGTGCATGTGTGTGTGTCTATGTGTCTGTCTGTGTGTGTGTGTGTGTGTGTGTGTGTGTCTCTGTGCCTGTGTGTGCTTGTGTGTGTGTGTGTGGTCTTCATTGGAGGGGACATTGAATATCAGGATAGATATGTTATGCTGAAGCTTTATAGCTTTTAGTTAGGCCACACTTGGAATATTGTGTACATTCTGGTCACCACACTACCAGAAGGATGTGGATACTTTGCAGAGGGTGCAGGAAAGGATTGCCAGGATGTTGCGTGGTACGGGGGAATTTAGCTATGAAGAAAGGTTGGATAGACTGGCGTTTCTTTTCACTGGAACTCAGGAGGTTGAGGGGCGACCTGATAGAGGTTTATAAGATTGTGAATGGCGTGGATAGAGTGGGAAGTATGAGGTCTTTTTCCCAGGAGGGGTCAGTTACTAGGGGACACAGGCTCAAGGTGCGAGGAAGGAGTTTTAAAAGAGTTGTGCAAGGCTTGTTTTTCCCACAAAGGGCGGTGAGTGCCAGAGGTGGTGGTGGAAGCAGACACAATAGCAGCATTCAGGAAGTACCTGGAGGAGTACGTGAGCAGAAAGGGAATGGGGGATATGGATCCTGTACATGTAAACAGTTTTAATATGGAAGGTCAAATATGGTGGCGCAGGCCTGGAGGACCAAAGGGCCTATTTCTGTGCTGTATTGTTCTTTGTTCTTGAAGTGTGTGAGGGTGGGAGCCTGTGAGGGAGTGTGAGTGTGTGTATGGGAGCATGTGAGGGAGTATGGGTGTCAGGGAGTGCAGGAGTGTGAGGGAGCCTGTGTGTGTGTGTGAGGGAGCCTGTGTGTGTGTGTGAGGGAGCCTGTGTGTGTGTGTGAGGGAGTGGGTGGGAGTGTGTGAGGGAGTGGGTGGGAGTGTGGGAGTGTGTGAGTGTGAGTGGGTGTGTGTGTGAGGGTATGTGTCGGTGTGTGTGGGAGTGGGTGTGTGTGTGTGTGGGAGTGGGTGTGTGCAAGGGAATGTGAGTGGGTGTGTGTGAGGGAGTGTGGGTGTGTGTGAGTGAATGTGGGAGTGTGTGAGGGAGTGTGTGTGAGGACATGTGTTGGAGTGGGAGTGTGTGAGGGAGTGTGTGGGTGTGGGTGTGAGGGAGTGGTCGTTTAATGTGGGGGAGACTTCTGCTTCCGCTCATGTGACAGACTCCGAAACTCTCTTACTCTGATTGGCTGACAGAAGAGCATCTGATGGATTTACAAATTGGGAGTCTCATTGGTTGACCGCTTTGTAACATCTGCTGCTGAGGTGGGAGGTGAACCAGAACACATGCCTCCGCGGTAGGAACACTACCTCGTGTACCACACAACTCAGTGGAGCTCATGTAATTATTCAGTGAACCCCTTAAGGCAGCTGGATGCTGCTTAGGACAGCCCTGGGGTTGCTCTGGGACAAACACTGAGGTGAGATCTTATTCACTGACTAAGCAATCAATTCCCGCGTATTTGTGTGACATCACCAAAATATAATAACCAATTTTTGCAAGTCAAGTTGTGATTTGGTTTGAAGTTGATTGGGAAGTGTGCAGAATCTGTTGCACATTCTTTTCTGCCAAGTCCTACTGCTTGCTCTCACTTGATTGTACAAGAAGAATTAAGTAATTGCATTTGGCTTCAGCTGAAGCAGGTCAGTTGAGATCATATGCAGCCTAGACAGGAAGGCCAGGTTGCTGTAGCAACGGGCACACTTCCCAGGAGGGTCATTTCCATCACACTCCTGACCAGGCATCTCTCCCACTTTTACTGGCCGCCATGGATATGTGTTGGTAGGATTTGCATGTTGGTACTCAACCAGTTTGGCTCCACATCGGACACAGCCCCCTTGACCATCAGGGCCTGGAGTGAGTCTTCAATCCAAATGGTTTGTCTCCACGGGAGAGATGCTGCCCCTGTGGCCGGAGATTTCTGTTCAGGTCATGTGTAGGTCCAGCCTGAAACAGGGACTGAAATCGCGGGCTGTGGTGTTGCTCTGGGCTGTCAATCTGAGGAGACCCTTGACCACCCTCCTCCCCGCAGAGCCCTGAGCCCCAGGTTATATCCTCTATCTGTCTCCTAGCCCTAGTTGCCACGTGGTTCAATTCCACAGTGAAGAATGTATGTGATGAATTTATGTGATGAACAATATATTTACCGCTGGCTGTAATCCAGGAATGGTGCACTTATAGAGTTGTAGAGATGTACAGCACAGAAAGAGACCCTTCGTTCCAACCTTTCCATGCTGACCAGATATCCCAACTCAATCTAGTTCCGCCTGCCAGCACCCGGCCCATATCCCTCCAAACCCTTCCTATTCATGTCCCCATCCAGGTGCCTTTTAAATGTTTCAATGTACTAACTTCCACCACTTCCTCTGGCAGCTCATCCCATACTCCACTTGCTCTGTCATATCTGGGCTACCGCTTTCTTCTTGAATTTGTTTGTATGTTTTTTTCTAAATAATTGTTACATGAATATATTTCTAATGTGATTACTGAGGTGGTACATAAATGCTTTTGGGGGAGGGGTGTCAGTTAGCTCAATTTGCTGGACAGTGGACAGGAGAATGTGGGGACTGCAGATGCTAGGGAGTCAGAGTTGAGAGTGTGGTGCTGGAAAAGCGCAGCCGGTCAGGCAGCATCCGAGCAGCAGGAAAATCGACGTTTGAGGCATCGGCCCTCCGTCGGGAATGGACGGGCTGGGCAGTGTTCTGCCATGTGCAGTACCATCTAACAGCAGGTTCCTGCACCAGCTGAGGTTACTACAAAAGCCTCTCCTTCTTAACCTCTCCCCTCACCTGAGGTACAGTGACCCTCCGGTTAAACCACACCTGGTCACCTCTTTCTCTAATGAAAGAGCAGCTCGATGGTCCAGTCAGACTTTGGTGACTGAATGTGAATGTTTCAGTGTAACCACTCTGTCATTCACCTTCTGGGACTGTGAACCAAAAGACTGTTATTAGATTAGACTTACAGTGTGGAAACAGGCCCTTCGGCCCAACAAGTCCACACCGACCCGCCGAAGCGAAACCCACCCATACCCCTACATTCACCCCTTACCTAACACTACGGGCAATTTAGCATGGCCAATTCACCTGACCCGCACATCTTTGGACTGTGGGAGGAAACCGGAGCACCCGGAGGAAACCCACGCAGACACGGGGAGAATGTGCAAACTCCACACAGTCAGTCGCCTGAGGCGGGAATTGAACCCGGGTCTCAGGTGCTGTGAGGCAGCAGTGCTAACCACTGTGCCACCGTGCCGCCCACTGTTATAATTATTATGATATTCAATTGCTATCTTGTTGGGCAATGGGCCATTCCTATTTCTAACGTGAAGGTAAAACCAGAGCCTTTAAATTCCATAAATATTTCTGAACATGGCCAACACTATATACAGTATTACCCACAATGCACTTTGTTCTTTTATATATTTCACTCCAATTGAGTTTTGGCTGCTCCTGTTTTAGAGATGGAAGTCCATTTCTATTAGAAATTTGAAATTATTACTAATGCAAAGTTACTGTCTGTGTCAGTGTCTTACTCTGTCAGTATCTCTCAGTGTAAATGTCTCTCAGTCTCCCTGTGTCAGTGTCTCTCTCTCTGTGTCCATGTCTCTGTGTGTCCGTATCTCTCTGTGTTAGAGTTTCTGTGTCAGTCTCTCTGTCAGAGTCTCTCTATCTTTGTGTCTCTCTGTGTCTGTGTCTCTCTCAGTGACAGTGTCTCATTGTGTCAGTTTCTGTCTGTGCCAGTCTCTCTGTCACGGTCTCTCTATCTTCACGTCTCTCTCTCTCTGTTCCAGTGTCAGTGTGCCTCTCTGTGTCTCTCTCTGTGTCTGTGTCTCTTTGTCTTCATGTCTCTCTGTGTGGTGTATCTCTGTGTTAGTGTCTCTCCCTCTGTGTCATTGTCTCTCTCTGTGTCTCTCTGTGTCTGTGTCTCTGCGTGTCAGTCTCTGTCTGAGTCAGAATCTTTCTATCTTCATTTCTCTTTGTTGGTGTGCCTCTCTCTGTGTCAGTGTCTCTAACTGTGTCTCTCTCTATCTGTGCCTCTCTCTGTGTCTGTGCCTCTCTCTGAGTCCGCGTCTCGCTGTGTCTGTGTCTCTCTCTGTATCTATGTCCGTGACTCTCTATCTGTGTCTCTCTCTGTGTGTCCGTGTCTCTCTGTATCTGTCTCTCTCTGTGTCAATGTCTTTGTGTGTCCTTGTCTCTCTCTCTGTGTCTGTGTCTCTCTCTGTCCCCGTGGCACTCTGTCAGAGTCTCTCTGTAGCTGTGTAAGTGCTGAACACACACTCCAATCTGCCTCTTCACTCTTATGAGGCTCACAGAAGATAAGTTCATGAGGAAAGAACTTTAATTTGTATAGCGCCATAAGCCACTTTAAGACATCCCAAACTACATGATAGCCAATGAAACACTTTTAGCTGCATCAATGTAATGAAACAGCAGCCAATTTGCACACAGCAAGCCTCTTCAACCAGTAGATGTCTCACTGCATTAACCACTTTGGGGTTTTAACAGCTGTTTGTACAAAGATGTAATTATCATTCTCAGAATCTTCCATAACCTCAGCACGTACCCATCCGTGTTAGAAAGGCAGGTCTCTGTCACGGCTAAACTAGAAAATATCTTTGAGTCAGCCAATACCGTGATGCTAATACACACAGCTGGGATAGGTGGGACTTTAACCCAGGTCTCCTAGCTCAGGGAGAGGGACACTACCGCTGTATTCCATGGTGACAGGAGGTGATGTTGATTGGATTTGGTATGAGCAGGTTAATTAAAAAATAAGAAAACGAAAACGGATGGAGTTTGTAGCGCCCCTGTCTCTGAGCCAGGAGGCCTGCATTTGAATCCTGATGTATCATAACATCAACTAAAAGGATGATTTAGAGAATAAAATCTGAACCAGGCCAGGACCACACTCAAATAGAACGATACTCCATGAGGTAAGGGAAAAGCTGGTTCCTCCACCAACCCCATCGCAGTGGGGTGGGCTCCTGGGGGTTCGAGTGTGTTCTGTCCCCCTGGAATCCCATTAAAATCCTCCCTTCTTCCCTTCCCTTCCCTTCTGTTATTGTTGCACTGACCCCTGGTGAGCAGTACCTGTAATTTGTTAATTGGTTCAGTGACGGGGATGGGTTAGTTGTTTTAATGACGGGGATGGGTTAGTTGGTTTAATGACGGGGATGGGTTAGTTGGTTTAATGACGGGGATGGGTTAGTTGGTTTAATGACGGGGATGGGTTAGTTGGTTTAGTGACGGGGGTGAGTTAGTTGGTTTAGTGACGGGGGTGAGTTAGTTGGTTTAGTGACGGGGGTGAGTTAGTTGGTTTTAATGACGGGGATGGGTTAGTTGGTTTAATGACGGGGATGGATTAGTTGGTTTAGTGATGGGGTGAGTTAGTTGATTTAGTGACAGGGGATGGGTTAGTTGGTTTAATGACAGGGATGGGTTAGTTGGTTTAGTGATGGGGTGATTCAGAGCTAGTTTTATTGAAAACGGAAGGAGCTGTGTCCTTTCTCTCATGGTCACTGATAGGTTTAGGCAGTGAGTGGTGGACGGGCTGCATTCACATCCGTGTGTGAGGGAATACACGGTGTCCATCAGTATCCTCAAGGAATAGGTACCACAGAGGCTGGAGTGCCTTATCTCCTGTTCCAAATCCATTCTGATTTAACCCCCCTCTCTGCTACCTCCCCCTTAGAGATGTTCAGTATGTGCTAGTGTTTATAACTGGGTGATTGGGTTTTGATTAGATTACTGACAGTGTGGAAACAGGCCCTTCGGCCCATCAAAATGACATGGCCAGCTTTATTAATGGAAAATGAAAGAACGTGCTTATTTCGCAGTGGGGCTGACCTCTGGGCAGGGTAAGGATTTAGGAGGGAAAGGTGGAAAACAATCACCTCGTCAGTCTTTGTTGTCCGGGTTCACAAGATGGCTGTTGGTCTGTGACTTTGCAGAAACTCCTGGTCCATTCTGTTGGAATATTGACTGGAACGCCAAGTGGGATTCCCCCTGCGCTTCTCTGAAATAGGGCCACGGGATCTTGTCATGCAGGGATTTCGGCCTCTCCTAAAAGCTCCTATTTCTGACAGTGCTGCCTAAATGATCCATTTGGTCCCTGGTGTGAGCAAATAGCCCCTCTGACACACAGAGACAGAGATCCACCAGAGATCAATCAGAATGTGTTTGGGAAATAAAATGGGGTTAGTTCAGTGAAAAAAAGCTTTGCTTAAGATCAGTGTCATAGAGATGTACAGTACGGAAACAGTCACTTCAGTCCAACCCGTCTGTGCTGACCAGATATCCCAACCCAATCTAGTCCCACCTACCAACACCAGGTCCATATCGCTCCAAACCCTTCCTATTCATATACCCAGCTGAAAATGTGTTGCTGGAAAAGCGCAGCAGGTCAGGCTGCATCCAAGGAGCAGGAGAGAATCAATGTTTCGGGCATGAGCCTGTCTTCAGGAATTCATGTACCCATCCAAATGCCTTTTAAATGTTGCAGTTGTACCGGCCTCCACCACTTCCCCTGGCAGCTCATTCCATACATGCACCACCCTCTGCATGTATTGTCCCTTTTAAATTTTTTCCCTCTCACCTTAAACTAAAGCCTTTAGTTGAGGACTCCCCTTCACTGGGGAAAAGATCTTGTCTATTTAACCTCTCCATTGCCCCTGATGATTTTATAAAGCTCTATAATCTCAGCCTCAATGCTCTGGGCAAAATAGCCCAAGCCTATTCAGCCTCTCCCTATCACTCCAACCCTGGCAATATCCTTGTAAAACTTTTCTGAACCCTCTCAAGGTTCACAAGGTCTTTCCTCCAGGAGGGAGACACAGAGCACAATGGGACCTCTTCAGGAGATGGTTGACAAAGTAAGCATTGAAGCTTAACTGGGACCTGATTTGTAAAATAATGTCAGGGAGGATGGTTACTCAAATACTATGTTATTTGATAAATGGGTGTGTTTCTAGTGAGCTGCTCTGGAATGGGCTCAAAGTGTTGTTAAGCTCAGGAGCCACGGAGTATTATTTGCGTCTGAAAGATTTAGTCCGAGCAAGAATGTGGCTCCGTTAAACAGCCGGAGCTGTTTGTGAGACCCTGTGGTGTTCCCAGTCTCAGTTTACAGTTTGGTACAACAGTTAAAAATGCAGTTCCACTTTGGTTCAGTGATATTTTTGGAACAAACCATATGACATGTGTGCGCAGGGACAAAACAGGCAGCGGCCTGTCAGCTGGTACAAGTTGTTGTTATTGTCGTTTGTCAGATCACTTGGATGACCACCTGCCCCGTCCTCCCCAAAACCCTCAGCCTGAAGGCATTTGTAGAAGTCCCTGGGTTTAGAGAACCTTCTGGAATCTGTGTATCAGGAAAATGAACAGTCAATGTGATAAAACAGCCCCCACACAGCAGAGGGGAAATATTCCTGATCTCTGCCTGGAGCGCAGTGACATGGGATAGAAGGTCGCTCAGGCAGAGCCACCTATTGTCACCCCCAATCTGAAAAGGGAGAAGCTGCGAGGTTATGGTGGTGGGAGTGACTCTCGGTGAATCAGAGAACTAACACACACACAATGGGCAGAATGGTCTCCTTCTGCCCTTTTATCCATCCTGTGAACCTCCATTTCCGCCTTTCCTCTGTCTTCGAGCCAGTTCTGTATCCAAGTGGCTAGTTCTCTCTGTATTCCATGAGATCTAACCTTGCTAACCCATGGGGAACCTTGTCAAACGCCTTGCTGAAGTCCATATAGATCACATCTACTGCTCTGCCGTTATCAATTCCTCTTTGTTACTTCCTCAAAAAACCCATTCAAGTTTGTGAGACATAATTTCCCACGCACAAAGCCATGTTGACTGTCCCCCTAATCAGTCCTTGCCTTTCCAGATACATGTACATCCTGTCCCTCAGGATTCCCTCCAACAACTTGCCCACCACTGACAACAGGCTCACTGGTCTATAGTTCCCTGGCTTGTCCTTACCACCCTTCTTAAACAGTGGCACCACGTTAGCTAACCCCCAGTCTTCCAGCACCTCACCTGTGACTATCGATGATACAAATATCTCAGCAAGAGGCCCAGCAATCACTTCTTTAGCTTCCCACAGAGTTCCAGGATACACCTGATCAGGTCCTGGGGATTTATCCACTTTTAAGATGTTTAAGGCTCAAGATATCCAGCACTCCCTCCTCTGTAATCGGACATTTTTCAAGGTGTCACCATCTGTTTCCCCAAATTCTATATCTTCCATGCCCTTTTCCACAGTAAATACTGATGCAAAATACTCATTTAGTATCGCCCCCATCTCCCGTTGTTCCACACAAAGGCTGCCTTGCTGATCTTTGAGGGGCCCTATTCTCTCCCTAGTTTCCCTTTTGCTCTTAATATATTTGTAAAACCCCTTTGCATTCTCCTTAACTCTATTTGCAAAAGCTATCTCATGCCCCCTTTTTGCCCTCCTGATTTCCCTCTTAAGTATATTCCTACTTCCTTTATCCTCTTCTAAGGATTCACTCGATCTATCCTGTCTATACCTGACATATGCTTCCTTCTTTTTCTAAACCAAACTGTCAATTTTTCTTGTCATCCAGCATTCACTATACCTACCAGCCTTCCCTTTCACCCTGATAGGAATATACTTTCTCTGGATTTTTGTTATCTCATTTCTGAAGGCTTCCCATTTTCCAGCCCTCCCTTAACCCGTGAACATCTGCCCCCAATCAACTTTTGAAAGTTCTTGCTGAATTCCATCAAAATTGGCCTTCCTCCAGTTTAGAACTTTAACTTTTAGATTTGGTCTATCGTTTTCCATCACTATTTTAAAACTAACAGAATGATGGTCACTGGCCCCAAAGTGCTCCCAGCAGAGGGAGGAATGGAATTTATATTCTGACCCTCCAAAAATTGTCAATGACTATTACAGTTCAATGGATCTGGCTCATGATAAACATAAAATTAAAATGTGACAGTTCCATTTCCAGTTCCAAAAGCATTTCAAACTGCAAAAGGGAATAAAGAGCATGTTTTGATCTCACGCTGTGGGATCCAGTCTAAGGGCACACCATAAAACATGGAATAATACAGCGCAGAACAGGCCCTTCGGCCCTCGATGTTGCGCCGATCTGTGAACTAATCTAAGCCCATCCCCCTATACTATCCCATCACCATCCATGTGCTTATCCACGGACTGTTTAAATGCCCCTAATGTGGCACATTGGTGGGCAGGGCATTCCACACCCTTACCACTCTCGGAGTAAAGAACTTGCCTCTGACATCTGTCTTAAATCTATCACCCCTCGACTTGCAGCTATGTCCCCTCATAAGAGCCGATATCATAATCCTAGGAAAAAGACTCTCACTGTCCACCCTATCGAATCCTCTGATCATCTTGTATATCTCTATTAAATCCCCTCTTAGCCTTTTTCTCTCCAATGAGAACAGACCCAAGTCCCTCAGCCTTTCCTCAGACCAGGTGACATCCTGGTAAATCTCCTCTGCACCTTTTCCAATGCTTCCACATGCTTCCATTTCTGCTTGTCCCTTGGCCAGATGCTTGGGAAAAGCTTTCATTTGTGTTTGAGTGGAGTGTGTATTGCACAGCAAGGAAGCATCGCCCCCTTCAGGGGAGAGGTCTCAGTGCAGGAGGCTGCCCCTTTAACGCGCTCTCCCCAAAGCCCTTAGAGATCGGGGTAGGTCTGGGGAGGACATGGTTGTCTAGCTGTGTGCAGACGTTTCGCAGCTGAGGCCATGCAGCCTTCTTCGTGCTATCCCAGGTGAACCACCACCAGTTTGCAGATTGAGACTGGGCCTCACACAGAGAAGGTTCACTTGGCTGATTCCAGCGATTGGTGGACTGGCTTATGAGGAGAGATAGAGTAGATTGGGCCTGTATTCAAGGGAGTTTTGAAGAATGAGAAGTAAACATTACAAGATTCTTATCGATTTGACAGGGTCGATGGAGAGAGGCAGTTTTCCCTTCTGGGAGAGTCTAGAACCACAGGCTATCATCTCACAGTAAGGAGTCACCAAGTTGGGATAGAAATGAGGAGGAATTTCTTCTCCCAGAGTGGACTGGAATTCTTTACCACAGAGGCTGGGTCATTAAGTATATTCAAGGTTGAGTTAGACAGGTTTCTAATCACTGAGGGGAGTCAAGGGTTAAACGGAAAAGGCAGGAAAGTAGAATTGAGGATGATCAGGTCATCCATGATCTCATTGAGTGGGGGAGCAGACTCACTGGGCTGAACGGCTTACTTCTGCTCACATGTCTTATGGTGCTCCCATCTCTCACTGGGCGTGTTTTCAGTAAGGGTGGGGTGGGGGCAAAGGGCACACCAAACAGATTGGGTATTGAGTAGGACAGGTTGGACCGACGGCTCTGTTTCCATGCTGTACATCTCTGTGACTCTATAAGTCAGACCACCTTCCCACCTATCACCGAGCTCACTCCCATAATTCCTCAGGTGGCAGTGGGTTGTCCGCTCACCACATCTTAAATAAATCCACGGACGGGTCCGTTCGGCTTGTGACAGGTTTGGTAACCCGGGCAGTCCTCTGCTGGTGCCATGACACCCAAAAGAGGCACCTCAGCGATGAGGCATGTGACACGTTTCCAGGAAGTGGGACCAGAAAGCATGAGCAGACCATTCGGTGTGACACGGTGTTCTGTATCCTGGCCCAGGATGACTGGGTCATGAAGAGGTTGCTGCTGGAGCTCTGTGCCTTACACTGATCTGTTGTACCTGTGCTCAGCTCACTCAGAGTAGGGCACTCGCTTTACAATCACATTGCTGTCACACGTGAATACTCCCAGTACTTGACAGAACTTCTGACCATGACTGTAGTCAGACAAGAGTACCCAGGCCATTCTCAAAGGCAATCTAGCCCCTACTCTGCCTCCCCCAGTAAAATGCAGTCTCTTGCCCTGTGGAATGATGGGGGTTGGCTCAGCCTCCATGACAGATCTCCTTACCCATGAGAGTCAGTGACCTTAGTATTGCGTTGCTGAGCCCACCAGAGAGCCCCTCCTATTAGAGTCAGCTGGGGAGGGCTCCCCACTCCCCTCTTTGCAGTCTTCAAAGTCAGTCAGTGGACCAATGTTTCTAATGTACAGCCTTGCCCTTCACTTAAATGTAATTAGCCAGATCAAAAATGATGGGGAACCCACTCCAGGCCTTTCTAGTGAGAGAGTGTGTGGTGTTTAATTATGTATTACTACCCCACCGACACCGATAAAGCACAACGTGGAGCTCCCTCACATTGAGAGCTCACAAAGGGTGATGGGACGGGTGTCTGCACAGATAGGGATGCAAAGGCAACTGCACTGGCACATCTTAAGGCCCCTGCTGGATTGTGGGGATGAAAAGACCTGAGTCAAACTGTTGAGTTGTTGTTCTGTTTCTTTGGCAGTTTGTAGATATTGAATTTTCAGTGATTTTTCCAAGGTGCTTTTTCACCAGTCACTGGCGTTTTGGGGTTTGAGACTGAGAAAGGAGAGCTCCCAGTATCCTTGCTGTCATCCGTCCATGTTGCTTTCTCTCATTGCTGCTTTGGCGACATTTGCGGATCCTGGTGACTCCGTCACCATTTCAGTTCAAACTAGTCAGCTGTGAGTCACTCCTCGGTAACTCCTTTATCGTTCAGTGAGGAGTAAAACATGAGGTTCTTGATGCCTCACTGAGATTCGGTGCCGTTTGAGAGGGGGAGGGGGTGCCCTGAGGTTGAGAGGTGACTTAATTGAGACACACAAGATCATCAGAGGGTTAGAGAGGGTGAACAGTGAGAGCCTCTTTCCTCAGATGGTGATGGCTGGCTTTAAATTGAGGGGTGATAGATATAGGACAGATGTCAGAGGTAGTTTCTTTACTCAGCGAGCAGTATGGGCGTGGAAAGGTTCTAATGGAACGTAAGCTCTCTCTACCCTTTTGTACTCGTTTACTTTCTTCCACAATGTTGTAACACGATATGCCGGGGGGGTGTTTATACGACACGGGGTCTGAACTGGATGTATTCCATTTCCAGGTCACCCAGCACCAGAGATCACTTGGTACAAAGACGACAAGGAGATGGACCGATACTGCGGCCTTCCCAAATACCAAATATTCCGCTACGGGAAGAAGCACTCTCTCCAACTGTATAAGTAAGTGGGGGAGTGGTGACATCACTGCCCAGGGCCTAGACTGGAACTTCAGGGTGGTTTCAAATCCATCGCAACTGGTGGGATTTTAGATTTAGCTAGTTATCCCGCAAACCTTATATTAACCAGCCCCTATGGGACCAGGAGCGTGCCAGATGATCAAATATTCCAGATAATCGAGAGGTACGTACCACCGCAGTAAACCCTGACCAAGCAAAGTTAAAAATCACACAACACCAGGTTATAGTCCAACAGGTTTATTTGGAAGCACTAGCTTTTGGAGCGCCGCTCCTTCATCATGTCGGATGGGTCAGGATCATAGGACACAGAATTTATAATAAAAGATCAAAGTCAGTCCATGTGACTTTTTATAAATTCCTATCTTGGAAATAGAACCTCTCTGACTCAAGATTGGGATTCAGACAGACTCTAACCTCACACCTTTAATGCAGTGTATGAGCTGAGATGTCACTTTTTTATAAAACCTTGAGTGATCTCGGGGCTGTAACTTGAAAGACGTTCTGGGATTTACATATTCATCAACTGAAACCTGCATCCTCATTCTAACTGATTAAAGATTTAACAACAATCTAAGCTTTGTTCAATACATCACATCAGTTGTATGACACTTTGATCTTTTACTATAAATTCTGTGTCCTATGATCCTGCCCCACGAGCTACTGATGGATCGGTAGCGCTCCGAAAGCTTGTACTTCCAAATACACTTGTTGGACTATAACATAGTGTTGTGTGATCTTTAACTTCGAGATATCAACATCCCTTAAAAAATCCTGTGTAAAAACACTGCTAAAATCAATGTACAAATATACAGTTAGTAATAGAAATGTAATTAGAACACAGAACATTCCAGCGCAGTACAGGCCCTTCGGCCCTCGATGTTGAGCCGACCTGTGGAACCAATCTGAAGCCCATCTAACCTACACTATTCCATTTTCATCCATATGTTTATCCAATGACCATTTAAATGCCCTTAAAGTTGGTGAGTCCACTACTGTTGCAGGCAGGGCATTCCACATCCCTACCACCTCTGATATCTGTCCTATATCTATCATCCCTCAATTTAAAGCTATCTCCCCTCATGCTAGCCATCACCATCCGAGGAAAAAGACTCTCACTGTCCACCCTATCTAACCCTCTGATTATCTTATACGTCTCAATTAAGTCACCTCTCAACCTTCTTATCTCTAACGAAAACAACCTCGAGTCCCTCAACCTTTCCCCATGAGACCTTCCCTCCATAACAGGGAACATCCTCGTAAATCTCATCTGAACCCTTTCCAAAGCTTCCACATTCTTTCTATAATGCGGTGACCAGAACTGTACGCAATACTCCAAGTGCGGCCGCACCAGAGTTTTGTACAGCTGCAGCATGACCTCTGGCTTCAAAACTCAATCCCTCTACCAATAAAAGCTAACACACCGTATGCCTTCTTAACAACCCTATCAATCTGGGTGACAACTTTCAGGGATCTATGTATGTGGATACCAAGATCTCTCTGCTCATCTACAGTACCAAGAATCTTACCATTAGCCCAGTACTCTGTATTCCTGTTGCTCCTTCCAAAGAGAATCACCTCACGTTTTTCCACATTATACTCCATTTTCCATCTCTCAGCTCAGCACTGCAGCTTATCTATGTCACTCTGTAACCTATAACATCATTCAACACTATCCACAACTGTACCGACCTTAGTGTCATTGGCAAATTTACTAATCCATCCTTCCTTCCATGCCCTCATCCAGGTAATTTATAAAAATGACAAACAGCAGTGGCCCCAAACAGATCCTTGCTGTACACCGCTAGTAACTGAACTCCAGGATGAACATTTCCCGTCAACCACAACCCTCTGTCTTCTTTCAGCAAGCCATTTTCTGACCCAAACCGCTAAATCACCCTCAATCCCATGCCTCCGTATTTTCTAGGAGAAGGTGAGGACTGCAGATGCTGGTGATCAGAGCTGAAAATGTGTTGCTGGAAAAGCGCAGCAGGTCAGACAGTATCCAAGGAGCAGGAGAATCGACATTTCGGGCATGAGCCCTTCTTCAGGAATGAGGAAAGTGTGTCCAGCAGGCTAAGATAAAAGGTAGGGAGGAGGGACTTGGGGGAGAGGCGTTGGAAATACGATAGGTGGAAGGAGATTAAGGTGAGGGTGATAGGCCGGAGTGGGGGTGGAGGCAGGGAGGTCAGGAAGATGATTGCAGGTTAGGAGGGTGGTGCTGAGTTCGAGGGTTGGGACTGAGACAATGTGGGGGGAGGGGAAATGAGGAAACTGGAGAAATCTGAGTTCATCCCTTGTGGTTGCAGGGTTCCTAGACGGAAGATGGGGTGCTCTTCCTCCAGCCGTCGTGTTGCTATGGTCTGGCGATGGAGGAGTCCAAGGACCTGCATGTCCTTGGTGGAGTGGGAGGGGGAGTTGAAGTGTTGAGCCACTTGCGGAACGTTTCAGAGAACACCTCTGGGACACCCGGACCAACCAACCCAACCACCCCGTGGCTCAACACTTCAACTCCCCCTCCCACTCCATCAAGAACATGCAGGTCCTTGGACTCCTCCATCGCCAGACCACAGCACCACGACAGCTGGAGGAAGAGCGCTTCATCTTCCGCCTAGGAACCCTCCAACCACAAGGGATGAACTCCGATTTCTCCAGTTTCCTCATTTCCCCTTCCCCCACATTGTCTCAGTCCCAACCCTCGAACTCAGCACCGCCTTCCTAACCTGCAATCTTCTTCCTGACCTCTCCGGCTTATCACCCTCATCTTAACCTCCTTCCACCTATCACATTTCCAACGCTCCTCCCTACCTTTTATCTTAGCCTGCTTGGCACACTCTCCTCATTCCTGAAGAATGGCTCATGCCTGAAACGTCGATTCTCCTGCTCCTTGGATGCTGCCTGACCTGCTGCGCTTTTCCAGCACCACATTTTCAGCTCCGTATTTTCTACCATGGGGAACCTTATCAAATGTCTTACTGAAATCCATATACATCACATAAACCACTTTGCCCTTATTCACCTGTGGGGACTAACACCTTCAACATATTGTCTAGCTATCACCATTGTTAACAGCTAACCTGACAATGTAACTTTTTTAAAAAAAGGTATTGTGATTTACACATGAAAGAAGTGAAACTATCATGGTATTCTAACAGATGAAAAGCTTAACAGACAATCAATTTCTCAATGTACAATTTCCATTACATCACACTAAATTTTTGCTATAAGTTCAGTGTGTTAGGACTGAACCCTCCACAATCACCTGAAGAAGGAGCGTCGCTCCGAAAGGTAGTGTGCTTCCAATTAAACCTGTTGGACTATAACCTGGTGTTGTGTGACTTTTAACTTGGTCTAAAATTTCTAGGGTTGTCTCTACTCCCCTTCTTGAATAAGGCGACAACGTTTGCTATCCTCCAGTCTTCTGGCACTATTCCTGTAGACAATGACGACATAAAGATCAAAGCCAAAGGCTCTGCAATCTCCTCCCTGGCTTCCCAGAGAATCCCAGGATAAATCCTCTCCAGTCCAGGGGATTTATCTATTTTCACACTTTCTAGAATTGTTTAACACCTCCTCCTTGTGAACTTCAATCCCATCTAGTCTAGTAGCTGTATTCTCCTCAACCACATTGTCTGTCTTTTTCCAGTGTGAATACTGAATGCTGACAAAAAATATTCATTTAAGCTTCCCCTATCTCCTTGGACTCCAGTCACAACTTCCCACTACTGTCCTTGATTGGCCCTAATCTTTCAGGAGGTTTAACCATCATGGTTTTATTTTATTCGTAGCACAAATACTCGGATATCTCACTAGATCGCAGTATTTGAAGTTTATAGTTTTTACTGGGTTATCAAGAGTACTGGTTGATTAAGGCGCCAGTTAAAACAAAGTCTGCTATATCTAGAATTGTCAGCTCAGTGACGGTGACCCTGAAACAATTGTTGATTGTTGTCAAAACTCATCTGGCTCAGTAATTTGGGAAGGAAATTGCCATCCTTACCTTACACGTGACTCCAGACCCACACTAGTGGAGTTGATTCTTAATTGCACCCTGAAATGGCTATAGGAAGGGCTCAGTCTGAGGGCAGGCCAGGTGTGCCAATGTCAGTGACACGCGCTTCCTGTGAAAGAATGCGGTTAAAAATATTCTTGAGAACGGAAGGTCAGGTGAAGGAGTTGTAATCCCGTCCTGCTGTTCACATTTCCACCTTCCACCAATTTACTTACCTGCATGAAATGTCTTTTCGCTTGAGACTAATCTTTGCTGATCCTCAAGTTTAAAAGAAATACAGCAGGAAGCCATACTTTTCCAGTGCCGTGTGCTGCTGGTACATCTCATACTGTCTGTGGGGGCCTGCTGTGTCCACTGCAAATATCATGGTTTGGGAGGATTTCAATGACTCTTACTCCCCAGGACTTCACTGCATAAAGAACGTACAGTACTGAGCAGACCCTTTGGCCCATCTGCTTGATGCTAGTGTTCATCCTCCACATGAGGCATCTCCTGTTAGCAGCCTTCCTGTCTATTCCTTGCCCTGAGTATATCCAATTCCCCTTTTAAATCTTGGTGGTAAGCTCTTTCCTGATGAAGAGCTTATGCCCGAAATGTTGATTCTCCTGCTCCTCGAATGCTGCCTGACCCACTGAGCTTTTCCAGCACCACACTCTCGATGCAGATCTCCAGCATCTGCAGTCCTCACTCTCTCCTCCTTGGTGGTAAGTTCTCCCCGTGCATCGGGGGTAGATGGTGGTAGTGTTGCTCCTGGTTTCCCTCTCGGATAGATGCCCTGCATTGCTTTACCCATCTGGAACAGGATGCAGGCACTGTGACCTCTCCTAGCTGTCCGTGATGCTACCTTAGTTGGTCAGCCAGGAGAGAAGCATGTTGCTTGTTCTTGTCTCCCAGATTTTGAGGGGGTCAGTATTCCTCTTGGTGCACTCTGTAATATGGTCAATTCATATTGGAGGGTCTGGATCATTGCCTGATTGCATTGTGTAACCTCAACAAGAACATATACTGTCAGGATGGAAGAGGGCTGTTTGGCTCCACCATTCAGTCTGTTTGTGAGAGGCCCAGAGTCCTGAACATTTCCCCTAATAATTTCTGATTGTGTTACTTAGCAAGAATCAGCATTAAAGAAAAAAGTACTGTGTCGACCCTCCCCTACCTTCTGACACAGAGTTCCAAATTTCAGAAGAAAGAAATAGTTCCTTACCCACAGAGCTGAAAATGTGTTGCTGGAAAAGCGCAGCAGGTCAGGCAGCATCCAAGGAACGGGAGAATCGACGTTTCGGGCATGAGCCCTTTATCAGGAATGAGGCCTCATTCCTGAAGAAGGGCTCATGCCCGAAACGTCGATTCTCCTGCTCATTGGATGCTGCCTGACCTGCTGCGCTTTTCCAGCAACACATTTTCAGCTCTGATCTCCAGCATCTGCAGTCCTCACTTTCTCCTTACCCA
Organism: Hemiscyllium ocellatum; assembly: GCF_020745735.1. Lineage (NCBI taxonomy): Eukaryota > Metazoa > Chordata > Chondrichthyes > Orectolobiformes > Hemiscylliidae > Hemiscyllium > Hemiscyllium ocellatum. The sequence goes on from NC_083442.1 coordinate 15,981,802, forward strand.
TAGGGTCAACCCTAATTTTAAAACAGGGCACTCAGATCTACTTCCTGAATTAAAAGCAAAATCCTGTGGCTGCTGGAAATCTGAAACGAACACCGAAAGTGGAACTCAGCAGGTCTGTGCACGGAGGAACAGAGCTAACTTTTCCAGTCTGAGGTCACTTTTCTTCAGAACTCTGCAGCCCAGCTTCAATTCCAGCTGACCCAGACGTGCGTTATCATGTGACTGAAACCAAAAACAAAAATGCTGCAAGTCACTGTGGGTCAGGTGGCATCTGTAGGGAGAGAGAGAGAGAGACACACAGAGCGAGGGAGGGAGAGAGCGAGAGAGAAAGTGAGAGCAAGAGAGAGATACAAAGAGAGAGAGAGAGAGGGGGGGAGAGAGGGAGAGAGAGTGGGGGAGAAAGGGGGAGAGAGAGGGGGGGAGAGAGAGGGAGGGAGAGAGGGGGGACAGAGAGAGAGGGTGAGCGGGAGAGAGAGGGGGGAGGGGGGTGGAGACAGAGAAAGAGAGAGGGGGAGAGAGAGGGAGCGAGAGAGAGAGAGCAAGCTTACGTTTCAGGTCTAGATGACTCTTCATCAGAACTGCATCAGTGTTAAAACATGTCTGAGCAGGCTGTAACAGAGGTATTTATCAACATATATCATAGATTAGCTTCCTGTAGATTGACAAACTTCAACTAGACAGCCCACACAGTGCAGGATGAGGCCATTTGGCCCATTGTGATGTGTTCTATCCCCCAGTGCCAATCTCATGCCCTTTCCTCATGTACCTTCACCCCATTTCTTTCCAAGTAATCATCCTTTCAAATGCCTCAGTTGAACCAGCCTCCATCACATTTCCAGGCAGTGCGTTCTATACCCTAACTGTGTACTCCCTCAACCATCCACCGAGGACAAATCTCCATAGCAACAGCAGATTGCCCCGAACCGTGTGAGTACAGGGTACACCTCTTGCTCCTGTGAGCACGGTGTAACTGCTTTATGAATGATTATACTGTGTGCAGCCATTTCAAAAGTCAGTAAGAAACATTTGGAGCTATATTCCCCTCAGCTAACATTCAGTCAGAATCCCAGCTTCAGAATATCAAAGTGAAGTCCCTCTTTCTCCGTACTCTGCGCTGTGAAGGGAATCTGAGTGAAACAGAGTAGAGACCAAGCATTGCACTGTCAGGCTGGCAGAACACAGAACTCACTCCAATCCCAAGAGTGCCCAGTATCCAGCCCGGAATCTCACACAGCATCCAGATCGGGATCACTGTCCCACAGTATCCAGGCCGGGATCACTGACCCACAGCGTCCAGCCCGTGATCACTGACCCACAGCGTCCAGCCCGGGATCACTGACCCACAGCGTCCAGCCCGGGATCACTGTCCCACAGTATCCAGCCCGGGCTCACTGACCCACAGTATCCAGCCCGTGATCACTGACCCACAGCGTCCAGCCCGTGATCACTGACCCACAGCGTCCAGCCCGGGCTCACTGACCCACAGCGTCCAGCCCGGGCTCACTGTCCCACAGTATCCAGGCCGGGCTCACTGTCCCACAGTATCCAGGCCGGGCTCACTGACCCACAGTATCCAGGCCGGGCTCACTGACCCACAGTATCCAGGCCGGGCTCACTGACCCACAGTATCCAGCCCGGGATCACTGACCCACAGTATGCAGGCCGGGCTCACTGACCTCTCCTCATTCCTGATGAAGGGCTTATGCCCGAAGCGTCGAATTTCCTGTTCCTTGGATGCTGCCTAGCCTGCTGTGCTTTAACCAGCAACACATTTTCCACAGTATCCAGGCCTTGCTCACCTGTAGCTCCCAGCTGAGCAGTGCAGAGCTCCCTCAGTATTTGCCTGACCTTACCTGCATCCATCCTTTCTACCTCTCACTGATACCAATGCCAATTTACTTTGATGAAGCTACATTAATGATGGTGAGGGATTCCACATACTCTTTGTTTAGTCAGGATTCATTCTGAGCGAGTGAGTGAATGAGTGGAATAACTATGACATTCCATTTTAAGAAAGGCTTGTGCAGTGTAAAATGTGCTTTAAGTTTTGGTTGTTTTTTTACCTCCTTTGTCTTTATTCTAACATGGGATGTGAGTGTCACTGGCAGATCCAGCATTTGGTGGCTGTTCCTGATTTCCTCTACGCAGAGAGGCCATTTGGCCCATTGGATCTTCACTAACCCTTCGAATAGCATCCCACCCAGATCCCTAACGTATCCCATAATTGCACATTGTCCTTTAGTGAATCCATTGAGCATGCACATCCCTGGACTCTGTGAGGCAGTTTAGCACGGCCTGTCCACCCTAGCCTCCACTTCTTTGGACTGTGGGAGGAAACCGGAACACCCGGAGGAAACCCATGGGGAGAATATGCAAGTGCCACATGGACAGTCACCCGAGGCTGGAATTGAACCTGGGTCCCTGCCGTTTTGAGGAACTGAACAGCTTGCTGGGGTTATTTCAGAGGGCCAGTACTCCCTCCAACCTTTTGTTTTTGGTGTGCGGGTCTACGAGCTCCGTGTGAAGTAATGAACCCAGAAATCAATGTATCAGCTCGCAGATAGTGCGGGATTTTACAGTGGGCTGCACAGGGTTAGTGAGAGCAGTGACCCAGACTGGGTAAGGACGATGGGTTTCCCACCCCACGGGGCATTAGTGAACCAGATGGGTTTATGTGAAAATTGATGAATGTTGTCACAGTCACAGACCCTGAGAATCACGTCCAATCCTAGATTGACATCAATTGAATTGACACAGTGCGATTTGAAAACCGTGCCTCCAGCGTATTAATCCGAACCTCTGGCTTGGGCTGTGAATAGGTTTTGCAGAATTAAGTGCAGACAGCAATCAGATAATTTTTTTGAAAAGTTCTGAAATTAAGGGGAATAAATAAAGAGAAGCCGTTCTGAATGGCTGGCTTGTTAATATCCAAATGACCTGGAATTAATGTGATTGAATAAAAAATAACTGGCAACTATATTCTGATCTGCAGCAAGTGGTTAGGATTTGTAATGTGTTGCTTTAAAGGGGATAGATACAGGACAGTCCAAAGATGTGCAGGTTAGGGTGAATTGGCCAGGCTAAATTGCCCATAGTGTTAGGTGCATTAGTCAGAGGGAAATGGGTCTGGGTGGGTTCCTCTTTGGAGGGTCGGTGTGGACTGGTTGGGCCGAAGGGCCTGTTTCCACACTGTAGGGAATCTAATCTTAAAAAAAACTCACAAAGAGAAATGGGATAAGTACTGGGGGGGAAATAAATTTGTAGGAACGCAGGCACGTGTGGGATTGACTGGACTGGTGGAGGGTTCAGTGCGTCGATTGGTAACCTAGTGTTGTGTATTGTCCTTCCATTCAATGTCTGGGTAAATAGTACAACAGTGCATCATAAAATAATCTTTCTGTATCCCTTAAATAATCGTCTCTCCCGAACTGGCTAATGGAAGTGTGATAGGTGTGGTTAGTGTTAACATTATGAAAAATAATACATGGTCATCTCACATGTATTATCGATCAATGTAACCAAAGACCCATATTTACTGATCAATTCCCCCATTAAAGAAATTGTCTCCAAGGTTCCAACTGACATTTTATTCCATAGAAATCTGAACCAATGCATATTTAAAAGTAAGTTTTACTTTAGGTGATCGATATAACACAAATTTATTTTAATAACTGCAGACACCATATCACCTCCCCAACAACACAGAGCAGATCCACTGCTTTTCAACTGAGGAGAAAGTGAGGATGGCAGATGCTGGAGATCAGAGTCGCGACTGTGGTGCTGGAAAAGCACAGCAGGTCAGGCAGCATCTGAGGAGCAGGAGAATCGACGTATCAAGCATGAGCTCTTCATCAGGACCCCGACCAACCACAAGGCATCAATGTTGATTTCACCAGTTTCCCTATCTCCCCTCCCCCCCCACACCTTACCCCAGATCCAGCCCTCCAACTCAGCACTGCCCTCTTGAACTGTCCTGCATGTCCATCTCACTTCTCACCTATCCACTCCTCCCTTTACTTTGACCTATCACCATCAACTCCCATCTCCATCCACCTGTCCCATTCCCAGCTACCTGACCCCCAGACTCTCCCCACCACCCTCCCATTTATCTCCCAGCTCCATTGCCCCTCCCCCACATTCCATGAAGAGCTTTATGCTCGAAATGTTGACTCTCCTGCTCCTCAGATGCTGCCTGACTGGCTGTGCGTTTCCAGCACCACACTTTTTGACTGCTTTCCAACTTAGCTTGATACCCCAGGTTCCCTACAGACTCCTTTAAATGGCCCCATCAAGAAACCTGTCTGGTCAGTTCTGGTTAAACACATACACTCTCTCTCTCTCTCTCTGTGTCACACACACACACATCCCACCCACTCGGGTGACTGTCTGTGTAGAGTTTGCACATTCTCCCCGTGTCTGTGTGGGTTTCCTCCGGGTGCTCTGGTTTCCTCCCACAGTCCAAAGATGTGCAGGTCAGGATGGATTGGCCATGCTAAATTGCCCATAGTGGTAGGTGCATTAGTCAGGGGCAAATGTAGGGAAATGGGTCTGGCTGGGTTGCTCTTCGGAGAGTCGTTGTGGACTTGTTGGGCCGAAGGGCCTGTTTCCACACTGTAGGGAATCTAATCATATTCTCTCTCTTTGTGTCTCTCTCTCTCTCACACACACATATTCTCTCTCTCTCTGTCACACACATACTGTCTCCCCTGGGACTGGGAGGTAAGAACTTAAACAAGGAGTTAGCAGGTTGAAAGGGATCATGGGAAATCCCAAGCTTTTTATACATATATCAGGAGCAAGAGGGTAGTCGGGGAAAGTGAGGTCGAGAGTGTGGCGCTGGAAAAGCACAGCAGGTCAGGCAGCATCTGAGGAGCAGGAGAATCAACGTTTCAGGCCAGAGCCCTTCATCAGTATACCTGGAGCTGGACAAAGTGGGTGAGATCCTTAACGAATACTCTGCATCAGTATTCAGAAAGAGGAGGACCTGGTGGATGGAGAGTCTAGAAAAGGTATTCTGGGGCACGTCCGTATAAAAAATAGGTGGTGTTGGGTGTTTTGAAAAACCCTTAAGGTAGACAAGTCCCCGGTGGGGAGGTCTTTGAGGTATATCCCAGAATGCCGAGGGAGGAGATTGCTCGGGCCTTGTATGAAATCTTTGTATCCTGTTTGATCAGAGGCCAGGTCCCAGAGGACTGGAGAATAGCTCGTATTGTCTCAGCTTAGGAAGGGCAACAGGGATAATTGGATGGGGTGGGGTGGGGTGACAGTGATAAGGAAATTACTGGAGAAGGTTCTTCGGGAAGGAATTCACATTTGGGGAAAAACAATGGGCCTATTAGTGGCCGGCAGAAAGGCTTTGTGCAGGGATGGTCATGTCTCACGAACATAATTGAGTTCTTTGAGGGAGTGACAAAGATTCATGAGGGCAGAGCGGAAGGTCTTATCCGTATGGTCTTTAGCAAGGCCTTTGACAAGATTCCTCATGGTCAGCTGATCCAGAGGTTGTCTGTGTAAATGATTTGGATGAGTGTGCAGGTGGCCTGAACAGTAAGTTTGCCGATAACTCAAAGATTGTGGGAGCTACAGAGAGTCAAGAGGATTGACAGAGGCTACACCAGGATCGGCAGTGGGCTCAGATGTAGAAGTGGGCTGAAAATGTGTTCCTGGTTAAAGCACAGCAGGTTAGGCAGCATCCAAGGAACAGGAAATTCGACGTTTCGGGCCAGAGCCCTTCATCAGGTGTAGAAGTGGCAGACTTAAATTAATCCAGACAATGCGAGGTGATGCATTTTGGAAGGTATAATGCAGGAGGGAAGTATACAGTAACTGGTAGAATCCTTAGTAGCATCAACGTACAGAGGGATCTGGGTGTACAGTTCCCCATTTCACTGAAAGTGAATAAGATGGTCAAGAAGGCATATAGCATACTTGCCTTCATCAGTTGGGTCATAGTGTGTAAAAATTGACAAGACATGTTACAACTATAAAGAACTTAAGTTCTGCCACATTTCAATATTGTGTACAGTTCTGGTCACCACACTACCATAAAGGTGGGGAGGCTTTGGAGAGGGTACAGAAATTAGCTATGAGGAGAGATTGGACAAACTTAGTTGGTTTTCACTTGAAAGTTGAAGGATGAGGGGTGACCTGATAGAAGTTTCCAAAATTACAGGAGGCATAGATGGAATGGATAGTTGGGAGTCTTTTCCAGAGAGTATAAATGTCAGTTACTAGGGGACGTAGGTTTAGGGTGAAAGGGGTAAAGTTTAAAGGAGATGTGAGAGGCAGGTATTTTCACACTGAGGGTGGTTAAGTGTCTGGAAGGTGCTGCCAGGGGAGGTGGTGGAGCCGGGTACAATAGCAATGTTAAAGAGGCATTGAGACAGATAAATATAGATAGGGAATAGAGGGTTATGGACCACACAGAGGCAGGAAGATTAGAGTTTAGAAAGGTGTTGTGTCAGCACAGGCTCGGTGGGCCGAAAGGCCTGTTTCCGTGCTGTCCTGTTGTTTGTTGTGTAAAGACACTCGGTATAAAATGACCATCCGGATTCTTCAATCCTGTCAGGTATCCATGACTTAGACTTAGACTTACAGTGTGGAAACAGGCCCTTCGGCCCAACAAGTCCACACCGACCCGCCGAAGCGAAACCCACCCGTACCCCTACATTTACCCCTTACCTAACACTACGGGCAATTTAGCTTAGCCAATTCACCTGACCCGCACATCTTTGGACTGTGGGAGGAAACCGGAGCACCCGGAGGAAACCCACGCAGACACGGGGAGAACGTGCAAACTCCACACAGTCAGTCGCCTGAGTCGGGAATTGAACCCGGGTCTACAAGCGCTGTGAGGCAGCAGTGCTAACCACTGTGCCACCGTGCCGCCCAACGTACTTCATATTTAACTATCTTCTCACCTTGATCACCATGATCTCCTCACCTTGATCTAAATAAGCTCAGGATTCCATTTATAACCTTGTGATCATTTTGAGAAACAGTTTAATGTGTCTGTCAATGATGGTGAAACCCGAAGGTCAATTTGACAGGAACCTGTTTCATTTTTAGGCTCCTTGTTTAGTCAATTTGTAATCAAGCCCATCCTTAATTTACTCTTGCTGCATATTCATGGATACAGGATTTTACAGTACAATGGTGGACCATTCGGCCCATTGGCTGTGTTCTGGTTTTGATGTTCCTTATGAGGCTCTTTTCGTCCTTCTTATCTAACCCCAGCACTGCTCACTTACACATCTAGCTTCCCTTAAGTATTCAACCCAATCCCTTCAACAATGAGGACTCACATTCTCACCACTCCTAGGGTTGAGAAATTCCTCCTGACTGCCCTGTCCAATTTATACAGCATGGAAACAGACCCTTCGGTCCAACCAGTCCATGCTGACAATGTTCCCAAAATAAACTAATCCCACCTGCCTGTGTTTGACTTATATCTGTCCAAATCTATCCAATATATGTACTTATCCAAAGGCCTATACATGTTGTAACAGTACCTGCACCCACCACTTCCTCTGTTAAGTTCATTCCACACGTGAGCCACACTCTAGTCTTGAAAATTCCCACCCCAGGGAAAATACACCTGCTATTCACCTTATCTATACCCCTCAAGATTATATAAACCTTTATAAGGTCACCCCACAACCTCCTATGCTCCATTGAAAAAAGGTCCCCGCATATCCAGCCTCTCCTTAGATCTCAAGCCTTCTGGGCAACATCCTGGTCACTCTTTTCTGAACCTTCTCCAGCTTAATGATATCCTTCCTATAGCTGAGTGACCAGAACTGGACACAATACTCCAGAAGAGGCCTCAACATGACGTCCCAACTCCTACACTCAAAGGTCTGAGCAATGAAGGTAATCGTGCTAAACGCCTTCCTAACAACCCTGCCTACATGGGATGCAAACTTCAAAGAATTATGTACGTGAACCCCTAGGTCTCCCTATTGTACAACACTACCCAAGGCCCTACGTTTGATTATATAAGTTGCACCCTTGTTTGTTTACCGTGTTCCCTTCACCTCTTGATCTGTGCATCCTTGTTTGCTATGATCCACCTGTACTGCACGTAAAACAAAACTCTTCACTGTACTTGGGTACATGTGACAACAATAAATCAAATCAAATTAAGCTCCATCTGCCACTCCTCAGCCCATTGACCCAACTGAGGACTTGTCTTATAACGACGACCTTTCCAGAGAGCAGGCCCACATCCTGTTCAGTCTTTCCTGACAGCTTAACCCTCTCCATTCTGCTGTTGCCTCTGCAAACCTCTCTCTCTCTCTCTCTCTCTCTGAGAGATGGCACTCAGAGCAGCCTTTAGTGCTCTGGGTTTGGTAGCGTGCACGTGAAGGGAGTTCACTTCACTGTCTGTTTAGCCTCCATAGGGTCACCCCCTCCACATGACATTCCTGATGAAGACAGCAACTTCTTTTCCCGCAGTAGGTGTGAGGAGCTCTCAGACGGAGGCAGATAGTGCTGAGTGGGAATACAATCCGACAGCTGGAATATTATGTGGGAAAATGTGAAGTTCTTGTTGCTAGGAAGATTAAGAGAGCAGTGGATTACTTACCTGGGGATTGATTGCACAGTTCCAAGGTGATCCAGGTCAGAGAGACGTACAGCATGGAAGCAGACCCTTTGGTCCAACTTGTCCATGCTGACCAGATATCGTAAACTAATCCAGTCCCATTTGCCAGCACTTGGCCTATATCTCACTAAACCCTTTCTATTCATGTATCCATCCAGATGCCTTTGAAATGCTGTAACTGTACCTGCCTCTACCACTACCTCTGGCAGCCATGTGTGACTCACACTGTTGGTGTGAAGGTAGAGCACATTCTGGAGTACACTTTGGCCCATTGAGGCTGCACTGACAAAAACTGCTCAAAATCTGAAACGTTGATTCTCCTGCTGCTTGGATGCTGCCTGACCGGCTGTGCTTTTCCAGCAACGCACTCTCAACTTTGGTCCAAATCTACACTCGTCCCGGTTCCAGCTTTATCCATCGCCTCGATGTTACAACTGCTCTTCCAAGTACTTCTTAAGGCTTTGAGGTTTCCTGGCTGAATGGCTCTCCTAGGAAGTACATTCCAGACCCCCACCCCAACCCTCTTGGGTGGGGGAATGGTTTCCTCAAATCCCCTCTGAGCCCCCAGTGTTTCACCTTAAAACTATGCCCTCTTAGATAATAGACTCTTAAAAAAGGAGGTAAATGACCCTGTCCTTTGGCACCAGGGGAATTAAACCTGAAGATTCAGATCTCATGCTTCAGTTAGACACAGCATTCGGTGAGACTACATCTCGAATACTGTGTGCAATTTTCATACAAATCATTAAATCCCTACAGTATGGAAACAGGTCATTTGGCCCAACAAGTCCACACCAACCCACTCCCCTGCCCTATTATTCTACATTTCCCCTGACTAATGCACCTAACCTACACATCCCTGAACACTATGGGCAATTGAGCACAGCCAATTCACCTGATCGGCGCATCTTTGGACTGTGGGAGGGAGCCAGAGCACCCGGAGGGAACCCACGCAGACACCAGGAGAACTTGCAATCTCTACACAGACAGTCGCCCGTGGCTGGAATCGAATCCAGTTCCCTGGCGCTGTGAGGCAGCAGTGCTAACCACTGTGCCGCCATTTTAGTATCTTATCTACGGGAGGATGTAAATACAATGGAGGTGGTTCAGAGGAAGTTTACCAGATTGATCCATGGAATGAGTGGGTTGTCTGATGAGGAACAGACTGGTGCTCATTTCCACTGGAGATTGGAAGACTGAAGGCTGATTCGATTGAGATGCATAAGGTCCTAAATGGTCTTGACGAGGGGGATGTGGAAGTGATGTTTCCTCCTGTGGGTCAATCTAGAGCCATTGGGGCACTCTTTTAGATTCGGGGTCACCCTTTCAGGAGAAAGATGAGGGGGAGTCAGTTGTCTTTGAATCCGATGGGATTTTGGGATTCTCTGTTTTCAAAGACAGTGGAGAAGAGTCACTGAATAAGTTTAAGGTAGAGGTGGCGAGGTTCCTGTACAGCAGGAGAATCGAGGGTTATCAGGGATATATGTGAAGGCTTAAGGGGCTGAGTATCCTCTTGTCCACGGTGGCTCAGTGGTTAGCACCGCTGCCTCGCAGCGCCAGGGACCCGGGTTCGATTCCAGCCTCAGGTGACTGTCTGTCTGGAGTTTGCACATTCACCCTGTATCTGGGTGGGATTCCTCTGGGAGCTCTGGTTTCCTCCCACAGTCCAAAGATGTGCCAGATAGGTAGATTGGTTATGGTACATGGGCTGCAGTGTGCAGGGATGTGCAGGCCAGTTGGATTAGCCATGGGAAATGTACGGCTACAGGGATAGACTGGGGGTGTGGTCTGGGCCGGATACTATTCAGAGGTTTGGGGCAGATGCTGTGGGCCGAATGGCCTCTTTTCACATTGTAGAGATTCTATGAACCTTCATTCTAGAACTAAATTACAGGGGAAATCAGGACAGATAGTGAAAATCTGATACACTGTGTCCCAAAAGTGGGAAATGCAGGCTTGCAGGGATAGGGTGGGGGGTGGAGTGGTTGGGTTTGGATGGGATGCTCTTGACAGGGTTGTTGTGGAATCAATGGGCTGAATGGCCTGCTTCCACACTGTAGGGATTCTGTGAAAGGAGCCATTCAGGCTGTGGCCATTTGATGTTTTGACGTATCAAGGAAGCAAGGGTGGGAGAAGACAGAGAACAGGTCCACCATCTCACGGAGTGGTAGGCTTGAGGGACTGAATGGCCTGGTGAGTTTGGACGTGTCTCTCAGAGTAATTAGTCCACACTTTATGCTGTATTTCCCACGTCAGTGCGGGCTGTCTCAGTGAGCTGAGCAGGTTTATGGTGAGCGGAGCCAGGTGTAACCAGGCAATGTTTGTGCCGACAGGTGTACAGAAGACGACGCAGCCATTTACCAAGCTTCAGCCCGCAACAGCAAGGGCATCGTCTCGTGCTCTGGCATCCTGGAGGTCGGCCAAATGAACGAATACAAGATCCACCAGCGATGGTTCGCCCGCCTGAAGCAGAAAGCGGACAGCAAGAAGCTCGAGCTTGAGGAGACACGGACCAGGGGCAAGGAGAATGTGGCGTTTGTGGCCAACGCTCCACGCCACGACCTCCTGAGGATGGTGAGTCCAGAGAGGGCGCAGCGGAAGCGGAAATCACAGGGGCCGGGCGCCGCCGACTCCCCCGACTCTCTGAGGAACGGCGAAGATGTGGTCAAAGTCCGCATCCCCGACGGTGAAGGGGGTCCGCAAGCCAAGATGGCGGACATGGCGAGGGGGGGTGCAGTGAGCAAACCCCCACCGCCCTTGGCGCCTCAGATTCAGAACGGCTACTTGATGGGTCCCCAAGGGAAACCGTTAGAGAATAATTCAGCAGATGAGCCGGTCGGAAACGGCATCTCCTCCCTCAATTATCCCTATCAAGCCAGCGAGCATGTTGTCCCACAACACAGACGGAAGGAGTTTGCAGCGAGCAAGAAGAAGAGGAGGGTCTCCAGGGAAGAGGGCGAAGTGTTGTCAGTTGGAAAAACTGAGGAAGGCCAACGGAGAGATGAAAACGACCGGAATGGTGTTGATGGGAATGAGGGCCTCCTGGGAACTTTGGGAGGGAATGAGTTTTGTGGTGACAAAAAACCCATTAAATCGAGGGATCGCATGGAGATCGATGAGCAGGCTTCATCGGTGACTCTAGGCCGTTGGCAACCCTCAACCGGGACTTCAGGTCCAACTGCTGAGGACACTGAGGCAACTCATTCCACCAATGACACAACATTCTCCATTGACCAAGAGCCAGAGTATCCCAGTCTCCAGATTCCTGTCAGAGATATGTATTTCTCCATGAAAGATATGTTCTTTGAAACTACTCAGGAACCTGAGAGGCAGTCACAATTATCTCAGCCCATGGAGACTGTGGCCCAAACTAGTGCCCAGGAGTATGTTAACCCTCTGGAGGTATGTCCAGCTCAGAGTGTTGACCCTTTGCCCTTAATTGATGTGACACTGAGAGGTGACCCCAATCAAACCGAGGAATCTGAGGACATGGGAACATCGAGGATTGACATGGATATTGCGATCCCCTCTGTCCTTTCTGAAATCCAAACTAAAGGCGCACGTGACAGTGACGTATCCAGCAACGTCCAGCAGTCCTCCGAAGATGTAGGACTCGGCAACAGCGGGGACTCCCTTGAGGGTGGTCCACCTCACACGGACCCATCCAAGGCTCAAGATGGCTCCCCTTCTCCCCCCTACATTTCGGAGGCAAAGCCGCCACCTGCTGTCCAGACCCCGTGTCACGTTGTTCACCCTGAAGTGAAGGCTTCATCTCCACCTCCACTGGTGCAGGCCGAACCTGTAGCCGAAGGCCTGAGACCTGCATTGCCACGGCAACAGCTGGCAACAGGCACGCTGGCTGAGGTAAGCACCAACTGCGTCCAGGATGACCTCATGTAAGATAGTGTCCCAGTCCGGTAGGAGGGTAATGCAAGAGGCACTTCAGGGCTATTTATGGTAACGTGAAGTATGTAGTGTTTGACAGGAGTGGAATATGATGACATCTGTTCTGGTCGGTGCTTTTGATAGCCGTGATGGGTCACCTCCAGAACGAGAGACCACAGCACATGGAGGGTACAACATGATAACATAAACATATGGAAAGTAACACAACTGCCAGGAAAATATCAGCTAGTTAGAGATAAAATAGACACTCTCCTCAACACTGTCTTTTGCAACTGTGGAATTATGCAAGAAGGCATGCTGCAGCGAAGGAATTTGTACTGGCTCCTCACTTACTGAGAGGGTTGTAAATAAACTAGCTGGGCTGTACTCTTTCTATTTCGCCAAAAGAATCATTGTCTCCTGTACCTGCAGGGACAAAGCACAATGAACATAAGAACTAGGAGCAGGAGTAGGCCGTCTGGCCCTTCGAGCCTGCTCCCCCATTCAATAAGATCAGGGCTGATCTTTTCATGGACTCAGCTCCACTTACCTGCCCGCTCACCATTACCCTTAATTCCTTTACTGTTCAAAAATTGACCAATCTTTGCCTTAAAAGCATTTAACGAGTTTTCTTTATCTGCTTCACTGGGCGGGGAGTTCTACAGATTCATTGGGTGAAAATGTTCCTCCTCAACTCAGTCCTAAATCCGTTCCCCTTTATTTTGAAACCTTGCCCCCTTGTTCTCGTTTCGCCTACCGGTGGAAACAACCTCCCGGCTTCTGTCTTGTCTATTCCCTTCATAGTTTTATATGTTTCTACAAGATCCACCCACACTCAATTTTCTAAATTCCAATGAATGTGATCCCAGTCTACTCAATCTCTCCTCATAAGCCAACCCTCTGAATTCTGGATTCAACCTAGTACTTCCTGTGCACCCCCTCCAGTGTCAGTACATCCTTTCTCAAGTAAGGAGACCAAAACTGTACACAGTATTCCAGGCACGGCCTCACTAGCACCCAGAGCAGCTGTAGCGTTATCTCACTGTTTTTAAACCAGGCAAAAGTGAGGACTGCAGATGCTGGAAACCAGAGTTTAGATCAGAGTGGTGCTGGAAAAGCACCGCTCTATTCCTGATGAAGGGCTTTTGCCCATATTGTCGATTTTCCTGCTCCTCGGATGCTGCCTGACCAGCTGTGCTTTTCCAGCACCACTCTGATCTAATCCCTGTTTTTAAACCCCATCCCTTTAGCAATGAAGGACAACATTCCATTTGCTTCCAATTACCTGCTGCACCTGCAAACCAACTTTTTGTGATTCATGCGCAAAGACAGGTCCCTCTGCACAGCAGATGCTGTCGTGTTTCACTGTTTAATAATAGTCCATTTTGCTGTTATTCCAACCGAAATGGATAACCTCACATTTCCCAACATCTGCCGGACCCTTGCCCACTCACTAAACCTACCCATATACCTCTAGCAGCCCTCCGGCCTCCTCTGCACAGTTTGCTCTTCCGCTCACCTTAGTGTCACCTATAAAGGTGATGAAGAAAGATGCAAAGGTTATGTGAAAGCAGTTGAATGTTGGCCCTCTTCTCAATTGGAACGGGGTATCAAAGGTTTTACTAAAACTATACAAGGCACGAGTCAGTCTACAGCTGGAGTACTGTTTAATCCCCTTATCTAAGGAGAGGTAGACTGGCATTCGAGGCTGGGACCAGAAATGGAGGGAGTTTAGGAGAGTTTAGGAGAATGAGAGGTGACTGTATTGAAACATATAAGGTTCTTCGGGGACTTGACAGGGTTAGTGTGGAGAGGTTATCTCCCCTCACTGGAGAGTCTATGGCCAGGGGGGCAGCATCTCAGAATAAGGACCACACAGATGAGAAGAATTGCTTCTTTCAGAAGGGAATGAAGCTATGGAATTCTTTACCTCGAGGGCTGTCGAGGCTGGGTCGTTAAGTTTAGTCAAGGCTGAGGTAATTGTTTCATTAGGAAAAGGATCAAGGTTTATGGAGACAGGGCAACAAAATGGAGTTGAGGAGAATGATGAAACGTCTGTTCCTTCACTTTGTGGTCTTATAGGCTAATGCTGTCTTCAGATGTCAGTGTAGGTGATTGTTCCTTTTTCGCTCATCCATTTAAAAGATACATTGAGTTCTTACGAAGAGACAGAAAACAGAGGGTTGCTTCCATTTCAGAGATAAAGACCTGGAGCAGGGGACAGTTTAGTTTATTCTCTTCTCCAGTTTAGTCTCCCCCTCACATTCTGCTGTCGTTGGGGAGAAACACAGTGAGAGCCAATCATGTGCCACTCAGGCACTTGACAGGACAATCCTGGGTCTTCCCCCAAGGAGACACCCTTGTCCCATTGACACCTGCCAAGCAATCAGAGACCAGCACCTCTTCAGCACGGTGCGTTTGCTCAGTCCCTTCACTCGGATTGCCACTGGATCTCTGTGGATGATGATGGGGTCACGGAGTAGGGGTCACTGTGCGGGGGTCACAATGGGGTTCACAGATTAGGGGTCACGGAGTAGGGGTCAGAAAGTAGCAGTCAAGGAGTAGGGGTCATGGAGGTGGGGGTCACGGATTAGGGTTCATGGAGTGAGGGTTATGGAGTAGGGATCACAGAGTGAGGGTCATGGAGTGAGGGTCACAGTAGGTGTCACGGAGTGGGGCTCACAGAGTGAGGGTCACAGATGTAGGGGCCATGGTTTAGGAGTCACAGAGTGAGGGTCATGGATTAGGGGTCACAGAGTAGGGTCACACAGTCGGGTCATGGAGTGAGGATCACAGAGTGGGGTCGCAGAGGAAGGGGTCAGGGAGGAGTACTTTGGCAAGAGGGTAGCTTTCCAATATTGGGCCCTTCAGTCAGGCATTGAGTGCCTTTCAATGAGGGATCACCTTGGCAGTGAGATGGACCGCTGAAATGGACATTAATTTCTTACTTCACTGTCTGAATGGGAAGGCCATCAATCTCACCCCCTGTGCACCCTCCGGTTAAATGCGCCATGTCGTCAAACAAGCCAATAGCAATAGCAAGGCCAATTCTTGCTGGGTTTTTTTGCCTCTTGTCGAAGGAACATTCTTTCAAAGGTGATGAATATCCACACAACATTCTCTGGGCAAGTTTTCTCAGATTCCTCCTTGTATAGGATTCCCCTCAGAATACAGACAAGTACACTCCTCAATTAAAATGCTTCCACTGCATCAGAGAGCGGCGGGAGCTGGGCGGGAGTGAAAGCAGAGCGCAAAGCTGGTCGGGAAGGTAAGTGATTGTTGTTTGAGTGGGTGTGTTGAGTGAAGTGATTAAGCCAGAGTTGAAGAGGGTGAAGACATGACTGCCAAGCTGGTTCAGTGTGCTATGTGCTTGATGTGGGAGGTCAACGACTCTGGTGTTGTATATGTGTGGAAAGTGTGTGCACGTTCAGCTACTGACAGAGCTTATTGCAGCACTGATGAAAGAACTTGAGGACCTTAGGCTCATCCGAGAGAACGAGATCTTTCTGGACAAGACCTTCAGCGAGGTTATTACACCAATCATACCAGAAGAGAGCGGAAGAGAGCGGACGATGAGGAAGGCAGAGAGGAGACAAGGTGCAAGAGACCCCGGGAGAAGTATCTGTCAGGACAAGTTGAATCTTTTGGAAACAGTAGAGCCAGATGACACTGCCATCCGTGAGGCGGCCAGGTCTGTCAATCAAAAGTTGGCGTGGAGGCAGAGTGGAAGAGTCGGACATCGCACAGAGCCGTGGTAATAGGGGACTCCATCATGAGAGGAACTGACCGGGGTTTTTGTGGCAGCAGACAGGACTTAAGGATGGTGTGTTGCCTTCCTGGTGCCAGGGTTATACACATCACAGACAGAGTGCAGAAAAACCTCAAGGACGAGGGTGAAGAGCCAGAGGTGGTGGTACATGTTGGCACAAATGATGTCGGGAAGAAGAGGAGGAACATATTCCAGCGGGACTTCGGAGAACGAGGAAGAAGGCTGAAAAGCAGGACGTCTGGTGCAGCTGCAGTGGCCTAATGGATAAGGCACTGGCCTCCTAAGCCAGGGATTGTGGGTTCAAGTCCCATCTGGGGTGTCTGACTCTTCCTTGTGTGTCCTTAATCTGCTTTGCCAACAACCGCTTATCTGCATTCAGTTGATGGGGTGGGGTGTTCCCTGTCGCCTTACGCAGCACTTTAGTGGGCGGCACGGTGGCACAGTGGTTAGCACTGCTGCCTCACAGCACCTGGTGACCCAGGTTCAATTCCCGACTCAGGCGACTAACTGTGTGGAGTTTGCACGTTCTCCCCGTGTCTGCGTGGGTTTCCTCCGGGTGCTCCGGTTTCCTCCCACAGTCCAAAGATGTGCGGGTCAGGTGAATTGGCCAGGATAAATTGCCCGTAGTGTTAGGTAATAGGGGTAAATGTAGGGGTATGGGTGGGTTGCGCTTCGGCGGGTCGGTGTGGACTTGTTGGGCCGAAGGGCCTGTTTCCACACTGTAAGTAATCTAAAAAAAAAACGTCCAGGGTGGTTATCTCCGGTTTGCTTCCAGTTCCTCGGGCTGGTGAGGCCAGAAACAAGGAGATGATGGACTTGAACGTGTGGCTGGGGAACTGGTGCAGGAAGCAAGGATTTAAATTCTTAGATCACTGGGGTATGTTTTGTGGTATAAATTCTAGAAGAGAGACGGTTTGTCCCTTAATAGGTTAGGGACCAGCATTCTGGCAGGCAGGTTTGCTATTGCAATACAGCTACGTTTAAACTAAGTAGCGGGGGGGGGCGAGGGGAGGGGACAAACTGGATGTTTAAGAAGGAAATTGAAGGGAAAGTTAGAACAAGGGAAGTCAAGAAAGACAACTGTATCAATGAGGCAGAAATATCAAAAAGGGATCTTGCTGTAAGTTTGAGTGAAATAGGAGTTGATGGGAAGGGTGAAGGCAATAACAAATTAAAAATACTATACATGAATGCACGAAGCATTAGAAATAAGATGGATGAGCTTGAGACTCTTTTGGAAATTGGCAGATACGATATTGTGGGGATAACTGAGACGTGGCTTCAAGTGGACAGGGCCTGGGAAATAAATATTCAAGGCTACACGTGCTATCATAAGGACAGACTGACGGGCAGAGGGGGTGGGGTGGCCATGTTGGTAAGGGATGATATTCATTCCCTTGCGTGGGGGGACCTAGAATCAGGGGATGTAGAGTCAGTGTGGATAGAGCTGAGAAATACCAAGGGGAGAAAGATCCTCTTGGGAGTTATCTACAAGCCCCCAAACAGTAGTCTGGATGTCAGATGTAAGTTGAATCAGGAGCTGAAATTGGCCTGTCGCAAAGATGTTACTACAGTTGTTATGGGGGATTTCAACATGCAGGTAAGACTGGGAGAATCAGGATGGTATTGGACCTCAAGAAAAAGACTTTGTGGAGTGCCTCCGAGATGGATTCTTAGAACAGCTGGTGCTGGAGCCTACCAGGGAGAAGGCAATTCTGGATCTGGTATTGTGCAACGAACCAGAATTGATCAGGGACCTCAAAGTGAAGGAGCCATTGGGAAGTAGTGACCATAATACAATAAGTTTCAATCTGCAGTTTGAGATGGAGAGGGTACAATCGGAAGTGACAATATTTCAGTTGAACAAAGGGAACTATGGAGCTATGAGGGAGGAGCTGGCCAAAGTTCAATGGTGCAATACCTTGGCAGGGATGACAGTGGAGGAACAATGATGGATATTTCTGTGTATAATGCAGAAGTTGCAGGATCAGTTCATTCCAAAAAGGAAGAAAGATCGTAGGAGGAGGCATGGGTGGCTGTGGATGATGAGGGAGGCTAAGAAACATATAAAGTTAAAAGGAAAAAGTATAACATAGCAAAGACAAGTGGGAAAACAGAGGACTGGGAAGCTTTTTAAAGAACAACAGAGGATTACTAAGAAGGAAATACGCAGAGAAAAAATGAGGTACGAAGGTAAACTGGCCAAAAATATAAAGGAGGATAGTAAAAGCTTTTTTAGGTATGTGAAAGGCAAAAAAATGGTTAAGACTAAAATTGGGCCCTTGAAGACAGAAACAGGGGAATATATTACAGGGAACAAAGAAATGGCAGAAGAATTGAATTGGTACTTCAGATATGTGTTCACTGGGGAAGACACAAGCAATCTCCCTGAGGTAACAGTGGTTGAAGGACCTGAACTTAAGGGAATTTATATTTGCCAGGAATTGGTGTTGGAGAGACTGTTAGGTCTGAAGGTTGATAAGTCCCCGGGGCCTGATGGTCTACATCCCAGGGTACTGGAGGAGGTGGCTTGAGAAATCGTGGATGCGTTGGTGATTATTTTCCAGAGTTCAATAGTTTTGGGATCAGTTCCTGCGAATTGGAGGGTGGCTAATGTTGTACCACCTTTTAAGAAAGGAGCGAGAGAGAAAGCAGGAAATTATAGACCAGTTAGTCTGACCTCAGTGGTGGGAAAGATGCTGGAGTCTATTATAAAGGGTGAAATTATGACACATCTGGATAGTAGTAACAGGATAGGTCAGAGTCAGCATGGATTTATGAAGGGAAAATCATGCTTGACTAATCTTCTGGAATTTTTGAGGATGTAACTCTGAAGATGGACGAGGGAGAGCCAGTAGACGTAGTGTACCTGGACTTTCATAAAACTTTTGATAAAGGCCCACATAGGAGGTTAGAGAGCAAAATTAGGGCACATGGTATTGGGGGCAAAGTACTAACTTGGATTGAAAGTTGGTTGGCTGACAGGAAACAAAGAGTAGTGATAAACGGCTCCATTTCGGAATGGCAGGCAGTGATTGGTGGGGTACCGCAGGGATCAGTACTGGGACCGCAGCTTTTTATAATATATATTAATGATATAGAAGATGGTATTAGTAATAACATTAGCAAATTTGCTGATGATACTAAGCTGGGTGGCAGGGTGAAATGTTATGAGGATGTTAGGAGATTACAGGGTGACCTGGACAGGTTAGGTGAGTGGTCAAATGCATGGCAGATGCAGTTTAATGTGGATAAGTGTATGGTTATCCACTTTGGTGGCAAGAACAGGAAGGCAGATGACTACCTAAATGGAATCAATTTAGGTAAAGGGGCAGTACAGAGAGATCTGGGTGTTCTTGTACACCAGTCAATGAAGATAAGCACGCAGTTCAGCGGGTAGTGAAGAAGGCTAATAGCATGCTGGCCTTCATAACAAGAGGGATTGAGTATAGAAGCAAAGAGGTTCTTCTGCAGCTGTACAGGGCCCTGGTGAGACCACACCTGGAGGACTGTGTGCAGTTCTGGTCTCCAAATTTGAGGAAAGACATTCTGGTTATTGAGGGAGTGCAGTGTAGGTTCACGAGGTCAATTCCTGGAATGGCGGGACTACCTTACTCTGAAAGACTGGAGCGACTGGACTTGTATATCCTTGAGTTTAGAAGACTGAGAGGAGATCTGATTGAGACATATAAGATTATTAAAGGAGGCAGGAAACTCACCCGCTGATGGGTGAGTCCTGAACCAGAGGACACAGCTTAAAAATAAGGAGTAGACCATTTAGGACAGAGATGAGGAGAAACTTCTTCACCCAGAGAGTGGTGGCTGTGTGGAATGCTCTGCCCCAGAGGGCAGTGGAGGCCCAGTCTCTGGATTCATTTAAGAAAGAGTTGGATAGAGCTCTCAAGGATAGTGGAATCAAGGGTTATGGAGATAAGGCAGGAACAGGATACTGATTAAGAATGATCAGCAATGATCATATTGAATGGTGGTGCAGGCTCGAAGGGCAGAATGGCCTACTCCTGCACCTATTGTCTATTGTCTATTGTCATTGTTTCTGCAACTAAGGTTGTTGCCTTTTTCATCTTCTTGAGTTTGCAGGCCAATGGACGATACTTATTCTGCTTCTCCCACCATGGATAAGACAAACTCTGACAGAGTAAAATATCCACCTGAGCCTGTGAAAGATTGCTCAACATAACTAGCTCTCTATCTCCTGGATCACGCAAACCTGAGTGCACACCTCCCTGAATGTAATTTCTTGAACCTTTTATTTACTCCCAGATCTTGTTTGACTCTGGACTGGATTGACATGTTCCTCAATTCCAATCAGCCATGACTGACCTACTCTGAGAGCACAGCAAATTTAACTGATCAATCCAACTTCTTAACTGCTCTGGTTGTATCCTGGCTTCAGGATCCTCATTCTCTGAGGTGTGGGTCTTATTTCTCGAGCTGGCTAATTCTAAACAAGATTGTTAATCCAAAGTCATTCACGACTTGTTCTGCTTGATATATAATACTTAGAGGCCCCTGAATCTTTAAATTCCTTCATTTTATTTATCGTAAGTTGCTCAAATTCTGCAGAACCTTCCCCCAAAGCAGTCAAGAGTGTGCATCATAAATATGCCTGCCCATACTGAGAAATACCACACCTTTGATGCAGCATTCAGTGCATAACCTAACTTGTTTACTATCCACATTATACAATGCAATATAGCAGAAGAACAGGCCCTTCGGCCCACCAAGCCTGCGCCAATTCCTAACTCTTAATTAGACCTGCTAATTATTGCCCATGCAAGATGTCGGGATCTTGATCAGATGGGCCAATGGGCTGAGAAGTGGCAGATGGAGATAAATGCGAGATGCTGCATTTTGGGAAAGTAAATCTTAGCAGGACTTATACACTTAATGGTAAGGTCCTGGGGAGTGTTGCTGAACAAAGAGATCTTGGAGTGCAGGTTCATAGCTCCTTGAAAGTGGAGTCGCAGGTGGATAGGATAGTGAAGGCGGCGTTTGGTATGCTTTCCTTTATTGGTCAGAGTATTGAGTACAGGAGTTGGGAGGTCATGTTATGACTGTACAGGACATTGGTTAGCCCACTGTTGGAATATGCAAATCTGGTCTCCTTCCTATCGGAAGGATGTTGTGAAACTTACAAGGGTTCAGAAAAGATTTACAAGGATGATGCCGTGGTTGGAAGATTTGAGCTATAGGGAGAGGCTGAAGAGGCTGGGGCTGTTTTCCCTGGAACATCAGAGGCTGAGGGGTGACCTTATAGAGGTTTACAAAATCATGAAGGGCATGGATAAGGTAAATAGGTAACGTCTTTTCCCTGAGGCCGGGGAGTCCAGAACTAGCGGGCATAGGTTTAGGGTGAGAAGGGAAAGATATAAAAGAGACCTACGGGGCAACTTTTTCACGCAGAGGGTGGTACGTGTATGGAATGAGCTGCCAGAGGATGTGGTAGAGGCTGATACAATTGCAACATTTAAGAGGCATTTGGATGGGTATATGAATAGGAAGGGTTTGGAGGGATATGGGCCGAGTGCTGGCAGGTGGGACTAGATTGGGTTGGGATATCTGGTTGGCATGGACGGGTTGAACAGAAGGGTCTGTTTCTGTGCTGTACATCTCTATGACTCTGTTGCTTCATGTTCATGTGTCTTATCAAAATATGCCTTAAAACATTGCTGACATGCCTATGTTCCAACACCCAAGTGTATCAATCTGATGAAATTTGACAGTCCACATGGACGAATATCATAACATAATGTGTTAAATTCCATTGTATATTCCTCTATAGAAAACCCATCCTGATTTCTGTAAAATTTATCAGCATTTTCAAATCTTTCTCATGTTCTCAATTGCTGTGCCTCTAGTTCCAATAATACTTGATTCTGATCTTACTTCTCATAGGAAATAGCAGTGCCAAGGTCACCCCTCACTGTCTTCTTGGTAAAGTTGTAACCCATACCCACACATCAAACTCTCTTATCCACTCACTGTGTGATGTTCAGCTTCATAAAATACTGGCGGGAAATCATAAACTAACACTTTGCACCCAAATTCAGCCATTCCTCTGCACAGTAACTCCAATTACAGTCTTCTGTGTAAAAGGAATCTCAGTTCCCTCCCTCCATCTTCAGGCAAACATTTGCTGCTACCACTGTTAACAGATTCCAAGCTGGTCAGAGAGTTTGAGATCAAATCACATGCATCTTTATGTAGAGAGTTTATCGACTTGCTCAGTCTTACCTCCCTCACATTGTACCCAATGTCACAGGTGCCCACCATATAGATATTTACTAATCAACCTCTTACACACCTCTGGAGCAGATGGGATTTGAATCCAAGCCTTCTGACACAGAGATAGGGACATACTACTGCTTCACATGAGCTATCCTATTTATAATTCATTTTCATATCAGAGGGCTTTTATGTATAACTGAACATTTTTAATCTGCATCTCCAAATTACCTGTGGTTTTTTTCTTATCTGTTAACCACCAATTGTATGTGTTTTCCGAATAATTAAATGCACCGTCCACTAAGAACAATGCAGACCGTCAAAGGTGAGGGGGAGATCGGGAGAGGGAAAGGGAGCAAAATCATAATGGAGTTGGAAGGGGAGATACAGGACTCTGACCTCCTGTGCCATGTTCAGATAATTCACCAAAGATCCTCAGACAGCATCTACCAAAGCCACAACCACCTCCATCTCGAATGTACAAGGGCAGCAGATACACGGGAGCATCACCACTTTCCAGTTCCCCTCCAAGCTACTCACCATCGGACCTTGGAAATATATCACCGTTCTTTCACTGTCGCTGGGTCAAAATTCCTGGAATTCCCTCCCGAATGGCTTTGTGGTTCTACCCACAGCAGGTGGACTGCAGCGGTTCAAGATGGCAGGTCACCCTCACCTTCTTAAGGGGTGACTAGGGACAGCCAATAAATGCCCACATCCCACGAATGACTAAAGCAAAATTAATAGCCAGCACACGATCCTTCATAACCTTACATAAAGGCATTAAGAAAGTTTACAATTCATTAAACAGACCCCAAAGTGTGACTGAAGGACCCCAGACTGACTTGGAAGGATGTGGGGCTATGGAGGTGATTAAGGTAGGGAGGAGTGTGGGAAGGGATGGATTTCTAAAACAAGGATAAGAGTTTTAAAATGAACTGTTGCTGGACCAGACACCGTTGTAGGTCAGTGAGCATAGAAGTGGCTGGGACCTGGTGTGAGAAGGGACAACAGAGCTTTGACAGTGTTTAATGTTCTTTTACTCCTTAATCACTCATGGGATGAGGGTGCCATTGGCAAGACTGGCATTTATTGCCCATCGCTAATTGCCCAGAGAAGTTGAGAGTCAACCCCATTGCTGTGGGTCTGGAGTCACATGTAGGCCAGACCAGGTAAGGATGGCAGATCTCCTTCTGTGAAGGAAGGTCAGAGTGGATCAGATGGATTTTTCCAACAATGGATTCATGGTTATTCTTAATTCCAGAATTTTTAAAATTGAATTCCAATTCTGCCATGGCAGGATTTGAACACAAGTTCCCCAGAATATTAGCTTATATAATCCCTTCAGTATGGAAACAGGCCCTTCAGCCCAATAAGTCCACACCGATTCTTCGAAGAGCCATTCCCCTATATTTTCCCCTGACTAATGCACATAACCTACACATCCCTGGACACTATGGGCAATTTAGAATGGCCAATTCACCTTAACCTGCACATCTTTGGATTGTGGGAGTAAACCGGAACAAACCCACACAGACACACGGGGAGAATGTACAAACTCCACACAGACAGTTGGCCGAGGATGGAATTGAACCTGGGTCCCTGGCGCTATGCAGCAGCAGTGCTGACCATTGAGTCACCATGTTGCGCATTAGGGGAAAGTGAGGACCGTAGGTCAGAGTTGAGAGTATGGGGCTGTAAAAGCACAGCAGGTCAGGCAGCATCTGAGGAGCAGGAGATTCGACGTTTCGGGCATAAACCCTGGAACATTAGCCAAGTTTCTGGATTAATAGTCAACGATACCAGGCTGTCGCCTCCCTGTGGTGAAAGGTCCGAGGCTGGGTGAGAGAGAGAGAGAGAGCACGAGCATTGCAATCTGTCTGTCACCAGGTATGCTGAGTGCTTTCCAAATGACAATACTAGAAGTTTCAAACACAGATAGCTAATGCGGAATCATTCATCAAGTATCACAAAGATAGCTGGTCCTGACAGGCTTCCCATCCATTGGTATTAAATAAGGAATTTCAGAAGAAGCAACTCTGGTTTCTATAATAGAGAGATAACAGTTGTCTTTCCAGACATTTGACAAACAACCATGATCATTCAAATAAGAATAACTCGCAAGAGGAAGGGTGAAAAATTAAACTGCAGCTAAGAATAGACATTTGTAAGCACTTTGGGATTTATCGTTCCAGCTGCAAGCATGTATTCTAACGACAAGATCCAAATATTGAGGTCAAGTGGCCAAATGTCAGGAATGTTTCATCTCACCAAGAATTAGCAAATGCAGTATTTTAATTTCTGAACTGTGACTCGTGTTTCTCATCTGCTATCCAATCTAAACTCAAGCAACATAAGTTTCAGCTTTGGTGTGGCTGTATCACTGCCTAGACCAGAGACTGCAGGTCTGTCTGCTTTTAGTATGGAATGAGGTGCCAGAGGATGTGGTGGAGGCTGGTACAATTGCAACATTTAAGAGGCATTTGGATGGGTATATGAATAGGAAGGGTTTGGAGGGATATGGGCCGGGTGCTGGCAGGTGGGACTAAGATTGGGTTGGGATATCTGGTTGGCATGGACAGGTTGGACCGAAGAGTCTGTTTCTGTGCTGTACATCTCTGTGACTCTATGACCCTAACCACCTGATGAAGAAGCGACGCTTTGAAAGCTAGTGTGCTTCCAATTAAACCTGTTGGACTATAACCTGATGTTGTGTGATTTTTAACTTTGTACACCCCAGCCAAACACCGGCATCTCCAAATCAAGCTTTTAATTCGTCTGTGCCGAATGGTCTACCACATTTCCCTAACAAACGTTGATAACTTTCTCTATGTTATTTTTACACTATTTAAGCTTTCTTCAAGGTCAAAACACAACATCCTTGGATTGATAAATGGAACGAAATAGTTAAAAGCTACACAAATGAAAGCAGATTTCTGGAGAATGCCGGGAATCGGAAATAGAAGCAGATTGTGGTAGAGAAACTCAGCAGGCCTGGCGATATCGGTGATGAGAGAATCAGAGTCAACGTTTCAGCTTCTGTTCTGAACAAACATCAAACTGGACTCAAAACGTTAACTCGGTTTCTTTTTCCACAGGGGCTGTCAGATCGGCTGAGTTTCTCCAGCACGTACTGTTGGAATTAAGAGCAGCTTTCTGACTGTGTAACTGACAAAATGTTCGGTAAGACAATGCAGAGGTCTGACCAAACCTCGACACTGCGTGAGCTTCATCATAATTTACTTATAGAGTCATAGAGATGTACAGCATGGAAACAGACTCTTCGGTCCAACTTGTCCATGCCGACCAGATATCCCAACCCAATCTAGTCCCACCTTCCAGCACCCGGCCCATATCCCTCCAAACCCTTCCTATTCATATACCCATCCAAATGCCTCTTAAATGTTGCAATTGTATCAGCCTCCACCACATCCTCTGGCAGCTCATTCCATACACGTACCACCCTCTGCGTGAAAAGGTTGCCCCTTAGGTCTCTTTTATATCTTTCCCCTTTCACCCTAAACCTATCTCCTCTAGTTTTGGATTCCCTGACCCCAGGGAAAAGACTTTGCCTATTTATCCTATCCATGCCCCTCATGATTTTATAAAACCCTATAACATCACACCTCAACCTCCGATGCTCCAGGGAAAACAGCCCCAGCCTGTTCAGCCTCTCCCTACAGCTCAAATCCTTCAATCCTGGCAACATCCTTGTAAATCTTTTCTGAACCCTTTCAAGTTTCACAACAGCTTTCCGATAGGAAGGAGACTAGAATTGCACACAATATTCCAATAGTGGCCTAACCGATGTCCTGTACAGTTGCAACATGACCTCCCAACTCCTGTACTCAATATTCTGACCAATAAAGGAAAGCATACCAAACGCCTTCTTCACTATCTTATCTACCTGCGACTCCACTTTCAAGGAGCTATGAATCTGCACTCCAAGGTCTCTTTGTTAAGCAAAACTCCCTAGGACCTTACCATTAAGTGTATAAGTCCTGCTAAGATTTGCTTTCCCAAAATTCAGCACCTCGCATTTATCTAAATTAAACTCCATCTGCCACTTCTCAGCCCATTGGCCCATCTGATCAAGATCCAATTATAATCTGAGGTAACCTCCTTCGCTGTCCACTACACCTCCAATTTTGGTGTCATCTGCAAACTAACTGTACCTCTTATGCTCGCATCCAAATCATTTATAAAAATGACGAAAAGTAGAGGACCCAGCACCGATCCTTGTGGCATTCCACTGGTCACAGGTGTCTAGTCTGAAAAACAACCCTCCACCACCACCCTCTGTCTTCTACCTTTGAGCCAGTTCTGTATCCAAGTGGCTAGTTCTCCCTGTATTCCATGAGATCTAACCTTGTTAATCAGTCTCCCATGGGGAACCTTGTCGAACGCCTTACTGAAGTCCATATAGATCACATTCACCGCTCTGCCCTCATCAATCTTTTTTGTTATTTCTTCAAAAAACTCAATCAAGTTTGTGAGACATGATTTCCCACGCACAAAGCCATTGTGATTATCTCTAATCAGTCCTTGCCTTTCCAAATACATGTACATCCTATCCCTCAGGATTCCCTCCAACAACTTGCCCACCACTGACATCAGGCTCACTGGTCTTTAGTTCCCTGGCTTGTCCTTACCACCCTTCTTAAACAGTGGCACTACGATTCCAACCTCCAGTCTTCCGGCACCTCACCTGTGACTATCAATAATACAAATATCTCAGCAAGAGGCCCAGCAATCACTTCTCTGGCTTCCCACAGAGTTCTAGGGTACACCTGATCAGGTCTGGGGCTTTATCCACCTTTATGCGTTTCAAGACATCCAGCACTTCCTCCTCTCTAATAAGGAAATTTTTCAAGATAACACCATCTATTTCCCTACAGTCTATGCCTCTGAGGCTTGGATGAATTATTCCGAGAACCTTGAGTTCACATCTGACCGTGGGCAGTCTCTGAGTTTTAATTCAGTTTTCAACAAAAAGACTGAAAATAGATCTGGAAATTAAAAAGAAAAGTCAGTGCCAATTAATCATCATAAAACTGTTGCATTCTTGTAAAAATCCAAATGGTTTTAGGAGGGAAATCCATTGGTCTTGATACCTAGCACTATATTTGACTCTAGTCCCACAGCATTGTAGTGGAGACTTAACAACTCTGAGATAGTGTAGAAAGTCCCCTCATTTGTATAAGTGGCTGGGTATGATAAGCATAAAGCTGAAAGGGCTCGTCTGGTGCAGTGGTAGTGCCCCTACCTCTGAACTAAGAGCTCCAGGTTCACGTCCCACCTACACCAGTCTTGATTAAAGATATCTAAGCCTGAATACATCTTGCATCGATCATCTAAGCATAATGAAGGCATTCCCCAGCCCCATTAACCCTGAGGTCTGAGACCTTTCCCCAGGGCAGGATTGGCTGGCGTGAGGGGTTATAGTTTTAAGATATTAGGAGGAAGGTATAGAGGCGACGTCAGAGGTAGATTCTTTACGCAGAGAGTTGTGAATGCATGGAACGCGTTGCCAGTGGTGGTGGAAGCAGAGTTATTGGGGATATTTAAGTGACTGCTGGACATACATATGGACAGCAGTGAGTTGAGGGGTGCATAGGTTAAGCTATTTTATTTTAGATAAGGAATAATCCTCGGTACAACCTCGTGGGCTATGTTTTATTTCTATGTTTTATTTACCATGTAAAAAATGAGGTCTGCAGATGCTGGAGATCACAGCTGCAAATGTGTTGCTGGTCAAAGCACAGCAGGCCAGGCAGCATCTCAGGAATAGAGAATTCGACGTTTCGAGCATAAGCCCTTCATCAGGAATAAGAGAGAGAGAGCCAAGCCGGCTGAGATAAAAGGTAGGGAGGAGGGACTAGGGGAAGGGGCGATGGAGGTGGGATAGGTGGAAGGAGGTCAAGGTGAGGGTGATAGGCCGGAGTGGGGTGGGGGCGGAGAGGTCAGGAAGAGGATTGCAGGTTAGGAGGGCGGTGCTGAGTTGAGGGAACCGACTGAGACAAGGTGGGGGGAGGGGAAATGAGGAAGCTGGCCTGGTTGGGTCCAAATTTTGTTGGTTGGAATGTAGTTCGGAGTCCGTGTGGGATCAGTCGGTTCCTTAGGCAGGTGCTGAGGTACAGACTCGTTACCACAGCCACATCTCCTTCCTCAGCACCTGCCTAAGGAACCGACTGATCCCACACGGACTCCAAACTACATTCCAACCAACAAAATTTGGACCCAACCAGGCCAGCTTCCTCATTTCCCCTCCCCCCACCTTGTCTCAGTCGGTTCCCTTAACTCAGCACTGCCCTCCTAACCTGCAATCCTCTTCCTGACCTCTCCGCCCCCACCCCACTCCAGCCTATCACCCTCACCTTGACCTCCTTCCACCTATCCCACCTCCATCACCCCTCCCCCTAGTCCCTCCTCCCTACCTTTTATCTCAGCCTGCTTGGCTCTCTCTCTCTTATTCCTGATGAAGGGCTTATGCTCGAAACGTCGAATTCTCTATTCCTGAGATGCTGCCTGGCCTGCTGTGCTTTGACCAGCAACACATTTGCAGCAGTTATTTACCATGTGCCAACACCAGGGACTTGGAGCTCCCTCTAGTGGAGACTCTCAGGGTACCAGCCTAGCCACTGGCAGGTCAGAACGATGAGAGGAGCTGATACAGAGCTGGGCAGGTTGGGAAGCAGTGGCCCCTGGAAAGCTTTCACATTGCCTCATCCTTGTGGAGACCAACTTCTGTCTTCACATCGAAGACACCGTCCATTGTGTCGTGTGACACTACCACCAGGCTAAACGATACAGATTTGGAACAGACCTGGCGCATCAAAACTGGGTCTCCATCGCAGGTGAATAGCTTAAGCAGCGGGTGAATTGTATCCGAGTCCCATCTGTAACCTGCTGGCCTTGGGTATTCCCATCCCTGTATCACTATCAGAATAGAAAACCGCTCTGCTTCAGTCGGCCTTACATATCTGATGACGAGGGCCCGTCCTGGTGAAGTGATGGTGTAGGATTATGTGCATTCTAAACAGAGGAAGCTGCATGATGCACCTGGAGCTAAACAATCCCACAACCCAGTAGACCCAATCGAAACTCTGCAGGCCTATCCCATCACGAGGAGGAACCTCGATACACACCCCCATCCCCAGAGATGGCAGAGTCCAGGTTATGATCGTGAAAGATATGCTCAAAGGATTTGAAAGCCTCTTAGCTCCGAGTGTAGAGTATACGATCCTTCCCTTGCAGCCTCTCGGTCCCAGCCTTCAGCAGATTTGATGTGCTCCATTGGATTGTCAAGAAATGGCCTGGAGTGTAAAGAGATGAAGGGTTACAGGGAGAAGGCAGGAGATGTGCATTGAGAAACATATCAGCCATGATTGAATGGTGGAACAGACTCAATGGGGTCACCCTGCTGTAGGAAGGATGTTATTAAAATAAGGAATGTTCAGAAAGGATTTACCAGGATGTTGCCAGGAATGGAGGATTTGAGTTATAAGGTGAGGCTGGATAGGCTGGGACTGTTTTCAATAGAGAGTAGGGGTTGAGAGGTGACCTTATAGCGGTTTATAAAATCATGAGGGACATGGGTAGGGGGAATGACAAAAGACCTTTCCCTGGAGTGGGAGAGTTCAAAATTGGAGGGCTTAGGTTTAAGGTGAGAGGAGAAAGATTTGAAAAGGACAAGAGGGGCAACTTTTTCACACATAGATTGGTTCCTGTGTGGTTATGAACTCCCAGAGGAAGTGGTGGATGTGGACACAGTTACAACGTTTAAAAGACATTTGGATGAGTACATGAATAGGAAATGTTTAGAGGGAATGGGCCAAGTGCAGGAGGGTGGGACTAGTTTAGTTTAGGAACATGGTTGGCGTGGACTAGTTGGACTGAAGGGTCTGTTTCTCTGCTAAGTGGCTCTGTGCCTACTTCTGCTCCTATATCTTCTGATATTATAGATAGACAAAGGCTATGGCTCCTAACTACACTCCAGCAGTTGCAATGAAGACTTGTGCTCCAGCACTATCTGCACCTCCCAATGTAAACTGTTTCAGGACAGCCGCAATACAATTGGGGAAATTGCCAGGTATGTTTTGTGCACTGAGGCCAAATAAATCCAACTTAAATCAATTCACATCCTGTAAGCCTAATCTCATAGTCAGCACAATGATGAAAGGGGTGTGTTACAGTGATGAGAGGGGTGTGTTACAGTGATGAAAGGGGTGTGTTACAGTGATGAAAGGGGTGCGTTACAGTGATGAGAGGGGTGCGTTACAGTGATGAAAGGGGTGCGTTACAGTGATGAAAGGGGTGCGTTACAGTGATGAGAGGGGTGTGTTACAGTGATGAAAGGGGTGTGTTACAGTGATGAAAGGGGTATGTTACAGTGATGAAAGGAGTGTGTTACAGTGATGAGAGGGGTGTGTTACAGTGATGAAAGGGGTGTGTTACAGTGATGAGAAGGGTGTGTTACAGTGATGAGAGGGGTGTGTTACAGTGATGAGAGGGGTGTGTTACAATGATGAGAGAGGTGTGTTACAGTGATGAGAGGGGTGTGTTACAGTGATGAAAGGAGTGTGTTACAGTGATGAGAAGGGTGTGTTACAGTGATGAGAGGGGTGTGTTACAGTGATGAGAGGGGTGTGTTACAATGATGAGAGAGGTGTGTTACAGTGATGAGAGGGGTGTGTTACAGTGATGAGAGGGGTGTGTTAACAGTGATGAAAGGGGTATGTTACAGTGATGAAAGGGGTGTGTTACAGTGATGAGAGGGGTGTGTTACAGTGATGAGAGGGGTGTGTTACAGTGATGAGAGGGGTGTGTTACAGTAATGAGAGAGGTGTGTTACAGTGATGAGAGGGGTGTGTTACAGTGATGAGAGGAGTGTGTTACAGTGATGAGAGGGGTGTGTTACAGTAATGAGAGAGGTGTGTTACAGTGATGAGAGGGGTGTGTTACAGTGATGAGAGGGGTGTGTTACAGTGATGAAAGGGGTATGTTACAGTGATGAGAGGGGTGCGTTACAGTGATGAGAGGGGTGTGTTACAGCGATGAGAGGGGTGTGTTACAGTGCCCTCAATGCACTTTCCTACCATCTGGACTGATCTGGCTGAAATTCTAAAGGAATCAGATTCATTCGTAACTTTTAAAAGGAAATAGATGCTTGATTTAAGGGAAAACGGTTGTGGGGAGAGCACAGGATTGAGACTAACTCATTGGTCTTTCCAATGAGTTAGCACAGTGATGATAAGCTGAATGTCTGTGCTGTTCCGTGATTCTGTAAGCTACTGACTGCTGCTCAGTTTGCATTTAGTCTAAAGCACTCAGCTGCTTTAGTCCAAACGTGGATTTGAGCCGAATTGCAAAAGTGAGGCGTGAAGGAGCTACCCCTGGACTTCATAGTAGGATTTGACATAGAGTGCAGTGCTCCAGAGAGAGCCCTGGCAAAGTAACCTCAGGGCATGTTTCGCTGAGCATCTCAGCAGGCCTTGCAGATCTGAACCGGATCTCTCAGTCACCACCCATTGTAATTCTCCTTCCCACTCCCTTTCCATCATGACCATCATTGGCTTCCCCCATTACCACAGCAAATCAGACCACAAATTGGAGGAGCAGCACCTTAACTTCCCCCTGGGCAGCCTACAGGCCGGAGGAGTCAACATTGAGTTCTCCGATTTCAAATAACCTCCCTTCCCATCCCCTGACTCCCTTCCAAACCCCTCCCACTCCCTTCCATTCCTCTGATCAACCCTGCCTTCCAGCTTCCAACTGGATTCATCCCTCCCATTGACCAACCAGGCCGTGCCCTCTACCTGTGTTCACCTATCCCTACCTCACCACTTCGACCACCTTCCCGTTTTATCTGCAACTCCCCCCACACTCACCCCCTGAAGAAGGGTTACACCTGAAACGTTGACTTCTCCACCTCCTGATGCTGCCTGGCTGTGCTCTCCCAGCCTCCTGCTCGTCTACTGACAGGCAAAGTTGCAGTCAGTTTGGGTTTGAGGAAACCTCTCCACACCCCCAATCAGATCATTCTGCCATCATCCTAAACCAACCAGTTTTTAAAATAAATCCTTCCATTCGTTTGGCCATTTTCACAACCACCTCAAAGAGCTTTAGTGTCCCTGATGAATTCCTTGCAGTCATGAATAAAGCACAGCGGCCATTTCAGACACAGGCAGTGAGGCAAGAACCGACTGACCATCTGTCTCTGTGGTGTTGGTTGAGGGATAAATATTGGCCAGGAATCATTGCAGCGCTGCTCGGGGTGGTGTCAGAGAATCGTTGGGTCGAGGAGATGGTTTGGGGGGGGTGGCAGGATGTGGGCTACGCTGAGATTTGTGACAGAATTGAACGAGAACTTCTGGTGTGGCCCACCTTGGGCTCAGTGTCATCTCGCTGCATCTTTCATGTTTGTGGAGGTGTTTCTCACTGGGCAGTTGCCAGGCCATGGGGGGTGCTGTGTGTTAAATGCCGTGTTAATGACCCGACTCAACTCGTTAATATTTAGCTTCCTTTTCTTCGCAAGCGGCTAGACTGGGGCTTGACATGGAGAATTCTCAGTGTGGAAGCTGGAGCAGGCTGCTATTGTATTCAGCTCACTGCTTGTCCGCCATATTGGATACAGAGCACCAGTATCTCAGAGCACACTCCATGGACTCCAGCCACACACACCTCACATCCATGGACGCTGGCACCTGACTGTGACAGCCTTTAAGAGACCTCAGTGCGCTTTTCCAATCCAGTTACAGTCCAGCCTCTGCACTTCAGTGCTGTCCCTCAGGCTGTACTGGACACTCCCGTTGTGATGGAGACTGTGTGCTCAGGAACACACATCCAGCTCAGGGACTGCAGCCCTCATGCTGTTGGCTTGATCTCACTCACACTGAGCCTACCTGGATGCTAGCAGCGTCCCTGACTTGCATTGTCTCTGCAGCAGACCTGTGTCAGATCCAGGTTTGACCCACTCAGTGCTGAACAGATTCATGCCACATTAAGTACCGTGTCCAACAAAGGCAGAATCTAACCCCACCCCTCCTTAACCTTGTTAACCGTCCCTCAGAGGCCGTGAATTTTTATTTAAAAAGAGGACAGTGTCACAAAGAAATAATCACACCAGATTTCACAGTCTTTTCCTGTAACAAGCAAACCAAATCCAACATTGACTAAACATTACTTAGTAAGCATCCAACACACTAAAGTACAGAAAGGTACCAGTATCCATGGATGTGGGGTGTGTGTGTGGCTGGTGCCCATGGAGTGTGAATCGAGAGTGTGGTGCTGGAAAAGCACAGCAGGTCAGGCAGCATCCGAGGAGCAGGAGAAGCTTATGCCCGAAATGTCGATTCTCCTGCTCGGATGATGCCTGACCTGCTGTGCTTTTCCAGCGCCACACCCTCGACTCTTGATCTCCAGCATCTGCAGTCCTCACTTTCTCCCATGGAGTGTGGTCTGAGATACCGGTGCCCTGTATCCAATATGGCGGATCTCCAGGGACAAGCAGTGAGCCGGATGCAATGGGAACCTGAACAGGTTTCCCCATCAAACATTCTCCATGTCAAGCCTGGTCGAGTGGTGTGGTAAGATAAGGGTACTTTCTCCATTAACTCATTACAGTCGATTCTGCTATAACGCAATTATCTTTAATGCAAATTGGCTATAACACGATTGAAGACTGTTATTTGCAGAGCGTGAACCTGCCTTACCAATATTGGCTAGAACCTGATTCCAACCCCATCAGTTTAAATGGTGCTGCTAATTCCCAATTTTCTTATAACATGGGATCCTACGGGGACAGGACTACTGTGTTAGCATGGTGGCTCAGTGGTTAGCACTGCTGCCTCATAGCACCAGGGACCCGGGTTCAACTCCCGCCTCGGGCAACTGTCTGTGTGGAGTTTGCACATTCTCCCCGTGTCTGTGTGGGTTTCCTCCCACAGTCCAAAGATGTGCAGGTTCGGTGAATTGGCCGTGCTAAATTGCCGATAGTGTTAGGTGCATTAGTCAGAGGTAAATGTAGGGAGGGGTGGGTTGCTCTTTGGAGGGTCGGTATTGGGCTGAAGGGCCTGTTTTCACACTGTAGGGAATCTAATCGAATATTAGAACAGAGTGTAGTGCTGCCCACATGAGGAAATTCAATGTGTGCTAGCACAAGAAGTCACATGGACTGTACTCGCCTCCGTTTCCTGGGCGTGATCCTCATATTTTCTCAGAGTTGGATACATAACAAAGTTTGGTTGAGGAGCAGTGATGCTGGTATTTAGAGCAGGCTGAGGGAAAACGCTGTGATGACTGTGCTGTTCAACGTGGCACCTGACACCTGAGGGAGATTCACTCTTTACCCTGGTTGTCTAAGAGGTGTCGCCACGTGGTTAACCCACTCCAGAGGAACGACTCACCAGCGCCCTGAACAATCTCAACATGATGTCCCAACTCCGATACGCAAAGGTCTAAGCAATGAAGGCAAGCGTGCTAAACACCTTCTTAACCCCCCTCGTCTACCTGTGATGTAAACGTCAGAGAATTATGTACCTGAGTCCCTAGATTCTACAACACTACCCAAAGCCCTGCCATGTATTGTGTAAGTGCTACCATTGTCTAGTTAACCTGTGGGTTCCCTACTCCAGAGAGCTGAGAGGCTCAGTCACTGGGTGTATTCGAGAAAGAGATTGATAGCTTCGCGATATTAAAGGCATCAAGGGGTATGGGGAGAATGTGGGAGTGCAGCAATGAGATAGTAGATCAGACATGTACAGAATGGATGCAGCAGGCTGAATGGCCTACTCTGAGACTATCGTCAGCTACCTAATCCTGCATTAGTAAGTGTTATGGTGGCAATAATGTTCCTGGTTTAGAATTTAATCCCTTTTTCTTCCTTCTTCAGGCTGTGGAGGGTAAGAACCAGATGCAATATGACATCTCACCCGTCTCAGAGAGTACTGGCGACAGCGTTTGTTCCTTGAACAGTGAGTGGGAGAAATTAGATTTCCTGAGCACCTCTGAGCCCACAGATATCTCAGATGAGCCCCGTACACCCGAGACCACGACGTCGGAAGGCACGCAGCCAGAGCTGAGAGATTCCACCGATGAGGATGTGCTCTTGCCCCCGAGCGACCTGGAAACCCAGTTGACCACAGAGAGGAGAAACCAGCTGGTTCAGCCCGTCTGCCAGGATGTTCTGGCCCTTGAGACAGGAACGGAGGCAATGGAGGTCACTCGTGCTGGCCGTGCAGGTGATCAACTCCCAGTGCTGGATGTGCCTGAGTCTACCAGTCCTGGAGGTAGTGTGAGCTCTGAAGAGAACCAACCAGACATCCCTGCAGCATTGATGGGAGGAATGTTAAGCGATTTAGCCTTGCCTTTAGTCCAGGCTAGTGCTGCGGACACCACCTTGTCTACAGACAGTAAGGTGTCTGAGGAAGCCGTTGTCGAGGGTGACGATGAGTTTCTGAAGGTTGACCGTGCAGAGGAAGCGGGAGCTGAGGAGCGTGCGCAACGCAGTGTTCCCTCTGACAGTTTCGGTGCCCACTTGGTGGAAAAGTTCCTCTCCTATTTAAAGATTCCCAGCTTCCTGCTGGGAGACAGGACCCCTCCCGGTGATGCTGGGAAAGCAGAGGCAACGCCAAATGCCTCAGAGATTGTGGAACACAGCTCACAGGCAGAAGGCCTTGCAGCCCTGGGGGTTACCCCCTCAAAGAAGGCCCAGCCTTTGCCGCCATCATTAGAGGAGGACTTTGCCAGTTCTCAGCCAGTCAGACCTGAGGGTTGCCAGGTTTCTGAAGGGCCGCTGTCTGCTGTCCCTCAGGCAGATGGTGGCCACACCATACCCAGCACTGAGGGAGACTTCAGTCCGGGATCGACTCTCCCCGTGCAGCCGTCCTTGGAGACGGGCATTAGTCCTGCCCTCTCTGCCGTCCTCCCGCCAAGCACTCCCGAATCCAACCATCCCCCGGGCACACCATTGTCTCTACCCCCAAGTAGAGGAGCAGCAGAGGAGCCTCAGGAAGATCTGTGCCTTTTCCGTACGGAGCTGGATTTAACCGAGGGGCCGGAGGTCCCAAGTATGCCGGCTCTTCCAGCCGTCAGTAGACTTGACGACGCTGGGGAAGGGCAGGGCATGGCGGATTTATCATCCACTGAAAGTGAACCGGCCAAGAACACAGCCCCATGTCTGGAGGGAATGGCAGGAGAGAGGAGCATGGTGGAGGAGGATCCCAGCCATGGGAATAATATTCTGGAAGTGCTGCACATTCCGGATAGTGACGTGATGCCTGTTCCAGAACCAGTAACACCGAGAACTGATGGTATACCGTCAACCAGCGACTCGCAAGTCACAAAGAGCATCTTCCTTACCCACGGGCCGGAGGTTAGCCAAGTGCCATCCATCGTAGTGGACACTAAGGTGTTTAAGGACGAGGTAGTGGCAGCGAAGATTGAGGACGAGGAGCCCCTTCAGAAGGACATGACCTCAGCGCCCGCTCCCCCAGCCTCGAGTTCCCGGGTGACGGTCAGTGACAGCACCCCCGCTATCCCATCAGCCACTCCGGCAGAGCTAGCTGCTGGTGCCCGTCGCAAAATCTTCCTGCCCCGCTCCAGGCTGCCTGACGAGGCTGAAGGGGGAGGCCCCACCCCGCCTCTGACTCCAGCGCAGCCGAAGAAGGAGGAGGGGGTGAAGAGAATCCAGCAGGCGGGCACCGACCACCCGGACGAAGGGCCCAGCCCGTTCCTGTTGGCGCCCAGGAAGAGCGGGCCTCTCCTGCAGGCCCCTGCTGCCCCCCAGCAGGCAGCACTGACAGAGCGACGATCGCCAACCACACCGCGCAGGATGGCCACCCTCGAGGTGCCCAGGCCTCACCGGGAGGCCGAGGATCAAAGTGGAAGCTCCCCAACGCCCAGAGGAGTGACGACCAAAGATGCCAAAGCTGGCTCAGTTAAAACTGAAGTGAAAACCGAAGAGAGCAAACTGACAAAGAATCTCTTCAAAGGTAAGGAGGTGAATTAAACCTCCGGATTAATTTGGTCTGTGTAACAAGGACCTGCGGTCAATGAGTTTGGGTTGATGAACTGAAGTGACTGTGTAATGGGGGTTAGCAGACTTTATTTCCCATAAAACCATAGATATAGGAACAAGGTAGGCCATTCAGCCCATCAGGTTTGCTGTGCCATTCAATGAGATGATGGCTGATCTGACAATCCTCCACTTCCTTTGATTGCACCTTCTAATGGGACTGAACTCATGCATTACACTAACCCTAACACTAACCTTGACCTTCATCCTAATGCTAAACCTAATGCTTAACCCTAAACCTGAACCTAACACTAACCTTAAAAAGGTGCAGATGTAACAGGGTCGTTGTCATGGGTGGTGACTTCAACTTCCCTAATATTGTTTGGAACCTCCTGAGTGCAAATAGTTTGAATGGGGCAGGTTTTGTCAGATGTGTCCAGGAAAAATTCCTGATTCAACATGCAGACAGGCCGACAAGGAGGGAGGCCATATTGGATTTGGTGCTTGGCAACAAACCAGGTCAGGTGTCAGATCTTTCGACGGGAGAGCATTTCGGTGATAGTGATCACTACTCCCAGACCTTTACTATAGTCATGGAGAGGGATAGGAGCAGATGGTATGGGAAATTATTTAATTGGGGGAGGGAGAATTACAATGCTATTAGGTGGGAACTGTGGAGCATAAACTGGGAGCAGATGTTCTCAGGGAAATGTACAACAGAAATGTGGAGGTTGTTACGGAGCACTTGCTACGAGTGCTGGATAGGTTTGTCCCACTGAGGCAAGGAAGGAATGGTAGGGTGAAGGAACCTTGGGTGACAAGGGATGTGGCACATCTAGTCAAGAGAAAGAAGGAAGCTTACTTAAGGTTGAGGAGGCAAGGATCAGACAGGGCTCTAGATGGTTACAAGTTGGCAGGGAGGAACTGAAGAATGGACTTAGGAGAGCTAGAAGGAGACATGAAAAAGCCTTGGTGGGAAGGATTAAGGAAAACCCCAAAGGCATTCTACACTTATGTGAGTATCAAGAGAATGGTCAGAGTGAGGGTAGGGCCGATCAGGGATAGTGGGGAGAACTTTTGCCTGGAATTAAGGAGGTAGGGAAGGTCCTTAATGAATACTTTGCATCAGTATTCACTAGTGAGAGGGACCTTGTCATTTATGAGGACAGCGTGAAACAAGTTGATACACTCGAACAGGTTGATGTTAAGAAGGAGGATGTTCTGGAAATCTTGAAAAACATGAGGATAGATCCGTCCCCTGGGCCAGACAGTATATACCCAAGATTACTACAGGAAGCGAGGGAAGAGATTGCTGCGCCTTTGGTGATGATCTTTGCATCCTCACTGTCCACTGGAGCAGTACCGGATGATTAGAGGGTGGCAAATGTTATTCCTTTGTTCAAAAAAGGGAATAGTGATAACCCTGGGGAATTGCAGACCAGTCAGTCTTACATCGGTGCGGGTCAAAATATTGGAGAGGATTCTGAGAGACGGATTATGATTATTGCTTAGAGATAATCAGCACGGCTTTGTGAGGGGCAGATCATGCCTCACAAACTTTCTTGAATTCTTTGAGGATGTGACAAAACACCTTGATGAAGGAAAGCAGTGGATGTGATGTACATGGATTTTAACAAGGCTGTTAATAAGGTTTCCCTTGGTATGCTCATTCAGAAAATATGGAGGCACGGGATAGTTGACTGTCTGGATACGGAATTGGCTGGCCCATAGAAGACAGGGGGTGGTGGTAGATGGGAAGTATTCAGCCTGGGGCTTGGTGACCAGTGATGTTCCACAGGGATCTGTTCTGGGACCTCTGCTCCTTGTGATTTTTATAAATGACTTGGATGAGGAAGTGGAAGGGTTTGCTGATGACGAGAAGGTTGGTGGAGTTGTGGATAGTGTGGAGGGCTGTTGTTGGTTGCAACAGGACATTGACAGGATGCAGAGCTGGGCTGAGAAGTAGCAGATGTAGCACTTTTCAACCTGGAAAAGTGTGAAGTGATTTATTTTGGATGGTTGAATTTGAATGCAGATTACAGGGTTAAGGAAAGGATTCTTGGCAGTGTGGAGGAACAGGGATTTTGGGGTCCACGTCCATAGATCCCTCAAAGTTGCCACCCGAGTTGAAAGGGTTGTTAAGAAGGCATATAGTGTGTTGGCTTTTATTAGCAGCAGGATTGAGTTTAAGAACTGTGAAGTTATGCTGCAGCTTTATAAAGCCCTGATTAGACCACACTTGGAATATTGTGTTCAGTTCTGGTCGCCTCATTATAGGAAGGATGTGGAAGCTTTAGAGAGGGTGCAGGGGAGATTTACCAGGCTGCTGCCTGGACTGGAGGGTGTGTCTTATGAAGAAAGTTTGGGGGAGCTAGGGCTTTTCTCATTGGAGTGAAGAAGGAGAGGTGACTTGATAGAGGTGTACAAGGTGATGAGAGGTATAGATAGAACACTATTTCCCAGGCAGAAATGGCTATCACGAGGAGGCATAATTTTAAGGTGATTGGAGGAAGGTTTAGGGGAGATGTCAGAGGTAGGTTCTTTACACAGAGAGCGGTGGGTGTGTGGAATGCACTACCAGCAGTGAGAGTAGAGTCAGAGACATTAGGGACATTTCAGTGACTCTTGGATCAGCACATGGATGATCGTAAAATGAAGGGTATGTAGGTTAGTTTCATCTTGGAGTAGGATAAAAGGCCAGCACACATTGAGGACCGAAGGGCCTGTACTGTGTTGTTCTATGTTCTATAACCTAGTCTCATTTGCCAGCATTTGGCCCATATCCCGCGAAACCCTTCCAAGCGTCTTTTAAATATTGTAATTGTACCAGCCTCCACCACTTTCTCTGGCAGCTC
This sequence comes from Hemiscyllium ocellatum, assembly GCF_020745735.1. Taxonomy (NCBI): domain Eukaryota; kingdom Metazoa; phylum Chordata; class Chondrichthyes; order Orectolobiformes; family Hemiscylliidae; genus Hemiscyllium; species Hemiscyllium ocellatum. The sequence continues at coordinate 16,022,178 of NC_083442.1, forward strand.
AATCCATACACGCACCACCCTCTGCATGAAAAAGTTGCCCCTTAAGTCTGTTTTATGTCTTTCCCCTCACACCCTAAACCTATGCCCTCTAGCTCTGGACCTACCCACCCCAGGGAAAAGACTTTGTCTATTTACCCTATCCATGCCCCTCATGGTTTTATAAACCTCTATAAGGTCACCCCTCAACCTCTGACACTCCAGGGAAAACAGCCCCAGCCTGTTCAGCCTCTCCCTGTAGCTCAAATCCTCCAACCCTGGCAACATCCTTGTAAATCTTTTATGCACTGTCTCAATATCCTTCCTATTGATGGGCGACCAGAATTGTATGTTATATTCCAAACGTGGCTTCACTAATGTACTGTACAGCAGCAACATGACCTCCCAACTCCTGTACTCAATACTCTGACCAATAAAGGAAAGCACGCCTTCTTCACTATCCTATCTACCTGCGACTCCACTTTCAAGGAACTATGAACCTGCACTCCAAGGTCTCTTTGTTCAGCAACACTCCCTAGGACCTTACTGTTAAGTGCATGAGTCCTGCCCTGATTTGCTTTTCCAAAATGCAGCAATACACATTTGTCTAAATTGAGCCCAATTTGCCACTCCTCAGCCCATTGGCCATCTTTGCTGTCCACTGCACCCCCTATTTTGGTGTCATCTGCAATCTTACTAACTATACCTCCTATATTCTCATCCAAATCATTTATATAATTGATGAAAAGCAGTGGACCCAGCACTGATCCTTGCTGTGTAACACACTGGAGTGTTCCAAAGCCTCCAAGTTGCAGGAGAGCCATACTGGACTCAAAGTGTTTACTCTGTTTCTCTCACCACAGAAGCTGGGTTTATCCAGCACTCCCTGTTTTTCTTTCAGCTCGGAACTGTCAGATCTGTCGTTCCGATGATCACTGGTTCATGGACAGAGTTGTACAGCGCAGAAGAAGCAGTCTTCTTAGTGGGCGGCATGGTGGCACAGTGGGTAGCACTGCTGTCTCACAGCGCCTGAGACCCGGGTTCAATTCCTGACTCAGGCGACTGACTGTGTGGAGTTTGCACATTCTCCCCGTGTCCATGTGGGTTTCCTCCGGGTGCTCCGGTTTCCTCCCACAGTCCAAAGATGTGCGGGTCAGGTGAATTGGCCATGCTAAATTGCCCGTAGTGTTAGGTAAGGGGTAAATGTAGGGGTATGGGTGGGTTGCGCTTCGGTGGGTCGGTGTGGACTTGTTGGGCCGAAGGGCCTGTTTCCACACTGTAAGTAATAATAAGTCATCTAATCTAATCAGTCCGTCCCTGCTGGTACAATTACAACATTTAAAAGACACTTGGAAGGGTTTAGTGGGATATGGGCCAAATGCTGGCAAATGAGACTCGGTTATAGAACATAGAACAGTACAGCAGAGGCCCTTTGGTCCTCGATGTGTGCTGGCCTTTTATCCTACTCCAAGATGAAACTAACCTACATATCCTTCATCTTGTGCTGAACCAAGAGTCACTTAAATGTTCCCATTTGCCTGCATTTGACCAAAAAGTCTTCAATGTTATTGACATGTATTCCTAGGGCCTGTTTGACAGGGCTGTCAGTGACCAGGCATTTTGTCTTCCGTAGCTCCCCAGGTGATCCGGAAGATCAGAGTGGAACAATATTCTGATGCCACTGGGAATCTCAAACTCTGGTGCCAATTCTTTAACATTTTGAGCGAGTCCACCATAATGTGGCAAAAAGATGGAATTCACTTGGACAAGCTGAAACAAAGGTAACGGCCACCAGCTGATGCTGCTATTATCTAGGAGAATGTGGCAGGGAGGCATAGGCTTAAGGTCTATCCCTAGTTGCCTCTTGAGAAGGTGAGGGTAAGCTGCCTTCTTGAACCGCTGCATTCCATGTGCTGTGAGTTGACCCACAATGCCCTTAGGGAGGGGATTCCAGGATTTTGACCCAGCGACAGAACGGCGATATATTTCCAAGTCAGGATGGTGAGTGGCTCGGAGGGGAAGTTGCTGGTGGTTTTCCCGTGTACCTGCTGCCCTTGTCCTAATAGCAAAGGTCAGAGGTTTGGAAGATGCTGTCGGAGGATCTTTGGTGAATTTCTGCAGTGCATATTGTAGGTAGTACACACTGACCATCAGTGGTGGAGGGAGTGGGGGTCCTTGTAGATGTGGTGCCATGTATATTACGTCTATACTTTGCCTCAGCAGACTGGGGAAATCTCGTGATTAATGCATCCTGCCATTCTGAGGCTACATTTTAATAGAAGGTGACTGATCTGGTCCTGTGGGGCAAGACAGTGGCTCAGTGGTTAGCACTATTGTCTCCAGCGCCAGAGACCTGGGTTCAATTCCAGCCTCAGGCAGCTGTCTGTGTGGAGTTTACACATTCTTCCCATGGGTTTCCTCTGGGTGGTCCAGTTTCCTCCCACAGGGTAAAAACAATGACTGCAGATGCTGGAAACCAGATTCTAGAGTGGTGCTGGAAAAGCAGAGCAGTTCAGGCAGCATCCGAGGAGCAGGAAAATCAACGTTTCAGGCAAAAGCCCTTCATCAGGAATAGAGGCAGAGTGCCTGCAGGGTGGACAGATAAATGAGAGGGGGGTGGGGTGGGGAGAAAGTAGCATAGAGTACAATACATGAATGGGGTTAGAGATGGAGGTGATAGCTCAGAGAGGAGGGTGGAGTGGATAGGTGTAAAGGAAGATAGGACAATTCATGGGGACAGTGCTGAACACTTTTCCAGCACCACTCTAATCTAGAATCCAGTTTCCTCCTACAGTCCAAAGATGTGCAGGTGAGGGTGGATTGGCCAGGGGAATTACAGAGATAGAGTAGGGATTGGGATGCTCTTCAGAGGGTTGGTGTGGACTTGATGGGCCGAAAAGCCAGCTTCCTGATTGTGTGATTGGGAACCTGTCCCCCTCCTCTACAGCAGCACAGTCATTCACTGTTCTGAAAAAGAAGGGAGTGGGGGAGGCCTCCGAGCTCAGCTCGTTCTCTCAATAATGCGCACATTGTGCCCTCACATGGAGCTGCAGATTCAGTCACGTTGTTGGTGCCTTGAAGGTTTCAGAAGATCGCCACTGAGGGACGAGGAGCTTGAAGCTTTTAGTCGCTTTGCAGTTTGTTGGGTCCTAGAGAGAATCAGGCTAGAATTTCTGCGCTTTAGTGAATGATCTTGCTTTCCAGTTGCAGCCCGTGCTGTCTCATGGTTTGCTCATGACGTATTTTTCAGCACGGGGGATGAGAGCCAGGTGTCGCTGGCGATTGTACAGGCCTCAGTGAAGGACCACGGGCTGTACAGGTGTGTCGTGGAGAATGAGTACGGCTCTGATGCCACTGACTTCCTCCTTAGCAGTGAGGGTGAGTGAGGGGGTGGGGGGGGTGGGGGGGGGCGGGGAGGGAGACACCTGCTGAACCTTCAGAAACAGGGAGAAAAGGGGGGAGGACCAGCCTTCTGAAACTGTCCGTCGGAGCTTCGCAGCTGCATGCCCCACGAAGGGTGCTGGAGCACTCCGTCCATCAGTTGTTCATTTTAAATCTGTCGCTGATAGCTTTCTGATGGCGGTGCAGAGGATGGCCATTCAGCCTGTCGAGTCTGCTCAGTGCGACTGTGGCTAATTCGATAATCCTCAACCCCACCTTTCTGCCTTATCCCCAAAACCTTGGTCCCCTTACTGATTAAAAATCTCTCTCAGCCTCGAATGTACCAAATGACCCAAAACTATTGCAAACTATTATTTAAAAAATCTCCAAAGGCCCTCTGAGGTAAAGAATTCCACAGATTCACAACCTTCTGAGAGAAGTTATTCCTCTTCGGTTTGAAATGGGTGACCTTTTATTCTGTGATGATGCCCCTCTGGTCCTAGACGCTCCCAGAAGCACCTACCCTGCCACCTCCCTAAGAATCTCGCGTCTTAATAAGGTCACCTGTCATTCTTTCCAACTCCAGGCCTCACTTCCTCAGCTTCTCCTAAGAGGACGTCTTTGGGGACCTGGGACAAAGGCGGGTTTTGTGGAGTCGGCTGGGGTATGAGATAACCCTCGGATCGATTTCACAAGAAAGTAGTGGAATTCGCCTCAGCTCCCAATCAGCGACGAGCCCAGGCTATTTGGCCACTTGTTGTCTGTCGGAGTTTGCCGTGAGCAAATCGGACTGCTGTGTTCCTGCGATCGACTGGTCCCTCAGGCGTTTTTCCGGCAGGGATTGGGGAACATGACAGGAGGGTCTTGTTTCGTTTATCTGTGCCTGTTGTGTAAAGTATTGCTGCGTTTTGAGTGAAAATCTAACTGGTTTGTTTATCACCGCAGTGTTGTCGGGATTTAATCCAAGAGAGGAAATTGAAGGTAAGTAAGAAACCCCCTCAATTGGTGACATTTTGCCAATAAACATGATCCCGGTGATCGTGTATAATGACATACGGCTGGTTCTCTCTTACAGTGGGTGAAGAGATTGAGATGACGCCAATGTTGATCACCAAGGGTCTCACTGATGCAGGGTTCGTGGGCAACAAGCTCTTTGGCAGAATTATGATGAAGGAGCCACACTTTGGCAGTGGAGCACACTATAAAGCCAACCGGGTGAAGGTCATCTATGGGTTGGAGCCAATATTCGAGTCCGGTGCCACGTGCATTATCAAAGTTCAGAAATGCATTTCTTACGGGACCAAAAAGGAAAACAGCCTTATTGCCAGAAACTATGACATCACGATGCAGGTAAGGAGTCCCACTCCGTGACGACGGTTAACTGCGTCTGGGAATTCCTGTGGAAATTTGTCACCTCCGGTTTGTTGGAGACTGGGTGGATGACCCACGGTCATTGGCAGGATTCCATGGGCAAACCCAACCTCTGTGCAAATTGGCACGTTTAAATACTCCACTCCCCTGCAAAAGTCTCTGACTCCGAGTTAGCACGAGTCCCCAGAGGTTTCACTAGTTCCAACTTACTTATAGAGTCATAGAGATGTACAGATGGAAACAGACCCTTCAGCCCAACTCGTCCATGCCAACCAGATATCCTAACCCAATCTAGCCCCATTTATTAGCATTTGGCCCATATCCCTCCAAACCCTTCCTATTCATATACCCATCCAGATGCCTTTTAAATGTTGTAATTGTACCAGCCTCCATCACTTCCTCTGGCAGCTCATTCCATACATGCGCCACCCTCTGTGTGAAAACGTTGCCCCTTAGGTCTCTTTTGACTCTTTTCCCTTTCATCCTAAACATGTGCCCTCCAGTTAAGGACTCCCCACCACAGGGAAAATACCTTGTCTACTTCTGGGTGGCATGGTGGCTCAGTGGTTCACACTTCAGCCTCACAGCGTCAGGGACCCAGGTTTGATTCCAAATTCAAGTGACTGTCTGTGTGAAGTTTGCACATTCTCCCCGTGTCTGTGTGGATTTCCTCTGGGCGCTCCGGTTTCCTCCCACAGTCCAAAGATGTGCAGGTCAGGTGGATTGGCCATGGGAAATTGCCCATAGTGTTCAGGGACGTGTAGGTTAGGTGCATTAGTTAGGGGTAAATATGGAGTAATAGAGTTAGGGAATGGCTGGGTTACTCTTTGGAGGTTCAGAATGGACTTGTTGGGCCTAATGGTCTGTTTTCACCCTGTTGGGATTCTATGATTAACTCTATCCATGCTCCTCATATAAACTTCCATAAGGTCACCCCTCAGCCTGCAACACTCCAGGGAAAACAGTCCCAGCCTATTCAGCCTCTCCCTATAGCTCAAACCCTCCAACCCTGGCAACATCCTTGTAAATCTTTTCCGAACCTTCTCAAGTTTCACAGGACATAGCTTAGTTCAGTTGGCTGGATTGCGATGCAGGTTGGGTACAGTGCCCATCACCGGCTGAGGTTACCATAGAGGACTCTCCATCTCACCCTCTCCCCTTGCCTGAGGTGGGATGACTCTCACGTAAGACTGTCTCTGTCTAATGAGATGACACTGCTGTACTCCTCTGGAACTATAGCTACGTTCGTGGTTAAGAAGACTCTAGTGAAACTCCTGGGTGACTGTTGAATTTAGCTTCCTCACTAATGCCATTCCTGGTGAAGGGCTTTTGCCCGACACGTCGACTTTCCTGATCCTTGGATGCTGTCTGAACTGCTGTGCTTTTCCAGCACCACTCTAATCCAGAAGTCCCTTCCTCACCATCCCCAATCACTCACGCTGACTGCTTCCTTGATCTATCCTCCCATGACTACAAGCCCATGACCACATTAACAAAGCATGCAATCTTCCCCTGTTTGCATTTTGTAAACAATTACTTAAAAAATGTTCTGGTACGTCCATTTTGATTCCCCGTGGTGTGATACTAACCATTGGTTGTGGGACTTCATTGCTGTTACCATGGCAATCATGTGCTGATGCAGTTTGTTGTGAGACTAATGGTTTTCTTTCTAATCTTCAGACATGTAAGCTTCAGAACACAGCGAGAGAATACAGTAAAATATTTGCGGCTGAGAGTCGTGCAGTTGAAACCTTCGGCCCAGTCCCAGAGTGAGTGTTACACCACACAGTTCATTTCAGCATTTGCTTTTTGCTGTTCACGCAAGATTTCCTGTCAGTCAGTCGTCCTTCACTCAGGTTTCCATTTCCAGGGTAATTCCATTGTACCTATTGTATCGCCCTGCCAACAATATCCCTTATGCGACCATCGAGAAAGATCTGAATGGACAATTCACGAGGTACTCCATGGAAGACAAGGGCAAGAACCTTTCAGAGTCCGAGATTGGGCAGAAGTGTCACACCTTTCAACACTGGATCTACCAATGGACAAACGGCAGTTTGCTCATAACTGACTTACAAGGTATGGTTATAGAGTATAAGTGGCTCAGTGGTTAGCACTGCCGCTTCACAGCACCAGGGACCCAGGTTCGATTCCACCCTCGGGCCTGTGTGAAGTTTGTACGTTCTCCCCATGCTCTGGTACCCTCCCATAGTCCAACGATGTGCAGGTTAGGTGAATTGGCAATGCTGATTTGCCCATAGTGTGCAGCTTAGGTGGATTGACCATGGGATATGCAGGGTGACAGGAAAAGGGTATGGGGTCGGGATCTGGTTGGGATGCTCTTTGAAGGATTGGCATGGACTCAATGGGCTAAATGGCCTGCTTCACACTATCGGGATTCTACCATTCTGTGATACCCCTATCCAGTAACCTGGATTTGACAGCAGTCACTAATTCTGGAAATAGAAAGCTAACTAGATTCCTTGACAGTAGAGACGGTGCTCCTGAAAGCAGGAGTAAGGCCAATTGGCCGTTAAACCTGTGCTGCTATTCAATAGGATTATGGCTGTTCCTTTGTCTCAATGCTATATTCCCACTTCCCATACCCACGCATACTTTTATAAACATTTATCTGTCTCCATCTTGAATTCACCGATAGCCTTCTGTGGTTGAGAATTCCCCTGTTCATTACCCTCTGAATAAAGAAATATTTCCTCACTTCAGTCTGAGCTCTTCACTGGGTGAAAACATGCACGCAGACCAATTTTTAACGAGGTGTAAGGTCTGTAATCACACACTGTTACTGTACTGTGGTGTAAATCCAAAGTAATTTCCATGCCATCTGTTATGCAACAGATATAAATCTGGTCTCATCATTCATACATCTGCATGATGCAGGGACAATACCAGTCATCGCTGCTTTCTGCTTTACAACAGTGTTAAAAATAGGCTAATTAATGAGGCAGCCCATACTGTGCCATAAAAATTATACATCAATCTACTCACAGTCATCAGTAAAGTGATAGAAGGTGTCATCAGCAGCACTCTCAAGCAGCACCTACTCAGCAATAACTTGCTTAGTGACGCCCAGTTTGGATTCTGCTCGGGTCTCTCAGCTCCTGACCTCACTGCACCCTTAGTTCAAACATGGACAAAACAGCTGAATTCCAGAGGGGAGGGGAGAGTGACAGCCCTTGGCATCAAGGCTGCATTCGACCGAGTGTGGCGTCAAGGAGCCCTGGCAAAACTGGAATCAGTGGGCATCAGGGAAAAAATTCTGCACTGATTAGGATCTGACCAAGCACAAAGAAAGGTAGATGTGATAAAAACAGGGAATTCTGGAGAAACTCAGTAGATCTGGTACCATCTGTGGAAAGCGGAACAGAGTTAACATTTCAAGTCCAGACGGGCTCTTCAGAAGATGGTTGTGGTTGTTGAAGGTCAGTCATCTCAGCTCCAGGACTTCTAAACAAGAGTTCCTCAGGGTAGTGTCCTAGGCCCAACCATCTTCAGCTGCTTCATAAATGACTTTCCCTCCATCATAAGGGGGATGATCACCGATGATTGCATAATGTTCAGCCCCATTCACAACTCATCAGATACTGAAGCAGTCCGTGTCCAAATGCAACAAGAACCAGACAGTATCCAGGCTTGGGTTGACATGTGCCAAGTAACAAGTGCACCACATAACTTCCAGGGAATAACCATATCCACCAAGAGACAATCTGCCCCTTGGTCTTCAGGACTGTTAGCATCACTGAATCCCCCATTATCAACATCCTGGGGATTACCATTGATCAAATATTAAACTGGACCAGCCATTTAAACACAATGGCAACAAGAGTAGCTCAGAGGTTAGGAATCCTGCAGTAAGTCACCTCCTGACTCCCCATAGCTTGTCCAACATCTACAAAGCACAATTCAGGCATGTGATGGAATACTCCCTGAAGTATATTTAAATGTTCTGGAGGAAGGTATAGGTGGTCTGATTAGCAAGTTTGCAGATGACCCTAAGATTGGTGGAGTAGCAGATAGTGAAGGGGAGTGTCAGAGAATGCAGCAGAATATAGACAGATTGGAGAGTTGGGCAGAGAAATGGCAGATGGAGTTCAATCCGGGCAAATGCGACGTGATGCTTTTTGGAGGATCCAATTCTAGAGTGAACTGTACGGTAAATAGAAAAGCCATGGTGAAAACTGATGTACAGAGAGATCTGGGCGTTCAGCTCCATTGTTCCCTGAAGGTGGCAATACAGGTTGATAGAGTGGTCCAGAGGCATACGGCATGCTTTCCTTCATCAGACGGAGTATTGAGTACAAGAGTTGGCAGGTCATGTTACAGTTGTATAGGACTTTGGTTGGGCCACATTTGGAATACTGTGTACACTTCCGGTTGCCGCATTACTAAAAGGATGTGGACGCTTTGGAGAGGGTGCAGAGGAGGTTCACCAGGATGTTGCCTGGTATGGAGGGTGCTAGCTATGAAGAGAGGGTGAGCAGATTAGAATTATTTTCATTAGAAAGACAGAGGTTGAGGGGGGAACCTGATTGAGGTCGTCACAATCATGAGACGTGTAGACAGGGTGGATAGTAATAGGCTTTTTCCCAGAGTGGGGAACTCAATTACTAAGAGTCACGAGTTCAAAGTGAGAGGGGAAAGGTTTAAGGGAGATATGTGTGGAAAGTTCTTCACGCAGAGGTTGGTGGCTGCCTGGAACATGTTGCTAGTGGAGGTGGTAGAGGTGAGCACAATAGCGTCACTTAAGATGTATCTAGACAGATACGTGAATTGGCAAGGACCAGCGTGATACAGATCCTTAGAAAATAGGTGACAGGTTTAGACAGGATCTAAAAGGAAGGGAGAGAAGATTCTTAGCTGAGCAAAGAGAGAGAGAGAGAGAGACAGAGAGAGAGCGCACCAATTGCCATTGAGAGACTGCCCAAAAACCACTCTATCAAAGGGACCTTTTTCATATGAAACATCTTCACAGCAAAAGACCAAAGACGACCCAGGGAGATCTACAGCAGAAAACCAACAGCCACGATGAGAGCAGTTGCCTGGTTTTGGAAAATTAAGGTGATGTCGTTTTAATAGGGGCATTTATTGGATCAGTGTGTTGTTATAGAGTGAGAGATAGATTACAAACATTTAAGGGAAAGGAAGTTTAGAGTTGTAAATAGTTGTTACTTAATGTTCACTTTTAGAGTTAAAGAGTAAAGTAGATATTTTTTCTTTCAATAGAGGAATTTGGGGAGTTCTCTGTCACTCATATTTTAACAGGTTACGAGACGAGGTGAACTTTTCTGAGTGTTTGGTTTAATCAGCATAAGGGTTTACAGCCATGTAGTGGAGATCAGCACAGGCTTGGAGGGCCGAAGGGCCTGTTCCTGGGCTGTAATTTACTTTGTTCTTTGTTTGAAATAATGCCACAGAGGCCGGTATCGTGTCACCAAGTCACCCATTATTTACACCTGGAAAGACCTTGGTCCATCTCCCTCAGAGCCAGCACCCACAGTGTCAGAACATCTGACACGCCTCTTGTCAGCAAGGGCTCCCTGATGGATCGGGTTAAGGACCCCAACCAGGGAACTCATATTCTACGAGGTCCAGCGAGCTGACCTCGTGGTGATTACCTCAGTCCCTGCTTGCCTGGATGGGTGTAACTCCAACAACCCTCCAGAGGCTCAATACCATCCAGGACAAAGCAGCCTTCTTGATTGGCACCACATCCCCAAGCATCCACTGATGCACAGTCGCAGTCGGGCATCAATGAGGATTTCACCAGTTCCCTCACCTCCCCTCCCCCCACCTTCCCCGGTTCCAAACTTCCAGCTCAGCACCATCCTCATGACCTGTCCCACCTGTCAATCTTCCTTACCACTTACCCATTCCACCCTCTTCTCTGACCTATCACCTTTACCCCTTCCTTCATCCACCTATTGCACTCTCATCTACCTTCCCCAGCCCCACTCCCTCCCATTTATCTCTCCATTCCTGAGGCTCCCAGCCTCATTCCTGATGAAGGGCTCCAGCCTGAAATGTCGATTTTGCTGCTCCTCGGATGCTGCCTGACCTGCTGTGCTTTTCCAGCACTACTCTAATCTTGACTCTGATCTCCAGCATCTGCAGCCCGCACTTTCACCAAGTAACAGTTGTGTGTCCTCTCTGTAAGATACACTACAGCACCTTCCAAAGCCGCAATGTCTCCCATCTACAAAGATCAAGACCCTATATGGCCGGGAACACCACCCCCTGCAAGTTCCCCTCCAAGCAATAAACCATCCTGACTTGGTAATATATTGCTGTTCTTCCACTGTTAATGGTTCATAGCCCTGGAGATATCTCCCTAATTCATTAGGGGAAATACCTAGATTAGATTAGATTCCCTACAGTATGGAAACAGGCCCTTCGGCCCAACAAGTTCACACCGACCCTCCGAAGAGTAATCCACCCAGACCCATTCCCCTACATTTGCCCCTGACTAATGAACCCACGTCTATTGACAATTTAGCAAGGTCAAGCCACCTGACGTGCACATCTTTGGACTGTGGGAGGAAACCGGAGCACCCGGAGGAAACCCACGCAGACACGGGGAGAATGTGCAAACCCCCCCACAGACAGTTACCCGAGGCAGGAATCGAACCCGGGTCCCTGGCGCTGTGAGACAGCACACCTACAGCACACTGTCTGCAATGATTCAAGAAGGCAGCTCACCACCACCTTCTCAAGGGCAGTTAGGGACGGGAGTTGAATGTTTGCCATGCCAGTGATGCCTACATCCCATGCTGAGTAACATCTCACTGCTGTTTCCCATTGATACTAAACAATGGGTGGAATTATTGATTCATGAACAATCATCACTCGTTGTAAATAAAAATGTACCTGCCATCCCTGGCAGTGATAGAGATCTCTCTCAACAAAGTAAGGGAGATGGGATTGTTACTCAGTTTGGAATTTTGCTGCCCTGGGTTGTGTTCTCTGATGTAGGATAAAGCTGTCATCAGCAGAGTGATAGGATGGGAATTACAGCTCAGATTAGCTTCTGAACAGTAACCTTGAGAAACTGTGGAGCAAATTGATGATCTGTGGGAATTTCGGAGAGCAAACTGAACGCAGCAGATCCCTGAAATAGACCACGCTGAGATGGATATTGACAGCTATCCTGTGTACAGTGAATATTCTTGTTTCTCTGACATATCCCATACATACTTGTTAAACTAATCTTAGCAGATGCCTGTCAGTCTGGGCAGTGATACAACCAACACAGTGTTCAAAGGGATAGAGTACCCGGTTACTAGAACAAAAATAGAAATTGTTGGAGAGTCTCAGTAGGTCTGGTGGCGCTGATGGAGAGAAAGCAGAATGGACGTTTCCAGTCCTCTCACCCTTCTTCAGAATTGGATTCTCCAGCAGTTTCTATTACAGTTTCAGATCTTTTGCATCTTTAGCAATCCTTTGTTTACTGGTGTATCGTAGGAAATTGTCAAGTTCCATTTCAAATGCCTGGGCCTAATGGATGCCCAAAGGATTTCTCAGCTCACTGACCATCGACTGTCTTCATACAATCACAGAATCCCTACAGTGTGGAAACAGGCCATTTGGCCCAACAACTCCCCACAGGCCCTCTGAAGAGTAACCCACCCATTCCCCTACCCTATTACTCTACATTTCCCCTGACTAATGCACCTAGACATCCCTGAACACTGTAGACAATTTAGCATGGCCAATTCACTTAACCTGCATATCTTCGGTCTGTATTGGATGGTATAGATGTAATGTGTGTCCCCAAATCCCCCTTTATTTACATGTGGAGAGTCCTTGACACTGATCCAGCTCCCCCAGAGCCAACTCTCAGAGTGAACAGGATGTCTGACCCTCCTGTTTATATCTGTCAGCCAAGGCTCCCCGATTGACCCCAATCAGGGAACTCATATTCGATGAGCTCCACCTGGTTAACCTTGTTACTGTAACTATATCATGCACTTGTCCATCCGAGGGAAGATGGTCTTTGAAGGAGTTGGAACTGCCTCAGACTCCCCTACAATGTTTGGTGTTTTATTGAGTCCACTTCTATTCATTGGTGATTGCAGGCTATGATTTGAGTTACATTCAGAGTGAAGGAACAACCCTTGAGAGCTGAGATGGGGTGGGGTTTCTACAGCCAGAGGGTGGTGACCTTGTGAAACTCATTGCTGTGGAGTCATTGAATGTATTGAAGACAGAGGTCGAGAGGATTTTGATTAGTAAAGGGACAAGGGAAGGCAGGAGAAGGGGATCAAAAAACACATCAGCTTGATGGAATGGCAGTACATTCTCGATGGGCCAAATGGCCAAATTCTATTCCCATATCTTCGAGTCATAGAGATGTGCAGCATGGAAACAGACCTTTCACTGCAACTCATCCGTGCCGACCAGACATCCCAATCTGATCTAGTCCCATTTGCCAGCATTTGACCCATCTCCCTCTAACCCCTTCCTATTCATGTACCCATCCAGATGCCTGTTAAGTGTTGTAATTGTACTATATTCCACCATTTCCTCTGGCAGCTCATTTCATACACATGCCACCCACTGCGAGAAAAAATTACCCTTCAGGTCCCTTTTATATCTTTCCCCTCTCACCCTAAACCTATGCCCTCTAGTTCTGGACTCCCCCACCCCAGGGAAACAACTCTGTCTATTCATCCTATCTATGCCTGTCATGATTTTATAAACCTTTATAAGGTCACCCTTCAGCCTCCGATGCTCCAGGGAAAATAGCCCCCACCTATTCAGCCTCTCCCTCTAACTCAAACCCTCCAACATCCTTGTAAATCTTTTCTGCATCCTCTCAAGTTTAACAACATCCTAAGTTGCAACAGTGGCCTTATCAATGTCCTACACAGCCGTAACATGACCTACCAACTCAGTGTCCTGACCAGTGAAGACAAGTGTGCCAAATGCCTTCTTCACCACCCTGTGTACCTGCGTCTCCACTTTCAAGGAACTATGCACCTACACTCCAAGGTCTCTTTGTTCAGTAACACTCCCCAGGACGCTACCATTAACTGTGCATGGTATCCCATATCATGAAGTCCCAGAGTAGCTTGATTCTTTCTAAGGCATGGACAATCTTAATGTCTTTGGAGGCATGCATTAGACTATTGGTAGCTTGCTCATCCATCTTCAATGGCCATGTGTCTGGTTTCTGCATCCATGCTGTGTCTGTGGACTCCTGGTCTCTGACCTCCCTCACAGTGTGGTGTCTATATACCTGTGGCCATGATCCCGTGCAGTGAGTCCCAATGATGATATCTGGGAACTCACTGAATCCACCGGAGCCCAGTTCAGGAAAGGCCAGGAAGCAGTGAGTTGAATATAAACAGGGAACGTGTGAATACTCTATTTATAGACTTATTATGTCAGAGCCCGCCCACCAGTGTAAATGGTGTGAAGTGTTTGTTTGCCAATATTTACACAGTGCATTGGGAAGTAACCTTGCACAAAATTACAGCAAGTTGATAGTTATATAGTTTTAATGTTATTGACAAATGAACCTGATGAGAAATGTTTATCTCGTAATTTATTAGCGAGGAGCAGAAGTAGGCCATTCAGCCCATCGTGTCTGTTCTATCATTCAATGAGATCATGGCTGATCTGATAATCCTCAACTCCACTTTCCTGCCTTTTCCCTCCATCCCTTGATGCCATGACTGATTAAAGATCTTTCTCAGCCTTGAGTACTCTTAATGACCCAGCCCCTGTGGTGAAAAGTTCCACTCCGCTCTTGAGAGAAGAAATTCCTCCTCATCTCTGTCTGGCATGGGTAGCCCCCTCCTTGTCTCAGTCCACACTGAATGCCTTGATTATCCCACAATAAAGGGCAATGAGAAGAACGCTCTAGCATGAGTCCCGAAAGGATTTATACCCGAAGCAGCAAATATTTCCAGGAACCAAAGGGAAAAGAAATGGGGATTGAGACAAACTAATCCTTCAAAGGACTGACATGGACAGAATGCCCTGAGTGTTTTGTGATGAACGTAGATACCTGTTTAATCTTTCCCTGGCCCTTTCTGTGCTGACATGAGGTGTCTGGTTAGCCACAGGGTTTGGCAGATCGAAGCCCCACCTTCTTGTGTTTTCACCAGGAATCAGCAACATCAATTGCAGCTATTGCCTGGATTTTACTTATGAACTCGGCCCAGATTAACCCAGTTGTGTGCTGCCCGGGGCTAAATTTCCTTCCATTCGTTTCTGCCAGGTTACTGCCAACGCCTGGTGGTGTTGTAGAGAACCAGCGCCTCCTACAGGAGGAACTTACTGTGTTTCTTCCAGCACCTTCTGGTTTATTTTCAGAATCTGTCCATTAGAAGGTAAATGGGGCACGGGCTCCCTGTGCCAGAAATTTCCTAACCTTGGAGTCAACGAGATTGGATGAGGATGGAGAGGGCCTTTAGTGGCAGTGACATTTGTCCTGACCTCCACAGCCCGTCTCTCTCATTTGTGGCAATTCTCAAACAGTAAGGGGATCCCCTGGCTGCACTAAAAGAAGCCTGCTGTTTGAATTTTTCCACACAGGCATCGGGCTACTGAAAAGGGGGGGCACAGTGGCTCAGTGGTTCGCACTGCTGCCTCACAGCGCCAGGTACCCAGGTTCAGTTCCAGACTCGGGTGACTGTGTGGAGTTTGCACATTCTCCCCGTGCCTGTGTGGGCTTTTTTCTGGGTGCTCCGGTTTCCTCCCACAGTCCAAAGATGCTAAGTTGCCCGTAGTGTTCAGGAATGTGTAGGTTAGGTGCACTGGTCATGGCAAATGTGGAGTAATGGGGTACGGTAATTGGTCTGGGTGGGATACTCTTTGGAAGGTCAGTATGGACTTTTTGGGTCAAATGGCCTGTTTCCACACTGGGGCGATTCTGTGAAATATCAAGCAACCTGTGCTAAGGAACTCAAGAGAAGAACACTAATGAGATGTGGGGAGTGTTCAAGGAGCAGCTACTGCGTGTCCTCGATAGGTATGTACCAGTCAGGCATGGTGTAAAGGGCCTTGTGAGGCAGCCGTGGTTTAGTAAGGAATTGGAGTCCCTTGTGAAAGGGAAGAAGGCGGCATATGTAAAGATGAGGCGTGAAGGTTCAGTAGGGGCGATTGAGAGTTATAAGGTAGCCAGGAAGGAGCTAAAGAGGGAGCTAAGAGAAGCGAGAAGGGGACATGAAAAGTCTTTAGCTGGTAGGATTAGGGAAAACCCAAAGGCTTTCTATAGGTATGTCAAGAATAAAAGGATGACTAGGGTAGGTATCGGTCCAGTCAAGGATAGTAGTGGGAAGTTGTGTGTGGAGGCGGAGGAGATTGGAGAGACATTAAATCAGTACTTTTCATCAGTATTCACTCAGGAACAGGACACTGTTGCTGATGTGAATATGGAATCACAAATAATTAGAATGGATGCCCTGGAAATATGCAGGGAAGAGGTTTTGGGAATATTGGAAAGGATGAATATAGATAAGTCTCCTGGGCCTGATGGCATTTACCCCAGGATCCTATGGGAAGCTAGGGAGGAGATAGCAGAGCCATTGGCCTGGATTTTTATGTCGTCGTTGTCAACGGGAATAGTACCAGAGGACTGGAGGATAGCGAATGTGGTCCCATTGTTCAAGAAAGGGAGTAGGGATAGCCCTAGTAACTATAGGCCAGTGAGTCTGACTTCAGTGGTGGGCAAAGTCTTAGAGAGAATGGTAAGGGATAAGATTTATGAACATCTGGGTAGGAATAACGTGATCAGGGATAGCCAGCATGGTTTTGTGAAGGGCAGGTCGTGCCTCACAAACCTTATTGAGTTCTTTGAGAAGGTGACTAAGGAAGTGGATGAGGGTAAAGCAGTAGATGTTGTGTATATGGATTTTAGTAAGGCGTTCGATAAGGTTCCCCATGGTAGGCTAATGCTAAAACTTCGGAGGTATGGCATTGAGGATACATTAGAGGTTTGGATTAGGAATTGGCTGGCTGGAAGGAGACAGAGGGTAGTAGTTGATGGATTATGTTCATCTTGGAGCGCAGTTACTAGCGGTGTACCACAAGGATCTGTTTTGGGACCATTGCTTTTTGTTATCTTTATAAATGATCTAGAGGAAGGACTTGAAAGCTGGGTAAGCAAGTTTGCGGATGACACAAAAGTCGGTGGAGTTGTGGATAGTGAGGAAGGAAGTGGTAGGTTACAGCGGGATATAGATAAGTTGCAGAGCTGGGCGGAAATGTGGCAAATGGAATTCAATGTAGCTAAGTGCGAAGTCGTTCACTTTGGTAGGAATAACAAGATGATGGATTACTGGGCTAATGGTAGGCTACTTGGTAGTGTGGATGAGCAGAGGGATCTTGGTGTCCATGTACACAGATCTCTGAAAGTTGCCACCCAGGTAAATAGTGCTGTGAGGAAGGCATATGGTGTACTGGGCTTTATTGGCAGAGGAATTGAGTTCCGGAGTCCTGAGGTCATGTTGCAGTTGTATAAGACTCTGGTGCGGCCTCATCTGGAGTATTGTGTGCAGTTTTGGTCGCCATACTATAGGAAGGATGTGGAAGCTTTAGAACGAGTGCAGAGGAGGTTTACCAGGATGTTGCCTGGAATGGTAGGAAAATCTTATGAGGAAAGGCTGAGGCACTTGGGGCTGTTCTCATTGGAGAAGAGAAGGTTTAGGGGAGATCTGATAGAAGTGTATAAGATGATTAGGGGTTTAGATAGGGTAGATACTAAGAACCTTTTACCGCTAATGGAGTCAGGTGTTACTAGGGGACATAGCTTTAAATTAAGGGGTGGTAGGTATAGGACAGATGTTTGGGGTAGATTCTTCACACAGCGCGTTGTGAGTTCATGGAATGCCCTGCCCGTATCAGTGGTGAACTCTCCTTCTTTATGGTCATTTAAGCGGGCATTGGATAGGCATTTGGAAGTTATTGGGCTAGTATAGGTTAGGTAGGATTCGGTCGGCGCAACATCAAGGGCCGAAGGGCCTGTACTGCGCTGTATCCTTCTATGTTCTATGTTCTAATGTAACACGTAATGTTAAATCCCATTCTGCAACTGGACAACAGGTTCCAAACAACTCCGATAGCGCTGAGACTACACTCACAACCAATAAAGAGGAGGAGGAGGTGAGTGCTGAGGTAGTGAGGGACAGGTTAGTGTGAGGTAGTGAGGGGGAGGTCAATGCGAGGTAGTGAGGGGGAGGTTAGTGTGAGGTAGTGAGGGGGGTTAGTGTGAGGTAGTGAGGGTGGGTTAGTGTGAGGTAGTGAGAGGGAGGTTAGTGTGAGGTAGAGAGGGTGGTTAGTGTGAGGCAGTGGGGGAGGTTAGTGTAAGGTAGTGAGGGGGAGGTTAGTGTGAGGTAGTGACGGGGGTTAGTGTGAGGGAGTGAGGGGTGGGTTAGTGTGAGTTAGTGAGGGAGAGGTTAGTGTGAGTTAGTGAGGGAGAGGTTAGTGTGAGGTAGTGAGGGGCAGGTTAGTGTGAGGTAGTGAGGGGCGGGTTAGTGTGAGGTAGTGAGGGGGAGGTTAGTGTGAGGTAGTGAGGGGCGGGTTAGTGTGAGGTAGTGAGGGGGAGGTTAGTGTGAGGTAGTGAAGGGGCGGGTTAGTGTGAGGTAGTGAGGGGGGTTAGTGTGAGGTAGTGAGGGGGAGGTTAGTGTGAGGTAGTGAGAGGGAGGTTAGTGTGAGGTAGTGAGGGGCGGGTTAGTGTGAGGTAATGAGGGGCAGATTAGTGTGAGGTAGTGAGGGCGGGTTAGTGTGAGGTAGCGAGGGGGGTTAGTGTGAGGCAGTGAGGGGTGGGTTAGTATGAGTTAGTGAGGGAGAGGTTAGTGTGAGGTAGTGAGCAGCGGGTTAGTGTGAGGGAGTGAGGGGCGGGTTAGTGTGAGTTAGTGAGGGAGAGGTTAGTGTGAGTTAGTGAGGGTGAGGTTAGTGTGAGGTAGTGAGGGGGTTAGTGTGAGGTAGTGAGGGGCGGGTTAGTGTGAGTTAGTGAGGGTGAGGTTAGTGTGAGGTAGTGAGGAGGGTTAGTGTGTGGTAGTGGGGGTGGGTTAGTGTGAGGTAGTGAGGGGGAGGTCAGTGTGAGGTAGTGAGGGGCAGGTTAGTGTGAGTTAATGATGGGGGTTAGAATGAGGTAGTGAGGGGCGGACTATTGTGAGGTAGTGAGGGGCGGGTTAATGTGAGTTAGTGAGGGGGAGATTAGTGTGAGGTAGTGAGGGGGGTTAGAGTGAGGTAGTGGTGGGGGTTAGTGTGAGGTAGGGAAGGGGAGGTTAGTGTGAGG
Organism: Hemiscyllium ocellatum; assembly: GCF_020745735.1. NCBI lineage: Eukaryota > Metazoa > Chordata > Chondrichthyes > Orectolobiformes > Hemiscylliidae > Hemiscyllium > Hemiscyllium ocellatum. The sequence goes on from NC_083442.1 coordinate 16,041,169, forward strand.
TAGTTGTGGGGGTTAGTGTGAGGTAGTGAGGGGGAGGTTAGTGTGAGGTAGTGAGGGGGGTTAGTGTGAGGTAGTGGGGGCAGGTTAGTGTGAGGTATTGAGGGGCAGGTTAGTTAGTGGTAGTGAGGGGACGTGTTAGTGTGCGGTATTGAGGGGCGGGTTAGTGTGAGGTAGTGAGGGGATTTAGTGTGAGGTAGTGAGGGGCGGGTTAGCGTGAGGTAGTGAGGGGGAGGTTAGTGTGAGGTAGTGAAGGGGCGGGTTAGTGTGAGGTAGTGAGGGGGAGGTTAGTGTGAGGTAGTGAGGGGTGGGTTAGTGTGAGGTAGTGAGGGGGAGGTTAGTGTGAGGTAGTGAGGGGCGGGTTAGTGTGAGGTAGTGTGGGGGAGGTTAGTGTGAGGTAGTGAGGGGTGGGTTAGTGTGAGGTAATGAGGGGCAGATTAGTGTGAGGTAGTGAGGGAGAGGTTAGTGTGAGTTCGTGAGGCGAGTTTAGTTTGAGGTAGTGAGAGGGAGGTTAGTGTGAGGTAGTGAGGGGGAGGTTAGTGTGAGGTCGTGAAGGGGCGGGTTAGTGTGAGGTAGTGAGGAGGAGGTTAGTGTGAGGTAGTGAGGGGCGGGTTAGTGTGAGGTAGTGAGGGGGAGGTTAGTGTGAGGTAGTGAGGAGGAGGTTTGTGTGAGGTAGTGAAGGGGCGGGTTAGTGTGAGGTAGTGAGGGGGAGGTTAGTGTGAGGTAGTGAGGGGCGGGTTAGTGTGAGGTAGTGAGGGGGAGGTTAGTGTGAGATAGTGAGGAGGAGGTTAGTGTGAGGTAGTGAAGGGGCGGGTTAGAGTGAGGTAGTGAGGGGGAGGTTAGTGTGAGGTAGTGAGGGGCGGGTTAGTGTGAGGTAGTGAGGGGGAGGTTAGTGTGAGGTAGTGAAGGGGCGGGTTAGTGTGAGGTAGTGAGGGGGGTTAGTGTGAGGTAGTGAGGGGGAGGTTAGTGAGAGGTAGTGAGAGGGAGGTTAGTGTGAGGTAGTGAGGGGCGGGTTAGTGTGAGGTAATGAGGGGCAGATTAGTGTGAGGTAGTGAGGGCGGGTTAGTGTGAGGTAGCGAGGGGGGTTAGTGTGAGGCAGTGAGGGGTGGGTTAGTATGAGTTAGTGAGGGAGAGGTTAGTGTGAGGTAGTGAGCTGCGGGTTAGTGTGAGGGAGTGAGGGGTGGGTTAGTGTGAGTTAGTGAGGGAGAGGTTAGTGTGAGTTAGTGAGGGTGAGGTTAGTGTGAGGTAGTGAGGGGGGTTAGTGTGAGGTAGTGAGGGGCGGGTTAGTGTGAGTTAGTGAGGGTGAGGTTAGTGTGAGGTAGTGACGAGGGTAAGTGTGTGGTAGTGGGGGTGGGTTAGTGTGAGGTAGTGAGGGGGAGGTCAGTGCGAGGTAGTGAGGGGCAGGTTAGTGTGAGTTAATGATGGGGGTTAGAATGAGGTAGTGAGGGGCGGACTATTGTGAGGTAGTGAGGGGCGGGTTAATGTGAGTTAGTGAGGGGGAGATTAGTGTGAGGTAGTGAGGGGGGTTAGAGTGAGGTAGTGGTGGGGGTTAGTGTGAGGTAGGGAAGGGGAGGTTAGTGTGAGGTAGTGAGGGGACGTGTTAGTGTGCGGTATTGAGGGGCGGGTTAGTGTGAGGTAGTGAGGGGATTTAGTGTGAGGTAGTGAGGGGCGGGTTAGTGTGAGGTAGTGAGGGGGAGGTTAGTGTGAGGTAGTGAAGGGGCGGGTTAGTGTGAGGTAGTGAGGGGGAGGTTAGTGTGAGGTAGTGAGGGGTGGGTTAGTGTGAGGTACTGAGGGGGGTTAGTGTGAGGTAGTGAGGGGGAGGTTAGTGTGAGGTAGTGAGAGGGAGGTTAGTGTGAGGTAGTGAGGGGCGGGTTAGTGTGAGGTAATGAGGGGCAGATTAGTGTGAGGTAGTGAGGGCGGGTTAGTGTGAGGTAGTGTGGGGGAGGTTAGTGTGAGGTAGTGAGGGGAGGTTAGTGTGAGGAAGTGAGGGTGGTTAGTGTGAGGTTGTGAGGGGGAGGTTAGTGTGAGTTCGTGAGACGAGTTTAGTTTGAGGTAGTGAGAGGGAGGTTAGTGTGAGGTAGTGAGGGGGAGGTTAGTGTTAGGTAGTGAGTGGAGGTTAGTGTGAGGTCGTGAGGGTGTTTAGTGTGATGTAGTGAAGGGGAGGTTAATGTTAGGTAGTGAGTGGAGGTTAGTGTGAGGTAGTGAGGGGGAGGTTAATGTTAGGTAGTGAGTGGAGGTTAGTGTGAGGTCGTGAGGGGGGTTAGTGTGAGATAGTGAGGGGGAGGTTAGTGTGAGGTGGTGAGGGAGGTATGTGTGAGGTAGTGGGGGGGGTTAGTGTGAGGTAGTGAGTGGGGTTAGAGTGAGGTAGTGGGGTGTTACTGTGAGGTAGTGAGGGGCGGGTTAGTTGAGCTAGTGAGGGCGGTTAGTGCGAGGTAGTGAGGGGGAGGTTAGTTTTAGGTAGTGAGTGGAGGTTAGTGTGAGGTAGTGGGGGAGGTTAGTGTGAGGTCGTGAGGGGGGTTAGTGTGAGGTAGTGAGGGGGAGGTTAGTGTGAGGTAGTGAGGGGGGGTTACTGTGAGGTAGTGAGGGGCGGGGTAGTTGAGGTAATGAGGGGGTTAGTGTGAGGTAGTGAGAGGGAGGTTGGTGTGAGGTAGTGAGCGTTGTTAGTGTGAGGTAGTGAGGGGTGGGTTAGTGTGAGGTAGTGAGAGGAAGGTTGGTGTGAGGTAGTGAGGGTGGGTTAGTGTGTGGTAGTGAGGGGCGGGTTAGCATGAGGTAGTGAGGGTGGTTAGTGTGAGGTAGTGAGCAGCAGGTTAGTGTGAGGTAGTGAAGGGCTGGTTAGTTTGAGGTAGTGAGGGGGAGGTTAGTGTGAGGGGGGTAGTGAGTGGAGGTTAGTGTGAGGTTTTGAGGGTGGTTAGTGTGAGGCAGTGAGGGGGAGGTAACTGTGAGGCAGTGAGGGGGAGGTTAGTGTGAGGTAGTGAGTGGAGGTTAGTGTGAGTTCGTGAGGCGAGGTTAGTGTGAGGTAGTGAGGGAGGTATGTGTGAGGTAGTGGGGGGTTAGTGTGAGGTAGTGGGGGGGTTACTGTGAGGTAGTGAGGGGGGGTTAGTGCGAGGTAGTGAGGGGCGGGTTAGTTGAGGTAGTCAGGGAGGTTAGTGTGAGGTAGTCAGAGGGGTTAGTGTGAGGTAGTGAGAGGGAGGTTAGTGTGTGCTAGTGAGGGGGAGGTTAGTGCGGTAGTGAGGTGACGTTAGTGTGCGCTAGTGAGGGGTAGGTTAGTGTCCAGTAGACCCGCATGGGTTAGTGTGAGGTAGTGAGGAGCAGGTTAGTGTGAGGTACTGAGGGACGTGTTAGTGTGAGGTAGTGAGGGGGGTTAGTGTGAGGTAGTGAGGAGCGGGTTAATGTGAGGTAGTGAGTGGTGGGTTAGTGTGAGGTAGTGAGGGGGAGGTTAGTGTGAGGTAGTGAGGGGAGGTTAGTTTGAGGTAGTGAGGGGGAGGTTAGTGTGAGGTAGTGAGGGTGGTTAGTGTGAGGCAGTGAGGGGTAGGTTAGTGTGAGGTAGTGAACAGGAGGTTAGTGTGAGGTAGTGAGGGGGAGGTTAGTGTGAGATAGTGTAGGGGAGGTTAGTGTGAGGCAGTGAGGGGGAGGTTAGTGTGAGGTATTGAGGGGGAGATTAGTGTGAGGAAGTGAGGGGGAGCTTAGTGAGGGGAGCTTAGTGTGTGGCAGTGAGGGACAGATTAGTGTGAAGTAGTGTGGGTGGTTAGTGAGAGGTAGCGAGGGGGAGGTTAGAGTGAGGCAAGGAGGAGCAGGTTAGTGTGAGATAGTGAGGGGGAGGTTAGTGTGAGGTAGTGAGGGGGAGATTAATGTGAGGTAGTGAGGGGAGGTTAGTGAGAGGTAACGAGTGGGAGGCTAGTGTGAGGTAGTGTGGGGGAGGTTAGTATGAGATAGTGAGGGGGAGGTTAGTGAGAAGTAGCGAGGGTGAAGTTAGTGTGAGGTAGTGAGGGGAGGTTAGTGTGAGGTCGTGAACAGGAGGTTAGTGTGAGGTAGTGAGGGGGAGGTTAGTGAGAGGTAGCGAGGGGGAGGTTAGTGTGAGTTGGTGAGGGGGAGGTTAGTGTGAGGTAGTGAGGGGCAGGTTAGTGTGAAGTAGTGAGGGGGAGGTTAGTGAGAGGTAGCGAGGGGGAGGTTAGTGTGAGGTAGTGTGGGGGAGGTTAGTGTGAGTTGGTGAGGAGCAGGTTAGTGTGAAGTAGTGAGTGGGAGTATAGTGTGAGGTAGTGAGGGGGAGGTTAGTGAGAGGTAGCGAGGGGGAGGTTAGTGTGAGGTAGTGAGGGGGAGGTTAGTGAGAGGTAGCGAGGGGGAGGTTAGTGTGAGGTAGTGAGGGGGAGGTTAGTGAGAGGTAGCGAGGGGGAGGTTAGTGTGAGGTAGTGAGGGGGAAGTTACTGTGAGTCAGTGAGGGGAAGGTTAGTGTGAGGCAATGAGGGGGAGGTTAGTGTGAGGCAGTGAGGGTGGTTAGTGTGAGGTAGTGACGGTGGTTAGTGTGAGGTAGTGAGGGAGGTTAGTGTGAGGTAGTGAGGGTGGTTAGTGTGAGGTAGTGAGGGAGAGGTTAGTGTGAGGCAGTGAGGGGGAGGTTAGTGTGAGATAGTGAGGGGGAGGTTAGTGTGAGGTAATGAGGGGGAGGTTAGTGTGAGATAGTGAGGGGGAGGTTAGTGTGAGGTAGTGAGGGGGAGGTTAGTGTGAGGTAGTGAGGGGCGGGTTAGTGTGAGGTAGTGAGGGGGAGGTTAGTGTGAGGTAGTGAAGGGGCGGGTTAGTGTGAGGTAGTGAGGGGGGTTAGTGTGAGGTAGTGAGGGGGAGGTTAGTGTGAGGTAGTGAGAGGGAGGTTAGTGTGAGGTAGTGAGGGGCGGGTTAGTGTGAGGTAATGAGGGGCAGATTAGTGTGAGGTAGTGAGGGTGGGTTAGTGTGAGGTAGTGTGGGGGAGGTTAGTGTGAGGTAGTGAGGGGAGGTTAGTGTGAGGAAGTGAGGGTGGTTAGTGTGAGGTAGTGAGGGGGAGGTTAGTGTTAGGTAGTGAGTGGAGGTTAGTGTGAGGTCGTGAGGGTGTTTAGTGTGATGTAGTGAAGGGGAGGTTAATGTTAGGTAGTGAGTGGAGGTTAGTGTGAGGTAGTGAGGGGGAGGTTAATGTTAGGTAGTGAGTGGAGGTTAGTGTGAGGTCGTGAGGGGGGTTAGTGTGAGATAGTGAGGGGGAGGTTAGTGTGAGGTGGTGAGGGAGGTATGTGTGAGGTAGTGGGGGGGTTAGTGTGAGGTAGTGAGTGGGGTTAGAGTGAGGTAGTGGGGTGTTACTGTGAGGTAGTGAGGGGTGGGTTAGTTGAGCTAGTGAGGGCGGTTAGTGCGAGGTAGTGAGGGGGAGGTTAGTTTTAGGTAGTGAGTGGAGGTTAGTGTGAGGTAGTGGGGGAGGTTAGTGTGAGGTCGTGAGGGGGGTTAGTGTGAGGTAGTGAGGGGGAGGTTAGTGTGAGGTAGTGAGGGGGGGTTACTGTGAGGTAGTGAGGGGCAGGGTAGTTGAGGTAATGAGGGGGTTAGTGTGAGGTAGTGAGAGGGAGGTTGGTGTGAGGTAGTGAGCGTTGTTAGTGTGAGGTAGTGAGGGGTGGGTTAGTGTGAGGTAGTGAGAGGAAGGTTGGTGTGAGGTAGTGAGGGTGGGTTAGTGTGTGGTAGTGAGGGGCGGGTTAGCATGAGGTAGTGAGGGTGGTTAGTGTGAGGTAGTGAGCAGCAGGTTAGTGTGAGGTAGTGAAGGGCTGGTTAGTTTGAGGTAGTGAGGGGGAGGTTAGTGTGAGGGGGGTAGTGAGTGGAGGTTAGTGTGAGGTTTTGAGTGTGGTTAGTGTGAGGCAGTGAGGGGGAGGTAACTGTGAGGCAGTGAGGGGGAGGTTAGTGTGAGGTAGTGAGTGGAGGTTAGTGTGAGTTCGTGAGGCGAGGTTAGTGTGAGGTAGTGAGGGAGGTATGTGTGAGGTAGTGGGGGGTTAGTGTGAGGTAGTGGGGGGGTTACTGTGAGGTAGTGAGGGGGGGTTAGTGCGAGGTAGTGAGGGGCGGGTTAGTTGAGGTAGTCAGGGAGGTTAGTGTGAGGTAGTCAGAGGGGTTAGTGTGAGGTAGTGAGAGGGAGGTTAGTGTGTGCTAGTGAGGGGGAGGTTAGTGCGGTAGTGAGGTGACGTTAGTGTGCGCTAGTGAGGGGTAGGTTAGTGTCCAGTAGACCCGCATGGGTTAGTGTGAGGTAGTGAGGAGCAGGTTAGTGTGAGGTACTGAGGGACGTGTTAGTGTGAGGTAGTGAGGGGGGGTTAGTGTGAGGTAGTGAGGAGCGGGTTAATGTGAGGTAGTGAGTGGTGGGTTAGTGTGAGGTAGTGAGGGGGAGGTTAGTGTGAGGTAGTGAGGGGAGGTTAGTTTGAGGTAGTGAGGGGGAGGTTAGTGTGAGGTAGTGAGGGTGGTTAGTGTGAGGCAGTGAGGGGTAGGTTAGTGTGAGGTAGTGAACAGGAGGTTAGTGTGAGGTAGTGAGGGGGAGGTTAGTGTGAGATAGTGTAGGGGAGGTTAGTGTGAGGCAGTGAGGGGGAGGTTAGTGTGAGGTAGTGAGGGGGAGATTAGTGTGAGGAAGTGAGGGGGAGCTTAGTGAGGGGAGCTTAGTGTGTGGCAGTGAGGGACAGATTAGTGTGAAGTAGTGTGGGTGGTTAGTGAGAGGTAGCGAGGGGGAGGTTAGAGTGAGGCAAGGAGGAGCAGGTTAGTGTGAGATAGTGAGGGGGAGGTTAGTGTGAGGTAGTGAGGGGGAGATTAATGTGAGGTAGTGAGGGGAGGTTAGTGAGAGGTAACGAGTGGGAGGCTAGTGTGAGGTAGTGTGGGGGAGGTTAGTATGAGATAGTGAGGGGGAGGTTAGTGAGAAGTAGCGAGGGTGAAGTTAGTGTGAGGTAGTGAGGGGGAGGTTAGTGTGAGGCAGTGCGGTGGAGGTTAATGTGAGGTCGTGAACAGGAGGTTAGTGTGAGGTAGTGAGGGGGAGGTTAGTGAGAGGTAGCGAGGGGGAGGTTAGTGTGAGTTGGTGAGGGGGAGGTTAGTGTGAGGTAGTGAGGGGCAGGTTAGTGTGAAGTAGTGAGGGGGAGGTTAGTGAGAGGTAGCGAGGGGGAGGTTAGTGTGAGGTAGTGTGGGGGAGGTTAGTGTGAGTTGGTGAGGAGCAGGTTAGTGTGAAGTAGTGAGTGGGAGGTTAGTGTGAGGTAGTGAGGGGGAGGTTAGTGAGAGGTAGCGAGGGGGAGGTTAGTGTGAGGTAGTGAGGGGGAGGTTAGTGAGAGGTAGCGAGGGGGAGGTTAGTGTGAGGTAGTGAGGGGGAGGTTAGTGAGAGGTAGCGAGGGGGAGGTTAGTGTGAGGTAGTGAGGGGGAAGTTACTGTGAGTCAGTGAGGGGAAGGTTAGTGTGAGGCAATGAGGGGGAGGTTAGTGTGAGGCAGTGAGGGTGGTTAGTGTGAGGTAGTGACGGTGGTTAGTGTGAGGTAGTGAGGGAGAGGTTAGTGTGAGGCAGTGAGGGGGAGGTTAGTGTGAGATAGTGAGGGGGAGGTTAGTGTGAGGTAATGAGGGGGAGGTTAGTGTGAGATAGTGAGGGGGAGGTTAGTGTGAGGTAGTGAGGGGGAGGTTAGTGTGAGGTAGTGGGGGGAGGTTAGTGTGAGGTAGTGAGGGGGAGGTTAGTGTGAGGTAATGAGGGGGAGGTTAATGTGAGATAGTGAGGGGGAGGTTAGTGTGAGATAGTGAGGGGGAGGTTAGTGTGAGGTAGTGAGGGGGGAGGTTAGTGTGAGATAGTGAGGGAGAGGTTAGTGTGAGGTAGTGAGGGGAGGTTAGTGTGAGGTAGTGAGGGGGAGGTTAGTGTGAGATAGTGAGGGGGAGGTTAGTGTGAGATAGTGAGGGGGAGGTTAGTGTGAGGTAATGAGGGGGAGGTTAGTGTGAGATAGTGAGGGGGAGGTTAGTGTGAGGTAATGGGGGGAGGTTAGTGTGAGTTAATGAGGGGGAGGTTAGTGTGAGATAGTGAGGGGGAGGTTAGTGTGAGGTAGTGAGGGGGAGGTTAGTGAGAGGTAGCGAGGGGGAGGTTAGTGTGAGGTAGTGAGGGGGAGGTTAGTGAGAGGTAGCGAGGGGGAGGTTAGTGTGAGGTAGTGAGGGGGAGGTTAGTGAGAGGTAGCGAGGGGGAGGTTAGTGTGAGGTAGTGAGGGGGAAGTTACTGTGAGTCAGTGAGGGGAAGGTTAGTGTGAGGCAATGAGGGGGAGGTTAGTGTGAGGCAGTGAGGGTGGTTAGTGTGAGGTAGTGACGGTGGTTAGTGTGAGGTAGTGAGGGAGAGGTTAGTGTGAGGCAGTGAGGGGGAGGTTAGTGTGAGATAGTGAGGGGGAGGTTAGTGTGAGGTAATGAGGGGGAGGTTAGTGTGAGATAGTGAGGGGGAGGTTAGTGTGAGGTAGTGAGGGGGAGGTTAGTGTGAGGTAGTGGGGGGAGGTTAGTGTGAGGTAGTGAGGGGGAGGTTAGTGTGAGGTAATGAGGGGGAGGTTAATGTGAGATAGTGAGGGGGAGGTTAGTGTGAGATAGTGAGGGGGAGGTTAGTGTGAGGTAGTGAGGGGGGAGGTTAGTGTGAGATAGTGAGGGAGAGGTTAGTGTGAGGTAGTGAGGGGAGGTTAGTGTGAGGTAGTGAGGGGGAGGTTAGTGTGAGATAGTGAGGGGGAGGTTAGTGTGAGATAGTGAGGGGGAGGTTAGTGTGAGGTAATGAGGGGGAGGTTAGTGTGAGATAGTGAGGGGGAGGTTAGTGTGAGGTAATGGGGGGAGGTTAGTGTGAGTTAATGAGGGGGAGGTTAGTGTGAGATAGTGAGGGGGAGGTTAGTGTGAGGTAATGAGGGGGAGGTTAGTGTGAGATAGTGAGGGGGAGTTTAGTGTGAGATAGTGAGGGGGAGGTTAGTGTGAGGTAATGAGGGGGAGGTTAGTGTGAGATAGTGAGGGGGAGGTTAGTGTGAGGTAATGAGGGGGAGGTTAGTGTGAGTTAGTGAGGGGGAGGTTAGTGTGAGATAGTGAGGGGGAGGTTAGTGTGAGTTAGTGAGGGGGAGGTTAGTGTGAGATAGTGAGGGGGAGGTTAGTGTGAGGTAGTGAGGGGGAGGTTAGTGTGAGGTAATGAGGGGGAGGTTAGTGTGAGTTAGTGAGGGGGAGGTTAGTGTGAGATAGTAAGGGGGAGGTTAGTGTGAGGTAGTGAGGGGGAGGTTAGTGTGAGGTAGTGAGGGGGAGGTTAGTGTGAGGTAATGAGGGGGAGGTTAGTGTGTGGTAGTGAGGGGGAGGTTAGTGTGTGGTAGTGAGGGGGAGGTTAGTGTGTGGTAGTGAGGGAGAGGTTAGTGTGTGGTAGTGAGGGGGAGGTTAGTGTGAGGTAATGAGGGAGAGGTTAGTGTGTGGTAGTGAGGGGGAGGTTAGTGTGTGGTAGTGAGGGGGAGGTTAGTGTGAGGTAATGAGGGGGAGGTTAGTGTGTGGTAGTGAGGGGGAGGTTAGTGTGTGGTAGTGAGGGGGAGGTTAGTGTGTGGTAGTGAGGGAGAGGTTAGTGTGAGGTAGTGAGGGGGAGGTTAGTGTGAGATAGTAAGGGGGAGGTTAGTGTGTGGTAGTGAGGGGGAGGTTAGTGTGTGGTAGTGAGGGAGAGGTTAGTGTGTGGTAGTGAGGGGGAGGTTAGTGTGAGGTAGTGAGGGAGAGGTTAGTGTGTGGTAGTGAGGGGGAGGTTAGTGTGTGGTAGTGAGGGGGAGGTTAGTGTGAGGTAATGAGGGAGAGGTTAGTGTGAGATAGTGAGGGGGAGGTTAGTGTTATTGATCAGGCTCACAGTGTGCCTCCCTTACACTGACCTGAAGCTGCATATATTCACACACAGGGACCACCCTCTGCAAATTGTCAGAACATGACCCGACACTGAACCTTTTGTGAATTAAATAAAACCGGGGGAGGGGGAGTAATTGGTGCAATCTCCGTGGTAACACCTCTAACAGGTACGGCTAACTTGCCGATCATTCTGTACCCTTCCGTTGTGCGGTGTAAATTATTGTTCCCTTTGAATTTTGGCATTCGTGCATCTGTCCTGATGAGTGCGAGATGAAAGGGGTTCCACAGCAGGTCCCTTCATGCCCATATCGAGTCCCCCAACTCAGGGAGTTAATGAGGCTCTCTCAGTGGTCGCTGACTTTTTGGGGAATGGTGGAGGGATGAGGGTGAGCTGATTGAGGAGCACCCATCTGGTGATGCCATTCCAACATGACCAGGTGAATGGGATGGTCTCCGTGGTAATAACCATGCCAGAGGAGGTTGATCCCAGTGAAAGTGCCAGGGTTGCGATGGGGGCTTGTCTGTCTCTATTACAGCAGAGTTTACAGCTCTAAATACACCTTGTGTTCTCTCTCTTTCTGCTTCTCTGTACAGGAGTGGGACTGAGTCTTACCGATGTGCAGATTGCAACAACTCCCAAAGGGTAAGTCAACCTTGGGAGCATCCCTGGAAATGCTATCGCAATCCAGACCAGAGTGAAAATATATAAAATGTGCTCTCTCTACAACAACAACTTGAACTTTGGTGGTGGCTTCAATACCATGGATTGTCTCACAGAGTTTCACCTAGAGTTTGTGAGCCAGCCAGATAACGAGATTGGAGGAGCTGTAGATTATCGGAAACAAAGTGAAATAGGGGACTGCCACACAAAGGGGCTGGGGATAAGGTTGAGGTAGTGAGGGGGGCAAGGAGTAAGGCTGAGGTAGAGAGGAGGAGGTAAGTGTTGAGAGGGAGGTTAGTGTGAGGTAGTGAAAGGTAGCTTACTGTGACCTAGTGAAGAGGAGGTTAATGTGAGGTGGTGAGGGGGAGGTTAGTGTGAGATAGTGAGGGGAAGGGACAGGTTAGTGTGAGGTAGTGCAGTGGGCAAGTTAGTGTGAGGTAGCGAGGGGGAGGTTAGTGTGAGGTAGCGAGAGGACGTTAGTGTGAGGTAGTGCAGTAGGGAAGTTAGTGTGAGGTAGCGAGGGGGAGGTTAGTGTGAGGTAGCGAGGGGGAGGTTAGTGTGAGGTAGCGAGGGGGAGGTTAGTGTGAGGTAGTGAGGGGAGGTTAGTGTGAGGTAGCGAGAGGACGTTAGTGTGAGGTAGTGCAATGGGGAAGTTAGTGTGAGGTAGCGAGGGGAGGTTAGAGTGAGATAGTGTGGGGGAAGTTAGTGTGAGGTAGTGATAGGGAGAGGAGGTTAGTGTGAGGTAGTGAGGGGGAGGTTAGAGTGAGGTCATGAGGGGAGGAGATTAGCGTGAGATAGTGAGAGGGATGTTAGTGTAAGGTGGTGAGAAGGATGAGTAGGTTAGTATGAGGTAGTGAGGGGAGGTTAGTGTGAGGTAGAGAGGGGGAGGTTAGTGTGAGGTAGTGAGGGGGAGGTTAATGTGAGGGTACCTGGAGGCAGACTGTGGTGTACGTGTCCCAGTTACTGGACAGTGAGTGGATTGTGGATACAGGAGTTGGTGTTCCTGTGGGAATGCCATTGGATGGTAACCCCAGGGTCCAGCCACATGATCCAGAGATTTCAAGTAATTCCCAGCAAAAGTAGCTGATGGAGATGATTCATTAGCTGTAGATAATTAACCTGCTCAGGGGACTATTACAATGATAGCGTTGCTATATTCCTACCAGACCAGAGGGTCTGCTTCCTCTTTAGGGAAAGAGACGACTGGGGGTGGTTTAACCTGAGGGTCACCATGCCTCAGGTGAGGGGACAGGTTGAGAAGGAAAGTGGTTCCTATGGCACAGCTTTGGAGCAAATGGGACCTTGAACCCAAGCCTCCTGACCCAGATATAGGGACACTAACGCAAGAAAACATGGTGGCTCAGTGGTTAGCACTGCTGTCTTACAGTGCCTGGGACCCAGGCTCGATTTTACCCTTGGGTGACTGTCTATGTGGAGTTTGCACGTTCTCCCTGCGTCTGTGTGGGTTTCCTCCTGGTGCTCCGGTTTCCTCCCACAGTCCAAAGATGTGCAGGTCAGGGCGAATTAGGCAGAAGTGGGGCCTACAGATGCTGGAGATTAGAGTCAAGATGAGAGTGGTGCTGGAAAAGCACAGCAGGTCAGGCAGCTTCCGAAGAGCAGGACAATTGACGCAAAAGCCCTTCATCTGGAACTGAGGCCCGGTGAATTGGCCATGCTAAATTATCCAGCGTGTTAGTTGCATTAGTCAGGTGTAACTATAGGGGCAGGCGAATGGGTCTGGGTGGGTTACTATACGGAGGGTCAGTGTGGAATTGTTGGGCCAAGTGGCCTGTTTCCATACTGTGGGGAATCCAATCTAAAAAAAATGTCTCAGTGATGGTGATCATGAAATTATCATCGATTGTAAGAATCCATCTGGTTCGCTGACTTCCTTTCCAATCTGCTGTCCTTATCTGCTCTGGCCTACATGTGACTCCATATGGTCATGGAGGTCGATGGTACAGAAAAGGCACCTCAGTCCATTGAGTCTGTGCTAGTGTAAAACAACCGTCTCACTATCCCAATCCCATTTCCCAGCACTTGGCCAATAACCTAAGCATTGCAAGTGCTCGTCTAAATGCTTCTTCAATGTTATGAGGGTTTCTGCCTCTCCCACCTGCACAGGCGTTGTGTTCCAGAATCCCCTAGGGGAAAAAGGTCTATTCTTCATATCTCCTCTCAACTTCCTGCCCCTTTCCTTAAATCGATGCTCCCCGGTCATAGCTCCTTCCTGTCTAATCCTGTCTATGCCTCATAATCTTCTACATCTCAATCATGTTCCCTCTCACTTTCCTCTGCTCAAAGGAAAACTATCCCAGTCTGTTCCATCTCAATTCAACTCTCCGGCCCAGGAACCAGTCCGATAAATCTCCTCTGCACCCCCTCTGGTGCTGTTATGCCCTCCTAAGTATCTACTTCTTAGCCACTTTATCTACCTTACACCTGGTGCCTTCAGGGACCAGTTAACATACACGTCAAGTTCCCTCAGATCCTTGGTGCTTCTGTTCAGCATGTGTCCCCTTGCCTTGTTTGTCCTGCCCTCACACTTATTTGGATTGAATCCCATTTGCCAGTGACCAGCCCATCTATATCTTCCTGCAATGTAAGGTTGTCCTACTCACTATTTACCACTCCACCAATTGTTGTATCAACTTTCTGATCAACTCTGCTCCAATCAAGTCTAAATGATGTACCATCAACGATCCGTATGGAATCCCACTGTTTCCAGTCAGAAAAACACCCCTCAACCATCACCCTCTGCTTCTCACCTCTCAGCTAATTCTGGATCCAATTTGTCAAATTTCCTTGGATCCCATGAACCCCTACCTTCACTATCGGTCTCCCATGTGGGATCTTACCTTACACCTTGCTGAATCCTGAGAATCCAGAACCACAGCAACGTGACTGACTCCCCAACTGAAGTGGCAGAGCAATTAGGGAGCGAAATGGCGGCACTCTCTAGTTTGGGGAATCTTGTCTGAATTCCCTGTTGGAGGATTAGTGACTTGTCTTCCCATGATTCCTGATTTTGACTTCCACCTTTGAGTAGTTTCATCGATCTGCGCCAACCTTCCATCATTCCCGAGTTCTGGGAATTTCCGCCCGATTTCCTCATGTTGCTAGTTTTGGAGATTAAAAAAATGAAGTTGTCTTTCTTTGTTTGCAGGTATCAGGGTCTGACAGGAAACAGTCCTTCGTCAGCTATTGAAGAGTTTGTCACCGCCCATCAGTGTAACCGTTACTGTGAGGCACTGGGACTAAAATCCATTGATAGCCTTCAGCCTGCCAAGCCAAAAGGATCAAAGAGCCCACTGACCACTCGGAAGGTGCACTCTGCACAGTCAAGCCCTCAAATCCAGCGGAAGGGTCAGTCTAGCCCTCAGGTCCAAAGGAAGGAGCCCCAGTCCAGTCCACGGGCCCAACGGAAAGCCCTGTCCAGCCCGCAGCCATCTCGGAAGAGCGCCACCAGTCCCGGCGTTTCTCGCAGAGCAGGCAACACGGAGGACAGTCACGAAGCAGCAGTGAGGCACAAAACTGTGGAGATCCCCAAGTCGGTCAAACTGCGGTAAAATGGCGTGGGAACAGTCGGATCTTCACGGGGTTACCAAGCACTTTCTTTAAAATGTCAGCGAGCGGTTGTTTTTAACGTGGAAAAGATTTGAGTCAAATGAGGGATACGATAAACCCGATGGAAGTGAAGGGTCACCGGCAATAATGTCCACCGGGTGCTTTATGTCCGCAAGAAGCTTTGTAGGTTTGAAACGAGGAGTCAGACGTGGGAGGGGGGAGAGAGGGAGGGAGGGAAGGGAGGGGAGGAGGGTGGGCGACACTGGGTTAGAAGCATCACTTGAGTGCGGTGAACCTGAAGTGATTCAGTGTGCGTCGGGAAGCCCTTGTGCGGCCTTGCTTTTCTAACTGTTCTCTCGTGTTTATTTTGGGTAGCAGTTTGTCCCAGGTAGTGGTGTAACACAGATTGTAAATCAGCACTTGATATTCAATCCCACTGCCATCAGTGGGATTAAATACCGAGAAGCCCAGCAGCCGAGACAGAATTCTAGACCCTATTGTGTGTGTGCGCGCGTGTGTGTTTCTTTTTAACAGTTTAGCTTTTGAGATTATGGCGAGGATTGGGCTCTGCTGAAGGCATGTTGAGGGGGTAGAGAAAAGAGTGACTCAGACCTTATAAAGGCACATTGCATTTCATGAAAGGTACTTTGGTACTTTTCTGGTAGCAGATTACGGGTAAGTAAAAGTCAGTCAGAAGATCCTTTATCCGAACATCCAAAAACCAAAAAGCTCCGAAATCCAAACTTTTTTTTGTGTGAAGTCGCTTTCTCATTAACGAAGTTGTTTGCCGAGTAAGGCTAACTCAAGTCATCACCCACTCGATGCGTGTCACTCAGATGTGACATACAGGCGCGGCCAAGTGTGTTCTTACTTAGACGTCTGCTCCTCCAGTAAGTTTTTAAAAAAATTTCACCATTAGACTGTCACTTATTCTGAAAACTTAAAGATTCCGAATTCCGAGGAACAGCTGGTCCCGAGCATTTCGGATAAAGGATCTTCTGCCTGTATTCGGTATGTATTATAATTCGCTAGATGGAGCATTACCTGGGACCATTATTGGGAGATTGACACAAGTTTTGTACCGTTTTAAGGATGACACTTTGCAATGCTGGGGTATGTTTGGTTTGTGTTTGCAATGACTGAGGAGCTCTCAGCTGTCTTGAGAGATGTCCCTCAGCAAGTAATTGAAATGTAAGTATCAAAGAAATTTACCGAGACAGGTCGTGGTGAAATTCCAGCTGACAATCGCTCTCAATTTTCCGTGGTTGTTAGAAAATCAATACTGAAAAACTTCAGGACATGTACGTGAGTAATCCCATCATTTCTCTGATCGTAGGTGATCAGCCATGATTGTATCGAATGATGGCACAGGCTTGATGGGCTGAATGGCCTAATGTTTCGATGTATTGTTGCCATCCTATCACCTCCTTTGTGATGCAAACAGATTTCACCATTTTGCTGCCTGGCGCAGTTCAACCGGGAAGGATCACTGTAGAGTGGTGGATCCCTCTTGACTGGCAGCCATGTTTAAATGGAGAAGATCAGGAGGGATCCGTCAGGAAAGCTGTGCCCACCAGGCTGTGTTGATGTCCAGTTAGTTTCCCTCTTGGCATTGCTGCTCGGGAATCCAGTGTCAATCAAATCTGTCCCTTTGTTGTCAGGCCCAAGACCTGGACTCTGGACCAGCTGAGAGTGAAGGGTTCATCATGAAAGTTGGTCGTTGATGAACTCGGGTGAGAAATTGGCCTTGACGACTGCTGTGAAGCAGCTACATAACACCTTCGGCCTCCAAAATGGTGCCCATGTTCCCTTACTGGGCTGGTCAGGCCAGGCCTCTCACCAGTGAGGGTTTGAGCAGTGAGTATTGAGTGTCTGCCATGGAGACTGGGCAGATTATGAAGCTCATTAGGGAGCAGTGCCCATTAGCTGCCGCAGTTGCCATTTTGAAGCTCGATGCTGCAGCCAATACCCCCTCGCGCTGCGTCGAACCACAGAAGAGATCCCCCACCAACACAATCTGAAGGGATCAGCAACTGCTAATTGGACAATTGCTGATCAATTTGCTCCGACTTCTCTTATCCTGACTCTGCAAGTATTTGGTAGGGTTTTTGTGGTAGCGTCTGCACCTCTGGATCAGAAGATCAAGTCCTGCCTGCTCCAGAGGTAGAGTATAACACTCCACAGGTATTTGTTGCTTCTAACACTGGTTCGAGTTGCAGTCGGAGAGTTGCTGTGACATGGGAACATGAGGTGGCAATCTCATTGGAAATGACATCTCAGAAAGAGGTTGGTTAGATTACTTACAGTGTGGAAACAGACCCTTCGGCCCAACAAGCCCACACCGACACGCCGAAGTGCAACCCACCCATACCCCTATATTTACCCCTTCACCTAACACTACGGACAATTTAGCATGGCCAATTCACCTGACCCGCACATCTTTGGACTGTGGGAGGAAACCGGAGCACCCGGAGGAAACCCACGCAGACACGGGGAGAACGTGCAAACTCCACACAGTCAGTCGCCTGAGGCGGGAATTGAACCCGGGTCTCTGGGGCTGTGAGGCAGCAGTGCTAACCACTGTGCCACCATGCCACCCCACGGTTGATTAGCACTCACTGTGCCAAAGAGGATGTGGGGGAGGTGGAGAAGTGTGCGCAGTTCCTGCCCACTGCTAAAACCCTCACTGGTGAGAGGCCTGTCCTGGCCAGCCCAGTAAGGGAGCATGGAGGCCATTTTGGAGGCCGAAGGGGTTATGTAGCAACTTCACAGCAGATGTCAACGCCAGTTTCTCACTCGAGTTCATCAACGATCAACTTTCCTGATGAATTCTTCACTCTCAGCTGGTCCTGAGTCCAGGGCTTGGGCCTGACCACAAAGGGACAGATTTGCTTGGTACTGTGTGCCCATGAGGTGCTGGAGGAGCCACACGGGGAGCTGGAGTCACTCACCCTGAGTTTCGCACAGGACACGACCACTGTCTGGGAGAGCGGGGTGCTGCGTTGTCAGTGAGGTGGACTGAGATGTTCACACCTGCCAACGGGTCTCACCACTCGCTGCCAGGAACCTCACCTCGCCATTCCAGGCCCCTGCGGGAAAACGGGGCTCCTTCACCCTGGATAGTGAGGGGCTGCTCACTGCTGATCTCTCCCGCCTCTCCCATAATTCCCCACCCACGCCAATGTGGTTCAGGAGCTGGGAAGATGTGTGACATCACATGGGAAGAGGGAACCTTGCCGGGAAATCTTCCACGTCTCAGCAACAAAGGATTTGAGCGGAAAAAAAATACCTCAGTGGAAACAGGACTGAGCAAGGTTGACCTTGTATAAGACATTAGGTAGACTCAGCGGGGGTACTGTGTGCAGTGCGGTGCACCACATTACAGGAGGGGCTTGTGTACATTGGAGAGAGTGCAGAAGTGGTTTGCTCAACTGGTTCCAGGCATGAGGAACCTCAGTGATGAGGTCAGAAGGAAGACGTGGGGACCGTTCTCCTTGGAGAGAAGGCCGAGAGGAAATTTGGTAGAGGTTTTCAAAATCACGAGCAGGCTGAGTCGATTGGAAGAAACTCTTGCGGCTCATAAAAGAACAAATGGCTTAAATTAATGTGCAAGGATTGATGTGAGAAAAAAGGTTTTTGACTCAGGGAGTAGTTAGTTTATGGAATGTTCTGCCTGGACATGTGGTGGAGGCAGACTCAAGTGAGACCTTCCAGAGGCAATGGATGGTTATTTAGATAGGAGGGTGGGGAAGATTGGCATGAGAGAACATAGCATGATGGGAAAATGGCCTCCGTCTGTGCCAAAGCAAATCTGTGATTCTGACCAAGTCATTAGGCAGGCAGGCGTACTGACAGGCAAAGTTCACAGGTTAACTCTTGCCAAAATAACATTAACACACAGGAAGTTAACACGAGTGCATTAAGTATTCCAACAGGTCGCTGGTGAATTGGCATTGCTACCCAGTGGCATCATGATGTCATGTTGTGTTCTGTCTACTTTCATGGTGTGTTTAGCTAGCATTACCGAAGCAAAACACAGTGGATGCTGGAAATCTGAAACAAGTCCAGAGAATGCTGGAGAAAGTCAGCAAGTTCTGGCAGCATCTGTGGAGAGAAAGAGAGAGAGGTAACGTTTCAATAGCAGTTAATAGTTCTGAAGTAGAGACATACTGGATGAAACATTAACTTTGTTTATTTAAGCAGCAGGTTCACTCAGGGATAATGGTTTTTATTTCTCCCTAAAGAAACAAAGCATTGCAAATTGCCACCTACCAATTTGGAGTTGGGATACCATCATGGTGTACTCTGTCTGGACTGACATGATTTAGTTATCAGTCAGTCGGGAAATTGCTCCCTAGAAATGTTTGGCCTGGCGCTGATATGGATTGGGTGTGAGACCCACAGAGATCAGAAGTGGGTGAAGGTGGGCAAAGTGAACACCATTGTAATTAACCCAGATTGGGAACCACTTTGATTTGATTATTGTCATGTACTGAGATACAGTGAAAAGTATTGTTTTGCCTGCTAACCAGACAAATCATACCTTATGTAAATACATCAAGGTAATATAACATGCAAGTAGAATATAGTGCTACAGCTATAGAGGAGGTGCAGAGAAAGATCAACTCTAATATAAGAAAGGTCCATTCATAAGTCCGATAACAACAGGGAAGAAGCTGTTCTTGAATCTGTTGGCAGGCTTTTTCAAACTTTTGTATGCTGCCCCAATGGAAGAGGGTGGAAGAGAGTATCACTGGGTGGGAGGGGACTTTGATGATGTCGGCCGCTTTCCTGAGGCAGCAGGAAATGTAAATGGAGTCGATGGATGGAAGATTGGTTTGTGTGATGAACTGGGATGTGTTCACAACTCTCTGCAGTTGCTCGTGATCTCGGGCAGAACAGTTGCTAAACCAAGCTGTGCTGCATCCTGAGAGGATACTTTCTACAAGGCATCTATAAAAATTGATGAGAGTCATTGTGAACTTGCTGAATTTCCTTAGCCTCCTGCAGATGTGCTTTCTTGACTTCAGTGTCGAGGTGGATGGACCACTCTCATCCTGGATTGTGCCATTGCCTCATGAACCTGGTCTGCACCATCACACTGACTGCTCAAGCACAGCGTTAGGTAAAGCCAAACAGATTCTGAATACTCTGGTAATTGCTGATTGAGCGGTTAGACTGTTTGATTTTCCTACACACTTTTATTTAAAGTGATTCCCTGCTATAAATGAAGGCATTACACTCAGCTCCCCGTGCCAGACACTGCTAAACATTATAATCCTGATCTATTTCACTTGCAAAACAGCTTTAAGCGTTAGCCTGTTACCTTCTGTATCCATCATGGGCTTCAGGCACAGACATTGCGCTAAACCACACAGTTCTGCAGCATGAGGCCATTCAGCCCCTCAAGGGCATTCTCTTCTCCTGTCAGCACGTGCCTGATCTCTATCTTAGCTCTACATTTTGTTTCACATCCTGTGACACTAGAAACTAATGAGGATCCATCAATCTTAATCCCAAACATTTTCATTGTTCCAATGTTTGCAAACATCTGAGGGAGTGAGTTTCTGCTGCCCATTGTGTGACAATTTTTTACACTTTACATGTGTCAATGAAATGCAGAGGTGACATTAGTCCCCATGTGTGTGACAGGTTTATTCGCAAGTGTTAAAATGCCCCTGCAGTCACACTCATGTCTGCACTCATGTTTACAGCTTAGCTCTTGGCTGCTTGGCTCTGAGTCCACACCCAGGCTCTGCTAATCAAGCACAGAGAGCATAGATCAGTAGCCTTACAGCGAACACTTCAACTCTATGAAGTGCTTTCTGATCTCAGTAGTAATGGTCGGACTGTCATTTCAAAGTCTGTGTTCCATTTTTCCCAACCTACCCTCATATTTTCTAGATCTATTCATTCTGTCTGGATGTTAGTGGTGTTCTGGACAGGCAGTGTTAAACTCTTATCCGTTTCCCAAACATGGAAACACAGGAATGAGTCTGTCTTGACAACCATCTCGTTTCATTTTAGAGTTCAATACAAACTCCAGTCTGCTGTCTCTTCTTGTTAGCTCAAACCCCTTCCAGGGTTGGGCGTGGAACAAAAATTAGGTTTTTTTGGTAATTTGTTATTTAAGCAACCCGTTGAGCAGGTGGGACTTGATCCTGGTTCTCCTGGCTCAAAGATAGGGACACTCCCACTGCACAGTAAGGCACTCCCTTTTTTGTTTTTGTACACCTGCCACTGAATTAATTAATTAAAACAGTTTAATTTAATTTAATTAATTTAAACACACAGCAATGGGCATGAACAGGCAGTGTATCAGTAACAAATCCAGGGGAGGGCAGGATGAGAAGGAGGTGTCTAAATTAAAATGGAGTTGGAGCTGGATAAATAATGCGTACGCTAAGAGTGCTCACTTGGTAAACCAGCCTTTTCCTGTGTCGTTTTACCTCCAGCCCTGCTGTAACACTCCTCTGAATGGTTTATCTTTATCCAGCCAAACCGCCCATGTTTCTGATTAAACAAAACATTTACAAGCTCATCCTAACAGAGGTAGAGCAACAATAAAATGGAAAGGGGGGGAGAGAGAGAGAGAGAGGAAGAAGATTAAGTTAAAATGGAGTTGGAGCGTCCCTTCGCCCCTGTGGTGCCCACTTCTCTCAAAAGGCATTGAGGGTGTTGGGGGACATGGTGTGCTCCCTCTGTAAGGACATCCAGCACAAATGTTAAGAAAACCAGCCTTTCCTTTAAATAGAATTACTCTTACAGCTAAATGTTTTGTTTCCATCTACAAATCCACCATGCCATTTATTTTATCTATTAATCACCACCAGTTAGTCACCCATTTCACTGGTTAGCACTGCTGCCTCACAGAGCCAGGGACCCAGGTTCGATCCCAGCCTTAGGCGACTGTCTGTGTGGAGTTTGCACATTCTCCCCATGTCTGTGTGGGTTTCCTCCGGGTGCTCCGGTTTCCTCCCACAGCCCATCGATGTGCAGGTTAGGGTGGACTGACCATGTTAATATGAATCATAATGTCCAGGGATGTGCAGGCTGGGTGGGTTAGCCATGGGGAATCCAGGGTTACAGGGACAGTAGGGCAAGAGAGTCTGGGTGGGAAGTTCTTCAGTGGGTCAGTGTGGACTCGATGGGCCAAATGGCCTGCTTCCACACTGTATAGATCCTATGATTCTCTAACTGAATAATTTAGGCATAAAGCAGACGAACAGAAGGTGAGGGAGATGGGGTGGGGCCAGAGACCAGCATTTAAATGTGTGCTTCATGACTGTTACCTGCACTGTATTTAGACAGGACATTGCCCAGTGGTATTATAAGTGGATCCAGGATAATATTCCAGAAACCATGCTACATGGTGGAATTTGGATTCAATAAAAATCTGGAGTTTGGAAAAACCCATCTGATGCCATGTAGGAAAGGAAATCTGCCATCCTTACCTGGTCTGGTCTATCTGTGACTCCAAACCCACAGCAATGGGGTTGAATCTTAATTGCCCTCTGGGGTGGGGCAATAAATGTTAGCGACTCCCTCATCCCGTGATTGAATAAAACAAAAGTCCCTTGAGCAAGTCCTCTGTGGAAAAGCATTTGCAATGTTGCTGAAGGGCAGTGGTAGTGTCCCTACCTCTGAGCCACCTGCTCCAGACACATGTCATAGAATCTCTGAACAGGGTGCTGAGGGAGATATACAATGTTGTCCAGCAGCAGATGATCTCTGGGTTTGGGGCCTTAGTTACTGAATAACACCTTGGATGGGAAACCTTTCCCATTTCCCATCTCCTTGAGCCATTTGGAACTGATACTGCCAAATCGCAGGCCCAACTGAAACCGAGTGGAGACTGGCCAATCATATATCAGCCCGAACCCCGTGAGCTATCAGAATGGGGAATCCGGTCAGTCTAAACTCTTTCTGAATGAAGTGAAGAGAGAGGATGAGAGTTTGTGCTGCACTGTTATTTCTCAGTTCCAGTATTCCTGCTGATCATCAACTGGATGAAAACTCTCTCCACTCAATTCCTCAAAACACAACTTTAACCCTTTATTAACATGTAAGGCTGACTAGAACGATTTATGACTTCAGATATTACTGAACAAACCAATATAATCTAGTGAAAGCAGAAGTACTTGTGGTGTGGACCAAGAAATATTAAAGCAGGGATCAAATATACCACGTAGAAGATTCAATAGGAATTTATTTTTGGGGACATATATTGAAAAAATTAAGTATGAGTAAATAATAGAGGAAAAAGTTACTATATGATGGAAATATGTTTTACAACTATTCTGCAATTTAAATAATTAGTTAGTCCACCCAGAATACTTTTAAACATTCTTTCCTGATACGTGGGTGTCACTGTCAAGGTGATTATTTGTTCCCCGTCCCTAATTGCTCTTGATCTGAGTGGCTTGTGTGACCATTTCAGGGGACAGTTAAGAGTTCACAACATTGTTGTGGGTCTAGAGTCACGTGTAGTTCACACCAGGTAGGAACACAAGATTGCTATCACTGCTTCCTCACAGCACCAGGGTCCCAGGTTGGATTCCTGCCTTGGGTGACTGTCTGTGTGGAGTTTGCTCATTCTCCCCGTGTCTGCGTGGGTTCCCTTCAGGTGCTCCAGTTTCCTCCCACGATCCAAAGATGTGCAGGTTAGGTGAATGGCCATGCTAAATTGGTCGTAGTGTTCAGGGATGTGTGGGTTAGGGGGCATTAGTCAGAGGTAAATGTGGAGTAGTAGGTTAGGGGAAGGGATTTGGGTGCAGTGGTAGTGATTCTCTTCGGAGGGTTGGTGCGGACTTAAATTAGATTACTTACAGTGTGGAAACAGGCCCAACAAGTTCACACCGACCTGCAACCCACCCAAACCCATTCCCCTACATTTACTCCTTCACCTAACACTACGGGCAATTTCGCATGGCCAGTTCACCTAACCTGCACATTTTTGGACTGTGGGAGGAAACCGGAGCACCCGGAGGAAACCCACACAGACAGTCGTCTGAGGTGGGAATTGAACCCAGGCCTCTGGTGCTGTGAGGCAGCAGTGCTAACCACTGAGCCACCATGCTGCCAATGTTGGGCCTAATGGCCTGTGTCCACACTGTAAGGATTCTCATCCATTTATCAGCTGCAGTTAACTATTTTCACAGATAAGGCCTGTTTGGGTTTGGAAACCATTTTGTTCCACAGCAGAGGGATTGTGACCTTTTCTTTATTAAAATTAAACTAGTTTTTTTTCCTTCATGAAACATCTTTGTGATATTACTTACTGTTGCCAAAGGAGTCTGCTTAAATAAGTGCAAAGCTTTGGTTCAGTATTTGAATTTTGATATAATTCTGTCATCATTTCCTTCCTTCCTGCTCTTTGTCCCTGAGTTCTCGGCCAGCGTTAACCGGTCTGGCCTACATGTGACTCCAAACCCTCACCAATGAGGCTGACTCTTAACTGCCCCATGGGCTGGCCAATAAATGTCAGTAACTCTTAAGTCAAACAAATACCGAGTAATACAATCTTCTTAATGTAGCGAGGTACACCCAGGTACTTAGAAGAAGGAAAGCAGACCAAAGATGATACAGTGCCAAAGAGTACATTTCAGGGCAAATAAATCAAAGTTGACCAATGAGGCAGGCTGTCAGCAGCTTCTAAATGGAGGACAGAAAGGTGATGTTGCTGAGGTATTTGAGAAGAAGCCACAGGGCTGGAGGAACATAGAACATTCCAGCGCAGTACAGGCCCTGTGGCCCTCGATATTGCGCTGACCTGTGGAACCAATCTGAAGCCCATCCATCCTATGCTATTCCATTTTCGTCCCCATGTCTTGTCCGGACTTGCCCAACCTGCCTATCTCCTTTTCCATCTATCCACCTCCACCCTCTCCCCCCTGACCTATCACCTTCATCCCCTCCCCCACTCACTCATTGTACTCTATGCTACTTTCTTCCCATCCCCCACCCTCCTCTAGCTTATCTCTCCACGCTTCAGGCTCACTGCCTTTATTCCTGATGAAGGGCTTTTGCCCGAAACGTCAATTTCACTGCACTTTGGATGCTGCCTGAACTGCTGTGCTCTTCCAGCACCACTAATCCAGAATTTTCATCCATATGTCTATCCAATGACCATTTGAACGCCCTTAAAGTTGGCGAGTCTACTACTGTTTCAGGCAGTGTGTTCCACACTCCTACTACTCACTGAGTAAAGAAACTACCTCGCACATCTGTCCTATATCTATCAGCCCTCAATTTAAAGCTATGTCCCCTCGTGCTAGCCATTACCATCTGAGGAAAAAGGCTCTCACTGTCCACCCTCTCTAACCCTCTGATTATCTTATATGTATCAATTAAGTCACCTCTCAACCTTCTCCTGTAATGAAAACAGCCTCAAGTCCCTCAGCCTTTCCTCATTAGGCCTTCCCTCCATACCAAGCAACATCCTGGTAAATTTCCTCTGAACCCTTTCAGGACTGTTAAGGTGTCCCTACGATGGAGAAAGGCAGTGTTGCAGAGGGTTGTGGGCTTGGGAGAGGTCTTGGTAGAATATGAATAGGTGAATGAGGAGTTTGAATCAAGTGTTTGGGGAGCTAGGAATCAGTGTGTCTATCTATAGATATTTGATGTTGCCAGTGTTGGACTGAAGTGTACAAAGTTAAAAATCACACAACACCAGGTTATAGTCCAGCAGGTTTAATTGGAAGCACTAGCTTTCGGAGCGACGCTGCTTCATCAGGTGGTTGTGGAGTATAGGACCATAGAACACAGATTTTATAGCAAAAGGGTTACGGTGTCATGCAGCTCTAATGATGTATTAAGCAACTTTAGATTAAGCCTTTCACCTTTTAGAATGGGGTTTGCTAGTTTCAGTTATTTAATATGTAAATCCCAGAACGTCTTTTAAGTTACATTCTCAGGATAGCTTCAGCTTTTCTAACAATAGGCGCCATCTCAGCTCAGACAATGCATTCAAGGTGTGAGGTTAAGACAGACAGACGTGGTCTGTCATGGTTATTCTAAGTTAAAAATCACACAACACCAGGTTATAGTCCAACAGGTTTAATTGGAAGCACTAGCTTTCGGAGCGACGCTCCTTCATCAGGTGGTAGTTCCTTCTGATGAAGGAGCAGAGCTTCCAGTTAAACCTGTTGGACTATAACCTGGTGTTGTGTGATTTTTAACTTTGTACATCCCAGTCCAACACCGGTATCTCCAAATCTTGGTTATTCTAAAAATTGTCATTCTAAAAGATGAAAGACTTAACAAACAATCCAGGTCATTTTCAGTTTCATCAAACTGTAAACTTTTGCTATAAATTCTGTGTTTTACGATCTTATACTCCACAACCACCTGATGAAGGAGGAGTGCTCTGAAAGCTAGTGCTTCCAAATAAACCCGTTGGACTATAACCTGGTGTTGTGTGATTTTTCCATACACAGAGAACTTTGATTTACGAGGAGCAACCTTCAGTACTCGCTAAGTAAACAACCTACTGAACAGACAGTAATTACTTATATTGCTTTTCCTATCCAAGTTACCTCACCTCATTTTAGGTAAAGTTCAAAGTTCATGATTTCCATTATTTCAGCCTGTTTTGTAAAGATAGATTCCTGATAATGTTAAACCACCACCTCGTTGCTACCTATCTCTCAGTGTTGACAGCCAGTGTGCTTTGCTCTGACTGCGAATGGCTCATCTCAAAGAATTCCGGAATTTCTCAGTGAATTGTCTGCAGGACATTCACACTCATGTATTAGTGACGATTAATTGAATTGAATTGAGTTCAATTAGCTTTATTGTCCCGTGTACTCAAATGAGTTCAGTGAAAAGTTTGTAAGTGGTCGTTTACAGTTGCTTGCAAAAATGGCATTCACACCAGTAAACAAAAAGGGGGCAGAGGTCACGGGGATCAATTCAGAGCTGTAATTGATTTAATCACCTTTTTGGGGCAAATTCACTGTTTATATGAGCCATGATTACTGTTCCTTGTTACTCCTCCAACAAAAGTGACAGCTAAAGGACTTGTGGCACAGTGGTGGTGTCCCTACCTCTGGGTCAGGAGAGCTGGGTTTGGATCCCATCTCCTCTGTATGAACAAGCTCTGAACAGGCTGATTGGAAATGGGAAAGCTTTGTGGGAACTACAAGTGCTGGATCTCTCAGAGAGAGCCAGTCCTCTGGCATTATCCAATGTGTTAGAAACTGTACCTCAGTGCTCTGTTCACCAATCATATTGACTGGAAGGGTATTTGGGTCTCGTTAATTGATTGCCCTGTTATTACTGACTTCCAGCTGACCCTGTCTTCACCGGAGTGAATCAGCTGAAAATGTGTTGCTGGTTAAAGCACAGCAGATTAGGCAGCATCCAAGGAACAGGAAATTCGACGTTTCGGGCATAAGCCCTTCATCAGGAATGAAGGAAATCAGGAATTTTTCACCGGAGTGAATGGCAGGTTTCGATCCTGTTGATTTATGATGGTGTCATTGTTTTGTGACTCTCGCTTTCCTGAGTGCAAGTGGATCAATGGGCTGAGGAGTGGCAGATGAAGTTTACTTTGGATAAATGCCAGGGCAGGACCTATTCAATTAAAAGTAGGGTAGTGCTGTAGAACAAAGAGACCTAGGTGGTCCATCTTTGAAGTTTGCGTTGCATGTAGACAGGATGGGTAAGAAGGCGTTTAGCCTCCTTGCCTGGACCTTTTTGAGCATGGGAGTTGGGATGTCATGTTGAGGTTGTACAGGATGTTGGTAAGACTACTTCTGGAGTATCATAGAATCTTTACGGAATGGAAACAGCCCTTTTGGCCCAACAAGTCCACACCGACCCTCCAAAGAGTAGCCCACTCAGACCTATTCCCCTACATTTGCCCCGACTAAGGCACCTAACCTACACATCCATGAACAATAAGGGCAATTTAGCATGGACAATTCACCCTAACCTGCACATCTTTGGACTGTGGGAGGAAACTGTAACACCTGGAGGAAACCCACACAGACACAGGGAGAACGTACAAACTGCACACAGACAGTTGCCTGAAGCTGGAATCGAACCTGGATCCCTGGCGCTGTGAAACAGCACTGCTAATCACTGAGCCACCCAACACTGAGCCACTATGCTGTCCAGTACTGTGTCCAATTATAGGAAGGACATTATTAAACTGGAGACGGTTCAGAAAAGGTTCACCAGGATGTTGCCAGGGCTGGAGGGTTAGAGTAATAAGGAGAGACTGGATAGACTGGGGTAGATTACACTAGAGCACAGGAGGTTGAAGGGGTGACCTTATTGAGGATTATAGAATCACAAGGGCTATGGATCAGGTGAATGGCGGGTGTCTTTTCCCGAGAGTTGGAGATTTCAAGACTCAGTGCATATTTTTAAGGTGAGAGGACAAAGATTTTGAAAAGACATGAGAGGCAACTTTTTTATAGGTAGTGGTTTGTATGTGGACGATGTGGGTACACTTACAATGTTTAAAAGACATTTGGGTTAGTTCATGAACAACAAATGTTTGGAAGGATATGGGCCAAGTGCATGCAGGTGGGACTAGTTTAGTTTGGGATTATGTTCGGCGTGGACTGGTTAGACCAAGGCATCTGTTTCTGTGCTGTATGACTCAATGACTATGCCTCTACGAGTGACACAAAGGTGTACAGTCACCTGTAGAGTGTGTCCATTGAGGTATGACACCTGATCCAAGACAGGCTAGTGTCTTTCTCACATACCCAGAGGATCAGTTGTCCTCCTCAGCTTTCCTGTTTATTCATGGGAAGTGGGTGTCACTGGCTAGTCCAGTATTTGACACCCATTCCCTCATTTCATTGGACAAGTTGATTGTGAGCTGCCATTTTGAACCATGACTGTCCTTGGGGTCTAAGGACATCCTGAACACTGTTTGGAAGAGAATTCCAGGATTTTGACCCAGTGACAGTGAAGGGACAATGATATATTTCCAAGTCAGGATGGTGTGGGGATTTGGAGGGGAGCTTGTAGTTGGGTGGTGTCCCTGAGCTGAAAATATGTTGCTGGTTAAAGCACAGCAGGTTAGGCAGCGTCCAAGGAACAGGAAATTCGACGTTTCGGGCCAGAGCCCTTCATCAGATGCACCTGAGTCTCCTTCAAGGTGTTGGAGCCCATACATTAGAATCAGAATTAGCTTCATTGTCACATGAGTCCAGGCACACAATCCTTTATCTGAAATCCGAAAAGCTCTGAACTCCGAATATGTATCGTGGAGTGTCATTTTAACGTGCGAACAGGTGACTCGACTCCACACCCACGTCACTCAGATGTGACGTGGCAGTGTGGCTCAGCACTAGCAGGCATCAATTCTGCCTCAGCGTGTGTACTATTCCCACATAGGTCTGCTGTTAGGTTATGTTTTAAATTTCACTGTGAAAATATCATTTGATTCCAAAATCTGAAAAATTCCAAATTACAAAAAAAAAACTGGCCCCCAAGGATTTCGGATAAGGATTGTGTACCTATACAGCGAAAAGTTAACAGGTTTCCACCTTATGGTGCCATCTTAGGTACCAAGGTAACCAGGTACGGATTCTTAAATACAATTTCTTCGGGGGAAAGAAATTAGAAAAATGTAGAGATAAAAAGCTCAGGAATAAATTAGAAAAATAGAAATAGCAGCCCTTCCAACCCAGACCACGCTGGGTTTCACCTCAAGGTCAGGTATACCAGGAGTCTGAGACCACGCTGAGGCCTGGTGTACATGTTGTGTCCTGGGTGTCTGCCCTGTCTTTTGATTAGATTACTTACAGTGTGGAAACAGGCCCTTCGGCCTAACAAGTCCACACCGACCCGCCGAAGCGCAACCCACCCAGACCCATTCCCCTACATTTACCCCTTATCTAACACTACGGGCAATTCACCTGACCTGCACATCTTTGGACTGTGGGAGGAAACCGGAGCACCCGGAGGAAACCCACGCAGACCCGGGGAGAATGTGCAAACTCCACGCAGTCAGTCGCCTGAGTCGGGAATTGAACCCGGGTCTCTGGCGCAGTGCTAACCACTATGCCACTGTGCCGCCCCAAATTGTGGGTCCATCTCTCTTCTGCGTTTCGCTTCTCCACTCTGTCTGTTCCTCTGTCTCTCTTTTCTCAGTAACCCGCCTCAGTCTACTTACAGTTCCCCTTGTGTTTTGTTTCAATGGACGCGGTGGTATGGCAGAGAATGTGCCATTTTTTTTTCACATTGTATAAAACCAGCTGCTGCCCGTAAGACTGTGAAATGGGAATGTGAAATGGGGTTTCTGAAGGCTGAGATCAAACATCTTCGGGGAAGGAGGGAGAAAGTTAAGATTGGAATTAATCGAAGCTCAGCATGGAAGCTGGGAGGGGAAGACTGACAACTGGAGAATGAGAAGATTCAGAAGAAGAGTCATGTTAAACTCGAAACATTAACTCTGTTTCTCTCTTCACAGACGCTGACGGACCTACTGAGTTTCTCCAGCACTCTCTGTTTCTGTTTTATGGAGGAGGGGACACAGCTTTAGAGCAGCAGATCAGTGCTTGTATTTTGTGCTCAGAAACAGCAAAGGTGATGGTCTAGTGGCATTATCATTGGACTATTAATTCATAGACCCAGGTAACGTTCTGGGGACCCGGGTTCAAATGCCGCCATGGCAGATGGTGAACTCTGAATTCAATACAGAAGTCTGGAATTAAGGGTACATTGATGACCGTGAACCCGTTGTCGGGACAAAAACCCATCTGGTTCACTAATGCCTTTATAGAGAGAGAAGCTGCCATCCTCAGCTGGTGCTGGCCTATGTGACTCCAGACCCACAGCAATGTGGATGATTCTTAACTACTCTCTGGGCATTTAACAGCAGGTCACAAATGATGATCTCACTAGTGCTGCCCTCATCCTGTGAGTGAATAAAAAAATCTCATTCATAATTACTGAGAGTACAAGCCAGTGAGAGGCTTATCTGGAGGTCGGACATTTTGGAAGGGACAAGGTGGGTAACGGGGGCTGCTGGGATGAGTTGAGTCAGATCGCACTCCTATGAGACTTAGAGTCATAGAGACATACAGCACGGAAACAGACCCTTCGGTCCAACTTGTCCATGCTGACCGGATATCCCAACATCTGCCAGCACTTGACCTATATCTCTCTAAACCCTTCCTATTCATATACCCACCCAGATGCCTCCACCACATCCTCTGGCAGCTCATTCCATACATGCACCACCCTCTGTGTGAAAAAGTTGCCCCTTAGGTCCCTTTTATATCTTTCCCCTCTCCCCATAAACCTATACCCTCTAGTTCTGGACTCCCCCACCCCAGGGAGAAGACCCTGTCTATTTATCTTATCCATGCCTCTCAGGATTTTATAAAACTTCTATAAAGGTCATCCCTCAGCCTCCGATGCTCCAGGGAAAACAGCCCCAGCCTATTCCGTCTCTCCCCATAGCTCAAACCCTCCAAACTTGGCAAAATCCTTGTAAATCTTTTCTGAAACCTTTCAGGTTTCATAACATCCTTCTGGGGGGTGGGGGAGGGGGGGGGAGGAGTGGGGGTGAGGGAAACAGGAAAGATGTCGCCAGGCGAAAGGCTGAGTGATGGGAGGGAGAGAGGGGAGAGTGAGACCACGTCGTTGTATTCTCAGTCACAGACCTAGGGGGCACCACACTGTTACCTTTTGTTCTAATTCAAAAGAGGAATCTCTGGTGGACAGGACACATCAGGCATTGCCTTCCCAACCCCCAGCTGCCTCCCAAAATCTACCCCAGCCTTGCTCCTCACTCCCCATCACCTCATCCCCCTTCCACCTCCCCTTCCATGTTGGAGGAACCCAGACACAAAATCACATTACATGCAGCTTTTCCTCCATCTTGTGGGAAATGGTTCACTCCAGTATAAGTACGCTCAGAAAACCCTGCTTTCGGTCCCACCATGAACTCATGGACACTTTCGGCCCGATTTTCCTCGAACTTTCATTGCAGAGGGGGTCATGGGGAGACCCAATGGAGTTACTCGTAACCACAAAATAGCCAGAGCAGGAATGTCTTCACACAGAGGATCACTAAAACTTGGAAAATGCGACCTGGAAGGTCGTTGGGTTCAGATTCCATTGGAATTCCCTCAAGGAGTGAGTTTGAGAGAACAAATTTGCCAGGTTAGGGGCTAAAAGTCAGGCTAACTTGGACATCTCTTGCAAAACAGCTGGCACAGCCGTGATGGGCTGAATGGCCTCCTCCTGTAAAATCCTGTGTTTCCCGTCACTCTGAAATTGTTTGAGAACGTTTAAAAATCAGGAACTAGAGAAAACAGTTCATATTAGGCTGATTACAGGTAGACTGCTGTCTGAATAAGACAACTGGATGGTGCATTAATGCTGTTTCAACACTTCCTGCTCAACTGCAAGTATAATATACCCGGAACTCCCTTTATATATCGCAATTACTGTAACACTGACTTATTAGAAGCACTTTCTCATGAAATTAATGAAATGACTAATCCATTTCACTGGGACTTCTGAAATATTTCTCTCTTTGGGAGCTTAATTATCTGATGCTACAAATGAAATTTTATTCTAACGAGAGTTTTACTGTAAAGTTCTAAAGAAAGATTCATTATAAAGGGTGTTTCGCTGTAACCATTTCATTCTGACAAGTTTGATTTTCATTGCATTGACTGTGTTAATAATTATGGTACTGAGTTTAATGTGCCCATCCCTGAAACTCAAGTCTTTAAATTCACATCACTTGTATTAAACTGTAAGAGCAAAGAAATAAAATATTGTCCAACTGAATTTGCAATCGACTGGATTTTTCCTTTACAATCAGTGTTGGTCCAAATTGCTGTTCTCTAATGTACTGGGAGTAGGAAGATGTTTGCTAGCACTGTGCTTTACAACAAACCAGACCAGATCCCCCTCTTAAATTACTTTAAGAACACCCAACAATGTGGAAGCAGGCCATTCAGCCCATTGAGTCCACAGCAACCCTCCAAAGAGCACATCCCGGGATGCTCGGGCCAATTCCACAAGGCTAAGCCACCCTAACCTGCACATCTTTGGACTAGAGGGTGGCGTGGTTAGCACTGCTGCCTCACAGCATCAGGGACTCGGGTTCAATTCCACCCTCGGGCGACCATGTGGCATTTGCACATTCTCCCCGTGTCTGCATGAGTTTCCTCCCTCAGTCCGAAGATGTGCGGGTTGGGTGGACTAGCCATGCCTTGGTAAATGTGGGGTTAGGGTGAGACGCTCTCCAGAGAGTTGGAGCAGACTCAAAATGTGACAGGCAACTTCTATGGGTGCTCTAGCAGTGGGAACTGCTCATGTTGATAGAGAGACCAGAACACTGGGGAGAACCCTGCTCTTCAAAATGAGGTGGCATGGTGGCTCAGTGGTTAGCACTGTTGCCTCAAAGCGTGGGGGGCCTGGGTTCGATTCCTATCTGTATGGAGTTTGTGCATTCTCCCTGTGTCTGTGTGGGTTTCCTCCCACAATCCAAAGATGTGCAGGTTAGGGTGAATTAGCCATGCTTAAGTGTCCAGGGGAATGGAACTGGGTGGATTACTCTTCGGAGGGTTGTTTTGGGCTGAAGGGCCTGTTTCAATACTCTAGGGAATCTAATCTAAAAACAGTGCTGTGGGATTTTATTTTCCTCTCCACCTGCGAGAGTAAGGAGGTTGGTGTCTCCAACAGAGCAGCTCTCCTTCCAGTACCCACACTGGAAGGTCAGCCTCGGACTTTGTGCTCAGGAGTGGGCTGTAAATTGGAAATTGTGGCTCAGGTGAGATCCGCCATGATTGTATTCAACCAGCAGGGCAGGTTCGAAGGGCTGAGTGGCCTACTGTTGTTCCAGGTTGTGAAACAGAATATCCACACTCAGTCGCGAGAGTGCCACCAACTGTGTAATAATTACTGTATTAATGTTCAGCTATTCTAATTGAGATGTTCGCAATTTTCTCATGAATGGAGTCTCAGGATTTTTCTGACTCAGAGCCCTAAGGTTCGGGATTTGTGTGGGTTCTGTCTGGTTTGATAGGTCACTTTGAACTTTAGACTGAGGTAAATCATGTCAAGCAGCCAGCGCTGGGGACATGTATCCTGAGTCAGTCAGACACAAACCTGACCACACAGCAGTGGTGAGTCATGTGATCCCAGTGAGATGGAGGGATGTTTGGACGGTGGCTGTGGTTGACAGACCAAGGGTGGGTAGGGGAGGGACAACTGGCTAAAGCACAGCCAAGTGACCACCTCAAAGCTTTCACAAACAACTTGGCGCCATAGGATTGCACACACCTTACTGACCACACTGACCCAGTTGCTAATTTCCCCATTGACCATCAGGTGTAGAAACAGAATGATGCCATTCAGCCCATCGAGTCTGCCCTGTCATTTGATCATGGCCAATGTGTTTCTCAACCCCATTCTCTTACCTTCTCCCCGTAACCCTTGATCCCCTCTCCAACCAAGAACCTATTTATCACTCTCAATGACACTCAATGATGTGGCCTCCATAGCCCTCTGTGGCAATGATCCACAGGGTAACCACTGTCTGAAAAAATTCATTATCATCTCAGTTCATTGCTGACATGTCTTTAATAAAGAAAAGCAAAATATGACGGGCGCTGAAGGTCTGAAAGAACATGGGTTCTGAAGGAGGGTAACACCTGAAATATCGACTTCTCCATCTCCTGATGCTACCTGTGTTCTTCCAGCCTCCTGCCTGTCTACTCAAGGTGAGTCATACCAGACTGGAGACATCTCTACAGAGACTGCCAGACGTACTCAGTCTCTCCGGCACTCTCTGTTTGAATGTCTGTCTCATTTTTCTGGCTGGTTGCTCACCATTGATAGATCACTTTGAACTTTAGACTGCTTAATGGCTGCTGAGATTTTTTCCAAGAATTGTCTACCCAGATAAGAAAAAGTAAAATGGGATATTGTTCCTGCACCAGCCAATATCAAATCTGCAGCGATTAGCTGGAGGGGACAGATCAGCAGAGATGTTCCGTTTATAATGGGGCTACTGTTTCCAATTACCTGTGTGTCAGGCTTTCAGAAGTCCAGAATATCCTCTTATCTCACTTCTGAAGCAGTCAGGTTCTTTGTTAGCTGACTGAGGGCGACCTCTCCTCTGCGCTCTTGTCCCTCCTCCAATATTTTCCACCATTTTCATCAAGGGAAGAATATGACAAGTTAGGCGTCTTTTCAATGCAGTTCTGCACCGGGACATTGCACTGTCAGAGCAGTTGGCTCTCACCATCTCTAGAGAGTCAGAGACCGCTAACTGTAGGCCTTGGTCAGGGTAAAATTTGACCTTTACTCTCAGGAATCCCTAATGTTCCCACCCACACAGCAAGTGTTTATGACACGTATGTTTTAAATCAGAAAACATCTGGACCTAAATTTATGATAATCTTGAAAGTCACAAACTATGAATGATTCAATTGGAATAGCTAAGAATCAATTACTGTCTCAATATAATTAACATGCCTGTATTAATTAATTAACATACAGTTCCCTCTTTGCTCAATAGCATACAACTTCAGCACCTCTGAAAATAAAGGAGGCATCCTTTTCATCTTGTGCTCATCAGGACACAATTGTGAGAATACCAAATCCCAAAGGGAACAATCATTTATACTGCATGAGAAATGCAAGTGGTAGCTGCAGCTGTAGTTACAACATTTAAGACATTTGGATAAGTCCATGAATAGGAACAGTTTGGAGGGATATGGACCAAGTGCAGGCAGGTGGGACTAGTTTAATTCAGGATCATGGTCAGTATGGACTGGTTGGACCAAAGGGTCTGTTTCAGTGCTATGTTACTCTATAAGAAGATGCTGATTGATTGACAATCGGTCTCTGATTGGTGGAAGTGTTGCCATGGAGAATACAGCAGAGTCAAGGTTAGAGTGGTGCTGGAAAAGCACAGCGGGTCAGGCAGCATCCGAGGAGCAGGAAAATCGACATTTCAGGCAAAAGCCCTTCAACAGGAATGAGGCTGGGAGCCTTGGAGGTGGAGAGATAAATGGGAGGGGGTGGGGCTGGGGTGGGGGAAGGTAGCTGAGAGTGCAATAGGTGGATGGAGGTAGGGGTAAAGGTGATAGGTTGGAGAGGAGGGTGGAGCGGATGGGTGGGAAGGAATATTGACAGGTGGGACATGGAGGATAGTGCTGAGCTGAAAGGTTGGAACTGAGGTAAGATGGGCTGGAAGGTTAGAAGCAGAGTACAGCCAGGGTTTTGTTTAAATTTGAAGCAGGGACGTCACCTCTGATTGGTCAAGGAATGGCCATGAGGAATGCACCTGGAAGTACCAGCTTGCGGTTTCAAATAGACCAGCTGGACTCTAACCTAGTGTTGTGTGATTTTTGACTCGATAGTGTGGGCCTTTTTCAGCAAAATACTGTTAATCTATCAATCCAGGAATGCGCATCATTGCTAATGACTGAGGTGGGTTTTTTGTGTACTGTGTAACTATCCCACACTTGCTGGGGATTTAATTCGTTTTTATTGGTGGAATTTGCACTGCTTTCACCCAGGAGTCGTGTTTGCTGCAGCCACTCCTCACACAGACTTTGTAAACTGTTTGCTGTAGCTCACTGTTTAAACAGGTCACATTTTTCAGAGCGAGGGGGGAGGTGCTGAGCAGTAGGCCTCACCTGCAGCCTGTCGTGATGCTGGTCTCCCCTCTGGCGCAGTCACTATGGAAGCTGCCTCATTCTTTGTTAGATAGCTCTGGACCACAGTCACCCTCGGTAAATGAAGGCAGGTTTGATGCACGCACTGAAGCATTTTTTATTGAATATTATTTTATTGAATTAACAAAGCCAACATGTAGTGACAGTTTCAGAACTGCTTCAGTGACTATGCTTATAAATAAAGGTTTTTATGAATAAAGTTAAAAATCATACAACACCAGGTTATAGTCCAACAGGTTTATTTGGAAACACTAGCCTTTGGAGCACTGCTCCTTCATCGGGTGGTTGTGGAAAGCTAGTGTGCTTCCAATTAAACCTGTTGGACTGTAACCTGGTGTTGTATGATTTTTAACTCTGTACACCCCAGTCCAACACTGGCATCTCCAAATCATGAATAAAGTATTTATTTTAAATAAGAACAAAGACAATGTTTTAGTCTGTCCATCGTGAAGCAGGTTAGAACCTAAATAGCTGCTTTGACATGGGTTGGAGTGGTAGTGGATGGGGGGGTAAAGTGGGGGAGGGGAAGGTGTGGAGTTAGATTTATTGTTGGATTGGTTTGAACGATAGGGGCTCCCAGCTCAGTGTGTCTGCACGTCGTGTACCAACGCTGCCCTCGCGGGCACAGTGAAGCGTGGCTGAGTGGGACGAACCCCTGCCTCCTCAGACTCACTCCTGACCCTCACGTAATGCAGTCTGCCCAGGGCAGGTGCTGAAGGAGTGCTGCAATGTCAGAGGTGCTCTCTTTGGGGTGAGATGCTAAGCAGAGGCTCCCTCTGCCTTCCCGCAGCGCTTGAAGATTGAAAGCGCTCCTCAGGGACCTGGGCCAATCGTTATTGTGGATCCAGAAATTCCCGCGGAACGCCGGCCCAGATCCCAAACTCTTGTCCTGGGCCTTGTGAGGATACAGCAGGCAATGCCAGATTGTCACGCTGCTCAGACATTTCATCAGCTCAGTGTCTGCTGGGCCCTTTCCTTGTCTGGCTTTACCAGGAATATAGAGCGCAGTGTCCCTCAGACAGCTACATCATAGCACTGCAACCCCAGCGCCCCCTCCCCCGTGACAGCATTGAATCCTAGTGAGGGGGAGGTGAACTGGCAAGTTCCATGGGCAGCATGGAAGGTGGGTAGAGTGGCAGAGACAGCGAGGTAGTCATAGATGAGTTGGACTGAAGGGTCTGTTTCCATGCTGTGTGACCCTCTGGTCTGAGAGGTAGTCCGTGTGTGTGTGTGTTGGGGGGATGGGGTATGGGGGGATCAGCAGGGATTCAGATGGGGCAGCAGCAGGGAATTTAATCATTGGATGCTGAAACTTCTGGAAGCTTTCATTGCCCCAGTCACTCCATAGGATCCCAACGCGTATCTGAGTCATAAATCCAACTCTTGGAACACCTGGCGTTTTGGGGCTGTCACCCGATCATAAAATCGCAGCTGCTTGTGGGATCTTGCTGTGTCTTGTAGCCTATGTTACCATAGCATGTGGACTTCAATTGGCAGTCCAGTTGCTCCTGGGGACATCCTGAGATTGTGAACGGCGCCATGTAAATGCAAGTCTCCCTTCAGGTAAAAGAGAGAATCATTCTGGCCCTGAATGTGGACCAAGAGGTTTTGAGGCTGTTGGCCGCTTCCAATCGTTTTTGGGATGCGAGTGACAGAAGAATCTGCTCCATCAACTGGACTGAGAGCTCCTAGTGAGACTGTGCCTGAAGGACTGGGCCTTGTTCTTCACTGACAAAACTTCTTGTTCTTCACTCTTGTAGGCCTTGTTCTTCACTGACAAAACAGGAGGGGCTTGACCTGGCTAGTCTAACGTGTAAGGCACATGAACATCAACTGTCTCTGCCCATCTTTGCAATGGTTCCAGGTCCAGCTCCTGCCTGGGAAGACAGCTGGGTTTTGGTGCTGGGGGTGAGAAAGAATGTGTTGCTAGGTGTGTGGTGGATGGGAGGAGTGTGGGATAGCTCCTGTTTGTTGTGGGCCTTGCATAAGCCCCGACAATGCAGCCCAGCTTCAGTAGAGCCCTGAGAGAGTCGTGCCCAAGATCACTGCATTCGGCTTAATCCAATAGGAAATGGGGGGAAGACGACTTTAGTACAGAAAGCACCAGAGAAGAATATCCCAGCAGGCAACTCTGTGGTCTACCATACCCTGCACAGGACCTCGTAGGAGCAGAGTGACATCGGCAGTTACCCTTCCTACTGCCCACAATCCCTTCCTCCACCACACACACAAATAACGGCTGTGACCATCTCCACTTCAGAGTGTGAATGAGAGGACAGCAGAGACCTGTCACTGTTTCAGCGGTTCCTGACCCAGTCATATCATCTCTAACTAACCTGTTCAGCAAAGCTAATGATGGGCCTCTGGAGCAGGTGACAATTTGGCTCAGGTCTCCTGGCATAGAGGTAGGGTCACTATCACTCTGCAGCTAGAACATTCTAGAGGGCAGTGTGTGTGTGCGTGTGTGTCTGTGTGCGGATGCGTGTGCATGCGTGTGTGTAAGTGTGCATGTATGTGTGTGTGTGTGTGTGCACGTGTGCATGGGTGTGGGTGTGTATGTGTGTGCACGCGCACACATATGTGTGAGAGGGTGTGTGTGATAGGTATATGTGTGTGCATGTGGGTGTGTGTATGCATGTGTGTGTGTATGTGAGTGTGTGTGTCTGTGTGTATGTGAGTGTGTATGCATGTGTGTGTGTAATGTGAGTGTGTGTGCATGTGTGTCTGTATGTGTGTGTATGTGAGTGTGTGTGTGTCTGTGCAGGTGTCTGTGTGTGTATGTGAGTGTGTGTGTGCCTCTGCGTGTGTGTGTTCTGTATGTGAGTGTGTGTGTGTATGTGAGTGTGTGTGTGCATGTGTGTGTGTGCGTATGTGAGTAGGTCTGTGCATGTGTGTGTGTGCATGTGAGTGTGTGTGTGTGTCTGTATGTGCATGTGTGTGTGTGTATGTGAGTGTGTGTGCATGTGAGTGCGTGTCTATATGTGAGTGTATGTGTGCATGTGTGTGTGTATGTGAGTGTGTGCGTGTGTCTGTGTGTGTGTATGTGAGTGTGTGTGTGTGTGTGTGTGTGTGTTAGCTCCTCCTGCATTTCTCCAGCACACAGTGAAGCATGGGGCCTCAATAGCGGTGAGAGACAGGAGGGTTCCTTTTTAGATAGGGACACTGCCTATGGCGCAGGGTGTGATTTATACATTTACTGAAGAGTTTTGATTCAGAGTCAGTGGGAGTCTTGAGCTGCACTATCCAGTGCTCAAAGAGACACCCGTTGTAGTGAGTGTAACAGGGTCAGCCAGCTGGACCTCATAGAATAGGAGCTCCCTGACTGGGTCTACTAATCTGGCCCAATTAGGGAGCTCAGGCTGACAGAAACAGCTTCACTCTGAGAGCTGGCTCTGAGGGAGCTGGGTCAGTGTGAGGGACTCTCCACGTGTAAATACAGGGTGAGTTGGTGACGGGAAACTGCTCAATGGAGTTATTTCGAGCCTCCCTGAGTATTCATTGCCAATCTGCCAGCGTTGCCAGGACTGTATAAATGACGGTGAAACGTCCAATTATGAGTATCTCCCACTTTTCAAATGCTCGCTTTACATCATTTTGCTTTTCCGAAAGACCTACATTGGTACTATTTTCTCTAATCAAAAAAAAATCCGAACAGGCTTTTAACTTTTACAAAGAAAGATGAGATTTTTCCCATTTAAATTAATGCTTCTTCACTTTACGCCATTTCGGCTTATGAAAGGTTTCATGGGAATGCTCTACTCTCGGATGGCGGGAAAAGTCTGTATTTGACCTTCTGATCCCTCTCTCCTCTCGCTTCTGAGGAGAAGCTGCATAAAGTCCTCACAACAGGTAAGGAAATGATATTTTAGTACTGTGACTCATTCCTCTTCACAGAGAGGCCGTAAGGTGCCTTATGGAAAGTGCTGAAAAATGGAACGATTGGTCTTGAGTTACATACACATTTTCAGCAGCTTCAAATAACACATAAGTTGCCAAGAGAGCGTTGACAAGAACGTAGATGATGCTTCACTTCATGAGTAAGTCTACAACTGGGGGGGGTGGATGCTCTCAAACTAACGGGTTTTCCCTGTTTGAACCTGAGATGTCGTTCGCCCAGAGCTTTGTCCATCGTTGCCAAGTAGTTCAGGCTGGGTCCCCGAATGTATTCAAGGCTGGGCTTTTGACAAGATGGGCTGAGGTTCAGGGAAATGGGGGTTGGGGAGCAGACAGAACAGTGTGGGTAAGGCCACAGTCAGATTAGCCATGATCTCGCTAAATGCAGGAGCAGGCTCAAGGGGCTGAATGGCCTGGGCCTGCTACTATTTCTTCCCTTCTTATGACAAGGGGAACCCTAGTCATGGTGACAAGAAGGAGGAATACGATTGAAGCGATTCAAGAAGGCAGCTGGATCTCTGAAGGCAAAATTTGTG
The DNA here is from genome assembly GCF_020745735.1 of Hemiscyllium ocellatum. Lineage (NCBI taxonomy): Eukaryota > Metazoa > Chordata > Chondrichthyes > Orectolobiformes > Hemiscylliidae > Hemiscyllium > Hemiscyllium ocellatum. The sequence goes on from NC_083442.1 coordinate 16,081,315, forward strand.
GAGCCCTGGAGGAATGGGGTTCATCCAGAATCAGGTAAATAGATGGGTAGAAATGTAGGGACCAGGATTGGAGAAGGGGAAGAGCATAACAAGAACATAAATTCTGACATTGTGAAGTCACAGATATGATCAGACCTGGAGTGGGGTGGGTCCTTCATTCCATAGTCCAACCCTACTTGCTCACCAGTGGACATAGTGAATGTCATCGGCAATTGGTAATCTCACTGAACTAGTAACCAGTTAATGAGCTGGAGATGTAGATTTGAATCCCACCACAGCAAATGGTGGAACTTGAATCCAATAAAATCTGAACGAAAAGCTAGTCTAATGGTAACCATTGTCAATCATAGAGTCATACAGCACGGAAACAGACCCCTTGGTCCAACCAATCCATGCCAAACATAATCCCAAACTAAACTAATCCCACTTGCCTGCTCCTAGCCCATATCCCTCCAAATCTTTTCCTACTCATGAACTTTTTTAAATTATGTAACTGTCCGCACATTCACCACTTCCTTTGGCAGTTCATTCCACACACGAACCACTCACTGTGCAAAATGGTTAAACCTCATGTCTTATTTAAATCTTTCTCCTCTCACCTTGAAAATACGCTCCCTAGTTTTGAATGCCCCAGTCTTAGGGCAAAGACATCTGCCTTTCACCTTATCTATTCCCCTCATGATTTTATAAATCTTTGTAAGGTCACCCCATCCACCTCCTAGACCTTCCAGTAAAAAGAAGTCCCAGTCTCTCCTTATAGCCTCATTCCCAGCAACATCCTGGTAAATCCTTTCTGAACCCTCTCCAGTTTAATAATATCCTTCCTATAGCAGAGTGACCAAATTTGGACACAGTACTCTAGAAGAGGCTTCACCAATGGCCTGAACAACCTCAACATGACGTCCCAACCCCTATACTCAAAGGTCTGAGCAATGAAGGCAAGTGTGCTAAACACCTTCTTAACCAAGGTTAAAGTGGTGCTGGAAAAGCACAGCAGGTCAGGCAGCATCCAAGGAGCAGGAAAATCAATGTTTCAGGCAAAAGCCTTTCATCAGGCCCTTCTTAACCACGTTATCGACCTCTGATACAAATTTCAAAGACTTATGAAACTAAACACCTAGGATTCTCCGTTGTACAACACAAAATCCATCTGGTTCACTAATGTCCTTGCCTGGTCTGGCTGTCATGTGACTCCAGACCCACACCAATGTGGGTTACTCTGAACCTGCTCTCTGGGCAATTGAGGATGGGCAAAAAATGCTGGCCTAGCCAGAGATACCCACATCCTGTGAGTGCATTTTGAAAAGTAACAGAGGATTATTCCACTGTCCGCTCAATGGAAATTGGATAAAAACTAGGAAAGGGGGAAACGATAGCTGGAAAACAGGGAATTTCACTGTGTGTCATGCTTTCTCTTCCCCCTTCCATGACCCGGATCAATCCAGCCACATCGCCGTCTCTCTTACCCTTCCCCCTATAAGTGCTGCTGAGTGCAGTAGAAATGGAGGCAATCAATAGTTTTAAAAGGAAATTGGAGGCACTTAAAGGAAGTAGACATGCAGCAAGGAAACCCCCCAACCCAGCCCTCAAGGAGTGGGCAGCTTTACCACTTCCATGGTTCCCTCAAGCCAGAGTGTGCCATATTGATTTGTGCTGTGAGTTGGCAAGGGGATAGAGTGAAGGGATAGGACAGACCGGATTGCTCTACATACAGAAAGCCAACATGGACGTCGAGGGCTGAATGGCCTCCTCTGCTGTATGAGGTCAGATGATGACATCATAGAGGGTGTGTGTATATGTGTGTGTATGTGTGGGTGGGGTGAGGTGTGTGTCTGTGTGTGTGTATGTGTGAGTGTATGTGTGAGTGTGTGTATATGTGTGTATGTGTGTGTGTGTCTGTGTGAGCGTGTGTATATGTGTGTGTGAGTGTGTATGTGTGTGTGTCTGGGTGAGTGTGTGTACGTGTGTGTGTGTATGTGTGTGTGTGTGAGTGTCAGTGTGAGTGTGTGTATATGTATGTGTGTCTATGTGAGTGTGTGTATATGGGTGTATGTGTGTGTGTCTGTGTGAGTGTGTGTATGTGTGTATGTGTGTGTGTGTGTGAGAGAGTGTGTGTATGTGTGTGTGTCTGGGTGAGTGTGTGTATATGTGTGTGTGTCTGTGTGTGTGTGTATGTGTGTGTGTGTCTGTGTGAGTGTGTATATGTGTGTATGTGTGTGTGTCAGTGTGAGTGTGCGTATATGTATGTGTGTCTATGTGAATGTGTGTATATGGGTGTATGTGTGTGTCTGTGTGAGTGTGTGTATATGTGCGTGTGTGTGTCTGTGTGAGTGTGTATATGTGTGTATGTGTGTGTGTCAGTGTGAGTGTGCGTATATGTATGTGTGTCTATGTGAATGTGTGTATATGGGTGTATGTGTGTGTCTGTGTGAGTGTGTGTATATGTGCGTGTGTGTGTCTGTGTGAGTGTGTGTATATGTGTGTATGTTTGTGTGTGTGTGTGTGTGAGACACACACTCCATCTTCCCTCAGTCCCTCAGCCCAATATCAGAGGCATACTTCACGAACCAGCAACCTGCAGAGCTATTAAATCACAACGGAAAGGGGAATATCGATCAATCGGTTCTGGATGAATGGTCATTGCTGCGCCTATATGTAAATGTGACAGCCCTCACATCTCCAGTCCTTGGTCTTCGGAGAATTAATTGGCATCATTTCCACACTTCTGGACAGTATGATTTGTTACATGGATAAGCGTAGGTTTGTTCTGCATGTAGATTGGGAAAAGGTATCATTCACACTGTACAGACACTGCTGTTATACAAACCACAACAGTTATGTAAAAATGTTAGACTCTGGTTGACACTTGACCATTCTCCAGTAAATGTAATCGTTCCAGTCACATTGGGTACCACGCTGTGGAAACAAAGGGAGGGGTTAGTCTGACGGACAATGACATAGCAACAACATTAACAACTCAGGACAAAGTCCAAGCTCTTTACACAACAGGCAAGATCTTATCCTTCAGGCAGTGATCAGGCTCAGGGGGATAGAGTGATACTATTGATTGCCCCCATTTCTACTGCACTCAGGGCTACTTTCTGTTGTACGATGCTTTGAGGTTTACACCAGCTTCCTCTGGCACAGTTTGTCAGCATTACAGGAAAGCTGCTGTGAAACTTGTAAAAGGTTCAGAAAAGGTTTTGCAAAGATGTTGCCAGGGTTGCAGGGCTTGAACTGCAGGGAGAGACTGATTAGGCTGGGGCCATTTTCCCTGGAGCGTCGGAAGCTGAGGGGTGACCCTCACATAGAATCATGAGGGGCTCGGATGGGGTGATCAGCCATGTTGGGGGAGTCCAGAACTAGAGGGGCATAGGTTTAGGGTGAGAGGGGAAAGATATAAGAGAGACCTAAGGGGCAACCTTTTCACGCAGAGGGTGGTATGGGTATGGAATGAGCTGCCAGAGAAAGTGGTGGAGTCTGGTACAATTGAACACTTAAAAGGCATCTGAGTAGGAATGGTTTAGAGGGATATGGGCCAAGTGCTGGCACATGGTCAGATTGGGATGTCTGGTTAACATGAATGAGTGGGACCAAAGAGTCTGTTTCTGTCCAACACAGAACATCATGACTCCGTTCCTTGAGGCAGAGATCCACCAGATTTGCTGTATTTTAAAACTGGTCTCCCAGGGGCTGTGACAAGCTGTGGATCCTTGCAATCGTCTGTGATGATTGCAGAGCAGATGGGAGCATGGGAAAGGCAAGGGAGGTTGCCAGGTCCCACAGACAGGCAAAAGCGAGGATTGCAGATGCTGGAAATCAGAGTCTCGATTAGAATGGTGCTGGAAAAGCATAGCAGGCCAGGCAGCATCTGAGGAGCAGGACAATTGACTTTTCGGGCAAAAGCCCTTCATCAGGAATGAAGGCTGGGAGCCTCCAGGGTGGAGAGATAAATGGGAGGGGGGTGGGGGGAGGGAGAAGGTAGCAAAGAGTACAATAGGTGAATGGGGGTGGGAATGACAGTGATAGGTCAGAGAGGAGGGTGGAGTGGATAGGTGGGAAGGAAGATTGGCAGGACAGGAGTTGCAAAACCTGCGCCCACACCTCCTCCCTCACCTCTATCCAAGGCCCTAAAGAAGCCTTCCACGTCCAAAGTTTCACCTGCACATCCACCAATGTCATTTATTGTATCCGTTGCTCCCGATGCGGTCTCCTCCACATTGGGGAGACAGGACGCCTTCTCGCAGAGCACTTGAGGGAACATCTCCGGGACACCCGCACCAATCAACCACACCGCCCCGTGGCTCAACATTTCAACTCCCCCTTCCACTCTGCCGAGGACATGCAGGTCCTGGGCCTCCTTCACCGCCGCTCCCTCACCACCCGACGCCTGGAGGAAGAACGCCTCATCTTCCGCCTTGGAACACTTCAACCCCAGGGCATCAATGTGGACTTCACCAGTTTCCTCATTTCCCCTCCCCCCACCTTACCCCAGTTCCAACCTTCCAGCTCAGCACTGTCCTCATGACCTGTCCTACCTGCCAATCTCCCTTCCCACCTATCCACTCCACCCTCCTCTCTGACCTACCATCTTCATCCCCACCCCCATCCGCCCATTGTACTCTTTGCTACCTTCCCCCACCCTCCTCTCTGACCTATCTCCTTCATCCCCACCCCCATTCACCTGTTGTACTCTTGGCTACCTTCTCCCCAGCCCCGTCCCCTCCCATTTATCTCTCCACCCTGGAGGCTCCCTGCCTTCATTCCTGATGAAGGGCTTTTGCCCGAAACGTCGATTTTCCTGCTCCTCGGGTGCTGCCTGACCTGCTGTGCTTTTTCAGCACTACCTAATCTAGACCCCACACAGACAGAGCCCACTCTGCAAATCACCGGGTGGTGTTGGGCAGTCACTCCCCAGTTGAGGCTGTTGTCGTGTCATGAACTGGCAGAGATGGATGCCAGGTGAAAGTGAGGACTGCAGATGCTGGAGATCAGAGTCGAGAGTGTGGTGCTGGAAAAGCACAGCAGGTCAGGCAGCATCTGAGGAGCAGGAGAATCGACATTCCAGGCAAAAGCCCTTCATTAGGAATAAGGTTGGGAGCTCGGGGGTGGAGAGATAGATGCTCCCCGGTTGCTTGGATGAGTGCAGATCCAACAAGAAGCCCAACATTAGCCAGCATCCCACCCATTAACATCCACTCCCTCCACCATCGACGCTCAGTCACAACGGTGTGTCCCATCTACACAAGCACTGACTCACCAACCCCTTCCAAATTTGTGACCCATCTTGAAGGACAAGGGACAGCAGATACACGGGAAAATCCACCACCCCCCCCCCCCCCCCCCCCCGCAAGTTCCCCTCCAAGCCACTCACCACCCTGAATTGGAAATATATCGCTGTACCTTCACTGTTGCTGGGTCAAAGCCCTCACTAATGGCATTGTGGGTCAACCCACAGCAGATGGACCGCAGTGGTTCAAGGAGGCTGCTCACTCCCACCTTCTCTAGGGACGGGCGTGAAATGCTGGTGATGCCTCCCCCCCACACACCCCCCCCACCCCAGGGATAACTAAAAAACCATAATTGCACTGACAAAGCAATCAGTCAGGTGGCAAAAAGTCAATTTGCAACCTGCAAGTTTGAGGGAGTTGGGTCAGAAAGGGGGCGAACTTGGATTCTTCCCCTGGTGTGAGAAAGCTGGGTGGACTGGACAGTGGAACGCGTGTGTGTCAGTAACGGGCTGTATTTGCTGCAGCACCAGGCTCCAGGTTGGATGCTGATCTCAGGATGAACTCACCTGCTGTAGAGGTCTCTGCAACAGGTGAATAGATTCTCACTGCTGACATTGAAAGTGCTGGTGTTGAGGTAGCTCACACAATGTATGGATTCCATGGGCACAATGAGGATTCCTAATGCACAGAAAGTAATTCACACAATCACATAAGGAGGCGATTCGGTCCATAAAACGTACTTTGGTTCTATCCCCTCCTGCCTTCCCCCCATATTCCATTTCTATCCAGATAACCATCCTCTTGATGCTTCAGTTGAACCTGCCTCCTCCACGTCTCCAGGCAGTGCATTCTGCACCCTAACTATTCGCTGTGTGTGCATCATAAACTCCCAATGGTGTGGAAGCAGGCCATTCGGCCCATTGAGTGCACACCCACCCTCCGAAGGGCATCCCACCCAGACCCAACCCATTGCTGTAACCATGCATTTGGTACGGCTGATGCACCTGACCTGCACATCTTTGGGCTGTGGGAGGAAACTGGAGCACCCGGAGGAAACCCACGCAGACACGGGGAGAATGTGCAAACTCCACACAGACAGTTGCCCGAGGCAGGAATTGAACCTGGATTCCTGGCACTGGGAGGCAGCAGTGCTAACCACTGAGCCACTGTGTCACTGTGTTTTCTCATGTTTTCTTGCTTTGTTTTGCAGATCACTTTAAATCTATGCACCTCTCTTCCTTTTCTCTTTTATGAGCGGGAACAACTTCTCCCTGTCTCGACTATGCAGCCCTCTCATGATTTTGAATACATCTGTCAAATCCTTCTTTCTCTGGGAAGAACAGCCCAAACTTTCTCAAGTTCTGAAGAAGGGTCACTGGACCCGAAATGTTAGCTCTGCTTTTCTCTCCACAGATGCTGCCGGACCTGCTGAGTTTCTCCAGCGATTTCTGATTTTGTTTCTGTTCCCAACTTCTCTTCAATCTATCCTCATCCTCATCGCTGAGGTTCCTCATCTGTGCTCTCCCTCCAAGGCACCCGTGTGCTTTGTGTGATGTAGTACCCACCCAATCACTGGGAGAGGCCCAACAGGGGGAAAGGGACCTTCAGGGATCAATCTTTTTTTAACTGTGGGCGTAAGACATGACCTCCCATCCACTGACTCCACTTACACCTCTCATCGCTGGGAAAAAGCTGCCAACATCATCATAGACCCCTCCCAGCCCGGGAATGCTCTCCTACAACCTCTTCTGTTAGGCAGAAGATTCCAGAACAGCTCCTTCCCTGCTGTTGTTAAATTGCTGAATTCTCTCTAATTTCAAATAATTTTGATCTTGCTTTGTGTGTCTCCTTTGCAGTTGTAACCTTATATTTCTCGCTCTGTCTAAGCAATCTATGATCTGTATGTCCTTGTTTGAGTCATAAAATCCCTATGATATAGGAATAGGACATTCGGCCCATCCAGTCCATGCCGACCCTCCGAACAGTGTCCCATCCAGACCCATTCCCCTACATTTACCCCTCTCTAATGTACCTAACCTACACATCCCTGGACAATTTAGCATGGCCAATTCACCTGACCTGCACATCTTTGGATTGTGGGAGGAAACTGGAGCACCCAGAGGAAACCCACGCAGACACGGGGAGAATGTGCAAATTCCACACAGACAGTCACCCAAGGCTGGGATCAAACCCGGGTCCCTGGCGCTGTGAGGCAGCGGTGCTAACCACTGAGCCACTGGGGTCTAGATTACAGTGGTGCTGGAAAAGCACAGCAGTTCAGGCAGCATCCGAGGAGCAGGAAAATCGACGTTTCGTCCTGAACTGCTGTGCTTTTCCAGCACCACTCTAATCTAGACTCTGGTTTCCAGCATCTGTAGTCATTGTTTTTACTGAGGCACTGGGCTTTTTGGTATAATCTGCCTGTACTGCTTGCAAAATAAAGCTTTTCACTGTACCTAGGTACACGTGACTATAATAAATCAAATCAATATTGAAGCCAGGTTAAGTGGGGGGCACTGGAGGGCAAGGGATGTGTTCCAGAGAGAATAGATCCCCATCGCTCACCTGCGACACACGCATTCACCAGCGACGTAACAAATCCCGTAAACAGGGCGTGCATGACAATGGACGCTATCTCGCTCTTACGCATTGGAGCCATGGAAGCTGCAGAGAGAAAGAGGGAGGCAGAAGGGAGCTGACTCTCAGTGGTAAACAGGTTTGCATTTATATATCGCCTTTCAAAGCAGCCACCTTTCCTTTCTCATGTGTCGTGACCAATAATGATGTTGACTGAAGGATACGCATTGGTCAAGACCCCTGGCAGAAGTGCCCAGCTGCTGTCAGGAGGCAGTGGTGCCATGCTAACATTACCAGGCTAGTAATATGAGAGTCTACATGACTACATCATAGCTGATGTGAAGTGTGAAGGGCGCAGCACACAGACAGATAGACTCAGTGTACAAACACACTGAAATAGATCCAGTGTACAAACACACTGAGATAGACCCAGTGTACGAACACACTGAGATAGACCCAGTGAACAAACACACTGAGAGATAGTCCCAGTATTCAAACACACTGAGATAGACCCAGTGTACAAACACACTGTGATAGACCCAACATACAAACTCACAGAGATAGACCTAGTGTACAAACACACTGAGATAGACCCAGTGTACAAACACACTGAGATAGACCCAACTTACAAACTCACAGAGATAGACCCAGTGTACAAACACACTGTGATAGACCCAACTTACAAACTCACAGAGATAGACCCAGTGTACAAACACACTGTGATAGACCCAGTGTACAAACATACACTGAGATAGACCCAGTGTACAAACACACTGAGATAGACCCAGTGTACAAACACACTGTGATAGACCCAACGTACAAACTCACAGAGACAGACCCAGTGTACAAACACACTGTGATAGACCCAACTTACAAACTCACAGAGATAGACCCAGTGTACAAACACACAGAGATAGACCCAGTGTACAAACACACCGTGATAAACCCAGCGTACAAACACACAGAGATAGACCCAGTGTACAAACACACCGTGATAGACCCAGCGTACAAACACACACTAAGATAGACCCAGTGTACAAACACACAGAGATAGACCCAGTGTACAAACACAGACGCAGATAGACCGAGTGTACAAACACAGACAGAGATGGACCCAGTGTACAAACCGCTACAGAAAAGACCCAGAGGTGACAATCTCCCACCCCCCACACCCCCCCAACAGACGGGACCCACATAAAAACCAAGTGGGACAGAACAACAGTGCCTGATGGAATTTGCCCTGATGGTGACCCACATAAACACGGTTGATTCATTTTTGTTTAGTCATTAGAAATATTTATCAGTTATTTAAAGTGGGATCCTGATGTGGATCTCTTAAACCAGGAGGTCTGGGATCATTTAAAAACATCGAGGGTATTTGGAAAAAAAGCAGGAACATTGCCATAATGATAGGGGATCAGCCATGATCCATACTGAATGGTCAAGCAGACTTGAAGGGCCAAATGGCCTGCTCCTATTCGACAGGACCAAGGCATGACCGAGAGAGAAGTCAGGGTCTCAGATCAACATCTTCCCTGAACAGCAGCATCACTGGGAGTGTAGCACTTTAGATTACTTACAGTGTGGAAACAGGTCCTTTGGTTCAACAAGTCTACACCGACCCTCTGAAGCATAACCCACACAGACCCATTACGCTAGATTTACCCTTTCACCGAACACAACTGGCAATTTAGCATGGCCAATTCACCTAACCTGCATGTTTTTGGCCTATGGGAGGGAACCGGAGCACCTGGAGGAAACCCACGCAAACACAGGGAGAATGTGCAAACTCTACACAGACAGTTGCCCGAGGTGGGAATTGAACCCTGGTCTCTGGCGCTGGGAGGCAGCAGTGCTAACCATTGTGCCACCATGCCGCCCACTCCTGAGTCTCCTGTTTATGAAGTGGGGCTTGAACCTTCTGAATTAGAGGGAGGAGACCTCCAGCACATACGGATGGTTGGGGCTAAGGTAGGGTGGTTTTTGTTCAGCTTTAAGGTGATAGAGTCAGAGGAGGCACGTGATGTAGTCTGCTCAGAGCACCGCCCGCGATGTTCAGTATTGAGCATGTCGGCCTCACCTCTATGCGTGTCAGGAGATCTCAACTCAAACCCAACTCTAGGGGGCAAGAGTGTGTGGCCTCAGCTGATGCCTTCCATGCAGTGCTGAGGCTCTTCTACCCTGCCATAGATACTGTCCTTTGATTGGGATGTTCAACTGAGATTCCTTTGGCCTAAGGGAGTCCAATGACATTGCACATAGAGGAGCAGAGAGCCCCCCCAGCCGCACCACACCACTCCCCCAATGCCTCATGTTTTGGCCAGCCCTTATCATTCAATCCATCTCCCCAACAGCCAATCCCAATTTGGGATCTTGCCGTACGCAAACTGACCATTGCAATCGTCCACAGGATGTCAGTGGGTACACTCAAAAGAAGTGCTTCGTCAATTGTGATGCATTTCATGGATGTGAAAGAGACTATATAAATGCACGTTGTTTATGTTCAGTGCTGGTGCGACTTGCATTTTATGATATAAGTTCATCAGGTGTGATGAACATCGACATTAAACAGCTGCATGTTCTTATACCCCAAATGGCTTGACAAATAGTGACTGATGTCACTTCACCGTTATGAAGGAAGTTTCACCATGACACCTGAAACCACTACACCTCCCCCCCCCCCCAATGCTCCCCACACAGAGAGGGTGCCCAATGTCCTGGGTTGGGCCTGGCTTGGTGTGTAGGACTCTCCCAGCTAAAGGAGCAAACGCGACCTGAGAAAAGGGCCCTCTCTCACAGGGAGTGGTTCAGGTCTGGGACATACTGCACGAGAGCGTGTCCGAGATACATTCAGCGGGGCCTTCGGGAGACACATTATCGGAAAGACATGAACGTGCAGGGCAACGGGGAGAAAGCAGGAGAACGGCACTGAGTCCACTCCTCCTTTGGAGAGCTAGCACAGAAGGATGGGTCAAATGGCCTCTCTCTGCACTCCAACAACTGTGTGACTTTGAAGGAAGGTGCTCTCAGCTGGCACAGTGCTCTGAAGCTGTCCCCAAGGGAGGACCGTGTGGACAGATCCAGCAGAGTCCCCTCTGAACCTTATGCAGTGAAACCGAGCAGGGATTGTCTCTGTGCGATGTGGATCGCGAGATGAACAAAGGTCTAACTCTATCCTCGCAAATACACAGCAAGACAGAAGGTTAGGAGACTGAACTTATAAGGATTGTTCACAACCTGCACACATCCCAAACTGTGTTACTCTGATCAAGTGCGTTCACCTTCATTGGGTTAATGCAATCTGCAGACAGTCTCAAAGAAGATGGCATTGGGTGAAAAGTGGAGACGAATAGACCCCACAATGGCCAATAGAAACCCAAACACAGCGGGTAACTGATATGGTTTGAAAAGACTTGAAGACTGTAGGAGATTAAAAGGCCTCACTGAAAGGCTTCTTCGACATTGACTGTAAATGTCTGATGCTGTTTGTGTTACTCACAGAGTCCTCCCAACATTATCCCGATTGATGAAAAGTTTGCAAATCCACAAAGTGCGTACGTAGATAACGTCTCTGCTCTGACCTGCAGGGACAAAACCAAAAACGTAAACCTTTTCCACACTCTTCTCGTGAAGACTCTAATTTACAAACAGATGAAGTTTAATTTAGATAAATGTGAGGTGTTGCATTTTGGAAAGACAAATCAGGGCAGGATTTATACAGTTAATGGTAAAGGTCCTGGGGAGTGTTGCTGGACAAAGAGACCTTGGAGTGTAGGTTCATAGCTTGGAAGTGGAGTTGCAGGTAGATAGGACGGTTAGATGGTATTTGCTACTGTTGCCTTTTTTGGTTGGTGCATTGGGTATAGGAATTGGGAGGTTATGTTGTGGCTGTACAAGGCATTGGTTTGGCCTCTTTAGATGGTTAGTCATGATTTGGAGATGCCGGTGTTGGACTGGAGTGTACAAAGTTAAAAATCACACAACACCAGGTTATAGTCCAACAGGTTTAATTGGAAGCACAATTTCAGAGCGGCGCTCCTTCAGGTGATGAAGGTCCAACCATCTGGTGAAGGAGCGCCATTCCGAAAGCTAGTGTGCTTCCAATAAACCTGTTGGACTATAACCTGGTGTTGTGTGATTTTTAACTTAGATAGTTAGGCCACTTTAGAATTTTTGATGAAGGGCTTTTGCCTGAAACGTCGATTTTCCTGCTCCTCGGATGCTGCCTGACCTGCAGTGCTTTCCAGCACCGCACTAATCTTGAATCTAATCTCCAGCATCTGCAGTACCCACTTCTGCCCACTTTAGAATACTGTGTACAATTGTGATCTCCCTTCTGTGAAACTTGAGAGGGTTTAGAAAAGATTTACAAGGATGTTGCCAGGGCTGGAAGATTTGAGTAAGAGGGAGAGGCTGAATAGGCTGGGGCTGTTTTTCCCTGGAGCATCAGAGGCTGAGGGGTGACCTTATGGGAGTTTATAAAATCATGAGGGGCATGGATAGGCTGAGTAGACAAAGTCTTTTCCCTGGGGTGGGGGAGTCCAAAAGTAGAAGGCGTAGGTTTAGGGTGAGAGGGGAAAGATATAAAAGGGACCCAAGGAGCAATTTGTTCAAGCAGAGGGTGGTGCGTGTATGGAATGAGCTGCCAGAGGAAGTGGTGGAGGCTGGTACAATTGCAACATTTAAAAAGCATCTGGATGGGTATAGAATAGGAAGGGTTTAGAAGGATATGGACCAAATGCTGGCAAATGGGAATAGGTCAAATTGGGATGTCTGGTCGGCATGGATGAGTTGGATGAAAGGGTCTGTTCCGTGCTGTATAAATCTAAATAAAGCTGGAACTAAACCATTCGACCCCTCAAGCCTGCTCCACCATTCAATATGATCGTGGCTGAGCTGATTGTGTTTGGAATTGTGCATTGACAGTTATTTGCTGAAAAGATTCCCTACAGTGTGGAAACAGGCCCTTCGGCCCGACTAGTCCACGCCGACCCTCCGAAGAGTAACCCACCCACACCCATTCCCCCTAACTAATGCACCTAACTCTACGGGCAATTTAGCATGGCCAATTCACCTGACCTGCACATCTTTGGGCTGTGGGAGGAAATCAGAGCACCCGCAGGAAACCCACACAGACACGGGGAGAACGTGCAAACTCCACACAGTGAGTTGCCCAAGGCTGGAATCGAACCCGGGTCCCTGGTGCTGTGAGGCAGCAGTGCCAACCACTGAGCCACCCAATAGGAATCTATTCACATCCTTCTTAAAAATATTTCATCACCAGACTCCAATGCTGTCTGAGGCAGAGCATCAAAATTGCAAAGCCCTCTGAGAGAACGAAACTCTCCTCCCAGATTCAGAAGGACGAGCCGAACTTTAATCCTTTGGTTTTGGAGATACTGGACTCATCCACAGGGGGAAACATCCTTTTCTTTGTCAAGACCATTTCGGATCATCTGTCCTTTAATCAGGTCACCCCTCACACGTGTAAACTCCAATGGAAACAAGGCCAATCCATCAATTTGTGACCTGTGAGATTGTTTCTTGGCCTGACTGGATGTGAAATCAGCAGAGCCTGAGGCTGGCTGATGTTAGGGAGATAGGCCACAGTATCCCAGGCAGCCATGTACAAATCCCCCATGTATAATTCCCCATGTACAAATCCCCCATGTACAAATCCCCCATGTATAATTCCCCATGTACAAATCCCCCATGTACAAATCCCCCATGTATAATTCCCCATGTACAAATCCCCCATGTACAAGTCCCCCATGTACAAGTCCCCCATGTATAATTCCCCCATGTATAAATCCCCCATGTACAAGTCCCCCATGTACAAATCCCCCATGTACAAATCCCCCATGTATAATTCCCCATGTACAAGTCCCCCATGTACAAATCCCCCATGTACAAATCCCCCATGTACAAGTCCCCCATGTACAAATCCCCCATGTACAAATCCCCCATGTACAAGTCCCCCATGTACAAGTACCCCATGTACAAGTCCCCCATGTATAAATCCCCCATGTACAAATCCCCCATGTACAAGTCCCCCATGTACAAGTCCCCCATGTACAAATCCCCCATGTATAAATTCCCCACGTACAAGTCCCCCATGTACAAATCCCCCATGTACAAATCCCCCATGTACAAGTCCCCCATGTATAAATCCCCCATGTACAAATCCGCCATGTATAAATCCCCCATGTACAAATCCCCCATGTACAAATCCCCCATGTATAAATCCCCCATGTACAAATCCAGCCAAACTTATTGATTTGCTCTGAGCTGATTCACCAGATGGATTGAACTTAGCTGTGAACTGGGCTGAATTATCCCATTGGTTTTGGGGGGGTGGGGTGGGAAGGGGCAACTTTGCTAATACACTGGGGGAGGGGTGACAGGGGGTGGTCTCACCAGAGAGGACCTAGCTCTGTGCTTACTGAGAGATGACAGGCAGCAGACAATGGAGAGAGGTCAGGGGGCTTCACTGAGGGAGGCACGCAGGAGAATATGAGGAAGTGAAAGGGATGGAAACTGAAATGAGGCCGTGCCCCTCCTGCCAAAAGGCTCTGGGCCAGAGTTGTGTACCTTCCAGACAGCGGGCCCCTCGTTCGGACACTCTGGGATCCAACAGCACGCCTAATCCAATCCACCCATCCTTCTGGCCCCACACCCATACTGTACCTGGCCAGCTCTATGCACAGGACACCAGATCCACGTTGAGCTTGTCCTGCTGTTGGAATGCACTGGGGAGTTATTCCTGTGCAGTTAATCCCTTTCTGCCATTCCACCTAGGATCCAGAAACTCAGATCCTCCTCAAACCTGTCGTGGTGAGCTGCTAGTCGGTTTCTAAACCAAGACAAATTGGAATTGGATGGAACATTGAATTGGCACCACCTTTGGATTTGAACCAATGAGGGGAAGGGTGAGCTTTTTGGGGCTGCCCCAGTCATAGAGTCATACAGCACAGAAACAGACCCTTCGATCCAACACGTCTGTGCTGACCAGGTTCTCAAAATAAACTAGTCCCATTTGCCAGCACTCAGCCCATATCCCTCTAAACCCTTCCTATTCATATACCCACCCAGGTGCCTTTTAAATGCTGTAATGGTATCAGCCTCTACCACTTCCTCTGGCAGCTAATTCCATACACGCACTACCCTCTGTGTGAAAACATTGCCCCTTAGGTCTCTTTTACATCTTTCTCCTCTCATCTTAAACCAATGCCCTCTAATTCTAAACTCTCCCACCCCAGGCAAGAGACTTGTCTATTTATTCTAAACCTTTATAAAGTCACCCCTCAGCATCCGACAATCCAGGGAAAGAAAGCTCCAGCCTATCGAGTCTCTCCTTTGAGATTAAACCTTTAGCTCTTGCTGATCCTGCACATACTCACGGAAATCCACTGCTTCTTGCCGTTGATGAACTCTTCGACACCATTCAAGCGGTTTTTCTGGTACTCAGAAAGTTTCTGGTAGGCCACAAACTCGTTGAGGAACAGCTTGATCCCAATCAGTTCAGCAACGAGGAAGGAATCGTTCCAGTCCACTCCCATCATGAAGGCGATGGGCATGAAGACAAAGGAACAGATAACCTGTAAATACAACATCGATCAGAGCATTTGCCAATGGCAGTCAGCTTTCAACAGTACCACAGTCTCTGCAGGGTACAATGAGGTCATCACCCTCCACAGTGTTGGAATCCAAATTGTCTGCTATGGACTAGACCAAGTCCACTCATAACATATATATCAACGTTTATATAACTCTATATCAAGGAGATAGCCCAGACCCAACCTTTTATCTTATCAAGGCAAGCGCCAAAGTGCTGTGTTCCTGTTAGATTAGATTCCCTACAGTATGGAAACAGGCCCTTCGGCCCAACTAGTCCACGCTGACCATCTCCCACCCAGACCCATTTCCCTCGGACTAATGCTTCGAACACGATGGATAATTTAGCATGGCTACTTCACCTAACCTATGCACCTTTGGACTTTAGGAGGAACCCCACGCAGACACGGGGAGAATGTACAAACTCCACACAGACAGTCGCCCAAGATTGGGATTGAACCTGAGGCCCTGGTGCTGTGAGGCAGCAATGCTAACCACTGAGCCACCTGTTGGTCAAGCAACTTGGCTTTAAACAAAACACACTTTATTCTAACACTACAGTTAATAAACAAGCAACAAAAAAAGAAAAATTGGCATAATTTTAACTCTATCAAAATACTTAACAAAATAATATATTATTTAACTCTTACTCATCAACTGTTTCATTAAAGCAGCACCCCATAAACACAGCTGAAAATGTGTTGCTGGTTAAAGCACAGCAGGTCAGGCAGCATCCAAGGAACAGGAGATTCGACGTTTCGGGCCAGAGCCCTTCATCCTGATATTTGGGCTCTGGCCCGAAACGTCGAATCTCCTGTTCCTTGGATGCTGCCTAACTTGCTGCGCTTTAACCAGCCACACATTTTCAGCTCTGATCTCCAGCATCTGCAGTCCTCACTTTTTACCCCATAAACACACCCTCAGCAAAGGCAAATTCAGCAAAACACATCTCCCTCACTTCTTATCTCCAGGAGTAGGAACATGGACAGAATGAATCAAGCAGCAGAGAGAAAGAGAGGGAGAGAGAGCTGTATCTAGCAGCTTCAACTTCAATAACCCAATTTCAACAACTGAAAGCAAAATGAAACTAAAACCCTGTTCTGTGGGAGCCTGACTCCACCCACTCAGGCTTCATTTGTTTAACTTTTTTTTTAAAAACTCACAGCTATTTACTCTGCTTTCCATGGAGCAGGCACCTTGGCACCAGGTTTACAACACCAATCTATTAGTAATGAAATAGATTTTAACAAGGCTTTTGATAAGCTTCCTCCTAGTAGGCTCATTCAGAAAGTAAGGAGGCATGGGATACAGGGAAACCTGGTTGTCTCGATACAGAATTGGCTGAACGATAGAAGACAGAGGGTGATGGTAGATGGAAAGTATTCAGCCTGGAGCTCGGTGACTAGTGGTATTCCGCAGGGATCTGTTCTGGAACCTCTGCTCTTTGACTAGGACTAGGAAGTGGAAGAGTGCGTTAGTAAGTTTGTTGATGACATAAGGTTGGTGGAGTTGTGGATAGTGTGGAGGGCTGTTGCAGGTTGCAGCGGGACATTGACAGGATGCAGAGCTGGGCTGAGAAGTGGCAGGTGGTGTGTTGGCTTTCATTAGCAGGGGAATTGAGTTTCAGAGCTGCGAGGTTAGGCTGCAGCTTTACTAAGCCATGGTTAGGCCACACTTGGAATATTGTGTCCAGATCTGGTTGCCTCATTATACAAAAGATGTGGAAGCTTTCGGGAGGGTGCAGAGGAGATTTACCAGGGTACTGCCTGGAATGGAGCCATGTTTTATGAAGATAGGCTGAGGGAACTCGGACTTTTCGGATTGGAGCGAAGAGGATGAGAGGTTATTTGATGGAGGTGTACAAGATGATGAGGGGCAGAGATAGAGTGGATAACCAGAGACTTTTTCTCAGGTGGAAATGGTTATCACATGGGGGCATAATTTTAAGGTGATTGGAGGAGGGTTTTGGGGAGATGTCAGAGGTCGGTTCTTAACACAGAGAGTGGTTGGTGTGTGGAATGCACTGCCAGCAGTGGCAGTAGAGTCAGAGACATTAGGGACATGTGAGTGACTTTTGGATAGGCACATGGAGAATAGTACAATGAAGGGTATGTAGGTTAGTTTGACCTTAGAGTAAGATCAAAGGTCAGCACAGCATCAAAGGCCGAAGGGCCTGTACTGTGCTATACCGTCCTCTGTTCTAAATAAGAAAACTTTTGGAACATCTTAAGGGACTGAAGGGTTTAAGTTATAAGGAGAGGCTGGGACTGTTTTCACTGGAGCGTAGGAGGTTGAGGGGTGATCTTATAGAGGTTTATGAAATCATGAGGGACATTAATAGGGTGAATAGTCAAGGTCATTTCCCCAGGGTAGGGGAATCCAAAACTAGAGGGCACAGGTTAAGGTGAGAAGGGAGAAATTCAAAAGAGACCTAAGGGCTAACTTCCACCCAGAGGGTGGTTTGTATATGGAATGAGTTGCTAGAGAAAGCAGCAGATACAAGTACAGTTACAACACTTAAAAGACATTTGGACAGGTACATGAATAGAAAGGTTTAGAGGGAAATAGGCCGAATGCAGGCAAATGGGACTAATTTATTTTGGGAGACCTGGTCAGCATAGACTGGTTGGACTGAAGGGTCTGTTGCCATGCTGTATGACTCTATGAACTCTCTTCAACAGAAACAGGGCAGGAAAATCCCTCTTAAAAGTACATTTTGCCACATAAGTTCTCATTAACTCTGTTCCCCTCTCATCTCCCAGACCAGCTCATCTTTGCGTGATTACTTCTGATCTCCAGCATCTGCAGAACTTTAAAGAAGGAATGATGAGCCAGGTGAAACAGGTCCAATCTCCACCACAATGGGTGAATCCAGCCCTATGATCAAACCTCACCCTTCCCAGCAACAACCCAGCTCTCCTTCCAATCAACCCCATAGGTTGCTATGGCAACGTACACTTGTATGCGCATGTTGTAGCCTAAAGCTATTGATAGTGAGAACTGCCCTTGACGTGTTAACCTGATTGGCAGAGAAACCTGAAGTGGGCATTGTACCTGGAGGCATTCTGAAGAAGGGTCACTAAGATCCAAAACGTTAACTCTGATTTCTCTCCAGAGATGCTGCCAGACCTGCTGAGCCTTTCCAGCAACTTCTGATCTTGGTTTTGAACATGGAGGGTCAGGCTCAGAGACAAGGACATAACCCGCTGAGTCATGAGACCTCCTGAGGAGTCACTGCTCTCTTGGAAAGCATTCATTTCTCAAGAGAAGAGAAACCTGAAGAGGTGTTGAAGATCATGAAAGACTTTCATTCAATGTTCGTTCATGGGACATGGGCATCGCTGGCTTAGCCAGTATTTATTGCCCGTCTCTAGTTGCCATTGAGGAGGGGATGAGCTGTCTTCTTGTACCGCTGGAGTCTATGTGCTGTAGACCCACAATGATGTTAGCTAGGGAATTCCAGGATTTTGACCCAGCAGCAGTTAAGGAATGACAATATTTTCCCAAATCAGGATGGCAAGTGGCATTGAGGTGGTGGTATTTGATAAGATTGGCATTGAGGTGGTCTCACTGTGAGGGAGATAAATCTGGGAACCATAATGCCAAGAGTCAACAATAAGTCGGATTGGGAAGTCAGGAGAGATCTCTCCATCCTGAGAGTGACTAGAGTGTGGAAATTGGAACCAAAGGGAGTAAAATTATTAGTAGAGGTTGCTGGAGAAGCTCAGCAGGTCTGGCAGCATCTGTGGAGAGAAATCGAGTTAACGTTTTAAGTCAAATGATCCTTCCTCATAACAAAAGGAGGAGTTGAGTTGAATAACATTGAAGACAGATCAACATGTGAGGATGAAAAGAGTAGTTTGTTGATACAGTTGAATGAAGTGAGTGGGCAAGAAGGTGGGAAAATGTGAAGCTGTTTGCTTTGACAGGAAAACTAATAAAAAAAAGCAGACTGTTATTCAAATGAAGAATTCTGAGGTGAGTCCATAAGACTTGGAAGCAGAATTAAGCCAGTTGGCCCACTGCATCTGCTCCATCATTCAATGAGATCATGGCTGATCTAGTAATCCTCAGCTCAACTTTCCTGCCTTTTCCCTACAGCCCTTGATGCCCTAATTGATTAAAACACTGATTATCTCAGCCTTGAATATACTTAATGACCAATCCTTTACTGCCCTCTGGGTAAAGTGATTCATTATGGTCTGGGAGAGGAAATTGCTCCTCACTCCAATCTTCAATGGGTAGCCCCTTGTTCTGCGATTATGCACTCTGGTCTTCGGCACTCCCCCCAGGACTTTCCACAAGAACCTTGACAAACACCCTAAAAATCCTTTATGTTTCAGTAACATTTTCTCTGATCCTTCTGGACTTCAACAATTAGAGGTACAACATACTCACTCTCTCCTCAAAAGGCAGTCCACCAGTATCTGCCTAATGAACCTTCTCTGGACTGCCTCCAATGACAGTCTAACTTTCCTTAGATAAGAGGACCAAAACTCTTCACAGTATTCTCGGTGTTGTCTAACTAGTGCCTTGTATAGTCTTAGCAAAACCTCCATATTTTAATATTCTATTCCTTTCGAAGTAAAAGTCAACATTTTGTTTGCCTTCCCTGAACTTGGATGATTTTTCTGATTCATGCTTATTCTTTCTCTAAATAATATTTGGCTCTTCTGCTCTTGCTGATAAAATGCAAATACCTCACATTTTCCCACATTATATTCCATCTGTAAGTTTTAGCCCGCACACTTAACCTGCATTGTCCTCAACACCAGCCCTCCCATCTATTTTTGTGTCAACTGCAAATTCAACTATAGCACATTCCCTTTGCTCATCCATGTCATTAATACAGATTGTAAATAATCGTGGACCCAGCACTGATCCCCATGGCATTCCACTAGATACAAGGTGCTATTCAGAAAATGCCCCTTTAACTCACACTCTTGACTCTCCTTGAGTCAGCCAATCATTGCGACTACACTTGCCTCAACACCATAAGTTCTTATTAAGAAGCCTTATGTGCAATACTTGACCAACATCTTTTCCAAATATTTCACACCTGTTGGTTCCCCTTTCCCTTTCCTGCTTGTCACCTCCTTAAAGAGCTGGAATTAATTTGTCAGGCAGAATGCACCCCCCTTTGAGAAACTATGCCAACTCTGCTTTCTTACTGTACGAGTTTCTAAATGCTCTGCTATCACAGCCTTTATTAAAACTCTAACACCTTCCCAAAGACAGACGTACATGAGGATCCTCCTACGCTCCAGAGGGAAAAACCTATCCAGCCTCTCCTTAAAACTCAAACCCTCCATACCTGGCAACATCCTGGTCGGTCTCTCCTGAACCCTCTCCAGTTTAATAATCTCCTTCCTCTAACAGTTACAGGAAATGTATTTGCCAAGTTATTAACAGCAAGTTCTCACAACTGGCAATGACTGAGTAATCTATTTCGTGCAACGTTGGTTGAGGGATAAAGGGTTGAACAGCACACCGATGGAGATCTCCTTCATGATGGTGGGGTAGCATAGTTCACCCCCCACTTGACACAGCACTTAATGTCTCATGGGTAACACACAGATATTATTCCAGTTTTTAGACTGGATTATTCAAGCAATGATCTCAACCACAAACCCCATCATCATGAGGCAGTGAGCACTATTGGAAGAACTTGGCCTGAACTTGACACAGCCCTCAAAGTTAGCGCTGATCAGAGTTACCACAATCTGAGTGAAATCTCAGTGACACCGCGATTCCCGGTCGACACGGTCAAAGATTACACTGTTACAATCAGGAAGATGATGACAGAGCTTTGCTGAACAAATCGCTGAGGGGGTAATGAGGTCACTATCTCCGATTGAGGTTAGCACAGAGTGGTGAGGGTGTGGAACCCACTGTCACAGGAAGTGGTGGAAGCCGGGGTGAGGATAGAAATTCCAGCCTCCAACACCCCCCGCTACTCCCAGCCTGACCCACACACAGCGAGGGAACTGTGGATGCTGGAAATCAGTAACACAAGCAGAGATTGCTGGAGAAACTCAGCGGGTCTGGCAGCATCTGTGAAGAGAGAAACAGAATTAAGGTTTCAAGTCCAGTGTCTCCTATGTGGAGGTTTATAAATAATGAGGGGCATGGATAAGGTGATTGGGAGATATCTTTTCCCAAGGGTGGGGGATTTCCAGATGAGGGGGCACATTTCTCAGAGAGAGTGGTACGTGTCTGGAATGAGCTGCCAGAGGATGTGGTGGAGGCTGGTACAATTGCAACATTTAAGGGGCATTTGGATGGGTATATGAATAGGAAGGGTTTGGAGGGATATGGGCCGGGTGCTGGCAGGTGGGACTAGATTGGGTTGGGATATCTGGTCGAGTTGGACGAGTTGGACCAAAGGATCTGTTTCCATGCTGTACATCTCTATTACGCTATGACATGAAGGGCAATTCTTTTTACATAGGGAGTGGTCTTTACATGGAATGAACTGCCAGAGGAAGTGGTGGATGTGGATACAGTTACAATATTTAAATGACATTTGGATAAGTACATGAATAGGAAAGGTTTGGAGGCCAGGAGCAGGCAGGTGGGACTAGTTTGGTTTGGGATTATGTTCCGGTTAGACTGAAGGGTTGGTTTCCGTGCTGTAGGATTTTGTGACTATAGTTCCATAATCCTTTTGGAATGTGATGAGAAGTCTATGTATGACCTCAGTAAGAGTGCAGTTGGCGTCGTGCGTGAACTTGCTGACTTGTTGGAGGAATGCTGAGGCAATTAACAGAGAAGGGTTTCAGGATACTGCCTGGTAAGATGGACAGGGGAGACTCTGCTGTTCGCTTCGTAGCAATTTTTCAATTATGATGGGATGGGACTTAGTGATCAGACAAAACTGTTTCCAACAGCTGAGAGGTCCAGGATGAAAAGTTACAGATATCGTATGGAAGATTGGTGACTGAGGACCAGGGCAGGAAAGCTTTTTCCCTGGGAGCACTGTGAAAAGCTCAAGCAGATGGACTGCCTGAAATAGAAAGCACATCATGAATAAAGTCCGACAGGTAACAAACACAGAAGGTGTTTGAGAAATGTGGCACGGTGTCTCAGTGGTTACCAGCAGTAAAGACCTAGTTCGGTCGCCATCAGGCGACTGTGTGGAGTTTGCACATTTTCCCCATGTCTGCGTGGGTTTCCTCCAGGTGCTCCAGTTTCCTCCCACAGTCCAAAGATGTGCAAGGCAGATGAATTGGCAGTGCTAAATTACCTGTAGTGTTCAGGGATGTGTAGGTTAGGTGTACAAGTCAGAGGTTAATATAGGGATAGGGGAATGGGTTTGGGTGGGTGATTCTTTGGAGGGTCGGTGTGGACTTGTTGGGCTGAAGGGCCTCTTTTCAAAACTGTAGGGATTCTATGCTTCTAAACTCAGCAACATCTGTACAGAGCTGAAAATGTGTTGCTGGAAAAGCGCAGCAGGTCAGACAGCATCCAAGGAGCAGGAGAGTCGACGTTTCGGGCATGAGCCCTTCTTCAGGAAACATCTGTACAGAGACAGACAAACCGAGTTAATGTTTTGCATCCAGAGTCTCTTCCGAACTCAAATCATTTGCCGGTTTCCAGCAGTTTCCAGTTACCATGGCAATCCGTAAGCTGAAATAAATGGGAAATCACCAAGGAATGTCTTGAAATGGAATCAATTGTGAAAGCAATGACTTACATCAGCCAAATGAATGAATATCCCTCCATTCCTTGCATGCGCTTATGTAAAAGCCCCTTAAACACCCCTATCATATCTGCCTCCACCTCCCACCTCCCACTCTCTGTGGAAAAAGACTTGTCTCTCACATCTCTTTAAAACTTTCCCCCTCTCATCTCATTCCAATTATGAGAAGAAAACTCTGACCATCAACCCCTCTCATAGTTAAAAAGTTAAAAATCACACAACACCAGGTTATAGAGTTGAAAAATGTGGTGCTGGAAAAACACAGCAGGCCAGGCAGCATCTGAAGAGCAGGAGAATCACCAGGTTATAGTCCAACAGGAGCACTAGCTTGGCGTATACCCCACAACCACCTGATGAAGGAGCAGCGCTCCAAAAGCTAGTGCTTCCAAACAAACCTGTTGGACTATAACCCGGTGTTGTGTGATTTTTAACTTTAGAGTCAAGATTAGAGTGGTGCTGGAAAAGCACAGCAGGTCAGGCAGCTTCCAAGGAGCAGGAAAATCTACCTTTCGGGCAAAAGCCCTTCATCAGGAATGGTTGATTTTTAACTTTGTCCACCCCAGTCCAACACTGGCTCCTCCACATCAGGAGTCTCATAATTTCTATCAGTTCTCCCCTCAGCCTCCACTGCTCCAGAGAAAACCACCCTAGCTTGCCCAGCCTCTCCTTATAGCTCATTCTTTTGTTTGAACAAAAGATTCCATTTTATTGCGTTCCTCGGGTGATTTCACACTTATTTCGGCTTACTGCATTGCCATGATCCCTCTCTCTGTAGCTGCAACCTGGTAAATGACCAGAGACTGTCTCTGTGAGAATAGTCTTGGTTAGGTGATGCGGTGTTCGGGCCTGTACATCAGGCAGAGGTTCTGATTGGTTCAGCTGCAGATGGTGAAATAGTTATACCGTACCTGGAAGCTAAGCTCTGGGTAGTCCACCATCCCTCCGAACCAGGACAGAGCCGCGTTTAAAAAGTCTAGAATTGCCAGAAATGCCAGGAGGTTCACAGCAATATTCGCAACCAGACCAATGGAGGCTGAGGCACCATTACTTGCAGCTTCTAGAATATTCTGTTCTCCTCTGGAAGTGGGGGTCAAAGGAAAGAGAAACATTACACTCACTCCAGTGTGGAACTGGAGTGACAGACAATCCACTTTTCTCCTGATTGAGGAATGCAACAGAGGGGATGCAGCGACCTTGTGGCATTAGCGCACGACTATTGATTCAGAGTTGAGAGTATGTTGCTGGAAAAGCACAGCAGGTCAGGCAGCATCCGAGGAGTAGGAGAATCGATGTTTTGGGCTGGAGCCCTTCATCAGGAATGAGACTGGGAGCCTCGGGGGATGGAGAGATAAATGGGAGGGGGTGGGGCTGGGGGGAAGGTAGCTGAGAGTACAATAGGTGGATGGAGGTGGCGGTAAAGGTGATAGGTCAGAGAGGAGGGTGGAACGGATAAGTGGGAAGGAAGATTGGCAGGAAGGACAGGTCATGAGGATGGTGCTGAGCTGGAAGCTTGGAATTAGGGTAAGGTGGGGGGAGGGGAAATGAGGAAAGTGGTAAAATCTACATTGATGCTCTGGGGTTGGAGGGTCGAGGCGGAAGATGAGGCATTCTTACTCCAGGTGTCAGGTGATGAGGGAGCGGCGGTGGGGAGGCCCAGGACCTCCATGTCCTTGGCAGAGTGGGAGGGGGGAGTTGAAATGTTGGGCCACGGGGCGGTGTGGTTGATTGGTGCGGGTGTCCCAGAGATGTTCCCTGAAGCGCTCTGCTCGGAGGCATCCAGTCTCCCCAATGTAGAGGAGACCGCATCGGGAGCAACGGATACAATAAATGATATTGGTGGATGTGCAGGTGAAACGGCGATGGATGTGAAAAGCTCCTTTGGGGCCTTGGATGGAGGTGAGGGAGGAGGTGTGGACGCAGGTTTTGCAATTTCTGTGGTGGCAGGGGAAGGTGCCAGGCGGGGAGGGTGGGTTGTTGGGGGTGGGGGGACACATGGGTAATATACTGCGAACTCAGTGGAATATGAATTCAATTTTAAAAAACGTCTGAAATTAAGACCTTAATGATGACCATGAAACTATTGTCAGTTGTTGGAAAAACCCATCTGGTTCACTAATGTACTTCAAGGGGACAAGATAGGAGGAAGGCACCAGGTGAATTGTTCATTTGGGGAGCTGGTATAGACACAGTGGGCTGAAGGGTATCCTACCATGCTGTAAGGGGTCTGTTTAAGTTACTGATTCCCCAGTCCCAGTCCATTAAAGCACTTTCCCTGTGGCAAGGATAGTTACAGGAGTAAAATCTGTGTACGTATGTGATCAATCCCGGCTACTGATGGCAATGAGGTCTCCAGGAGTGGCTGACTGGGAGATTAACTTTAGGTTTAGGGTTACAGTTAGGGTTACAGTTAGGGTTAGGGTTACAGTTAGGGCTAGGGTTAAGTTTAAGGTTAGGGTTAGGGTTACAGTTAGGGCTAGGGTTAGGGTTGCAGTTAGGGTTAGGGTTAAGGTTAGGGTTACGGTTAGGATAGGATTAGAGTTACAGTTAGGGTTAGGGTTAGAGTTTGGGTTATGGTTAGGATTAGGGTTTGTGTTATAGTTAGGTTTAGGGTTAGGATTAGGATTAGGTTTACAGTTAGGATTAGGGTGAGGATTATAGTTAGCATTTGGGTTAGGTTTAGGGTTAGGATTAGGATTAGGTTTACAGTTAGAGTTAGGGTGAGGGTTACAGTTAGGATTAGGGTTAGGAATAGAATTAGAGTTGGTGTTAGGCTTAGAGTTAGAGTTAGGTTTAGGGTTAGGGTTAGGATTTAGGTTTGGGTTAGGTTTATGGTTAGGTTTACAGTTAGGGTTAGGGTTAGGGTTAGGTTTAGGGTTATCTTGATTTCACGTGGGACTTGCAGTGTCACAATATAATTGCTTCCCTCTGTTGGTTTTTGATGTTGTGAATTGAAGGAGACCAATCTGCCTTTTGAACTTAATCCAGCATTCAATTACATCACCAATGACCAGATGACTCTACATTCCCATGATAACCGTTCACCACACCTCACATCCCCAAACACCCCCTTACACACACACACACACACACACACACACACACACACACACACACACACACACACACACACACACACACACACACACACACCAAGATTCTGTCCAACACTTGTGAGAAATGCTCTAACGTCTTGACTTGAACCACCTTTTGAGGTTGAAACTACTAAAGTCTCTCAGCCCTTTGCCTGATAGAAATTTTCATCTCAACTTTAAGTGGCAAGTTTCTTTTTAGAAAAAAGATTCCAGTTTCATTGATGGCATCTATATCAATGGAAATAGGCTATTATGCCCAACAAGTCTACACCGACCCTCTGAAGAGTATCCCACCCAGACCCGCTCCCCTTCCCTATTATTCTACATTTACCAGTGAAT
This sequence comes from Hemiscyllium ocellatum, assembly GCF_020745735.1. Classification (NCBI taxonomy): domain Eukaryota; kingdom Metazoa; phylum Chordata; class Chondrichthyes; order Orectolobiformes; family Hemiscylliidae; genus Hemiscyllium; species Hemiscyllium ocellatum. Next base: position 16,107,870 of record NC_083442.1, read on the forward strand.
AGTGCACCTCACCTACACAACCCTGAACAATATAACCTGCATCTTTGGATTGTGGGATGACCTGGAGGAAACCCACACAGACACAGGGAGAGAGTGCAAACTCCACACAGACAGTCGCCTGAGGCTGGAATTGAACCCGGGTCTCTTACATTGTGAGGCAGCCGTGCTAACCACTGTGCCACTGTAGAATCTTCACATGAAGAACACATCCTCTCCACATGCACTGTGCCATAATCCCTCAGATTCCTGTATGTTATAATCAAGTTGTCTCTTAATCTTCTAAACTCCAACATATACAAGTGTAACCTGCCCAGTCTTTCCTCATCGGATAACTCCACACAGTCAATTGCCTGAGGCTGGAATTGAACGCGGGCCCCTGATGCTGTGAGGCATCAGTGCTAACCACAGTGCCACCCTAAATGGGTAGGACAGAGAGCAGGAGATACACCCAAGGAAATTGGACTCTGAGATCCTCTTGGCTGGCAAATTATCAAATTTTCACTCCAATCGGTCTGAGTTGAAATCTTTGTGCCATTTCTTTGAAATCAGAGCCTTGAGCTGACATAATGAAGACAGCCTAAAGTCTTTTACCCAATAACATAATGTGGTGATCACTATTAAATTGGAGTCTAATGTCACACACCCACAGTCTAGCTTCACTCCTTCTTGACTCATGAACTTGGATTCTTCGAGTTCTGGGTAGCTGAGCTTTGACAGAGCCAGTGCACAAGGGGCTGCCATCACTGATGCTGCAATCAGACTGGAGGCACTAATCTGTAAAAGGAGATCAGAACATGACCAGATTGAAACAATGGATTGAAAAGTATTTGAATAACCTGTCGCTTTTCTGATAACCCAGGGATTATTTCAAAAAATAAGATTGGAGTCGTATTCTGCATTTGGAAGTGGAGCTACATTAACCCAGGAGAAGGTGAGGACTGCAGATACTGGAGATCAGAGTCAAAACGTGTGGTGCTGGAAAAGCACAGCCGGTCAGGCAGCATCTGAGCAGCAGGAGAATCAACGTTTCGAGCATTTGTCCTTCATTCCTGATGAAGAGCTTATGCTCAAAATGTTGACTCTCCTGCCGCTCGGATGCTGCCTGACCGGCTGTGCTTTTCCAGCACCACACTTTTTGACGCTACATAAACCCAGCCGATTAAACTACCAGGCCTCTATTTTGAAGAGCATTCAATATTTGCAAATGCTTTACACTGAGGTTAGTGGCAGTATCCTACTCTGTTGGATGCCAGTCACATCCTGAGTGGTGTCAGGGTAAAGAGCAGTATTATACAAGTCCAGTATGCCATTATATAGATTCCAGATCGGATAGGCCTGTAACTATAATACAGTTCCATGATCTCACAATGTCCAATGTTTTAGCAAAAAGGGACCTGCCTCACTCTCTCTGTGTAATGGAGTCAGTTGGTTATCTGTGCATAATGTACAGTAACATTAACAAGTCCAGAACACAGACTGAGTGTCATCCTGTGGTCTTGCAGCCTTATATAAATATCAAGTGCTGCAAATAAACTTCAAGATATCTGATTCAACAGAGCCCAACTTTAAATGGTATATGTAACCTGGGCTGACATATAGAAAACCAGAAATGGCATCACTCAGCTCGGTAACTCTTCTGAAAGGGAGTGGGGTGAAACAGGATTTCTCCCTACTCCACAAAAAAATGTATGCAAATTGAGAAACATTTTGGGCTTCTTTAGAGGGGCCAGGGCAAGTACACATGTTTGGCTTTGTTCAAGAATTTAACTATGACTGAATTGGGATGGCAAAAATATACATATTGCTCAAGAACAATATATCATAGATTCTCAAAGTCACTTGGATTGTGTACAAATATACTTTGAATAAAGTGCTTTAAAACCTTGAGTGACTTTTTCAGCTTTGCTTGCTTTGTAAATAATCACCAAGTTTTAAAAATTCTGCTGTCTTTAGCTTCAGTGTAATTCTAATTCATACAAATAAATCTGACTTGTGCCTTTAGCCTGTTTGGCATGCTGTTTAGTGTTTGGTTTGACATTACAGAATGTGAGGCAATCCACATGGTGCACATCTGATTGGTAAAAAGGTCATTGATAGCTCAATTCACAGGAGTAGGCCATTCGGCCTCTGGAGCCTGTTCTGTCATTCTGGTGAATCATGAATGATTCTGATCTTCATTCGAATATGCTATGTAAGCCTGTAATACACTTGCATATTGAAAAGGATCCGCCTGAGATCTGACATTTCTTTAGTAATTACTAAGTACACAGCTTTTTGGGAGATAAAGTCCCAGCTTCCTATTACCCTTTGTGCGGAGGGTACAGGTGGAGGGGGTGTTGTGAGCGATAAACAGGGCACGAGTAACATGTGGAGGAAGATCCTGAGCAGCGAGAGCACACTTACCCCAAAGGAGATGTAAGCCCCAAGGACACTGCCAGCAATTGTGGCGAACCCTCCAGTCATTACAGCGTGCATCTCAGACTTGGTCATCTCAGGCAAGTATGGCCGGATGAGGAGTGGCGACTCTGTCTGAAATAAAACCAATGACCCTTCACGGTTGTGTTACAAGCGCCTCATCTGGAAGAAGACCCAATCCGTCACAACCACAACAAGTGCAGAAGGTAAAGCTCGAACTTTTAACACCGTCCCACATCATCGAACAGTTCTCAGAATTGTTACAGTGCAGAGATTCAGGCTATTCAGCCCATCCTGTCTGCACTAGCTCTCCAAACAAGCAATTGCCATTCTCCCCGCACCCTGCGTTGTCTTTTTTTCTCAAAATTCTCTTTTGAAGTGCCCTTACTTTTCTCCCTGGAGGGTAGGAGACTGAGAGGTGACCTTATATAGGTTTATGAATCATGACAGGCATAGATAAGTTAGATAGGCAACAATCTTTCCACAGGGTAGGGGTGTCTAAAACTAGAGGGTGTGGGTTTAAGCTGAGAAAGGAGAGATACGGAGATACGAAAGAGTCCAGAGGGGCAATGTTTTCACACAGAGGGTGGTGAGTGTCTTAACAGGCTGCCAGAGGTAGTGGCGGAGGCAAGTACAATCTTTTTCATTTAAGAATTTTTTAGAGGTTTTTTAAAATTCATTCATGGGATGTGGGTGTCACTGCCTAGGTCAGCATTTATTGCCCATCCCTAATTGCCCAGGGGCAGTTAAGAGTCAACCTCATCGCTGTGGGTTTGGAGTCACATGTAGGCCAAACCTGTTAAGGATGGCAGAGTTCCTTCCCTAAAGGCACTTAGTGAACAAGAATTGACAATGGATTCATGGTCATGATTAGACTCTTATTCCAGATTTTTATTGAAATCAAATTCCACTATAGGCCATGGCAGGATTTGGACCTGGCTTCCAGAACATTACCTGGGTCTCTGGATTAATAGTCCAGGAAATCACCTCTCCTGCGGTACCTGGATGGAATAGGTATGGAGGGATATGGACCAAATGCAGGCAAATGGGATTAGATTAAAATTGGGCAGCATTGGCAAGTTGGGCCGAAAGGCCTGTTTCCGTGCTGTAGACCTCCCTGACTCTATGAAAGCTCTGACTGAACTTGCCTCAACTATAGTCTCAGGCAGTGCATTCCATATCCTAACCAATCGCTGTCTGAGGCAAGTCATTACTTCTGAAATATCCGTTTTGTTCACCAATAATGTCAAAATGGTTAGGGTTAGATTTAGAGTTAGGGTTGGGTTGGGGTTGGGGTTAGGCTTGGGGTTAAAGTTAGGGTTGGGGTTAGAGTTAGGGTTGGGGTTAGGGTCAGGGTTAGGGTTGGGGTTAGGGTTAAGGATGGGTTAGAGTTACAGCTGGCATTAGGGTTAGGGATGGATTTAGAATGGGTTAGGGTTACAATTGGGGTTAGGGGTTAAGGTTTGGGTTAGGATGGGTTAGGGTTAAAGTTGGGGTTAATATTAGGTTTGGGATTAGGATAGGTTAGGGTTACAGTTTGGCTTAGAATTAGGGTTGAGTTAGGGTTAGGGTTAGAATAGGTTAGGGTTACAGTTGGGGTTAGGTTTAGGGTTGGGGTTAGGATGGATTAGGGTTAGGTTTAGGGTTGGGGTTCGAATTTCCTGTTCCTTGGATGCTGCCTGACCTGCTGTGCTTTAACCAGCAACACATTTTCAGTTAGGATGGGTTAGGGTTAGGATTAGTGTTGGGGTTGGGGTGGGAGTTCAGATTGTGGTTCAGATTGTGTTTAGGGTTAGGGATAAGGTTATAGTTAGATTAAGGGTTAGGTTTAGCGTTGGGGTGTGAAGTATGTGTTTTACATGTGGGAATGGTCCCTCCCTATCTACACTGACCACACCCTCTTGATTTTGACTTTAACCTCAATAAGCACATCGACGTGGACCCAATATATCGACCACTGCAGCGGACAGCTGGAACTGACAACTGGAAGCGGCAGATTCAAACCACTACAAGTGCCAGAGGAAAGATCACAGAAGCGCTTCACAGGAGGCTCCCAAGCACTGAGGATGTCACCTAGACAGGGGACGAAACGTCTGCAACACAAATTCCCAGCTCGGCGAACAGAACCACAACAATGAGCACCCGAGCTACAAATCTTCTCACAAACATTAAACCTCAAATTCTCTCTCAGGCCTTGGTCACTGTGATGACAAACAAGGGGCAGGCCTAGTGACAATGGAAAAGCCTGTCCCATAACCAGAAAAGAATTTTCACCTTTGCTCATACCTGCCCCACAAAGATATTGCCAGCGACGCTCAGAGTCTCTGTAGCTGATGTTCCCATGGTAACCTGCATCAACCACGCAATCTGACTCGAGAAAAAAATAAAAACAGAAATACAATTAAAGGTATCGCACAAGTGGAATGGAATTGTATACAGCAGTGACTTGTTGTTTAATACATTGGAAGGTCAAAGGTTCAGGGTCGAGTGGCAGGTTAGTGTGCAGGGAGGGACAGCGGCCTCTGTCCACTGGGTAGTGCACTTTACTTCATTTCGCTATCAGCTGCTGACTCCTCATTCACACCCGCCCTGTCATAACGAAACGTCAAGCAACAACCTTTGTACTCCCAGATTGGGAATGCCCTTATCAACCGATCATCGTGCCACGGAGCCTGGGTGTGGGCAACCATGTTCCACACTCAGCAATGGTGGTGCAGTTCAGCCACAACTTGGCCAGTGGGACAGTATCAGCGCCATGTGCAAATGGCCTTCACTGTACCCTGTCAGGCCCTGGCTTCTCTCAGCTCACTGGTACTGTCCCAAGGTTGATGTAGGTAGCCTCTTGGGAATCGGTTTAGCTCAGTTGGCTGGATTACAAAGCAGCATGTTGCCAACGGCATGGGTTCAATTCCTATCACTGGTTTGAGGCTATCATGAAGGACTCTCCTTCTCAACCTCTCCCCTCGCCTGAGGTCTGGTGGTCCTCAGGTTAAATCACCAGCAGTTGCTTCCCTCTCTAATGAGAGAGCAGCCCCTATGGTCTAGTAAGACAATGGCGACACAACAACAACAGGTAGGTTCTTGCTTGACGAGAGAGTGAAAGGTCACAGGGACAGATGGGAATGCGAGGGTCGCTAACTGCATTAGCCATGTCCTTCTTCCAAAATAGGACTCAAGGGCCTGGTGTTGCTCCAAGTCCTGTTTGACTCAAGTATGATGAAAGCATAAACAAACAGAGAGTTACAACGAGCTGGAGACACTCAGCAGGTCTGGCAGCTCCTGTGGAGAGAGAAACAAAGTTAACGCCTCGGGTCCAGTCTGACTCTCCTTAGACAGCATGGCGGCTCAGCGATTAGCCCTGCTGCCTCACAGCACGAGGGACCCAGATCCAATTCTCACCTCGGGCAATAGTCTGTGTGGAGTTTGCACCTTCTCCCTGTGTTGGCGAGGGTTTGCTCCGGTTTCTTCCCACAATCCAAAGGTGTGCAGGTGAGGTGAACTGACCAAGCTAAATTGCCCGTAGTGTTCAGGGATGTGCAGGCTAGGTGCATTAGTCAGGGATAACAGGGTGGGGGGAATGGGTCTGGGTGGGAGACTCTTCGGAGGGTCGGTGTGGACTTGTTTGGCCGAATGGCCTATTCCCACACAGTAGGGAGTCTAAGATCTCTGGCTGAGCTCAGCCTGCCATTCCTATTTGGGGGGAGGAGTGAGCCCACAGTTAGGAAGGACTCCCGATGACAGTCACCAGTGCAGTCTCACTGCCCACCCGCATGGATTCAGGACGCGAATCTGAAGAAGCATCATAGTGAACTCAAAGCATTAACTCTGCTTCTCTCTGCACGGACGATGCCAGACCTACTGAGTTTCTCCAGCAATTTCTGTGTTTGTTTCACATTTTCAGCATCCTCACTCCATTACCCCATCACAATGAAAGTATTTTTTCAGCCTTAGGAAAAATTGAGGGATATCATTATCGAGGTCTTCAAAGTGATCAATGGATTTGATGCAAGGTAGACTTGATGAGGATGACGTCACTTGTAGTCCAAAAGTTATAAATATTAGACAAATCTAAGAGTAGACAACTTTCCAGCCAGGGACAGGCTAGAATATGGAACTAGCTACCACAAGGAGTAGCTGAAGAGAATGTTTGATGGAAGGCCCGATAAAGAATTCATGGGTTATGTTAGCATGAGGTGGGAGGAAATCCTGTGCAGCGTAAAGGTTAGTATTGGATCGTTTGGCTGAATGGCCTGCTCCTGGACTATACCTTTATAATCAGCCACTGCATTGCACCCAGGTAGTAGAGAATGGACATCACACAGCTGAAGAAGACCACAATCGGTAGGGCCTGTGGACCGAGAGAGAAAGAGTTGGAGCATCAGAATGAGAGAGAACGAGGTAACACAGTAAACCTGTATAGAGGTGGGGGAACGCTTTGAGGGTTTGAGGGTGTGACCCACAGTGACACTGCAGTACTGTGGGAGCACTACACTGCCAGAGCTTCCTACATCCACGTTTTTAAAATTCATTCACTGGATAAGAGTGTCACGATTAATTGCCCATCCCTAATAACCCAGGGGTCAGTTAAGAGTCAATGACATTACTGTGGGTCTGGAGCCACATGTTGGCCAGACCAGGTAAGGATGGCAGTTTCCTTACTTAAAGGACATCAGTGAACCAGATGGGTTTTTCTAATGATTGGCAATAGATTGATTGCCAACATTAAACTCTTAATTCCAGATTTTCATTGAATTCAAATTCCGCTATCTCCTAATGGCATGATTCGAACTTGGGTTCTCAGAACATTACCTGGGTTTCTGGCTTAACAGTCGGTCAATCATACTGCTAGGCCATCGCCTCCCCATCAGAGAGAGCTGAAGAACTGTCCGAGTGACATTCAGGTGCCATTGGCAAAAAGGGCAACTCAGTTCTCCCACTGTTCAGCAATGGCTGCCTAGACTCACATCTTTGGTCACAAACTCCTGCCTAACTCTGCCTTTTCATTCCCCAAGTTGGGAATCCAGCTCCAGCTCAGGAATCATAGGCCAACCGGGGTCCTCGAGGTAGCCATGGTAATGGCAGAGGAGAGCCTTCCTTGGGCCCTGCGTGGGTTGTGTGGTACCGTTAACTACCATGTCCTCCTCATGAGCCTGTCTTTCACAGCTACATGCTGCACCTTGGTGACACCATTCAAACAGGGTGAAAGTGAGGCCTGCAGATGCTGGAGATCAGATTCTTAACTGCCCTCTGAAATATCAGAGTAAACCACCCAGTTTAAGGGCAATTAGGGAGCATACCAAACTCTGGCCTTGCCTCCTTCCCACCTATCCACTCCTCCCTCCACTCTGACCTATCACCTTCACCCCCACCTTCATCTACCTATCACATTCCCAGTTACCTTCCCCCGCCCCCAGCCCCACCCCCTCCCACTTTATCCCTCAGCCCCCTTGGGCCCCAAGCCTCATTCCTGATGAAGTGCTTATGCCTGAAACATGGATTCTCCTGCTCCTCAGATGCTGCCTGACCGGCAGCGCTTTTCCAGCACCACCCTCTCAACTCGGATCTCCAGCATCTGCAGTCCTCATTTTCTCCCTGCTAATGACACTCACACCTCAGGGAAGAAACACAATTAACTGGAATTATTGCTGGATTAAATCATAAACATGTATCAGCACATCAGAAAACATTGCTTTCTGCCAACATCTGTAACTGTCTGTGCACAACATGTCCTCAGCCTCTGATGGCTAGTCGTTTGAACACAGAGCCCTGCTCAATCCCACATGTCTGCCTCAGTATGTTGCAGTGTTCCAGTGAATCCCAGCACTAACTGGAGGAACAACATCTCATCTCCACACTAGGCACTTTGCAACTTTCTGAATGTTGACTCAGCCAACGTTGTCTATCTTATACGTTGCAGACAAGGATGCCCAGAGGCATGGTACATTGGGGAAACCGAGAAAAGGCTACGACAACGGATGAACGGGCACCACACAGCAATCAACAGACAGGAGTGTTCCCTCCCAGTTGGGGAACACTTCAGTGGTCCAGGACATTCAACCTCGGACCTTCAGGTGACCATCCTCCAAGGCGGACTTTGGGACAGGCAGCAGTGAAATGTGGCCGAGCAGAGGCTGATAGCCAAGTTCCATACCCATAGGGAGGGCCTCAACCAGGACCTTGGGTTCATGTCACACTACAGGTGACTCCATTGCACTATACACACACACACACACAGATACTCCTACACACACACACACACACACACACACACACACACACACACACTCCTGTACGCACATACATTTATTTGCACATCCACCAATCTCGTTTATTGTATCCGTTGCTCCTAATATGGTCTCCTCTACATTGGGGAAACTGGACACCTCCTAGCAGAGCACTTTAGGGAACATCTCTGGGACACCCGCACCAATCAACCACACCGCCCCGTGGCCCAACATTTCAACTCCCCCTCCCACTCTGCCGAGGACATGGGGGTTCTGGGCCTCCTTCACCGCCGCTCCCCCACCACCAGACGCCTGGAGGAAGAACGCCTCATCTTCCGCCTCGGAACACTTCAACTCCAGGGCATCACTGTGGACTTCAACAGTTTCCTCATTTCCCCGTCCCCCACCTCACCCTAGTTCCAAACTTCCAGCTCAGCACTGTCCCCATGACTTGTCCTACCTGCCTATATCCTTTTTCCACCTATCCACTCCGCCCTCTCCTCCCTGACCTATCACCTTCATCCCCTCCCCCACTCACCTACTGTACTCTATGCTACTTTCTCCCCACCCCCAGCTTATCTCTCCACGCTTCAGGCTCTCTGCCTTTATTCCTGATGAAGGGCTTTTGCCCGAAACGTCGATTTTACTGCTCCTTGGATGTTGCCTGAACTGCTGTGCTCTTCCAGCACCACTAATCCAGAATCTGGTTTCCAGCATCTGCAGTCATTGTTTTACCTATATACAGACATACATACGGACACAGACACGCACACAGACACGCACACAGACACCCACACATACCCTTACAGACACACACACTCCCACACTCACACATGCACCCCCTCACAGACTTAAGACACTCTGCACTCACTACGCACACACACACACACATTTTTTCTCACACTCCCAACCCCCACCCCAGACAGACAGACACACACACACACACAAACAGACAAAGACCCACATGCACACATATATTTTGTGGGGTGAATTTGTACTTGCAGAGTTACATTGTACTTTGCTCAAAAACTGCATGCATCCATGTAGAACTCTGAGCTCAAAAACTGCATGAATTTATGTAAAACTCCGTTATCTCACTTTTTAGATTAGAATCAATCTAAACATCATGGCATAGACAGAGAACACAGGGGGCATATTGTCTGGCTATCACCATTGTTAACAGCTAACCCGAGAATGCAACTTTTTAAAAAAAGGTTTTGTGATTTACACATGAAAGAAGTGAAACTATCACTGTATTCTAACAGATGTAAGGCTTAACAGACAATCAATTTTTCAATGTCTAATTTCAGTTACCTCACACTGTAAATTTTTCCGATTACTGAATCTGAACTCTCAACATCCTTTCTCCTCCACCCCCTCACCCTCACAATTTCATAAATGCCATTCCCCCTAATGTCAGTTCTAATAAAGAGTCATCTAGACTCGAAACAGTAGCTTGCTCTCTCTCCCTGGATACTGCCCGACCTACTGTGATCTCCAACATTTGTTGCTTTCCATTCAGATTCCAGCGTCTGCAGTACTTTGCTCCTATCACCAATATTAGCATTTTCACTGTGACTAATGTTTGAACTGGCCCCAAAAAAATATATGAATTGATAAAGAAGGGAAAGGCTGACCTGAAATGCAAAGAGACCATTGATGAGATCATCTCCGAACAGAAAGCTGGACCCTGCTTTTGTGTAGTTCAAAAACACCTGCAAGAGGAAAGAGACAAGGTTCGGGACATCACACACGACTGCAACATTACTGTGATGCTGTTTGAGTTTTTTTTCAATCAGTGATTGAGTGGAATGGACTAACGTCATTCGGGTGAGAATTAAATCCAAGACAATTCAGTCTCTGCACTCAGTCTCCTCATTGCCTCTGAAACCACCCGACTAATTGATACATTGGCAGCAACTCCCACCACCTTCTTTAGTCAGTTGAAGAGTGCAAGTCTAGGATTTAGATTGGGGCTGAAAGGGGTCAAGATGCAGTGCATACCCGAGAAACTAGTGTGTGTACACAAGAAACTAGTGGACACTCCAAAAACTAGTGTGTACCCCAAAAACTAGACCAGAGTGCACCCCAGAGATCAGTGTGTCCCAGTCCTGTGTGTGTACCCGGGGACCAGTGTGTACTCAGGCCAGTGTTTGTCCCAGACCTGTGTATATCCAGGGACCAGTGTGTACTCAGACCAGTGTGTGTCCCCACTCCTGTGTGTACCCGGGGACCAGTGTGTACTCAGGCCAGTGTGTGTCCCAGACCTGTGTGTACCCAGGGACCAGTGTGTACTCAGACCAATGTGTGTCCCAGACCAGTGTGTATACCCGGGGACCAGTGTGTACTCAGGCCAGTGTGTGTCCCAGACCAGTGTGTATACCCGGGGATGAGTGTGTACTCAGGCCAGTGTGTGTCCCAGACCTGTGTATATCCAGGGCCCAGTCTGTACTCAGACCAATGTGTGTCCCAGACCTGTGTATGCACAGAGCTCAATGTGTACTCAGACCAGTGTGTGCCCCAGACCTGTGTATACCCAGGGACTAGTGTGTACTCAGGCCAGTGTGTGCCCCAGAACTGTGCATACCCAGGGACCATTGTGTACTCAGACCAGTGTGTACCCAGGGGCCAGTGTGTACTCAGCCCTGTGTATACCCAGGGACCAGTGTGTACTCAGACCAATGTGTACTCAGCCCTGTGTATACCCAGGGACAAGTGTGTACTCAGACCAATGTGTACTCAGCCCTGTGTATACCCAGGGACCAGTGTGTACTCAGACCAGTGTGTACTCAGCCCTGTATATACCCAGGGACCAGTTTATACTCAGCCCTGTGTATACCCAGGGACCAGTGTGTACTCAGACCAGTGTGTACTCAGCCCTGTGTATACCCAGGGACCAGTGTGTACTCAGACCAGTGTGTACTCAGCCCTGTGTATACCCAAGGACCAGTGTGTACTCAGACCAGTGTGTACTCAGCCCTGTGCATACCCAGGGACAAGTGTGTACTCAGACCAGTGTGTACTCAGCCCTGTGTATACCCAGGGACCAGTGTGTACTCAGACCAGTGTGTACTCAGCCCTGTGTATACCCAGGGACCAGATGCGTATTCCTGTATTGAATGTGCATTGACAATGCCGAATCATGGCAGTGTGCTGGTGAAATGCTCTGGTTTGAGGAGGAGACCAGCTCTGGGCCATGTCCGATCTGTTGCTCTTACCTGGACTTGATCACCCAGCCATTTGAAAGCCTGAAAGCCGGGTTCCGTTCTGATGATCAAGATTCCCAGAACGAATTGCAGGCCCAGTCCCACAAACAGAGCTCGACAAGATACCTGAGCAGCAGGAAGTGAGAATTAGTGACAATGAGACTGGAGTTCCGAACATTCCTCAATATAACACACACACACAGCGCATCAGAGGGATCTCACTGCGGCTTAGCCTTCTTTGTCTTTTAGCCAACTGCTCAGTATTCATAACCTGTGGGATATGTCGGTGGTATTCCTTACCGGCCTGATCATATAATCAGAGAATATCACAGCACAGAAAACCATTCAGCCTATCATTTCAGTGCTAGCACATTGAAGAGCTTTGCAAATCAATCTAATCTTTTCTTAGAGCCTTGCAAGATGTCCTGTACATTTATTAACCAATTCCCTCTTCAAAGCGATTAGTGAATTTGAATCATAGAACCCATACAGTGTTGAAAGAGGTCATTTGAGTCTACACTGACCCTCCAAAGGACATCCTACCCAGATCCACCTGCCTACCCTATCCCTGCATTTCCCATGGCCAATCCACTCAAACCTGCACATCTTTGGACTGTGGAAAGACCCCAGAGGAAACTCACGCAGACATGGGGAGAATGTGCAAACTCCCCATGGCCTGATGGTGGAATCGAACCCGGGTCCTTGGTGCTGTGAGGCAGCAGTGCTAACCACTGAGCCACCGTGCCGCCTGAATTTGTTTCCATCACCTTTTCTGGAGGTGATTTCCCGACCTTTATAAACTCCAATTTAACTATATTTCACTCACCCTCTCCCCCAGCCCACTTCCAGGTCACCTTTATCAATGAACTTCAATCTTTTCTGGCTTTACCCACCCTCCTGCCAGTGAGAACAGATTTTCCTTATTCTCCCCATCAAATAGAGTCATAGAGTCCTCCAGCACAGAAACAGGCCCAAACGAGTCCATGCTGAGCAAAATGTCCAACCACGCTAACCCTTGCACATGGCCCATATCCTACTAAACCTTTCCTATTCATATATTTGCCCAAATGCCTTTTAAATGTTGTTAATGTACCCACCTCAACCACTTCTGCAGGCAGCTCATTCCATATGCGTACCACCTTTGTGTAAAAAAGTTGCCCCTCATGTTCCCTTTTATTCTTTCCCCTCGAACCTTAAACTGATGCCCTCTAGTCCTCGACTCCCCAACTCTGGGAAAAAGATTGAGTGCATTCACCCTACCCATTGCCTCTCATGATCTTATTCACTTCTATAAGGTCCCCCCTCAGTCTCCTATGCTGTAAAGGGAAATGTCCTAGCATGTCCAACCCCTCCCTATAACTCAGACCCTTGAATCCAGGCAACAGACTTGAAGAGTGCGTTGCAGGAAAAGCACAGCAGGTCAGGCAGCATCCGAGGAGCAGGAAAATCAATGTTTTGGGCATAAGTCCTTTAGCAGGAATGCCCAGGCAACATCCTTGTAAATTTCTTCTGCACTCTTTCCAGTTTAATAATGTCATTCCTATCAACTCCCTACCTCCATCTTCCCTCCCCCATCTCCCATCTCCTCCCATCTCCCACGAGAGGCTCTTGTTGATTGGGGCAGGGTTTGGTGGGACACCGTAGGGATAAGTTGACTCACCGCCTGATGTTTTCTGGAGAAGATGAAGAGTATGATGATGAGCATGCACATCCCTCCAAAGGAGATTAACTGCTCGGGCCTCTTCGCAGTGTCAACAGCCAACCAGGTGATCAAACCCACCAAAGCCAACACGCTGATTATCCTGATGGAAACCAACAAGAGGAAACAATTGCCTCATTTCTTTATTTACATTATTTTGTTTAACCACTGTTAAGATTGAGGTGAAATATTGTAAGAATATTAAAATATTATAGATAGCACGGGAGTTCATGGTGAGGTCATTTGGTGCACACAAGATTATTGTGGAAATATTCAAACAGAGACCCTACTTGACTCCTCCCCTGGATGGTGAACACCTCAAGCCTCCATAGAAAGAATGGACAGGGATATTGTGAACCAATAGTCTTGCATGTGTTAGTGTTAGGTCAACGACATCATTAAGGGTAAATGAGTGTCATTAAAGTTCTTTCAGGAAGGACATCTGCCATTCTTACCTGATCTGGCAGACATGTGACTCCCTGCCCACAATAAGGTGGCTGACTCTGATGGGCTTAGGCAGCCCCATAGTGTATCGGACAGCTCCAAAATTCAATAAACACACTCACTCACGTGTGCGCACATACACGCACACACACGCGCGCGCACACACACACACACACAAACAGAGACACATGCACGCAGACACACACACACACACACACAGAAATAGAGACACACGTATGCAGACAAAAACACACACTCACACACACATAGAAACAGGGACACATGCACGCAGACACACACACACACAGAAACAGAGACACACGTACGCAGACAAAAACACATACTCACACACACACACACACCCCTGTCAACCCTACAAAATCCTCCTTACTAACATCTGGGGTCAACAACTGTCTCCCAAGCAAGACGAGAAACAGCCAATTGACATGGTCATTGTCACTGGAGGCAAGTAAAAATAAAAGGGTAAGTTTTAATTAAGGGTTTAGCTTTGAGCTTATATCAAAAGGGGACCTCTACAATTTGAGCAGTCTTGTAGGGACCCCCCTCGGAGGGTATTCCTGAGCAGTTTGTTCCTGCACTTCCTTCATCCTGTTCGATAGTTCGGACATGCCTTGACATTCCAATGGTCATCGAGAAGGTGCAGAAACGTCTCGTGGAGACCGGACTCTAACGGAGTCTTCCCATTTACCGTCCAGGATTTGGAGTGAAGGAACAGAGTGTGCAGCAGTCCTGAGCAATGGGAGATTCAGGTCAGAGTTTCAGGTTGCCTGTATTTTCTGAGGGTTGAGGAGTCTGTGTTTCTTCATTATTTAAAGAGATGGGATGGGGGTGTGTGGCTTCTAATTAAGCTTTGATTATACTTCAGGCCCATGCTCCTGATGTTTGGCTACCCCATGGGTGGGCAATTTGGGGGATGTCTTTGGGGCTTTGGCAAAGACGGTCAGTGGGAGATGGGGAGAACATTAGACCTGCCCTCCTATCTCTCTTCCACATCGGGGGTGGGTGGGGGGTGACCACAGACAGTGGGCTGCCCCCTGTCGTTCTTTATGACAGGTGGCTACTGCGGGGGATGGGCAAATCAAATTGTCACCCCCCGATTCACGCCTCAACTTAATTTGTTATGTTTCTGTTGGTAATTCATTTTCCTGATGATGGTCCCCTTTAAAGGGTGTGTTGATGTTTTTTGTTTAGTTAGTTAATTTGGTTCCTCTCAACAGTATTAAAGGAAGGGGTGGTGTAGTCAGGAGGTCCGTCAGATTGCCGAGATGTGAATTAACATCTCCGTCCAGGAGAATCCCTGTGCCTTTGCTTCCATTTCACCAACTGGCTTGGGACCAATTATCAGCCAGCACTGCACCCAACATCTTCCTGGAGAAACAGATTGATTCATTAGCAATGAAATCCACCCGGACATCTCCAGGGAACACAGACATTGGGAGCAGGAGGAGGCCATTTAGCCCCTCTAGCCTGCTCCACCATTCAATGTGATCATGGCTGATCCTCGACCTCAGTGCCATATTCCCCAAACACCTTGGTGGCCTTAACCATCTACACACTCTTCAGGAATAAGTGTTTAATGCGACTGTGTTTCTTTCTGTAAAGCATCATCATGGGACTCAAGAGTTAAAAATCACACAACACCAGGTTATAGTCCAACGGGTTTAATTCATCAAGTGCTCCGAAAGCTAGTGTTAAACCTGTTGGACTATAGCCTGGTGTTGTGTGATTTTTAACTTTGTCCACCCCAGTCCAACACCGGCATCTCCAAATTGGGGCTCAAGAGCATTCAGTCAAGATCACGGGGGCTCAGTGGTTAGCACTGTTGCCTCACAGCACCGGGGACCCGGGTTCGATCCCAGCCTTGGGCGACTGTCTGCGTGGAGTTTGCACATTCTCCCCGTGTCTGCGTGGGTTTCCTCCGGGTGCTCCGGTTTCCTCCCACAGTCCAAGGATGTGCAGGTCAGGGTGGCCATGGGACATTGTCCCATAGTGTCCAGGGACGTGCAGGCTAGTTGGATTAGCCAGGGGAAATGAGGGGTTGTGGGGCGATGCTCTTTGGAGGATCAATGCAGACTTGATAGGCCGAATGGCCTCTTTCTGCTGTGTAGGGATTCTCTGAAGTTAAGAAACACAAAGCTTCCAGGCGTCTGAAAGGAAACAGCTTACCATTTAAACCATCTAGAGTGTTGCTTGAGCCACGAACTCACAGGTGAGAAGAAATGGATGATTCTTTTTCCCAGAAATCTCTTGATGAGGTCATACACCACAAAGAACGCAACGACACAGGTCATGACCAAGAGGGCGATGGCCCGATGAAAGTTGAGTATGCAGGCAGTGATGAGGAATGCTAGAAACCCTGGGTTGGGGGAGTAACAGAGCAAAGCATTCATTGATTTTCTTTTAATTAATTGATTAAATTAATTAATGTTTCTTCTAGTTTTGTGGATCATTAAGGTCTGCGCTTTGTCAGATATTGGAGCCCATTTGAAACCTGGATTGGCATGAAGTTCCAGAGCTCTGACTGAGCCAAATTGCCTCCAAACCTTTTGATTGGATTTGATTTATTATTGTTGCATGTACCGAGATACAGTGAAAATTATTGTTTTGCACACTAACCAGACAATTCATTCCTTACATAACTACGGCAGGGTAATGGAACAGGACGCAGAATATAGTGTTACAGCTACAGAGAAGGTGCAGAGAAAGATCAACTCTCAGAAAGAGAGGTCTGTTCATTAATCTGATAACAGCGGGGAATCAGCTGTTCTTGAATCTGTTGGTACGTGTTTTCAAACTTTGTATCGGCTGCCCGATGGAAGAGGGTGGAAGAGAGTATAACCGGGGTGGGAGGGGTCTTTAATGATGTTGGCTGCCTTCCTGAGGCAGTGGGAAGTGTAGATGGAGTCAATGGGTGGAAGGTTGGTTTGGGTGATGGACTGGGCTGTGTTCATAACTCTCTGTAGTTTCTTATGATCCTGGGCAGAGCAGTCACCATACCTCTCCACGTAACTGAGATCTCTCAGCTCTGACTCTATCTCTAAGGCCTCACCATCCTACTGCTGCCCAGAGTTGAACACGATACTCAAACTGAGGCCCTTTTTGGTGTTTGAGGCTGGTGGACAGAGCTCAGACAGAGAGTTCGATTCCAGCCTCAGGCGACTGTCTGTGTGGAGTTTGCACATTCTCCCTGTGTCTGCGTGGGTTTCCTCTGGGTGCTCCGGTTTCCTCCCACAGTCTGAAGATTAGAGTGGATTGGTCATGAGAAATTGCCCCATGGTGTCCAGGGATGTTCAGGCTAGATGGACGAGCCATAGGAAATACAAGGTTAGGGGGATTTGGTGGGTCTGGGTGGGGTGCTGTTCAGAGGAAGGTGTGGACTCAATGGGCCAAATGGCCTGCTTGCACACTGTCGGGATTCTATGAATTTCGATGGTGAAGGCACTTCTCAGCACAAGGAGGGTGAAAGGGGAGATTCAAGCTGCTCCTGCAGGCTTTCGAGATGGAGACAGAGCGAGTGAATCTTTCCAGGGCCGGGAAGAGTGATCCACAGACAATATGGATTGTGGACCTTTGGCCTAAGAACCAGAGGGTCGGTGAGGAAGGAACCAAAGTATGCAGTGAGGGATTACAGCCTGGAATGCACTATCTGGAAAGATGTTGAATCCGATCCAGCTGTTCCCTTCAAAAGGCAAAAGGGTAAAATGTTAAAGAGGGAAAGAAATAAAAGCAGGATGTTGCTAAAGGAGGAAAGATTTTGCTCAAAAAGATGGTTCTTTCCATGTCCAGCAATGGCACAATGTGCGGAATGGCCTTTAGTTGTGCCATCCCATTTTAGGATTCCATTGACCTGCCGTCTCAGGCTTTCTGATGGGGGGGGGGGTGGTGCTGAGGGGATGAAAGTAAAAACCACCCGAGTTTAAAGTGCTCAATCCGCCTCACACTGACCCCCCAGCCGTGAGGAGGTATTAGGGAAGATGAGCTAACGTTTGATCAGAGTGGTGGGAGTGCGGAGTCGAGAGGTGCAGGGAGGGAATTCCAGACCTCAGCTAGGCCTCAGTTTTTTCAGAGTTCCCATCCTTGTTTTCAAATCCCTCCGTGGACTCGATTCCCCCCACGAAACTTGGAATCTCCTCTCGCAGAGAGATCCAAACTCCTCGTGAGAACCTGGCCCCATTACAATCCCCGACATGATTCGTTCCACTGTTGGTAGCCAGGTCCTCAGCTGCACGGGGCCTGGGCTTTGGGACTCCCTCTCTATGCCTCGCTACCTCGTTCTCCTCCTTGATGCCACTCCAACCTCTTTGACCAATTGAAGTCATAGAACATAGAACAGTACAGCACAGAACAGGCCCTTCAGCCCACGATGTTGTGCTGACCACTGATCCTCAGGTATGCACCCTCAAATTTCTGTGACCATTTGCATATCCAGCAGTCTCTTAAATGTCCCCAATGACCCTGCCTCCACAACTGCTGCTGGCAACGCATTCCATGCTCTCTCAACTCTCTGTGTAAAGAACCCGCCTCTGACATCCCCTCTATACTTTCCGCCAAACAGCTTAAAACTATGACCCCTCATGTTAACAATTTCTGCCCTGGGAAAACGTTTCTGGCTATCAACTCTATCCATGCCTCTCATTATCTTGTATACCTCAATTAGGTCCCCTCTCTTCCTCCTTTTCTCCAATGAAAAAAGTCCGAGCTCAGTCAACCTCTCTTCGTAAGGTAAGCCCTCCAGTCCAGGCAGCATCCTGGTAAATCTCCTCAGAACCCTCTCCAAAGCATCCACATTTTTCCTATAATAGGGCGACCAGAACTGGACACAGTATTCCAAGTGCGGTCTAACCAACGTTTTATAGAGCTGCAACAAGATCTCACGGCTCTTAAACCCAATCCCCCTGTCACCATATGCTTTCTTAACAGGTCTAACTTGTATAATCTCTCCTCACAATGTAACCCCTGAAACCACGTATCATTCTCGTAAACCTATTCCCTCCAAGACCAATCTATCCCTCCTAAGGTGTAGTGCCCAGTTCTGCTCACCGTCCTCCCAGTGGGAGCTAACTAGGGTTTTGTATAGCTGCTGTATAACATCTGTGTCCTGATACAATTCACTAGGATGATCCCTGGGATGGAGGAGTTGTATAATGAGCAAAGGTTAAAAAAGGTTGGAACTCAACTCTGGAGTTTTAAAAAATGAGGGGTGATCTCACTGGAACATATTGGATTTCTGAAGGGCTTGACAGGCTAAATGCTGAGAGGATGTTTCCCCTCATTGGAGAGCCGAGGGCAAGGAGATCAGAATAAAGCGGAACCAGTTTAAGACTGAGATGAGGAGTAATTTTTTTTCCTTTTTTTTTAAGGGGTGGCACAGTGGTTAGCACTGCTGCCTCACAGCACTAGGGATCCAGGTTCGATTCCTGTCTTGGGTGACTGTCAGTGTCAAGTTTGCACATTCTCCCCGTGTCTGCGTGGGTTTCCTCTGGGTGCTCCGGTTTCCTCCCACGGTCCAAAGATGTGCAGGTCAGGGTGGATTGGTCGTGCTAAATTTTCCATAATCGGGGGTGAATATGGGGAATGGGTCTGGGTGGGTTATCTTCGGAGGGTCAGTATGGACTTTTTGGGCTGAAGGGCCTGTAAATCTAATCTAATTTATTCTCTCAGAGGGTTGTGAGTCATTGGAACTCCTTGCCACAGAGCGCGGAGGGGGTAGAGTCCGTGCGTATATTTGTGACTGAGACAAATAAACTCTTGATCAGTTGGAGAATCAAGATTTATGGGGAAAAGGCAAGAAAGTGAACATGAGGAATATTAGATCAGCCACTGAATGGCAGGGCAGGCTTGAGAGACCGAATGGCCCACTCCCATTCCTAGGTCTACTGGTCTTAAGAAGATGATTTCACCTTCTTCATGGATTTCACTGGCACCTTGTGACATTGTGGATTTTGCTAACTGGGTGTCTCGGTTGTGTCCTGTATAGCAGAGGTTACTCTATTATACTAGACTGTTCCTACCCTGAGCCCACTGCACCCCTCTCTTATCTCATAGTGACTATTAGCATACTATCAGGATTCCCAACAAGTTCTTATTCAGGGCAAAAGTGAGGACTGCAGATGCTGGAAACCAGAGTTTAGATCGGAGTGGTGCTGGAAAAGCACAGCGGGTCAGGCAGCATCGGAGGAGCAGGAAAATCGATGTTTCGGGCAAAAGCTCTTCATCAGGAAAAGGCCACCAGTGCAGAAAATACTGATCACTGTCATACAGCTCCCCACTACAGACCTCCCAATCCTTACTTCTCAGAGTCTCACTGTTAATTCAGAGCTCAATCATTTCATTCACATAAGCTCTCCCATAGTTCTACAGAGGACAGTGTTTAAACCCAGAAAATATTAGGAATTAGTTACCATGAGATTCAGTGCCTTCAAGCGTTAACTTTTACCTGCAAGGAGTATGGCCAAGATGATGGACTTGATTACAGTCAAGTGGGCTTTGTAGGCCGACTTTGCTCTCGAGGCAGACTCAGATACTTTCCTGGAAAAGACGAACATCCATTTATTAACTCATTGTTCAGACATGATACGCTGTCATGAGCCAAACTCTCATTCTCTCGATTGAGATTCTTAAATGGAGTGTTGTGTGTCTTGGAATTGATTGAGGCACCAACAACTACCGGGCAATTTGTCACTTGTGTTAGATTGGTAGGGGTCAACTAGTTATCAGAACTCTGAGTCCAGACAGTGACCTTGTTCCATCATGACAATTCCCACGTCACACTGTGACTGGGATACAATACTCATTACAAACTGCAGAAATATTCTTCGTGTCGGGATCGGTTTGTGAAAGACTGGAGAGGAAGGGAGAGAACAATGGGTGAATGAAAATGAAAATTGGGTAACTTTGCAATGATTGGGGTGAGAGTTGTTAATTTCAAAGTGTGTAAACACTACGGTCAAAGTTGTCTGGAGCTGAAATGTGAAGTGGGAAGTTTCCAATCAGCTACCTGTTATACACGGTGGCTCAGTGGTTAGCACCGCTGCCTCACGGCACCAGGGTTCGATTCCAGCCTCGGGCGGCTGTCTGTGTGGAGTTTGCACATTCTCCCCATGTCTGCGTGGGTTTGCTCTGGTTGTCTCTACTGACCCTTTGTTAAAGTGACATCCTGTTCCAATCCCCTGCCTTGGCTCTATAACCTGCATAGCCTTCTGGAAGGCAAAAGTGAGGACTGGACATCAGAGTCGAGAGTGTGGCACTGGAAAAGCACAGCAGGTCAGGCAGCATCCGAGGAGCAGGAGAGTCGATGTTTTGGGCGTAAGCCCTTCATCAGGAATGGAGCTTATTCTTCTGGAAGGGCTGAATTGAACTGGCCGGCCCCACACTGCATTCCAAAACCTAACCTCTCGCTGGGGGAGAAAATGTCCTTATATAGGCATTGCTTCTCTTCATGCCCTCTTGTTCTTGACCCTCCCATCAAAGGAAACATCCTCCCTACTCCGTATACATTCCATGCGGATTCAAACATCTCCCCTCTCGACCTTCTCCAAGGGGAACTGTCCCAACTTCTCCAAGCTGTCCATGTGACTGAAACCTCACACTTCTGGTTTCATTCATCTCAATCTTTTCTGCACCCTGGCTAATGCCTTGCTCATTCAGCCCTTTAAGCCTGCCCCACCATTCAATATAATCATGGCTGCTCCTCTATAGCAACACGATATTCCCCCTTTCACCCAATGTCTCTTGATACCTTTAAAATCTAAAAATGTCAATTATTGGAAAAACCCATCAGGCTCGCTACTGCGCTTTAGCGAAGGGAATGTCATCCTTGCCTGGTCTGGCCTACATGTGACTCCAGACCCACAGCAACGTGGTTGACTCTTAAACTGCCCCTTGGGCAATTAGGGATGGGCAATAAATGCTGGGCCTAGCCATCAATTCCCTCAGTACATGAATGAATTTTTTATAAGTATCAATCTCTTTCTTGAATATTTTTAGAGACTTGACCTCCACAGAGGGGAGAGAATTCCACAGGTTCATTACCCACTGAATGAAGAAATGTTTCCTCATCTCAGTCCTCAATGGTCTACCCCTTTATCCTGAGTCTGTGTCCCCGGTTCGAAACTCGCCAACAAGAGAAACACCCTCCTTTTGTCTAGTGTGTTCAGCCCTGTTAGAATTTTATATGTTTCAATTCGATATACATCACTGTCTCCCCTCCTTTCTATAACATACCACGCAGTTGCCACACAGTTCTACAACATACCAAGTACCGACATGGTGGTTCAGTGGTTAGCACTGCTGCCTCACAGAGCCAGGGACCTGGATTGGATTCCAGCCTCTGTGTGGAGTTTGCACGTTCTCCCTGTGTCTGCGTGGTTTTCCTCCGGGTGCTCCGGTTTCCTCCCACAGTCCAGATTAGGTGAATTGGCCATGCTTAATTGACCGTAGTGTTCAGGGATGTGTAGGTTAGGTGCACTAATCTGGTGTAAATGTAAAGTATAGGGGGATGGGTCTGGGTGGGTTACTCTTCGGCTGTATTCCTGATGAAGGACTTTTGCCCGAAACGTCGATTTTACTGCTCCTCGGATGCTGCCTGAACTGCTGTGCTTTTCCAGAACCACTAATCCAGAATCTGGTTTCCAGCATCTGCATGCATTGTTTTTACCTACTCTCCAGAGGGTCAGTATGGATTTGTTGGGCTGAAGGGCATCTTTCCCCACTGTAGGAATTCTATCCCTTCTGTACAGAGGGGAATTCAAACATTACAGTGGGTATCCCTATAATTCCACTCAGCCACCTGCATCATCTCATAAATACAGGCAGAATCCCTAAAATGCCTTCATCAACTCTTCCAGTTGTGTGAACCACCTCCTCATTCACAATGACTTGGGTAGCATTTTCTCTTTGGTGAAGACAGATGAAAGCACAAATTTAAACCTTCAGTTGAGCTCCCTACTTCCATCTGTAAGTTCCTGTTTTGATCCCTGATTAGGCCCACTGCCCCATTCCCTTCTTCCTATTTGATTGCCAATGAAAGACTTTTGGATTCCCTTTGATGTCAGCTGTCAGTGACTGCTCATCCTCTGTAGCACAGCCAATTGTAGGGCAAAGATTCATCTACTCTATTCCTTCACAGTGCCTTAAGACTATGAGACACAGGAGCAGAAGTTAGGCTATTCGGCCCATCGAGTTTGCTCCATCATTCAGTCATGGCGGATAGGTTTTTCAACCCCATTTTCCCACTTTCTTTCCATAACCTTCGGCCCCCTTGGCAATCAAGAACATATCTTTCACTGTTTTAAATCTACTCAATGGTCACTATCACAGGAATGCCTCCTAATGTTCATGAGCAAATTCGTCACCTCCAGTATAAGACCATAAGACCATACAACATAGGAGTGGAAGTAAGGCCATTTTGCCCATCGAGTCCACTCCGCCATTCAATCATGGCTGATGGGCATTTCAACTCCACTTACCAGCATTCTCCCCGTAGCCCTTAATTCCTTGTGACATCAAGAATCTATCAATCTCTGCCTTGAAGACATTTAGCGTCCCGGCCTCCACTGCACTCTGCGGCAATGAATTCCACAGGCCCACCACTCTCTGGCTGAAGAAATGTCTCCGCATTTCTATTCTGAATTTACCCCCTCTAATTCTAAGGCTGTGTCCACGGGTCCTAGTCTCCTCGCCTAACGGAAAAAATTTCCTAGCGTCCACCCTTTCCAAGCCATGTATTATCTTGTAAGTTTCTATTAAGTCTCCCCTTAATCTTCTAAACTCCAATGAATATCACCGAACCTCTCCATAAGCTTGCTGATTAAATTGGAAGCATGAGGTGACAGGGTTAGGATGACTGTCTGTGGAATGAAGCATTACTGGCTCTCTGTCAAGGTGGCACAGTGGTTAGCACTGCTGCCTCACAGCGCCTGAGACCCAGGTTCAATTCCCGACTCAGGCGACTGACTGTGTGGAGTTTGCATGTTCTCCCCGTGTCTCCGTGGATTTCCTCCGGGTGCTCCGGTTTCTTCCCACAGTCCAAAGATGTGCGGGTCAGGTGAATTGGCCATGCTAAATTGCCTGTAGTGTTAGGTAGGGGTAAATGTAGGGGTATGGGTGGGTTGCGCTTCGGCGGGTCGGTGTGGACTTGTTGGGCCGAAGGGCCTGTTTCCACACTGTAAGTCTAATCTAATCTAATCTAATGTTCACGTTCTATGAAAGGGTAGTGATTGGCTTGGCAATTTGACTTTGATTGGCTGAGGTGTTGTCATGGCAGAATCATCAGGAACTGTATGTTCCCCACCCTCCCAAATAATTCAAAAAAGGTGCAATTCTTGAGCAAATATCGTTTGATTCCTGTGTACAATGAAGAGCTGCTTCCAGCAAATTTAATTGAGCCACGTTTTGAGCTTGACTGGTGATCTTACATGGGCCTTTAGCAATGCAAAGGATTGTTCATCCAACGCTGTCTGTGAGAGAAATCACATCTGGCCTTGGACATTTTACATTGGGGTTTGCAAACAGGATCTTCTAAAAGAACAAAGAATGAAATGGTGCAGATTCATCTGAATGACACCAAAGCAGAAGGCATTAAATTATGCAGCATAAGCCTGACCTGTATGCTTGGGGACTTACAAGGTTGGAGCGATGATCTGTCATTTCAAATAATTAATCGATTTGTCAGGCTAGACATAAAAGAACTGTCCCTTCGGGGTGGGGAGGGGTGTGGTTTGGGGCCTGGACTATAGAGTGAGATAATGCAATCTTAAGATTGGATCTGGGCAGTTGAGACTGAAATGAAAAGTTGGGTCTGAGCACCTGAAAGCCCAT
The DNA here is from genome assembly GCF_020745735.1 of Hemiscyllium ocellatum. Lineage (NCBI taxonomy): Eukaryota > Metazoa > Chordata > Chondrichthyes > Orectolobiformes > Hemiscylliidae > Hemiscyllium > Hemiscyllium ocellatum. The sequence continues at coordinate 16,132,697 of NC_083442.1, forward strand.
GGGTAACAGGACACAGACTGGTGAGGCTGTGCAGAGATATGGAGCAAGGGCAGCAACTGGGGTCAAAGGGCAGATCAACCATAGTCTTGTTGAATAGATTCAGTTCGAGGGACAGAATGGCCTCCTGTTGCTATTAATCAGAACCCCTCCCCCCCTCCCCCACCGGCATCAAACAGGTAAACTACTTACCTCAGGAATTTGGATTTGGAATTCCTCTTGCCTGCATGTGTTTCAGGCTTTGGGTCACCTGGATGTTTGGAAGATACATCTTCCTACAGAAGGAAGGGACATGTTTAATAAAATCTGAAGGTTTTAACAATCTGACTGAAGTGGATGGAGGAATACATGAAGGGTCAGAAGAGTACTCGCCTCCAGTTCAAATGCTGCATTTTCTCTGGCGTAATCCTGTTTCTTTTCAGAATGATCATTTTCGTCGTTCATTTTTAAGATTCTGCGCCGGGCACAAGTAAAGAAAAGAAATAATAAAGTTAAACAACTTCCACGTCAAAAGTGAGAGACAGAAGCATTTAAGCAAGTGGAAAACTGATCAAACTTGTACTTCTAATCCAACAAATCGACCACGGTAGGCCAAAAGTTGCAAAATCTTTTGTTTAATTCCGCCATCAATGACTGAATTAAATCAAAGGTGCGCAGAAACATGATGAGGCATACAGTATCTGAGGTTTTATTTATAGGGGGATAGAATATTTGAGTCAGAAGGTAAGGCTGTTGGAGTATTATATAATTTTTTCCAATGCAAATCAATACAGCACAGGAACAGGCCTGTCGGGCCCTCTAAGCCTGTGTTGATTCTAATCCTTACTCAGACCTGCCACTTATTGCACAGATATGGTTTCTATTCCTTTGTCCGTCCACCGCTCATGTGTCTATCAAGATAAACCTTAAACATTGCTAATGTGCCTGATTCCACTGCCTGGCATTCCAGGTACCCACCACCCTCTGGATAAAAGAAAATGGTGGTGGATTGTGGTGACAGAACACTCTTCACTGAACCCCCCTCCCCAGATATATGAGACAATACGTGACATTCATGATTTAAAGCAAACAAGGTCAGAAGTCAGATGACACCAGGTTAGAGTCCAACAAGTTTATTTGAAATCACAAGCTTTTGGGGCACTTCACTGGGTGAAATGAGAGTGAAGCACACGGGGTATGGAATTTATAAGCAGAGAGATCAAAAGATCATACAAATGGTCTGAGTGAGATGTTATAAGTCTCTGCAGGCGATCAAAAATGTCAGATGGTGTGAGTAAAGTGTCACTAGCTGAATAGTGAGTGAAAGTATGAACTATGATCTGATTAATGAAGGCAGAGGGATAGTTACAAAAGATTTAAAATCTACCTGATTTTTAATCTATTGTAATTATCTGTCTGCATCAATTAATCAGATCATAGATCATTCTTTCACTTGTTATTCCGCTGTTGACATTTCATTCATACCTGGGTGGCACGGTGACACAGTGGTTAGCACTGCTGCCTCACAGTGTCAGGGATCCGTGTTCAATTCCCGCCTCAGGCAACTGTCTGTATGGAGTTTGCACATTCTCCCCGTGGGTTTCCTCTAGGTGCTCTGGTTTCTTCCCACAGTCCAAAAAATGTGCAGGTTAGGTGAATTGGCCATGTTAGATTGCCTGTAGTGTTAGGTGAAGGGGTAAATGTAGGGCAATGGGTCTGGGTGGGTGGCTTTTCGGAGGGTCGGTGTGGACATGTTGGGCCGAAGGGCCTGTTTCCACACTGTAAGTAATCTAATCTTAAAAAAAATTGTATGATCTTTTGATCTCTCCACCTATAAACTCCGTGCCTGTGTGTTTCTCCTTGCTTCACCTGATGAAGGAGCATCGCTCTAAAAGCTTGTGATTTTAAATAAACCTGGCAGACTATAACCTGGTATCGTGTGACTTCTGACCTTGCTCACTCCAGTCCAACACTGGCACCTCCAGATCATTTCAGCAATTATGCATTCCTTGAAGGTCTCTTAGTCCTTTCTCGTTACACAATATTATATCTAATACAGCATATCCTCTAGTTGGCTGTTCAACATACAGTCCCAGAAAACCAACCCAAATACACCCCAGAAACTCACCCTTCAAACTTGCAGTGTTCGACTGGTTTACCCAGTCTATATGCAGATTGAAGTCACCCATGATAACTGTGTTGCCCAGGCAACATGATTCTCTTATCTCCTGATTATTACCATACCCCACATTGCTACTACAGGTTGGGGGCTTATAAGTAACTCCAGCCAATGTCTGCTGCCCCGTGCTGATTTTTATCTCTGCCCAAAACAACTCCACACATTCACACAAAAATAACAATGGACTGCAGATGCTGGAAATCAGAAAGCAAAATTGCTGGGAAAATTCATCAGGTCTGGCAGCATCTGTGGAGAGAAATCAGAGCTAATGGTTCTGGCCCAGTGACCCTTCTTCAGAACCTGAAGAAGATGTAGGACCCGAAACGTTAACGCTGATTTCTCTTCACAGCTGCGGCCAGACCTGATGAGTTTTTCCAGCAACTTCTGTTTTTGTTTCAGATTCCACATATTGCTCGACCAATCGGAAAGGCTCCTTACTAATATACTGATTATCAGCACAAATCCACCTTCTTTACTTTCTGAGCTGTCCTTCCTAAACATCAAATTTTCCTTTCAGTTCCCAGTCCTAGTCACCCTGCAACCATGTTTCCATAATGGCAATTAGATTATACCCATGTTCCTCCATCTGCGCCTTTAGGTTATTTACCTTATTGTGAATGCTGAGTGCATTCAGAAAGAGTGCTCTTAATTTTTGGACATTATTCCACTGTACAATTGCTGCTTTATTTTGTTTCTCCCATCTCATAATCTCCCCTGTCGCTATTCTGCTTCCTGTGACCAGCTTACCTCACTTCCTGTTGGGTCATCCCTCAGGTTCCCAGTTCCCCATTGAACTGGTTTAAAACCACCCCCAATGGCACTTACCACTTTCCCTGCCAGGCTATCAGCCTCAGAGCTGAAAATGTGTTGCTGGAAAAGCGCAGCAGGTCAGGCAGCATCCAAGGAACAGGAGAATCGACGTTTCGGGCATAAGCCCTTCTTCAGGAATGAAGGGCTTATGCCCGAAACATCGATTCTCCTGCTCTTTGGCTGCTGCCTGACCTGCTGCGCTTTTCCAGCAACACATTTTCAGCTTTGATCTCTAGCATCTGCAGTTCTCACTTTCTCCTCGAAGACTATCAGCCTCAGCATGGTAACCCTTTAAGAACAGCTGATTGGGCAAATGGATACCTGGCAACCAATGGTGAACTCTTCCCATTCATTCTCAAACATTTCAAAGTGGCTTTTAAAAGTGTTGTGGGAATCTCAATCGCATTTCGAACCAGCCTCCTCCCTGAATCAAGTGGGTGTACTGTTTGGTGATATGATGGAAAATTACTTCGATTCATGACTTGACAACTTTGCCTTTAGGGGGATGACGAAGCCCCCTTTGCAATGTTCAACCATCTCAGCATCTTTACCTCTATCAGATTAAAGAATGTTTCCTCCTGCACTGCACTATCCCCTCTCACTATGGCAGTATTTAGGTGATGATTAGCTCAATTGGCTGGCTGTAACATTAACAGCGTAGGTTCAGTTCCCATCAGCAGCTGGGGTTACCAGAAGGACTCTTCTTCACAACCTTTCCCTTTGCCTCAGGTGTGGGTGACCCTCAGGTTAAACCACCACCTGTCGTCTCTCTGTCCAGTGAGAGGGCAGTGCTCTGGTTTGGTAAGACAATGACTTTGCTACAGCAGTGTACTCAGGCTGGTGTTGTGTGGGTTAACATTGTTTTATGATGTTGTCTGCCAGAATGGGAGCACATCTTGCATTTCCTGTTTTGGGATATGGCCTCGCTATGTGGGATAAAGTTGGTGGTGAGAAAGTCTATAGCCTTAAAACTTATCTTTAAACGTTTTGATTAAAATGTAATGTTGAATTATAGGACACATCTGCTGCACACTAGAAAATAGACAGGCAGGGAGGCTCAGAAAAAAAGAGGGGTAATCCAAATTATGCAGACAATAAAAACATTTGTTCTCACCAATTAATATAGGATGCTTTAAGGCAATTAAAAACATTTGTCTTAGCATCAGTGAACCTGTGAAAACAGGACACCAAGTGATAGCATTCACAACTGTTCCTTTATGGAATTAATGACAGTGTTTGATTCCACCATCATTAAGCGTGGGGACACCCCCCACCATGCACGTGGCAGGGACTCATGTGACACGGCCAACGTTGTCTATCTCATACACTGCAGGCTAGGATGCCCTGAGGCATGGTACATTGGCAAGACCAAGCAGGGGCTATGGCAATGGATGAATGGGCACTGCACAACAATCAACAGACAGGAGTGTTCCCTCCCAGTCGGGCAACACTTCAGCAGTCAAGGACATTCAACCTCGGACCTATGGGTGACCGTCCTCCAAGGCAGACTTCGGGACAGGCAGCAACGAGAAATGGCCGAGCAGAGACTGATAACCAAATTCGGTACGGATGGGCATGGCCTCAACTGGGACCTTGAGTTCATGTCACACTACAGGTGACTCCATTGCACTAAACACTCACACAGACCGACACATATACACAAACAGACATAGACACACAAACACTCCTACACACACACAGACACTCCTATACACATATAGACACTCTTACACACACACACACACACACACTCACACCTACAGGTACACACATTGTCCGGCAGACCCATACACTCACGCAGACCTTCTCTCATACGCTCACATGAATACTCCCACACTCACACATGTACCTTCTCGCACACTTATAGCCCTTTACACTCACGCTCACACACATACACACACTCTCATGCACGCATACATATATAAGTTTGTGGGGTGAATTTGTACTTGCAGAACTACCTTTTATTTTGCTCAAAAACTGCATGAAGCCATGTAAGATTCTGTAAATCCGTTATTTAGATAAGAATCAGTCTGACCATTGTGGCACAGACAGCCTCACACAGGGTAGCTCACACCTTTAATACATTATCTGGGCCGACATGACATCAATTGTTAAAGTTCATTTAAGGATGCAACTTTTAAAAAAGTTCTGCGGTTTACATATGAAAGAACTGAAACCAACATGTTCGTTCTGAAAGAGACTTAACAAACAATCCAGGTCTTTTTCAATATATAATTTTGGTTACATCGCTCTGTAAACCTTTGCTATAAATTCTGTTTCTTACGATCTTATACTCCACAATCACTTGATGAAGGAGCGTCGCTCCGAAAGCTAGTGCTTCCAATTAAACCTGTTGGACTATAACCAGGTTGTTGTGTGATTTTTAACTTTGTGCACGCCAGTCTAACACCGGCATCTCGAAATCGTGTTTGATTCTGACCTTGAAACAAAGCTTGGTACGATCAAAAGCCTTGTAATTAATGGTTAGGTCCTATCAATTATAATGGACTCTTATTACCCCTTGCGAGCTCAGCAGGCACTTAAGCAAAAACATGTTTTCTGTTACAAGTCCCTGCCTTAATAGTTCAAAAGAATACTAGAGAGAGAGAGAGAGAATTTCAGTGCTGAGACAGACAAAGCCAGTAGAAAATTAACTCTTTGTGCTTACTTGCTATGGATTGGATTTAATTGCATTTTTGAGACTTTATGATGATTTTGAGTAGCCATTACTGGTTATGAAATGCAAACTCTGTAAAAGGGAATATTGATGAAGCTTTAACTTACTGTTCTTACAGACCACTCTACAGACCTGACAGACTGTTCCACTGTCAATTCTAACTAACCAGATCTTAGGTCTTACTTGAATTTGAATCACAACCCTGAAAAGAAAGCATGTTTTATCCAAACACTAATGAATCAGTTTAAATGCAACCTTACAGTAACATCTCAACCTCGGGTACAGAATGATTCTGTGCTTAACATGAAAAGCAGGAGTCTGCTCCTAGCTTAAAAATTATTCTAAACCTAACATTGAAGAGATTCTGACACAATCTGTTAGGAAGCCAGTTTATGGCCAAAAGTTCGCTCTCCTCACTAAGAAGTCATTTTGGAAAACAATTGTAGCAGACATGAGAGTTGTGCAAGGTTACCTGATAACATCTCCCACTTAATTTAGACCAGTACTTCTCTATGTAGGAACCTATCTGGCCAGAGACGCCTAACTCAGCTGGATAGGAGTGATCAGTCAAGTGCACATAGATCTGTCAATTAACTTCTCTCCCTTTCGAATTCTTGTCTTTCACTGTTATCTGTTTAATTAAGAACATGCAGTTTTTTTTATGTAAGGGAAGCCTGTTTGTGACAGGAGGACAGAGTAGCCTGTGAGGGCTCTTAAAGAATGAGGGATATCTGCTCTCCTGGGCTATTAGAACCTAGTTAGTTTGGCTTATGGTATCAGTATTACGTTATAATAGTGATGCTATTGGTAAATAAAAGAGATGACTAAAATTAAACTAAACTGTCTATAAGAGGTTTTTTATGCCAGACTACCAAAGAGTACGATCTCTAAGATGAACCAAGAGAGGCTTACAGGTTGAGTCCACAAGGGGTTCCCTGGGCCGTTTCAAATCTGTACTTTAACAGTGGTGAGCTGCTGGAGTTCAAGGCACGTTCATTCTGTCGTTGAGCAGGGAGCTCTGGGATTTTAACCCAGTGATAGATTTCTGAGTTGGGATGGTGAGTAACCTGGAGGGTATTTGGTGGTAGAGGTCACAGGTTTGGAAGGCACTGTCTGTTGTATGAATGGTTGATACCACAATTGCCAAAATGTCATTGGTTAGATAGCTGTGACCATTCCTTTTCCTGACAAGGCGACCTGAGTCAAAAGTGGGTGAGAAAAGCCACAAGGTAATCTGGTCTGAAAGAAGCTGTTGTTTACTTGGTGATAATAATCAGGCACAACTTATGTGTTGAGATTGAGATGGTAGGTTATTCTTCATTGAGATCCACAGCTGTTCTTCCTGTCTGCTCAGAGGTCCCCTCGACACCAGAGATTCGACAGAACTCAGTGCAGTCTTCACCCTTAACCCTTTCGGAAGACTGACCTGTGCAAATATTGTCAACACAGGCGCAGTGAGTTGCTGCAATGTGTCTGAGCTGAGACACACAGCGTGTCAGAGATGGAGGGACTGACTGCTGAAGGTGCTGTGAAATAATGATCAAGCCGGCTGCTTAGTCCTGAATGGTGTCAAGCCTTTTGAGAGTAGTTGGAGCTGCCCGAAACCCGTTGATCTTCCAGCTGAAGGAGTTGACCCCGACTGAGTGTTGCAGACTGGCACATTCCAAGGTCCAGGACTACGTGTTGAGGGGCGTGCTGAAGCTTGGGGCAGCTGCCGCCAAGGCGCGGTGGGGAAAGACCACCGTGTAATGTCTGCCTGCCTAAAGAAGAACAGGGGGCCCATGCAGTCATGAGGCCTCTGCTGACACCTCAGCTAAAAATGTAATCGTACAGACCTGTAAATAGGAATGACTACTCTGTTTCGGTGCGCAAAGAAATGGAATGTTTACATACGTATGGCATGTCCAACTGCACAGACCATCAAAATACTTTATGAATAAAGTATATTTTTGAAATAAAAATAAAGTTGGAGCTGCCTCCATCTAGGCAGGTGGGAATATTCCATCACACTCCTGATGGTGGACAGGCTTTGGGGGAGTCACAAGGTGAGTTATTCGCTGCTGTAATCCTACCCTCAGATCTGCTTACAGCAGATTACAGCACAGCGTCCAGAAACAGCAGACACGTGCTTCACCTATTTCTCACATTGTCTTGTAAATTACATCATGCTCTTACACACGTAGAAACCTCAAAGGGATGTCACTGGGGTTTGTTCATCAATCACTTGGTTCACATTGTGTACAAGGATTGCCCAAGCACAGAGTACATAATGTGACAGGGCCATACCAATATGTCCCCAGTTACTACAACAGAAATTGCCAGGATAAATATAGGAGGTGCAGGAGGAGATTTGACCTACAAAAGTCAGCTACATTTGTTTATCAGAGCAGAACAGAGACAAGATGTTTGGTTTCATAGGAATGTAGAAGAGAGGAGCCATTCAGCCCCTTAGGCTTGCTCTGCCATTCGATATGATCATCAAACTCAAAACTCTAATCCCGTCCTCCCCCCCTCTGATCCCTTTAACCAGAAGAGAAATAGCTGCCTCCTCTTTGAAAACACAATGTTTTCTCCTTGCCACTTTCTACGGCAGAGAATCCCACAGGCAAACAATCAATTTATGCTTTCCTTTTCTAAAATTCATTCACAGGAAAGTGGGCAGCATCGGCTAGGCCAGGATTCATTGCCCATTCCTAATGAATCAACCATGTTGCTGTGGGTCTGCAGTCACCTGCAGCCAGACCAGGCAAGGACAGCTGATTCCTTCCCTAAAGGACATGAATGAACCAGATTAGTCTTTTTCTGACAATTGAGAATTGTTTCATTGTCATCATTAGACCCTTTAATTCCAAACATTTTTTTTTATTGGATTCAAACTCCACCATCTCACCTCAGAATATTACCTGGTTTCTGGATTACTGGTCTAGTAATGATACCACAAGGCATTCACCTCCCTAATTGACCATGAGATTAGATTAGATTACTTACAATGTGGAAACAGGCCCTTCGGCCCAATAAGTCCACACCGAACTGTCACCCACCCATACCCCTAACTTAACACTACAGTGCAATTTAAATTCACCTGAATTTAAATTCACCTGAATTTAAATTCACCTGACCTGCACATCTTTGTGACTGTGGGAGGAAACCGGAGGACCCGGAGGAAACCCACGCAGACACGGGGAGAACGTGCAAACTCCACACAGTCAGTCGCCTGAGGCGGGAATTGAACCTGGGTCTCAGGTGCTGCAAGGCAGCAGTGCTAACCACTGTGCCACCGTGCCGCCCTCACCATGAGGTTAGATTTTGATTCCAGGTGCATTAACTGAGCTTAAATCCCACCAGTGGTCATGGCTGGGATTTGAAACTGTGCCCCAAAGTGTGGTCTGCGCCCTTGATTTACAGGCCCAGTGATATTTCCAGTGTGCCACTGTTGCCCAACACCCAAATATCACCTCTCCCCACCATATTAGCTTTCTCCTACCCCATCCAAGAACCAGGTAATTTATTGAGCAGGTTGAGGAGCCTATTAAGGCAGATTACTGAGCAACCTGCCTGCAGGCTCCTCAAGTCTGAGGTAGGCCTGTAGTCTGCAAGTCTCCCGATGGCCCGCCTGGGTGGACAGGGGTGATAAGTACTCCAGGCAGGCTTTGAGGCCTTGACTGCCTATCTGGCTTCATTTGACTCAACCCACAAGCTGCTATATGGGGCAGGCTCCTCCTCCACAATGGTGGTCCCACTGCTGAGGGTCACTTTACAGTTTGAACAATGTGAGGTTGGAAGCAGTGGTGCCTCTCTAGCTGTCTCACCTGAGCTACAGGCTTCATCTCCTCTGGTGCTTTATTGTTGCTTCACAGGATGAGGTGGTTGCTGGGTGGGTCAGCAATTATTGCCCATTCCTGATGAAGAGCTCCGGCCTGAAATGTGATCTTCCCGCTCCTCGGATGCTGTCTGACCTGCTGTGCTTTTCCAGCAACACACTCTCAACATTCATCGGCCATCCTAGAGGGCAGTTAAGAGTTCACCACGTTGCTGTGGATCTGGAGTCACATGTTGGCCAGACCAGGTAAGGATGGCAGTTTCCTTCCCTTAAGGACATTAATGAGCAAGATGGGTTTTCCCCGACAATCAACACTGTTTTCATGGTTATCATCAGATTCTTAATTCCAGAGCCCAGCTGGGGATCTCCTATTAGCCCTTGAGCAGCATGTGCCTGCCCCCCCCCTTTAATAATGGTCCCGTGGTTAATAATTGGCTAATTTGGTGAATTTGGGGTTCTTATTCCCATCTGATCCTGAAGTCAGGGAATTGTCTCTATTCCAAAACCTCAACTCCTATCCAGGATAGCTCAAAAATTTCCAGTGAATTTTCTGCCATGATTGGTTAGATGTGACTGGGAAGACCATTGTAGCTTCCTGAACTATCAGGCCATCATTTTCCATTGTGTTTCTGTTCCTGTTTTGTACTGAACACGGCTGCTTTCCTGACTGATCTCCCACCATGTCCTCTTAGAAACCCTGAGCTCACCAAAGCTCTTGCTTCCTAGATCCTAACCTATCACCAAATCCCATTGTGTATCATTCCTGCTATCACTGTCCTACATTAGCACACCATTCGGAACAGGCTCCCACAAAATGAAAAGGTTAGTATTACACTAGGGGAACAGCAAGTTCTGGGGCACAGATCTTCGGTACTATTGCCGAAATATTGTCAGGGTCCGCAGCCTTTGTGGTAAACAGTGTCTCCAACTGCTTCTCAATAACACATGAATTGATGGAAGACTGGTATCTGTGAGGCTGGGGACCACTGGAGAAGCCGAAGGAGGCCATTCAGCCCATTCTCTAGTGCCAAGCTCCTGCCTTTTTCCCATACCCCTGCATGCCATTTCCAACTAAATAATTATCCAATTCCTTCTTGAATGTCCCAACTGAACATGCCTCCACGACACTTCCAGATGCTGCATTCCATTTTCAATGAGTGAAAAAATGTGTTTCCTCACCTTTGCTTCTTTTCCAAAGCATTTTAAATCATGAACAGGAATAATTTCTCCCTATCTACTCTATTGAGCTTGTTCTATCAAAACTTCTCTGAGATTTCATCTTTCCAAGGAGAATAGTCCCAACTTCTTTCATCTATCCTCACCACCAATGCTCCCCATCCTGGAACTATTCTAGTAACCCACTTCTGTCCTCTCCCCAATATACTTATTACTCCTCCTATAATGTGGTGCCCATAGCTATACATAATACTCCAGCTGAGGTCTAACAAGTGTCATGTGCACACCTCTCTGCTCTTGTATTCTCTGTCCCTAGTAATAAAGCCGAGAACACTACAGTAATTGCTTTCGATACTGCTGTCTCCACCTATTCTGCCCTTTTCAATAATTCAATGGGCAGCATGGTGGTTCAGTGGCTAGCACAGCTGCCTCATAGCACCAGGAGCCTGGGTTCGACTCCAGCCTTGGGCGACTGTCTGTGTTGAGTTGCACATTCTCCCTGTGTCTGTGTGGGTTTCCTCTGGGTGCTCGGGTTTCCCCTCAGTCCAAAGATGTGCGGGTTAGGTGGATTGGTCATGCTAAATTGTCCCATAGTGTCGAGGGATGTGAAGGCTAGGTGGGTTAGCCATGGGAAATGCAGGGTTACAAGAATAGAGTAGACAGGTGTGCCTTGGTGGGATGCCCTTTGGAGGGTTGTTGTGGATTTAATGGGCTGAATGGCCTGCTTCTACATGCTAAGAATTCTGTGATCTGTGCACATATGCTCCCAAATCCCCCTGCTTCTGCATCCACTTTAGAATTGTTCAAGATGACGTTTTTCAGAAGAAAAATTGAATTCAGATCCTTTGCAGGTGGTTTTTCAATGATAGGTTGGAGCCCTGAAATACTATAAGTATTTTCAGCTGTTAATTACAAACTGTGTTTTGTTAACTCCTCAGCGGGGTGCCAGTTTACCAGTTTACCAGAGCTCACGTGAAGGTATGAGTTCAAGAACTATCCTGTGTTACCCCTGCGCTGCAGGTAAAGTCTCTCGCTCTGAGCTCTAACAGTCAGGCAAAGGGGAATGGGATTGTGAAGCTGATTATTCAATGACAATGCTACCAGTAACTTTCATTGCAATAGCTGCAACACTCAAATATCTTCTCTGTGCGAATAAACCAGAGACTGAACCGTATACCTGTTTATCTTAATGTCTGTCTCTGTGGACTCACCTCTCACTTACAATCAGTGTCGTGTTAGTGTTCATTCTGTTGTGTAGAAATTAATGAACTCACTGTCTGTGTGAATTCTGGTTAAATTTCCTTTGAAACATACATTCAGATGAGTGTGGCTTCATGACGACAGATCTCCTGGCAGTATTAGCTAGAAGTAACAGCTGCAGAAAACAAAAGGTGCTGGAAATACTCAGCAGATCCCAGCAGCATGTATGAAGAGAGAATGTGAGTAAATGCCGAACATTCATCTGATCAACGTATCAAGGAATCATAGAGATGTACAGTACAGAAACAGACCCTTCAGTCCAATTTGTTCGCGCTGACCAGATATCTAAATATAATCTAGTCCAATTTGCCAGCATTTGGCCCAAATCCCTCTAAACCCTTCCTATTCACATACCCATCCAGATGCCATTGTAGTAGCCTCCACCACTTCCTCTGGCAGCTCATTCCATACACGTACCACTCTCTGTGTGAAAATGTAGCCTCTTCGCTCTCTTTTAAATCTTTCCCCTCTCACCTTAAACCTACGCCCTCTAGTTTTGGATTCCCATAAGCCTGCGGAAAAGACCTTGGCTATTCACCTTATCCATGTGTCCCTTCGTCATTTTATGAATTTCTATCAGATCTATGTCTCTCCGTGGATGCCCTCCATTCTGTAAGAGACCTAAAAACCTCAGAGGAATAAGGAAATGAAAAGAACAATAGAGCCATGAATCAGCTCTGCATTTTATCAAAAATTGTTGCTGTGGCAAATTTACACTGACTGATTCACATGTAATAGTAACATTGAGTACGTATGTTGACAAAGTGGACTTTGTCTTAATACAATGTTGCGAAGGCAAATTCACAGTAACTGGGTTTGTGTTGCAAATTCCTCGGATATTTTGTAAGTGAGCTTGATTGTCTTGCTTCAAAATGTACAAAGAATTTGACACATTGATCACTTCCCTGAGGAATTACACGAATTACTGTTTTGTGGTGATTTAACTTTGGTCTCAACGCACATCAGCCATCCTACGGCTGAATTCTCGGAGTTCAGATGTCCTAGAATTTCTTGTGCTGAATGGTTTCATAAAGGGGAACCTTACTCGTTTTAGGTGCTGCGTTTACATAGAGTTGGGTGATTATCATTCTTGGGATAAAACGGTAAAATTTGATCTCCTCCAAATTTCAAATCAATTCAAACTTAATTTTAAACTATTGATAATTTAAATTCAATGACTTGCCAAGAACCTTCACAACCATCAGAGCACAGCAGCTTATTTGTTTGACACCATGTCCATCACTGTCAACATCCAGTCCTTCCACCAGCCGCGCTCAGGAGCAGCAGTGTGTACCAGCTGCAGCAATCCACCAAAGATCCTTAAGGTACCACCTTCCAAACCCATGACCATTACAAACTAGGAGATACATGGGAACACAGCCACTCAGGTTGTAAATAGAATGGGAGCGACTACACAGTCCTGCTGATCTGTTGGGGAGCTTCCACTTAACACAATTGTCATCAAATCATCTTGAAGCAGACCCAGGATTGTGAGGATGCTTATCGGACATCCAACCCTCGAAGCACAGTCCACCAAGCCTTGAGAGTTCTTGAAGCAAACACATTGATCTATTCAGTGAACCCAATAAAGAGTTCTTGGTGGTGTTTCAGACATTTTTCTGACCACAAAGAACACGGCAGAGGTTCCTTGGAAAGGTCTAAAGCTAGCTTGCATTGAATAATCTTCAATGTGTGTATTTGAATGATGTGGGATTCCTCCAAATAGAATCCACCTTCATAAAAGGCAGTGTCTTAAATGGGGCAGCATGGTGGCTCAGTGGTTAGCCCTGCTGCCTCACAGCGCCAGGGACCCAGGTTTGAATCCAGCCTCAGGCAACTGCCTGTGTAAGGTTTGCTCATTCTCCCCGTGTCTGCGTGAGTTCCCTCCGGGTGCTCCGGTTTCATCCCACAGGCTTTCCTGAAGAAGGGCTCATGCTCGAAACGTCGATTCTCCTGCTCTTTGGATGCTGCCTGCCCTGCTGCGCTTTTCCAGCAACACATTTTCAGCTCTGATCTCCAGCATCTGCAGTCCTCACTTTCTCCTTTCATCCCACAGTCCAAAAATGTGTAGGTTAGGGTGGATTGGCCATGCTAAATTGACCATAGTGTTCAGGGATGCATAGGTTAGTTGCATTAGTCAGGGGAAATGCAAAGTAACTGGGTTGGGGAATGGGTCTGGGTGGGATACTCTCCTGAAGGTTGGTGTGGACTTGTTGGGTCAAATGGCCTGTTTTCGCTCTGTGGGGATTTGATGGAATGACGTGTTTCAGCGTTCCCAAGAATAGGAGATAGCTGGAGGACTGCATCTGGGAAATCCAGGACTGGGTGTTCATAAAGAAGAATTTTATCGCTTCAACCATTGTCCAGGGACAGCTCCGATCCTGATCATGGCTCCAGAATAGTGTGATCAACAACACATGACGAGGCCATGCAACTGGAAATAACTCCACAGAGGCTGGGATCCTGTCACCAAGTCACATATACACGTGCATAGTACTCGGACATTGGTCTGACTTCCTCAGAGCCAGCTCTCAGAGTCAGCCAGGGCTCCCTGATTGGACCAAGTTAACAGCCCCAATCAGGGAACTCATATTCTATGAGGTCCACCTATCAGAACTCATTACAAGCACTACTGAGGTTCAAGACTGTTCTACCATTGAGTTAGATCATGGATAATCCGTCTCTTAACTCCATTTACCTGTCCTTCACGCCTCTTGACCAACAAAAGTCTATCACTCTCAGGTTTAGCATTTCCGATAAACTGCTGATCTCAGTCACTTTTTCAGGAAAAGATTCCCTATTTCAATTCAGCTTTACGAAGAGGAGCTTCCTGATATTACTTCCGACAGCCTTCTGACAAATTTTTAGCCCTACCATTCAAAACTCACCCAATTGTAATTCTACCCAGTCAAGTCCTTTAATCACCTTAGGCGCAGTAAAAAAAATCCCTCGCCTTAAAAGAATTCCTGAAAGGCTAGCAAATGCATTCTCTGTAGTCTGCCCACCCGATTTAAAGCCATTGAAGGAAAACTTACATGAGCTCAGAGGGTACAGGGTATGTGTGTGAAACAGTGAAATCTTCAGGCCCAGTGCTTCAGGTTCAGTTTGTAAAATTTGAAAAAAAATGGAAGATTCCCCAAATCAAAGTATACCTCCGCACCGGGCCCTCAAGTGGTTTCAGTACAGCAGCAGCAGGTACAGAGGAGAGATCTCCTCTGCTCTGAGGTGAGCAAGCTGGGTTGGACCTTGTGGATCAGAGCGGCTGAGCCCAGGGGAGACCTAACTGCAGAGGGCAAGCCCAGTAACACTGGGAAACACATATCCTGGACCTCCACTTTGCAGTATAAGAAACCAGTTACACCAGCGTAGGAGCACATTTCTACAGATGCTGGAATGGCACGGTGGCTTGGTGGTTAGCACTGGCAGCTTCACGGTCCCAGGTTCAATTCCAGCCTTGGGTGACTGTCTGTGTGGAGTTTGCACGTTCTCCCCCGTGTCTGCGTGGGGTTTCCTCCCACAGTTGCAAAGATGTGCAGGTCAGTTGAATTAGCATTCCTAAAATGCCAGTAGTGTTAATCAGAGGGAAATGGTCAGTGTGGACTGGTTGGGCCGAAGGGCCTGTTCCCACATTGTAGGGAATCTAATCTAAAACAAAAAAGATGCTGGAAATTACAGTGGGTCATCCATGGATGCTGTCCAACCAGTTGTGCTTTCCAGCGTTTTTTGCCTTCAGTTTATGCCAGTAAGTTTCATTCACCAGTTTTATTGATTTGTCTTTCTATAAATGAGCTCTGCACTCTGAAAATGCAAATCCTACTGGCACCAACATCGTGCCTGAACTTGCTATTAGATCGACATATTCCATTCTCTGTATGCTTTTGTAGATGAGGGCATTTAACTCATCTCAATCTCTGGCATGGCAATTTGACACAATCCTAATCTCACAAATGTTGTTTTCATACAAAATCTCTGAATTCGCAGAGGGTCAGTGTAGACGTATTGGGTCGAATGGCCTGTTTCCACACTGTTGGGATTCTATGACTGGAAAAGCACTACTGTAATCCCCCTTTTTAAGAGGGGTGTAAGGAAAAAGATGGGAATTTATAGGTCAATTAGCCTGACCACCCCCATCCCCACCACCACCACTACCACAACCCCCCCCTCCCCCCAGCTATTGGTAAGATTTTGGAGTCTGCTGTGAAGGATAAGATTTCAGAATAGTTGGAAGTGTATGGTAAAACAGGGCCAAGTCAGCATGATTTCATCATGGGGAGGTCATGCCTTACAAAACTGCTAGAATTCTTTGAGGACATAACGAGCAGGTTAGACCAAGGAGAACCAATGGATGTTACTTGCATGGACTCTCAGAAGGTCTTTGATAAGGTACCTCACAGGAGGCTGCTGAGTAAGATAATGGTGCTATAGAGTTATAGAATCAGTCATAGAGATGTGGACATTGGGAAGATGTTTCCATTGGTCGGAGAGACTAGGACCCGAGGGCACATCGTTAGAAGAGAAGACCCTTAGAACAGAGAAAAGAAGAAATGTCTTCAGCTGGAGAGTGGTCAACCTGGAACTCACTGTCACAGAAGGATGTGGAGGCCAGGACATTGAGTATATTTAAAACCGAGACGGATAAGTTCTTGATTGCCGAGGGGATCAAAAGTTACGGGGAGAAAGTGGCAAAATGGGGTTGAAAAACCTATTAGCCATGATTGAAAGGCAGAACAGACTCGATAGGCTGAATGGCCTAATTTCTGCTCCTACATCTCATGGTCTTATGAATGCTCCCTTCCACTCTCCTCTCCCCCACCCCCACCTAACCCCAGCCATCAACAACTGATCTCTGTCTGAGAGGGAGATAATGGAACCAAATTGATATAATCACACTCTCTCCCTCTCTCCGCTCCCCACACAAATGCACACAATCTCTCTCTCTTCCACACGCACACTCTCCATCTCTCTCTCCTTCACATGCATGCACACGCACGTACAAGTCCATGGGGTGAATTAGTATTGGCAGAATTGTAGTTGCAGATAGAGACTATTTTGTTCAAAAAGCACACAATCTGTTGGCAGGCAATATTCTTCATAATCCATATGACATTTTATAAATTTCTACTTTGGATTAGAACCAGTCTGACTCAAGGTTGGGATACAGACAGACTCTAACCTCACATGTTTAATACATTGAGCTGAGATATCACTTTTTTTTTATAAAACCTTAAGTTGTCTCGGGAATACGACTTGAAAGAAGTTCTGGGATATACATATTATTGACTTGAAACCTGCAACCCATTCTAAAAGATGAAAGACTTAACAGCAATCTAGGTTTGTTTAATATATCATTTCAGTTGGATGACACTTTGATCTATCACTATAAATTCTGTGTCCTAATATCCTGTTCCACCAGCTACCTGATGAAAGAGCAGCGCTCCGATAGCTAGTGCTTCTAAATAAACCGGGTGGACTATAACCTGGTATTGTGTGATTTTTAACTTAATCCTAAAGAGACAGGCAAGAGGGAGTGAACCTGAATGGGAAAAAAAATCTGCATACCTGCTCCTGACATGCTGTCACACTCCCCTCTGTGGGATAGCTGAGTAATTCTGCATACCTGCCCTTTGACATGCTGTTACACTCCCCTCTGTGCGATAACTGAAGTGTTCAGAACGAATCTCCAACTTCACCTATCTTCTTGTGAGAACAGAATTGGAATAACACCTGGCTAGTGGATCATTGTCTATGCCTGTTGTATTGAATTCCTGAATGTTTCCATTCTGGAATGCAGCAGGATCAGTAAAACTCTGCGCTGCACCAACATTCTGACGTGAACCCGCTGCACCTCTATTTTAAAATAAAAAAAACAATCAATCATTTGCAAGGAAACAAGATTTGCATACAGTACTCACGTTGTGACTTGACTGCGACTCTTGGGAATATAACTTGAGATACAAAGCCCTTGGCCTCTCGTCTATCCTGATCTCAGCTCAACAACTAGTTTTAGTGTCTCTCAGGGAGCCACTCCTTCTCGTGCAACTCTAGAACTCCAATGAGTTACACATCCAAGTTCGGAAGTACGTGTTCGAGTTGTCAGTATCCCCTTTGATCCTTCTGCCAAGTTTCATCGAGTATCAGCCAACTGCTGTGCAGAGAGATTTACATATGAATCCACTCAGTGCCCAAGTGCTGCCTAGGGAGAGTAGGAAACCGCGTGTTAAGGTTTTAACAACAGGGGGCAAAACAGTGTGGAAGTGGTTTCCACCTTATCAAAGCGCTGTTCGCCAGGACAGGATGTTCCTTAGTGCTGTAGCATTGACATGGGCGAAACAATGTCACAGCCTGACAGCAAGTGTCCAGGAACAGCAGTGTGACAATGTGTCTCTTTGGGATGTTGGGTGAGGGTTGCGTCCTGGGGACAGGCGTTGTGAAATTCTCCCCCTGCTCTTCGAATTGTTGGAGTATTTCATTTCCTTCAGAATTTGGCAGCAGGATTTGGTTAAATGCCCATTTACAATATTCTTTTTTTTGTATGATTCATATATCAGGTGGCCCTTATCCCTCTGCATTTTGCAATCTCTCTGTGATGTTCAGTTTTTCCAGTCTCTCTCCATTTCGGTGTTAGCTGGGTGAGGTGAGGCAGTTTTGGTTCTGAACCAGCTCAGAATATCTTTTTGTTTTCTCTTATTCCTAAACTGTCAAAATAGCATCAGACTATGGCGACAAATTAAATGTTTTTTAACTGCATTTTGTTGCCTTTGGTTGTGTGGGGTGAATGGTGGCTCAGTGGTAGGCACTGCTACCTCACAATGCCAAGAACCCAGGTTCGATTCCAGCCTTGGATGATCCACTGTGTGGAGTTTGGACATTTTCCCTGTGTTTCCTCCCCCAGTCCAAAGGTGTGCAGTTTAGGTGGTTTGGCCAGGTTAAATTGCCCATAGCGTCAAGGGATGTGCAGGCTAGGTGGGTTAGCCATAGGAAATGCAGGGTTACAGGGATGGGGTGGGTCAGTGTGGACTCAATGGGCCAAATGGCCTTTTTCCACACTGTAGGGATTTAATGATACAATAAATCATTATTCATTCAAAATGTACATTTACCCACATTATCTTCCATCTGCTGATTATGTTCCCTCTTACCTCTGTTGACAATATCCCTGTGAAGGCTCTCTACTTCCTCTTGACAAATTCTTTCAAAAACGAAATCAGAAATCACTGGGAAAATTCAGTCCGTCTGGTAGCACCTGTGGAGAGAAAGCAGAGTTACTCTTAACTGAAGCCCCAGTCCGAAAGAAGGGTCACTGGACGAAATGGTAACTTTGCTTTCATTATCGAATCATAGAATCCCTACAATGTGGAAACAGGCCATTCGGCCCAACAAGTCCACACTGACTCTCCGAAAAGTATCCCACCCAGACCCATTCCCCTCCCGTATTATTCTACATTTCCCCTGACTAATGCACCTAGCCTACACATCCCTGAACACTATGGGGCAATTTAGCACGGCCAATTCACTCTAACCTGCACATCTTTGGATTGTGGGAGGAAACCCACGCAGACATGGGGAGAATGTGCAAACTCAACACAGACAGTCACCCGAAGCTGGAATCGAACCTGGGTCCCTGGCACTCTGAGTATCTCTCCACAGATACTGCCAGACCTGCTGTTTCTGTTTTCCGAAAGAAATTTCTGTTTTGCTTTTTTTTCTGTATTTTGGTGTTTCTTTTTACTTTCTTACCAATTTTGGAACATCATTGAAGGCGGCAGGACATGTAGAGGAAACAGTTTGTACAGAATACAGTATCCTGGGTTTTATTATCGGGACATAAGTGTTTAAGAGTAAGGAGATGATGCTGAGTCTCAGCCCTAAATCTTGCTGTCTATAAAACCATAAGATATAGGAGCAGAATGAGGCCATTTGGCCCATCAAATCTGCTCTGCCATTCAATCATGGCTGATTGCTTTCTCAACCCCATTCTCCTGTCTTCTCCCCGTAACCATTGACTCCCTTACCAATCAAGAGCCTCTGTCTCTATCTTAAAAGCGCTCAATGACTTGGCTTCCACAACTCCCTGCAGCAATGAGTTCCCGCACCCTCTGATTGAAGAAATTCCTTCTCCTCTCAGCTCGAAAGGGTCATCCCTTCATTCTGAGGCTGCAACTCTCAAGTTCGAGTCTCTCCTGCTTGTGGAACCACCTTCTCCAAGTCCTCTCTAATGGGGCCTCTCAGTATCACTGTAAATTTCATCCAAATCGCTCCACATCCTTCTAAACTCCATCGTGAGCAGACCCAGACTCCTCAACTGCTCCTCATATGAACAAGCCAGGATCATTCTTGTGAGCCTCCTCTGTAGCCCCTCCAAGGCCAGCACATCCTTCCTTAGATATCGGGGTCAAGACAACTCACAATATTCCAAATGCAGTTGGAACCAGAGCCTGAAACAGCTTCAGCATGTCCATTCCTGCCCTGTATTCCAGCCCACTTGAAACAAATGCTAACATTGCATTTACCTTTCTAATAGCAAACTGAACCGGTATATTAGCCTTAAGACTATCCTGAACTAGGACTCCCAAGACTCTTTGCGCTTTCGATTTCCAAAGCCTTTCCCCATTTTGAAATACTTTCTCGCAAGAATCCTGGATCCTTTCTGAAGGAGTTCAGTCTTCCCCTCCCAACCCACTCAGCCATCACTTGAGAAGTGAGTCTAGATTAGAGTGGTGCTGGAAAGGCACAACAGGTCAGGCAGCATCCGAGGAGCAGGAAAATCGATGTTTGGGGCAAAAGCCCTTTATCCGGAACGTCGATTTTCCTGCTCCTCAGATGCTGCCTGACCTGCTGTGCCTTTCCAGCACCACTCTAGTCCAGACTCTGATCTCCAGTATCTGCAGTACCCACGTTAGCCATCATTTGAGAATTGGCTGGTAAAACATGCCACAAGAGGTTTTTTTTCCCTAAAAGAAGTGGTTTATAAGAACTGGTTTTGTGGTTCCATGACTGAGAGTCATACAGACAAGATTCTCCCTCAATCCCATCAGAAAGGTCAACTAAGATCCAATCTGAAGATCGAACAAACTCTCCTTTCTGGGGACTTCCTTTTTCCACGTGAAGCATTTCTCCTCAGCGTTTGAATATTTTGATTGAGGGAAGACATCGTTTAGACAGTTAGTTGTCGTTTTTTCTCTCAGATGGTCTTTGGAATTCCCTTCCTCGAAACATAGTGGAATCAGCATCTTTAAATAGTTGTGAGGCAGAGGGCAATAGATTCTTGATGACCAAGAGGATGAAAGTTTGTCGGAAGGATGTTTCAAAAAGAGGTTACAATCAGATCAGCCAGAATCTTATTGAATGGGGTAGCAGGCTGTCAGAGCTGAGTGTTCCTTTATGTGTAGAACGGGTGAGCAGTTGCTGTTGCAATGGTTGTAATTTTATTCAACTCTCCACAACTCTTTGTTCATGGTTTCTTTTCACTCCCTGCTATCGGAAAGATGTTGTGAAACTCGAAAGGGTTCAGAAAAGATTTACAAGGATGTTGCCAGGGTTGGAGTGTTTGAGCTATAGGGAGAGATTGAACAGGCTGGGGCTGTTTTCCCTGGAGCATCGGAGGTTGAGGGGTGACCTTATAGAGGTTTATAAAATCATGACGGGGATGGATAGGGTGAATAGACATCGTTTTACAGACCCAGCTCCCATCCCTTTACAGACCCAGCTCCCACCCCTTTACAGATCCAGATCCCATCCCTTTACAGACCCAACTCCCATCCCTTTACAGACCCAGCTCCCATCCCTTTACAGACCCAGACCCCATCCCTTTACAGACCCAGCTCCCATCCCTTTACAGACCCAGCTCCCATCCCTTTACAGACCCAGCTCCCACCCCTTTACAGATCCAAATCCCATCCCTTTACAGACCCAACTCCCATCCCTTTACAGATCCAACTCCCACCCCTTTACAGACCCAGCTCCCATCCCTTTACAGACCCAGCTCCCATCCCTTTACAGACCCAGCTCCCATCTCGTTACAGACCCAGCTCCCACCCCTTTACAGACCCAGCTCCCATCCCTTTACAGACCCAGCTCCCATCACTTTACAGACCAACTCCCATCCCTTTACAGACCCAACTCCCATCCTTTTACAGACCCAGCTCCCATCCCTTTACAGACCCAGCTCCCATCACTTTACAGACCCAGCTCCCATCCCTTTACAGACCCAGCTCCCATCCCTTTACAGACCCAGCTCCCATCCCTTTACAGACCCAGCTCCCATCCCTTTACAGACCCAGCTCCATTCCCTTCACAGACCCAGCTCCTATCCCTTTACAGACCCAGCTCCCATCCCTTTACAGACCCAGCTCCCACCCCTTTACAGACCCAGCTCCCATCCCTTTACAGACCAAACTCCCATCTCGTTACAGACCCAGCTCCCATCCCTTTACAGACCCAGCTCCCATCCCTTTACAGACCCAGCTCCCATCCCTTTACAGACCAAACTACCATCTCGTTACAGACCCAGCTCCCATCCCTTTACAGACCCAGCTCCCATCGCTTTACAGACTCAGCTCCCATCCCTTTACAGACCCAGCTCTCATCCCTTTACAGACCCAGCTCCCATCCCTTTACAGACCCAGCTCCCATCCCTTCACAGACCCAGCTCCCATCCCTTTACAGACTCAGCTCCCATCGCTTTACAGACTCAGCTCCCATCTCTTTACAGACCCAGCTCCCACCCCATTACAGACCCAGCTCCCATCCCTTTACAGACCCCGCTCCCATCCCTTTACAGACCCAGCTCCCATCGCTTTACAGACTCAGCTCCCATCCCTTTACAGACCCAGCTCCCATCCCTTTACAGACCCAGCTCCCATCCCTTTACAGACCCAGCTCGCATCCCTTTACAGACCCAACTCCCATCCCTTTACAGACCCAGCTCGCATCCCTTTACAGACCCAACTCCCATCCCATTACAGACCCAGCTCCCATCCCTTTACAGACCCAGCTCCCATCCCTTTACAGACCCAGCTCCCACCCCTTTACAGGGTCAGATGCCATCGCCTTACAGGGCTGGAACAAAGAAGCAGCTTAACCTGTAAATCACGCATGCTGATCCAACTGGTCTTGGATACGTCAACATGACGTACCAAAATAATCAACAAACACATTTCCTGTTACCAACGGTATGTTAAATGTTTTTTTCCTGGCCACTGCAGACTGCTTGTCCTGTTATAGCACGAGGTAAATTCCATCTTGTCAATGTCAACGGGCTGAGTGCAGGACCCAGGAAGTTTCAATCTCATGTAAACATGCTCCCTTCCAGCAGAAGGTTCAGAACGTCCTTACCATCCAATACAAAGAAACTATTTGCCTCATTCCCTCTACAAACCTAGAGTCGTAGACTCATCGAGTCATAGAAATGAACAGCATGGAAACAGACCTTTCAGTTCAAATTGTCCATGTGAACTGAATAGACAACACAAATCTAGTTCCATTTGCCAGCAGTTAGCCCATATCTCTCTAAATCCTTACTCTTCATATACCCATCCAGATACCTTTTAAATGCTGTGATTGTACCAGCCTCCACCACTTTCTTGGGCAGCTCCTTCCATACACATACCACCCTCTGCATGAACATGTTGCTAGTTCTGGACTCCCCCAACCCAGGGAAAAGAGATGGGAGTTGGTCTGTAAAGGGATGGGAGCTGGGTCTGTAAAGGGATGCGAGCTGGGTCTGTAAAGGGATGCGAGCTGGGTCTGTAAAGGGATGGGAGCTGGGTCTGTAAAGGTATGCGAGCTGGGTCTGTAAAGGGATGCGAGCTGGGTCTGTAAAGGGATGGGAGCTGGGTCTGTAAAGGGATGGGAGCTGGGTCTGTGAAGGGGTGGGAGCTGAGTCTGTAAAGAGATGGGAGCTGGGTCTGTAAAGGGATGGGAGCTGGGTCTGTAAAGGGATGGGAGCTGGGTCTGTAAAGGGATGGGAGCTGGGTCTGTAAAGGGATGGGAGCTGGGTCTGTAAAGGGATGCGAGCTGGGTCTGTAAAGGGATGGGAGCTGGGTCTGTAAGGGGATGGGAGCTGGGTCTGTAAGGGGATGGGAGCTGGGTCTGTAAAGGGATGGGAGCTGGGTCTGTGAACGGATTGTGTCTGGTGTGTAAAGGGATGGTCTGACTCTGTAAAGCGATGAGATGCTGAACTGATGATAATTTCTCCATAGAATGTGTAACCTCTCCAAATGTTGCCACCATCAGGTACCTTTCATCACCAATGTCTGATCATCTTCCCCATTTCCTCATGTTTCTGACAGTGCCTGGGGGTCATTGTGCCTATTTTGAGGGGGCTATAAATTCACCTTATATCAATTCTGAAGGTTGGGTCACAGGTCAAAGGGCAGAGCGGTGCAACTGGACGAGAATCCCAAGCCCACTCTGTCCAAGAGAGACCAATTAAGGGGTCACAAAGCTACTGAGGTGGGGAGCAGGCCATTTGTTCATCAATTCCACACCAACCTTCCAAAGAGCATCCCACCCAGACCCAACCTCCTACTTTGTCCTTGCATTTCCTGTGGCTCATCCATCTAGCCTGCACGTCCCTAGACACTATGGGATGTTTAGCACAGCCGATCCACCCTAACCTGCACATCTTTAGAGTGCGGGAGGAAACTGGAGCACCCGGAGGCAACCCAGACAGACAGAATGTGCAATCTCCGTACCACCTATGATCAGGGATCCCTGGCACAGTGAGGCAGCAATGCTAATCACTGAGCAACTGTGTCAGCCCCTAATTCCTGAATCAATGTTGTTGGCGTTGTGGGATCCAATTTGAAGAGAAACCCCCCCCCCCCCCCGTCCCCCCACCCCGCTAACTGTATTTGGGGCCAATCCTCTGGTCAATATGCACCAGTTTGGGGAAAATTCCCCCTGGGGTGACCCCCTCTCAGACAGTGCATGATGCAGATTCCTGGTTGACCCCGACATCCGGATTCAACGCGCCCACGGTCTTGAAGGTGGCGCAGCTGACAGAATAGCTCACTGTATGCCACCTGATGGGATAGAGTTTGGATCCACAGTCTGTCCCTCGAAGTGACTCACAGGCCCACTGAATGTTCTCTCAGTCTGTTTATGAGCAAGTTTAATCACCATGAAGGGACTTAGGACGAATTATCAAGAAAATCTAAGTGTGTCACGACAGAGTAAGATCCTATCCATGTTCTTCAGTAATAGCAACATGAGGAAACTACCATGCATTGGAGTGAGCAATTAGGGAGGTTAGTCATAAAGAATAAATTAGTCAACTGATTTAAAATGGTGTCCTCCTCTGTTTATTATTTTAAGGGGATATATTATGTGTTCTATACAGCTCTAGAAATTATTATATTACATACAATAAAGAATGTTGA
This sequence comes from Hemiscyllium ocellatum, assembly GCF_020745735.1. Lineage (NCBI taxonomy): Eukaryota > Metazoa > Chordata > Chondrichthyes > Orectolobiformes > Hemiscylliidae > Hemiscyllium > Hemiscyllium ocellatum. The sequence continues at coordinate 16,157,977 of NC_083442.1, forward strand.
TATGTTCTGTCTCCACAGCCTGTCAAGAGGAACTCTGAAATGGATTTAAAACTATACCCTAATATTCAGCTTCAATTGCTCATCATAAAACACTTTGTTTTATGGTTGATGGACTGAGTCCCACAGTTGGATTAAATGTTGCTCTTTCTAAAAGTCAAATTGATACAGCAGCGATGTATCATTGCTCTTTAAGGCTGAAGTGATAAAGGTCATTATTGTCTCTCAATCAGCAAAAAAACAGTCTTGCGTGCATAAATCAGATCCCGGAGGAATATTCCTCCCTCTGTAGTGTACGCAGGGCTCATTTACACAGGGACTCAGCAGCTTTCTAGGGACCACTGGAAGGTGCTGACTTAACCAAGTGGGAGATAGTGGGGGTTGAATTGGACAGTGCACTATTGGCTTGCGAGGCACAATTATCCTCTCCCCATTCAATGAAATGTAGAAAGAGAGAGAGAGAGAGAGTTAATATCAGTTCTGAAGGAGAGTTGCACTGGACTTGAAATGTCAACTCGGTTTCTCTCTCCACAGATGCTGCCAGACCTGCTGAGTTTCTCCAGCACTTTCTGGTTTTGTTTCAGATCCCCAGCCCCCGTAGTTAATGGTTTTGTTTTATTATGCTGGATTCGTGTGTTCGGTTACGAGGTTAAAGCCAGCCAAGGCTTCTTAAACAGGAATATACACTGATACTGCTGGAGAAACTCAGCAGGTCTGGCAGCATCCGTGGAGAGAGAACAACAGAGTCTGGGTCTGATGCTGCTGAGCTTTTCCAGCAACTTCTGTTTTTGTTTCTGATTTACAGCATTCGCCGTTCTTTCGATTTTTTTTTAGATATGATTTGAGTCTGGTATGACCTGCCTTTGGAATGGAAGTCATCTGAGACTTGACATATTAGTGGTTTTTCTCTCTCCAAGGATGCTGCTGGACCTGCTGAATTTCTCCAGGGCTTTCTGCCCTTATTTCACTTTATAGCACTTCAAGTTTTTTTTAACCTTATGGAGATAGGATAGGGGAATGGCTGTGTTTGGGAGGTTATCGGGTTAAAATTGAAAAACAGAACCTCATAGGTAATAATATCGAGATTATTATCTGAGTCAAGAACGAGTGAAGCAGCATAAATAGGATTACAAAGTTCACGATCGGCTGAGTGGTGTGGGAGAAATCACTCTCAATTCAAACTGCAATGGTAGCAATACAGGGGAAGGTGGGAACTGTACTGTTGGAACAGATTTCACCTGAACTAAACTAAGGCCAGTGTTTTGGTGAGTCATATACTAATGACTTATACACTTAATGCTAAGTCCCAGGGTTGTATTGCCAAACAAAGAGGCCTTGAAATGCAGATTCATAGTTCCTTGAAATGGAATTGCAGGTAGATAGGATAGTGAATAAAGCATTTGGTATGCTTGCCTTTATATGTCAGTGCATTGGGTACAGAAGTTAGGAGGTTATGTTGTGGCTGTACAGGACATTGGTTAAGCCACTTTTGAAATACTGCGTTCAATTTTGGTCTTCCTGCTATAGAAAGGATGTTGTGAAATTTGAGAGGGTTCAGAAAAGATTTACAAGAATGTTAAAAAGCACACAACACCAGGTTATAGTCCAACAGGTTTAATTGGAAGCACTAGCTTTCAGAGCACTGCTCCTTCATCAGGTGGTTGTTTATTAAGTCTATCATCTCTCAACAGACAATCAAGGTATTTTTCAATGTATAATTTCAGTTACATCACACTGTAAACTTTTGCTATAAATTCTGTGTCTTACAACCATGTACTCCACAACCACCTGATGAAGGAGCTTCCAATTAAACCTGTTGGACTATAACCTGGTGTTGTGTGATTTTTAGCTTTGTACACCCCAGTCCAACACCGGCATCTCCAAATACAAGGATGTTGCCAGGGTTGGAGGATTTGAGTTATAGAGAGAGGCTGATTAGGCTGGGGGTGTTTTCCCTGGAGCGTCAGAGGTTGAGGGTGACCTTATAGAGGTTTGTAAAATCATGAGGGGCATGGATAGAGTAAATAGACAAAGCCATTTCCCTGAGGTGGGGGAATCCAGGACTAGAGGGCATAGGTTTAGGGTGAGAGGGGAAAGATTTAAAAGAGACTTAAGGGGCAATATTTTCACGCAGACGGTGGTGTGTGTATGGAATGAACTGCCAGGGGAAGTGGTGGAGGCTGGTACAATGACAATATTTAAAAGGCGACTGGATGGGTATATGAATAGGAAGGATTTAGAGGGATATGGGCCGAGTGCTGGCAAATGGAACTAGATTTATTTAGAATATCTGGTCAGCATGAATGAGTTGGATCGGAGGGTCTGTTTCCATGCTGTACATTTCTATGACTCTGTGACAGTTGAGAGACTTTTAATTTGAGGGTAGGAATTGTGTGTGAAGAGCCATTGGGGTAATAGATGAGGTAGTGACATGTGTAATTATACCAGAGTTTGCCAAGAAAGGATGGAGCATGCAAACACAAGAATATGTCATCAGTTAAGTCCAGAGAGTATAAGATGATAAACTGACAGAGTTAAAGACTCTGTACCTGAATAAGTGTATCATTTGCAGCAAAGTGGATCAACTTTCAGTACAGAGCAAAATAAATATATGGCTGATAGCGATCACCAAGTGATAGTAGGAGGGTGACCAATGCTAGTGTGTGAGTAATGTAGGTTATTTCACTTTTTATGACTTTGGTAAATTTAGGAAAACTGGTGGGTAGCTCTGTTTATTAAGGATGCCATCAGTACAGTAGTGACAGAAGATCTTAGTTTGAAAGAGCAAGATGTAGAATCAATTTGGATAGAGATAAGAAATAAGTTTGATGTTGGCTGTGGAAGGTCTTTATAGTTCCTTTCTCAAACAGTTGTTAAACTATAGCACAGAGCATACAGGAAGATTATGGTCAGAATATACATTTCATATTAATTACTGATTTGGTGAGTCATATTGGTAAAGATAACTTGAAAATGAACTTATAGAGCAATAAAAATACAGCTGTGATTATGGGTGACTATAATTTGCAGTTAGTTTGGGCAAATCGAATCAATGTCACGGAAGAGGAAATCCCAGAGTGTGTAAAAGATGATTTTCTGGATCAGTACATCGCAGAACCAACTAGTGAAGAGACCATCATTGAGCGGGTATCGTGGGATAAGAACCCTTGACAATCCAGCTGGGTGCGAATCCCTATGGGGAGGAGTGACCATATTATGGCAGACTTCTTCATTAAAATGGAGCTGATTCTGAGACTAGGGCCCTGAATCTAAATAAAGTACAGTCGATTCTGATATGGTGCGTTAGTTCCATTCTCGTACAATCTCACATTATCAGAAATCATGCAATAGCCAAGTCGGTTAAACTAATGGGGCCAGAATCACGCTATAGCCAATACAGGTAAGGAATGTTTGCATTCTTCAAATAACGGTCTAAATTCTTCAATCGCGTTAAGGCTGATTCGCATTGAAGAAACACACGCTATAGCAGAGACGTCTGTATGAGGCATGAGCTGGTTTGGTAGATTGGGGAATGGTGATGGCAGATAGACAATGGCAATTGAAAGAGTAAATGGATGAACTGCAACTATTGTTTCAACACACTACTATGTTCTCATGTCAACATTTCTGGCCTTCTGCAGTGCTCCAGTCAGGCTCAACACGAACAGGAGCACTTCATCTTACACTCTGGGATCCTACAGCCTTCAGGGCCCAACATCGAGTTTAACAATTTTATGACATGGATACCTCCTTCCTTATCTATTAACCCCCACCTCCCAAACCCCAGGTCACTTTATAAAATAGGTTGTTTTCACCAGAGGCAACCCTTCCATAACTCCTCATAGCCCGAGTCTCACCATCCAGCTTCTCTTTTTCCCTGGCTTATTATCAACCATCAATTTGTCTTCCTGCCCTTTCCTTTCTCTGGACTTCCTCTCCACCTATCATTCACTCCTTCAGCCAAAGCACAACCACCACCCTGCCATCAGCATAAATGCTATTTGTTCTGAGATGCTGTCGGTTCTGATGGCGATGACCAACCAGACGCATTTCCCTCTGACTAATGCACCGAACACTATCGGCAATTTAGCATGGCCAATTCACCTGGCCTGCACATCTTTGGACTATAGGAGATGCTGCCAGACCTGCTGTGTCTGGGGTTTTTTTTTGGTTTCCATTTTCCAGCATCCCAGAATTCTTTGTTGTAAATTATTTCTTCAGTCTTGCCTGGTCCAAAAATAAAAAGAGGAAAGGAGGCCCAACCATTGGCTAACAAGGGAAATAAAGGGTCATATTGGATTTGAGAAAGAGGAATACAAACAGGCCAAAAAAAGCAGCAGACCTGAGGATTGGGAACAGTTTAAATTTCAACAAAAGAGGGCAACAGGATTGCTTATGAGGGAGGAAACAGAATAGAAGAGAAAGCTTGTGAGGAATATAGAAACTGACTGTAAAAGCTTCTCGTGAAGAGATAAAGATTACTGTAAACAAATATAGGTCCCTTACAATTGGAAACAGGGACAGTTATAATGGGAATAAAGAGATGACAAACTAATTAATATTTGCAACAAAGGTAAAGCAGACTGATTCCTGCGATGTAAGAAGAGAAACTGATTCAGTTAGAGTTAGAGACGAAAGTGAGGACTGCAGATGTTGGAGATCAGAGTCAAGATTAGAATGGTGCTGGAAAAGCACAGCAGGTCAGGCAGCATCCGAGGAGCAGGAGAATCGATGTTTCGGGCAGGATCCCTTCAGTCCTGATGCTGCTTGGATGCTGCCTGACCTGCTGTGCTTTTCCAGCACCACTCTAATCTTGATTGTATTCACTGGAGTTTAGAAGAGTGAGTGATAAAGAAACCCATAAAAAAGATCTGACAGGATTAAAGAGGGTCAATGCAGGAAGGATGTTCCTGATGCTTGGGGAGCCCAGAACCTAGGGATCACAGTCTAAGGATATGAGGACTGAGGTAAGACTGGCCTTCACCCAGAGAGTGGGGAGCCTGTGGAATTCTCTGCCACTGAAAGCGGTTGAGGCAAAAACATTGAATATTTTCAAGGAGTTGGATTTAGTTCTTCGGGCTAAAGGGGTCAAAAGGTATGGGGAGAAAACAGGGACTAGGTGCTGAGTTGGATGATCAGTCATGATGGTCTGGAATAATGGAATGAACTTGAAGGGCTGAATGGCCCCCTCTAGCTCCTATTTCCTATGTCTCTCTGTCGGCAGGACAATTTCTAAGAGCAGCATCATCTGCTAGGGAGTAGGTTATTTTGGATCTGGTAATGAGCAGAGAGGCAGGATTAATCAACAAGCTCATGGCAAATTAGGTGACAGTGATCATAACATGATAGAATTTCTCAGTCACCTTGCTGGGAAGAGGTGCGGGGCTGACACTGGTTTTTAAAAATTGAGTAAAGGTACTTCTTAGGGTATGAAGGTTAAGCTAGCTAAAACAAGCAGGAAAACCAGGTTCAAAGTTGGAACAGTGGAGAAGCAATAGCTAAGTTTTAAGGATATATTTAATAATTCTGAACAAAGATTTGTAGCAGTCTGAAGGGAAGACACTTTGAGAAGCAAGCATCATGCAGAACCAAATAAAGAAGTTAAGAAGAATACCAGGTTGAAAGAGATATTGTGCAGTGATAGATTAGAAGATTGATCAGATTAAAAACAAACAGCAAAGATAAACTAAAAACAAAGTAGGGTCTCCAGTAGAACATGATAGAAGGCTAGATAATCATATGAATTCTGATTGCAAGAGTTTCTACAAGTAATGATAGAGGGAAAGGGTAACTAAACCTGATGGAGTGTCCCTGGACCCAAAATGTTCTCTCTTCATAGATGCTGCCAGACCTGCTGAATTTCTGTTTTTGTAACTAATTCTAATATTGATCCTCTTGAGAATGAAACTGGTAAATTCTTGAAGGGAAATGAGGACTTGGCAAAGGTGTTGGATAGATATTTTGTGTCTGTGTTTACTATTGGAAAACTTTCAAAAGATACTTGATAATCAAGAGGTGAAAAGGACAGAGGCATTGAACAAATTACCATCACCATCGTCAGCAATCTATGAGACCTAAAGGCTGCATCTTGGGGTCTGACAAGAAATGGCTGCAGTGATAGAAGAGGAAATGGTCATTATTAGATTAGATTCCCTACAGTGTGGAAACAGGTCCTTCGGCCCACACCGACCCTCCGAAGAGTAACCCAACCAGACCCATTTCCCTCTGACTAATGCACCGAACACTATCGGCAATTTAGCATGGCCAATTCACCTGGCCTGCACATCTTTGGACTATAGGAGGAAACTGGAGCACCCAGAGGGGACCCGCGTAGACACAGGGAGAATGCGTAAAATCCACACAGTGGCCCGAGGCAGGAATCGAACCCGGGTCCCTGGTGCTGTGAGGCAGCTGAGCTAACCACTGAGCCACAGTGCCTGTCTGTGTTGAGTTTACACTTTCTCCCCGTGTCTGCGTGGGTTTCCACCCACAGTCCAAAGATGCTTCAATAAGAAAAGGGATTTAGATGATTCAGTAAGAACAAAGAAGATGGTAAAAGAGGGGCAAGTGTGGAATTGTTCATCAACAATAGTACTACAGCAGCTGAGTTAACGTTTGAGGACTCATCCACTGAGGTAGTTTGGGCTGAGGTTAGAAACGGGAAAGGAGAGGTCACCCTGTTGTGAGTTTACTATCGGCCTCCGAATAGTTCCAGGGATGCAGAGGAAAAGATAGTAAAGATGATTCTCGATGGGAGCGAGAGTAACAGGGTAGTTGTAATGGGGGACTTTAACTTCCCCAATATTGACTGAGAATACTATAGTTCAAGTAGTTTAGATGGGTCAGTTTTTGTTCAATGTGTGCAGGAGGGTTTTCTGACACAGTATGTAGACAGGCCAACAAGGGGCGACGCCATATTGGATCTGGTACTGGGGAATGAACCTGGCCAGGTATTAGATTTAAAAGTAGGTGAGCACTTTGGTTATGTTTACAATAGCAATGGGCAGGGATAGATATATACTGCAGGGAAAGAGATATAACTCGGGGAAAGGCAATTATGATGCGATAAGGCAAGATTTAGGATGCATATGATGGGGAAGGAAACTGCAGGGGATGGACACTCTTGAAATGTAGAGCTTATTCAAGAAACAGCTACTGTGGGTCCTTGATAAGTATATACCTATCAGGCAGGGAGGTAGTTGTTGAGAAAGGGAGTGATGGTTTACTAAAGAAGTTGAAGCTCTTGTCAAGAGGAAGAAGAAGGCTTCTGTGAGGGTGAGGCATGAAGGTTCAGTTAGGGGACTTGAGAGTTACAAGTTAGCCAGAAAAGATTGAAAGAGAAGGCTAGGAAGAGCCAGGAAGGGACAATGGGAAGTCGTTGACGGATAGGATCAAGGAAACCCCTAAGGCTTTCTGTAGGCACATCAGGAAGAAAATAATGACTAGAATAAGATTACGGCCAATCAAAGATCGTAGTGGAAAGTTGTGTGTGGAATCTGAGGACATAAGGGAAGCGCTTAATGAATAATTTTCGTCAATATTCACATTGGAAAAGGGCAACGTTAGTGAGAATACGGTGATACAGGCTCCAAGATTAGATAGAATTGTGGTTGACAAGTGGAGGTTTTGATGAAGGGCTTTTGCCTGAACGTCGATTTCACTGCTCCTTGGATGCTACCTGAACTGTTGTGCTCTTCCAGCACCACTGATCCAGAAAGTGGATGATCTGAAAATAGATAAGACCTCTGGGCCGGATAGGAGATCTCCTCAGATTCTCTGGGAAGCCAGGGAGGCAATTGGAGAGCCTTTGGCTTTGATCTTTATATAATTGTTGTTGACAGGAATAGTGCCAGAAGACTGATGATAGTCAGGGCAATCTTGGTAATTACAGGCCAGTGAGCCTTATTTCGGATGGGAGTAAGGTTTAGGCAAAGGTTATAAGAGATAGGGTTTATAATCATCTGGAAAAGAATAATTTGATAGTCGACACAGTTTTGTGAAGGGTAGGTCGTGCCTCACAAGCCTTATTGAGTTCTTCAAGGAGGTTACAAAATAGGTGGATGAAGGTAAAGCAGTTGATGTGGTGTATATGGACTTCAGTAAGGTGTTGGATAAGCTTCCACATGGGAGGCTATTACACAAAATATGGAGTTTTGGGATTGAAGGTGATTTAGCAATTTGGATCAGAAATTGGCTAGCTGAAAGAAGACAGAGGGTGGTAGCTGATGGGAAATGTTCATCCTGGAGCTCAGTTACGAGTGGTGTACCACAAGGATCTGTTTTGGGGCCACTGCTGTTTGTCATTTTTATAAATGATCTGGAGGTGGGCATGGAAGGATGGGTTAGTAAATTTGCTTTAGACAGTAAAATCAGCAGAGTTGTGGATAGTGCCAAAGGATGTTGTGGGTTACAGAGGAGCGTAGATAAGATGCAGAGCTGGACTGAGAAGTGGCAAATGGAGTTTAATGCGGAAAAGTGTGAGGTAGTTCACTTCAGAAGAAATAACAGAATGCAGAATACTATGCAAAATTCTTGACAGTGTAGATGAACAGAGAGATCTTGGTGTCCAGGTGCATAAATCCCTGAAAGTTGCCAACCAAGCTGATAGGGTTGTTAAGAAGGCATATGGTGTGTTGGCGTTCATTGGTTAGGGGGATTGAGTTTTGGAGCCATGAGGTCATGCTTCACCTGTACAAGACACTTGTGCGGCCGCACTTGGAGTATTGCATGCAGTTCTGTCAGCGCATTATAGGAAGGATGTGGAAGCATTGGAAAGGGTTCAGAGGAGAGTTACGCGGATGATGCCTGCTATGGAAGGAAAATCTTATGAGGAAAGGCTGGGGGAACTGAGGCTGTTTTCATTGGAGGGAAGAAGGTTGAGAGGTGACTTAATCAGGACATATAAGATAATCAGATGTTGAAGGCTAACATGAAGGGACACAGCTTTAAATTGAGGGGTGATAAATTTTAGGACAGATATCAGAGGTAGTTTCTTTACTCAGAGAGTAGTAGAGGCATGGAACTGCTTGCCACAACAGTAGTAGACTCACCAACATTAAGGGCATTTAAATGGTCATTGGACAATCATATGGATAATAATGGAATGATGTAGGTTAGATGGGCATCAGATTAACTTCACAGGGTGGTGCAACATTGAGGCTGTACTGCGCTGTAACGTTCTATGTTCTATGTTCTATGTTCTATGTGCAGGTCAGGGTGAATTGGCCATGCGAAATTGCCCAGAGTATTCAGGGATATGCAGGCTAGATGAATTAGCCATGGCAAATATAGAGTTACAGGGATGGGGAGAATGCTGTTTGAGGGGTCAGTATGAACTCGATGGGCAAATGGCCTGCTTCCAGACCAGACGAATTTGGTGATTTGCACGGAGAGGCTCGGTGACCTGGTGCAGATAGCAGACTGTAAGATGTTTCACTATCCCCTCAGCATCAAGCCAGATGTGACAGGGTTTACCACCACAGCCACCTTCACAACCACTGGCAATGCCATCCCTGACTACAGCTACCCCCAGAATCGGGGAGGAGGTTGGTCCCTTGCCACCTTCACTATGATGGTCCCTGTGAGAGCTCATCCCCCTCTTATGGCCTCACTCCTGGTCTTGTTGTGTCTGATAGGAGAAAGTGAGGACTGCAGATGCTGGAGATCAGAGCTGAAAACATGTTGCTGGAAAAGCGCAGCAGGTCAGGCAGCATCCAAGGAGCAGGAGAATCAACGTTTCGGGCATGAGCCCTTCCTGAAGAAGGGCTCATGCCCGAAACGTCGATTCTCCTGCTCCTTGGATGCTGCCTGACCTGCTGTGCTTTTCCAGCAACACATTTTCAGCTCAGTTGTTGTGTCTGATGCCTGGGGGTCAGGAGAACTATCCTTCAGCCCCTGTAACACAGTCCTGTGTTGACTGCACAGAACTGTAGCACACACCAAATGCTTCACCAGTGATAGCATCAGCTGCTCAAAATCAATCAACTCAAAACCAACAGCCCCTTTAACCCTCACAGTGATCTGTCTAACTGGTAAGTGGGTGTTAGCTGGTGCATTCATCTCCAGGACCGAGGCCATGAATGAGTGACAAGCTCCCACAGGGACTGTCATAGTTAAGATGTTCACCCAGGGACACAGCGATTGACACCATCATTTGGCTGTTCACTATGATTCCATCAGTCGGTCACTGTATGTATACCGAACATTTTAATGGCTTTGGTGTCTGTCATAACATGCACTACAACTATCCACATCCACAGCTATCCATATTCAGAGCTATCTGCATTCACAACTATCCACATTCACAGATCTCTGTATGCAAAGTTATCCACATTCGGTTATCCATATTCAGAGTTACCTGCATTCACAACTACTTGCATTCTCAGCTATCTGTATTCACAGCTATCTTCATCACAGGAACCTCCATTTTCTGTGGAATTAGGAGCAGAGTTATCCCATTTGGCCCGTTGAGCATAATGCACTTTTCAATAATATCTTGGCTTTCCTGAGGGTTTTCATAATTCCATTGCCTGCCTGTACCCCATAAGCCTTTGATTCCTTTGTTAATCAGAGCTCTGATCTAATTCTGCCTTCCATATACTTAATTAGTCTCTGGGAAACAGAATTCCAAAATCCTATGACCCTCTCATGGAGAAATTCCTCCTCAGCTCCATCACAAATAGTCGACTCCACATTTTAACAATGGCCCTATTTTTGTCTGGCCTCAGATCCTCTCAGCATCCATCTTGTTAAAGCCCTACCGAATCTTATCTGTATCAATAAGATCACTGAAATAATTGCACCAGTCTCCAGTCACTAAGTCATCTTTTATTTACATGTGCACATTACCCTGGCTGTGACCAGCCAACTCAGAGTCAGTCCCTACATTCAGGAGACGTTCTGAATCTCCTGTTGAACCCTGTCAGCCAGGACTCTTGGATTGGCTCAGGTTAAGGATTTCAAAGGCAATAAGATCCCCTTTGTGTCACAAAGTTGGTCTTTTCTTTTCCAACAAACTATTTCCTGCTCAAGGTTACTCCGTCCTTGATTTTTTTCAGAGGGGTAATAAACCAGGCCGGGCTCCGATCAGACTGGTTTGGTACAGAAATGAAAAGGATTTTGAGAGGCCTTTTGCACATCTGTAAACAGGTGAGACTTCAAGCCAAAGTGGTCATGTTTTAGAAGTGATCTGTATAATCAAAGGGGAGTGGTCAGCTCTTGAGCTGAGCTGAGCAGTTTAGTTCAGTCTGGAACTGGTTGGGAGTTCAATAGTGAACTATATGGAAACTCTCTCTCTCTCTCTCCTAACTTCATCCTGTAAGCATGTGTTCTATTTGTACTGGTTTTTAAAGTGATTTGCTTATTGGGACTATTGTGTATATTCGGAACAGCATAATTAAGTCTAGTTTGGTCAGGCTGTGTTCTTGGGTGATTCATTGTGTAGTTTTGGGAATAAATCCTTTGACTGTTTTAAACCTGATAGTCAACCTTGCTAACTTAATCTGGGTAATTTTCACCGCACACTTAATGAAGCAAGTTGCAAAGTTGTGGTCTGGGCTCCCTGCTTAAGAATGTTTTGAGTGGTCTGGCCCAGTCCATAACAGATTGGGGGCTGTTTGCGGGATTTTAAACAGTGAACGGTAGGTGCTTGTGTCTTTATTTCGGGTGTTGGTTTGGGTGGGTAGACAAAGCTTGGAATAGTAATGGCTCTTTCAGTCGCCAAAAGTTTTCTGGATGTGGATGCAGTAACTTTAGATGTTTTACAACAAGTGAATAAGACCAAGCTGCAGGAATTAGCAGAGAAGCTGGAATTGGTCCTGCCTGCTTCTGTGAGGAAAGGAGAGATAATTACAGCAGTAGCTCGGCATTTAAACTTGCTGGGGAAACCATCAGAATCTGTAGAGATGGCAAGAGGGCAATTGCAAATGAAGCAGTTTGAGTTAGAGGTGAGAGATAAGAGAGAGCAGCAGAAAGAAAAAAGCGAGAGCTTTTAGAACTTCGCAAACTGACACTTGAAAGGGAAGGTCAGCTTAAAAGGCTGGAGATAAAGGCTGAGGGAAAGCTCAGTGAGAAGTAATGCGTACTCACGTAGAAGAGCAGAGGGTTAAAACTGCAAGGTTAGCAGCTGACGTGACTGATGATTATGAGCTGGTCCATAAAACTTGGTTTGGCTTCCAAAATCAATTTCAATCCAAGAAGGATAGAAATTGGGGGAAAGAGAAATCCTCACGTGGAAAGGGAAAGGTAGATCTCAGTGAAGATCATAAGGATAACCTACCAGAGGGTAAAAAAGAAACCCTTGAGGGGACAAAGAATTAAAAAGCTCAGGTGTTTTCATTGTAATAAAGTGGGCCACACAAAATCACAGTATTGGTGGGCTTAGGAGAAAGCCAGATGGAGGAAAGCCAGACAAGCCTGGAAGTTTTGTTGGACTAGTAATAAAAAGCACAAGGGAAGTTAGACAACTCCCTCAGAGTGTACAAGATGATCGGAGGTTGATTAAGGAGGTAATGCCAGATCTGCTTAAAAAATATACATGCAAGAGTAAAGTTTATTCACATAGGCCAGGAGTAGCAGGTAAGGAGGTTACAATATTAAGGGACTCAGGATCTTCTCAGTCTGTAGTGCTGAAGGATGAGGAGATATGCACTCCTGAGCGACTATTGCCAAAAAAGGTGCTGGTAACAGGAATTCATGGTGAGACAAAAAGTGCTCAATTATGTAAAGTGAGACTAGATAGTCCAGAAAAGAGTGGAGAATTTGTGGTAGGAGTACTGGACAAACTCTCAGCTCTAGGAATACAGTTTGTCCTTGCAAATGATATAGCTGATTCACTGGGAGGCTGCTGCCTACTCTAGTTGAAAAGCCCAGTGGAGACGCAGGTAAGCGAAGACCTGGAGAATGTTTATCCAGGAATCTTTCCTCATTGTGTGACCGCAAGATTACTGAGGCACAAGCTGAAGGAGGAGATAGGGAGGCTAACATAGCGTTATCCAAGACCTTTTTTGATTAGGTAAGTAGAACAGAGAAGGAGCAAATGGGTAAACATGCAAATATCTTTAGCTCTGCTAAACTGATCGAGTTACAGCAGAAAGGTGAGGAGTTAAAATAGTTATAACAACATGTATTTACAGAGAAGGAGAGTGAATGCATTATTGTGTGTTATTACTTAGCGAATAATGTCTTAATGAGGAAATGGAAACCATCACACATTCAAGCAGATGAGAAATTGGCAGAGATTCATCAAATTGTTTTGCCAGTAGGGTATAGAAAGGAGTTGCTGTGAGTGGCACATGAGCTACCACTTGGAGGTCATTTAGGGGTGAGGAAAGTATCAGTTTTTGAATTTCAAAAACTCTTGCTAAAATACAAAGACATTTTTACTGGCCTGAACTACACAAAGACTTGTCATACATGTCAGCTAATCAGAAAACCACAGGCAGTAATAAAGCCTGCACCTTTAATACCTATTCCAGCATTTGAGGAAGCTTTCACAAGAGTCTTGATTGATTGCATAGGTCCCCCACCCCAACAAAAAGTGGGAATAAATATTTATTAACAATAATGGATGTGTCGATTAGATTTCCAGAGGCAATCCCATTACACCAAAGGGGTTGTAGAAGATTTACTTAAATCTTTTACTAGATATGGAATGCCAATAGAGATCCAGTCAAATCAAGGATCAAACTTCACATCCAACTATTCAAAGAGGTTCTGGATAACTTGGGAATAAAGCAATTCAAATCTACTGCATGCCATCCAGAATCACAGGGAGCACTAGGGAGATAGCATCAAATACTAAAGACCATGTTTAGGGCTTATGGCCAGGATTATCCAGATGATTGGGATAAGGGAATTCCATTTGTACTTTTTGCGATCAGAGATGCACCAAATGAATCGACCAAATTCAGTCCATCTGAATTAGTGTTTGGACATGAAGTAAAAGGACCATTCACATTGATTGAGAAGAAGTTAATAAGTCAGAATCCAGAGACCACTTGTCTGGGCTATGTGTCAAATTTTGGAGATTGATTAAATCGAGCTGGAGAGTTGGCTAGACAGCATTTAAATGTATCACAACATACAACGAAACAGGAAGCAGATAAGAAATCACAAGTTTGCAATTTTGCAATAGGGCATAAGGTATTGGTGTTACTTCCAGTAATAGGAGAACCTTTAAAGGCCAGGTTTAATGGACCGTAACAAATTGAGAGGAAATTGAGTGAGGTGAACTGCTTGATAAGGGATCAGACAGGAAGGAATCTCACAGAGTGTGTCATGTGAATATGCTCAAAAGGTATTTTGACAGGGAAGGAAAGCAAGAGAAGAAGGGGTTAATGATTACAGCGCAGAGTGAAGAACCAAGGTCAGAGGATTCTGAATTGGACATTCCTCAAATCAAATTGGACAATGAGGAAGTTGTTAAAAATTGGGATAAATTATTGAGTTACCTTCCAGAAGAAAATCGAAATGACCTGAAAGAGTTATTACTACCACATGGGGAGATATGCGGAAATAAATTGGAAGTACCAATTGTGCATGATGTAGATATGGGAGATTCTGTTCCAATTAAGCAACATCCTTAAACCTGGTAGTCAACCTTGCTAAATTAATCGGATAATTTTTACTGTACACTTAATGAAACAAATTGCAAAGTTATGGTCTGGGCTGCCTGTTTAAGAATGTCTTGAGTGGTCTGGCCTAGTCCATAACTTTCAAGTTTCACAACATCCTTCCAATAGGAGGGAGACCAGAACTGCACACAATATTCCAAAAGTGGCCTAACCAATGTCCTGTACAGCCGCAACATGACCTCCCAACTCCTGCACTCAATACTCTGACCAATAAAGGAAAGCATACAAAATGCTTTCTTCACTATCCTACCTACCTATGACTCCACTTTCAAGGAGCTATGAACTCCAAGGTCTCTTTGTTCAGCAACACTCCCCAGGATCTTACTATTAACTGTATAATTTATGCTCTGATTTGCCTTACCACAATGTAGCACCTCACAATTATCTGTATTCAACTCCATCTGCCACTCCTTGGCCCATCTGATCAAGATCCCATGGTAATCAGAGGTAACCTTCTTCACTGTCCACTACACTTCCAATTTTGGTGTCATATGCAAACTTAGTAACTATACCTCCTATGTTCACATCCAAATTATTTATATAAATGACAAAAAATAGTGGACCCAGCACTGACCCTTGTGACACACTATTGGTCACAGGTCCTTCCACCTTCCACCAGCACCTTCCACCAGCACCTTCCGTCTTCTACCTTCGAGCCAGTTCTGTATCCAAATGGCTAGTTCTCCGTGTTTTAATTTAACCTTGCTAACCAGTCGACCATGCAGAAACTTGTCAAACGCCTTACTGAAGTTCATATAGAGCACATCCACTGCTCTGCCCTCATCAATCTCTTCATGACTTCTCCAAAACAACCCAATCAAGTTAGTGAGATATGATTTCCCACACACAAAGGCAAATACATTTACATGTATTTGTCTTTCCAAATTCATGTAAATTCCGTCCCACAGGATTCCTTCCAACAACTTGCCCACCAGGCTTACTGGTCTCTAGTTCCCTGGCTTTTCATACCATCTTTCTTAAATATTGGCACCAAGTTAGCCAATCTCCAGTCTCTTGGAATGGCATATTTTATTTTGATTAGATTAGATTACCCACAGCGTGGAAACAGGCCCTCTGGCCCAACAGGTCCACACTGACCCGCCAAAGCGCACCCACCCAGACCCATTCCCCTACATTTACCTCTGCCCCTAACACTACGGGCAATTTAGCTTGGCCAATTCACCTAACCTGCACATTTTTGGACTGTGGGAGGAAATCGGAGCACCCGGAGGAACCCACGCAGACACGGGGAGAATGTGCAAACTCCACACAGAGAGTCGCCTGAGGCGGGAATTGAATCCGGGTCTCTGGCGCTGTGAGGCAACAGTGCTAACCACTGTGCCACCGTGCCGCCTACATGCCACCGTGCCGCCCACATTCAGGGACGGGCATATCCCAAAAATTAATTTAAAAATTTGGACAGTTGCCCTTTGAATCTGCTCCAAAGTTTAACACGATGATAGCTTCTCTTCAAACTCAACTTTCACAATCAATACCCATATCTCTTTACTTGACTGGTGGCCAGAAACCTGCCATAGAGTCATTGAAATGCATCAGTGCAAAATTAGGCCATTGAGCCCATCAGATCTACTCTGACAGTCAATGAGATTATAATTGATTGGATAATCCTCAAATTGAACTCATTTCCTATGGCTATGATCCTTTTGTCTAGACTCTCCAGTCAGAGGCAAATGGCCCTTTAACATCCACCCTGACCCAACTTCTAATAAGGTATTTTTCTATCAATGACAACACTTTCAATCCTCTAAACTCCAGAGACTACAGTACCACTTGACTCACTCTGGGCAACTCTCTCATCCCAGGATCCAATCTAGTCTCCATATTGTGAACCCTACCTCAGTAGAGTTTCTGTTAATACAGTAAGAAGACACCAAAAATATTAGAGATGGCCAATAAATGGTGGCCCAGTCAGGGACGTGCATATCCCAAAAATTAATTTAAAAATTGACCCCCAAAGACTGTAAATACAATAGTCAAATGTTGAAGCTGAGGAGATTCTAAGTGCATGTGGAGTCATACTATATTTGACAAACTGGGATTAGCCAGGTTTATTAAAGACTGGAAAGAGCCTGCTACTTTTGAGCTGTATTACTCCGGGACACTACAAGATTATGTTTTACAATGATCCTAAAATAGCGCCAAAGAGGCTAGTATCCCATCACCAAGTCATCCTTTATTTACAGATGGAGAGTCCATGATAGTGACCCATCTCCCTCAGAGCCAGCTCTCAGAGTGAACAAAACCCTGAACTCTTCTCTTTCTATCTGTCAGCCAGGGTTCCCTGATGGGGCCAGGTTAACAGCCCCAGTCAGGAAACTCATATTGTATGATGTCCACCTGGCTGACCTTGTTACAATCACCATAGACTTAAAACTTGGATGTTCGAGTTGACTCTTCATTGTGGCCTCACTCTTCTGCGGAGTACCTGATAATTATCTGGTTTGCTCAATAACAGGCAGAACAGCACCTTTTTGATGAGTAGGGGGACTAGATAGTGACAGATGTTCTTTGAAAAGAATCTTTGTGACAACATTTCTGTTAATTCCACAATCATTTATACTGCCCTTTTGTTCCTTTCTGTGGGCTGGGGAGTGTATATGAAAGCCTTCAGAGTGGGGTTCAAGTCCCAGGTTGAACAATCATGGAATTTTACAGCCATTCAGCCCATCAGGCCTGAGCTAGCTGTTTGAAAGAGGTCTCCAATTTATCCCAATCTCCCTGCGGCTTCCCCATGTAAAGAGTAGACCATTCAGCCCCGAAGTGAAATGAAAGGCTGCTTCCTCAGTCGGGGTATAAATCTGGTCATCGGCTGTGAGGTGCTGTCAGTGTTGGTGTACACTGTGCAGGTTTGGCCTAATCCCTGAACCTGCACCACTCCAGTCACCCGAGCCACCTTTTAATTCATTTCGAGATTGATTGTGGGCTTTGTCTCTACCATGTATAAAGCACTGGACAAAGTGGGGAAGAACAAACCCAATGCTGCCCTCATCCTGATGGCTACCTTTGTGTGCTACTGCATCAAGCTGTGTGCAGACCCTCAGTGCGCAAACACCAAGTCTCACTACGTAGTGAGGTTCTATTTGTCCCCTTTGTTACAAAGGATGGGACTGGTCTCATAGTTAGACCATCCTTTTTTACCGGTCCTTCATGGAGAAATTTGTGAAGAAAAAGACCTTTGACCACCAGGCCATCAGGAAGTCACCAGCACGTAGAATTCCTGAGACCCTTCGGGAAAAGGTAGGTCCTGTTGGATGGTTTCCCCAAGTAGAATGCCTCATCACCAGAACTTTCCAACAAGCACCAAGACATCGCTTGGCTGGAGGTGAGAAGGGCACTACATGTGAGATCCTTCATGTTTGCCCGGACCTGCTACCGCACACTGCCCTCAGAGCAGCGGTGGGGGGCCTGAGCCTGTCACACATTTCTTGCTGGAATGTGCCTTTGTAAAGTAAACCTGAAGAGAGAGGCAGTGGTTTTTGTCAAAGTTCGTCCTGAGAGCAGCTCCGTGACGTAGGACCCAGCTGTGTTACTCCTGGACACTACAAGATTGTCTTTTACAATGATCTTGAAATAACCCCACAGGGGCTGGGTATGCCATTACCAAGTCACCCTTTATTTACAGCTGGAGAGTCCATGACGGTGACCCACCTCCCTCAGAGCCAGCTCTCAGAGTGAACAGAACACTTAACTGTTCTCTTTCTATCTATCTGTTCCCCAGGACGCACACTGAGACAGATGACAACTGCGCCTCGAGGACCATCAACTCTGTGAAAAACGCTCTTCAGCCGCCCGAAACTGGTTCGATGGCTGGTTCAATTCCTGCACCAACTGAGGTTACCTCGGAGATCCTGCCTTTTCAACCTCTCCCCTCACCCTGAGGTGTGAAAATTGTCCGATTAAAACACCAGCTGTCATCTCTCTCTCTAATGAGAGAGCAGCTGTCCGGTCCTTATCAGGACTGAGGTGGTCATCACTTTGCCTGGCAAACCAGCCGTTCAGCCAACTGAGCTAACCAAACCCTAATCTACAGCCATTACCCTGTGTCGCACCTCGGCAGATGCTATGAGGTGCCAACAGGATATGTACCACCTATTCCACTAAATCCTAACTCTAATCCTAACCCCATTTGGAAATGTTCAGTCAGTACAATAAGACAATGCAAGAAAAGGGACCAGAATACTCAAGGTTAGTGGGCCCTTGATATGTCACAGCTGAAAATGTGTTGCTGGTTAAAGCACAGCAGGTCAGGCAGCATCCAAGGAACAGGAAATTCGACGTTTCGGGCCAGAGACCTTCATCAGGAAAGATTCCTGATGAAGGGCTCTGGCCCAAAACATCAAATTTCCTGTTCCTTGGATGCTTCCTGACGTGCTGTGCTTTAACCAGCAACACATTTTCAGCTCTGATCTCCAGCATTTGCAGACCTCACTTTTTACTACTTGATATGTCACAATCAGGTGCATAAAATTGAAAGAGAAAGCAACTTTGCATTTTCATAGCACTAATTACAATTGCCAGATGTCATAAATCCTTTATACCCAATGAAGGGAATTGTCGTTGTGAGGGGCGGCATGGTGGCTCAGTGGTTAGCACTGCTGCCTCATAGCACCAGGGTCCCTGGTTCGATCCCAGCCTGGGACGACTGTCTGTGCGGAGTTTGTACATTCTCCCTGTGTCTGCGTGGGTTTCCCTGTGTTTCCTCCCACAGTCCAAAGGTGTGCAGGTCAGGGTGAATTGGCTGTGCTAAATTGCCCCATAGGGATAGGTGCATTAGTCAGAAGGGGACTGGGTTACTCTTCGCAGGGTCTGTGTTGGGCCGAAGGGCCTGTTTCCACACTGTAGGGAATCTAATCTAATGTAAATCGAGCATAAAAGCAAGGAGGGATGACAGATCTGCACAGAAGGATGGTTCAGCTTCAGATTACATTCAGTCTCTTGGAGACATTCACTTTAGGAAGGATGCAACAGCATCAGAGATGGCACGAGAATGGGTCCAGGTCTGAGGAATCTTCAGCTATTCGAATGGGTAGAGAATTTGCGATTGATCTCCATGGTGAGGAGAACGTTGAGTGGAGGTTTGATTGAGGTGTTTAAAATCAAGAGGGATCTTGCAGAGTAGATATATAGGGAGAAACCATTCCTGATCGAGAGTAAGACAGCACAGACATAAAGAAACCAGTGAAAAAAACAAACAAAAGAGATGAAAGAAAATTAATCGACCGTTCTGGTCAGGAATGCTCTGCCTGAGAGGAGGGTAGCAAGAAATAAAATTGAGACTCCAAAAGAGATCATTATTTGAAAGTAAGAAAGAAAGGAAATGACAGGCCAAAGGGATGAAAAGCAGGCATTAGGATCAGGTGAGACGCGGTGAGAGAGGGCTAGCACAGATCTGATGGGCAAAATGGTCTCCTGTGCTGTAAGCTTTGCCTGATTCCATGAAGCCACAATGTGGGAACGACATTAGAATCTACGCATTCTAGATTCAGCACTTGCTGTTCGGAAGAGCACACAACTGCAGAAATTACTGCCACAGGCTTCATTTACTGTTTAATTATTAAACTGAGTTCACTTAGTTTAAACAGAAGCACTTACCAGAGTTTACAAATTTCTCTCAGTTTGCAAATGGTAGTGGGTTCCAGAAACAGAACAGCTATTAGAACCTGGACTTCAGTGATGAAGCGTTGCTTATGTTAAATGAACAATGCTCAGTCATTGCACACGCTTATAAAGAGAATCAGAGCGCGTTACTAATCAACAGGAGGTTCAAAGTATTTCATGGATAATTAACTTCCTTAATTCCAAGTTGTTTCTTTGGATAGATATCTGTAGATTCCTGGCAAAACTGTAGCTTGTAAAGGACACGCCTTTCAGATCAATGTTAGACCCACAGCACACATTAATTACAAGATGGTTTCTAAATGTCACGATTGTTGACATAGAGTTCTCTAATGTTGCCACCTTTCCTCTGCGGCTTGTAGTGATATTGGTGATGCTGTTGGGGAGGTGGGGTGTATCTGGGTTCACGTCTGGGACAGTTACAGGCTGAGGATTGAATCCAATGTGACAAAAGATTTCTGAATCCAATATGGCAGGTGCGAGGATTTGATAGAATAGAGTAGAATTCCTACAGTGTGGAAACAGGCTATTTGGCACTACAAATCCACACTGACCCTCCAAAGAGCAACCCACCCAGACCCCAACCCCTACTCCATTATTCCACATTTACCCCTGACTAATGCACCTAACCTATACATCCCTGAACCACTATAGGGCAATTTAGCATGGCCAATTCACCTAACCTGCACATCTTTGGACTGTGGGAGGAAACCGAACACCTCCCCATGTCTGTGTACCACCTTCCCAGAGGGAAAAGCCATTAACAATGCCAGCCATGCACCAAGACCCATTTCCCTCAATACTACGGCCAATTTAGCATGGCCGACTCACCTAACCTGCACATCTTTGGACTATCGAAGGAAATCGGAGCACCTGGAGGAAACCCACGCAGACACGAGGAGAACGTGCAAACTCCACACAGTCAGTCTCCTGAGGTGTGAAATCAAACCTAGGTCCCTGGTACTGTGAGGCAGCAGTGCTAACCACTGAGTCGCCGTGAGGGATATATCCTAGCCCTGCTGACATACGCCATAGGTCTCTCTTTTTTCTTCTCTTTTGTGTTTGTTTCTCTCTCCTCTTTCTTCTCTCAGCCTCAGACTCTGTGCAGACCTGATAAGGCGACCTCCTGGTGAAGCATGATCGCCTCTTGATCTGGTGTGGTGGCCTTTCTGTTCAGTGTGGTGGTCTTTCTGCTCAGTGAGGTGTTCTTTCAGCTCAGTGTGGTGGTTCTTCCAGCTCAGAGTGGTGGTCTTTCAGCTCAGAGTGGTGGTCTTTCAGCTCAGGGTGGTGGTCTTTCAGCTCAGGGTGGTGGTCTTTCAGCTCAGTGTGGTATCCTTTCAGCTGAGGTTGGTGGTCTTTCAGCTCAGAGTGGTGGTCTTTCAGCTCAGAGTGGTAGTCTTTCAGCTCAGTGTGGTGGTCTTTCAGCTCAGGGTGGTGGTCTTTCAGCTCAGTGTGGTGTCCTTTCAGCTGAGGTTGGTGGTCTTTCAGCTCAGAGTGGTGGTCTTTCAGCTCAGAGTGATGGTCTTTCAGCTCAGAGTGGTAGTCTTTCAGCTCAGTGTGGTGGTCTTTCAGCTCAGAGTGGTAGTCTTTCAGCTCAAAGTGGTAGTCTTTCAGCTCAGTGTGGTGGTCTTTCAGCTCGGTGTGGTGGTCTTTCAGCTCAGTGTGGTGGTCTTTCTGTTTAGATTACTTACAGTGTGGAAACAGGCCCTTCGGCCCAACAAGTCCACACCAACCCAACAAGTCAACACCAACCAAGCGCAACCCACCCAGACCCATTACCCTACATTTACCCCTTCACCTAACACTATGGGTAATTTAGCACGGCCAATTCACCTAACCTGCACATCTTTGGACTGTGGGAGGAAACCGGAGCACCAGGAGGAAACCCACGCAGACACGGAGAGAACGTGCAAACTCCACGCAGTCAGTCGCCTGAGGCGGGAATTGAACCCAGGTCTCTGGCGCTATGAGGCAACAACGCTAACCACTGTGCCACTGTGCCGCCCACAAGCTCAGAGTGGCGGACTTTCTGCTCAAGGTGGTGGTCTTCAACTCAGTGTGGTGGTCTTTCAGCTCAGGGTGGTGGTCTTTCAGCTCAGTGTGGTGGTCTCTCAGCTCAGGGTGGTGGTATTTCAGCTCAGTGTGGTGGTCTTTCAACTCAGAGTGGCGGTCTTTCAGCTCAGCGTGGTGGTCTTTCAGCTCTGTGTGGTGGTCTTTCAACTCAGAGTGGTGGTCTTTCAGCTCAGTGTGGTGGTATTTCAGCTCAGTGTGGTGGTCTTTCAACTCAGAGTGGCGGTCTTTCATCTCAGAGTGGTGGTCGTTCTGCTCAGAATGGTGGTCGTTCTGCTCAGAATGGTGGTCTTTCTGCTCAGAGTGGTGGTCTTTCAGCTCAGTGTGGTGGCCTTTCAGCTCAGGGTGGTGGTCTTTCAACTCAGAGTGGCGGTCTTTCAGCTCAGTGTGGTTGTCTTTCTGCTCAGTGTGGTGGTCGTTCTGCTCAGAATGGTGGTCTTTCTGCTCAGAGTGGTGGTCTTTCATCTCAGGGTGGTGGTCTTTCAGCTCAGTGTGGTGGTCTTTCTGCTCAGTGTGGTGGTCTTTCATCTCAGGGTGGTGGTCTTTCAGCTCATTGTGGTGGTCTTTCTGCTCAGAGTGGTGGTCTTTCTGCTCAGAGTGGTGGTCTTTCTGCTCAGTGTGGTGATCTTTCATCTCAGTGTGGTGATCTTTCAGCTCAGTGTGGTGGTCTTTCTGCTCAGTGTGGTAGTCTTTCTGCTCAGAGTGGCGGTCTTTCAGCTCAGAGTGGTGGTCTTTCAGCTCAGTGTGGTGGTATTTCTGCTCAGTGTGGTGGTCTTTCATCTCAGAGTGGTGGTCTTTCAGCTCAGTGTGGTGGTCTTTTTGCTCAGTGTGGTTGCCTTTCTGCTCATTGTGATGGTCTTTCAGCTCAGTGTGGTGGTCTTTCAGCTCAGTGTGGTGGTCTTTCTGCTCAGAGTGGTGGTCTTTCAGCTCAGTGTGGTGGTCTTTCAGCTCAGTGAGGTGGTCTTTCTGCTCAGTGTGGTGGACTTTCAGCTCTGTGTGGTGGTCTTTCTGCTCAGTGTGGTGGTCTTTCTGCTCGGTGTGATGGTGTTTTGGTTCAGCACCGTGGTCTCTCAGTGGCCTGGTGTTTCGGTCTCTCGGCCTGGTATGACCTCAGCATGGACTTCCGCTCTTAAGATGATTCCTTAAATTGCAGTCCCACTGTGGCTGAGCACTTAGTGAAGTCTGTACTGTTTGAACTTTCAACTTTATTTCTTTATTTTCTACTTAAAACCAAGGCTGCCTGGAATGTTTAACATTAAACTTTGTTTTTTTTTCTACCTTGTTCTTAAGATTGTGTACCTGGGTAACTTGTACCTGAAATAGTGTTGTGTCTGGTGACGTTATACACGTTTCACTGTACCCCTGTAAACTTGTACTTGTGTACATCTGGCAATGACAACAAAACCAAAATCAAATCAAATCAAATCAACACCAGGCCTGAGGCGCATTGGCAGAGCACTTAACAGGAAGAACAGGGAAGTTTTATTATTTTTTTTCTTCATTTTCCTGCCTTTATAATTGCGCAGAGGCTGGTATACCATCACCAAGTCCCCCGTTCTTTATACGTGCGTAGTACGTGGGCTCTGATCAGCTAGCTCGGAGCTAGTACCGAGGGTGAGGAGACTCTCTGAATCTCCTGGTTATTTCTGTCAGCCAGAGCTCCCTGATTGGCTCCGGTTAACAGCCCCAGCCAGGGATCCCTGATCAGTTAGATCCACCTGGCCCTCCTACCAATCTCTACAATATTCTACACTTCGGTTTATTTCTCTGTGCTTTAAGATGGCACCAGAGAGTGGCGACACTGTACAACTGTATTTTGTCATAAGATACACGTGACAATAAATAAATCAAACAGCAGTCCTCATTGAGCAGTCCTCACCAGATACAGGAGGAGGAGTACCAGGGGTAAGTTCCCTAATATCTTGGCTTGACAGCAGGATACCACTCCCAGCACTTTAATGAGACCGACACATTCCACACCAGCATCCTGTTTGTCCTTCATATACTTCCTTTATCTCATTAATTAACATGTGAACTGTAGCTTCTTAACAAACTCAATCAACCATCAGAAAATGGTCGACTGCCCTTATTAGGTAACTGTACTGGTGAACTCAGATGGCACAATGGCTCAGTGGTTAGCACTGTTCCCTCAGAGCACTAGGGTTCCAGGTTTGATTCCAGCCTCAGGCCGTGTGGAATGTGCACATCCTCTCCATGTCTGCGTGGGTTTCCTCCCACAGTCACTAAGATGGGCTGGTCATGTGAATTGGCCGTGCTAAATTGCCCGTAGTGTTAGGTGCATTAGTCAGAGGAAAATGGGTCTGGGTGGGTTACTCTTCGGAGGGTCAGTGTGGACTGGTTGGGCAAAAGGGCCTGTTTCCACACTGTAGGGAATCCAATCTAAACTCTTTGAAGCCAGCACAAAGCCGTGGACCAATCAGTGGAATGAGTGGATAAGTGGCAGATGCAGTTTGGTGCAGGAAATTGCGAAGTGATACATTTTGGTAGTTTGAAAGTTCAAAGACAATAAAAATATTGAGTACATCAAAGTGGATGTAGGAGCAGAGAAATCTGGGGGTTGATTCACATGAAAACGTAGCAGGTAGGAGCAGGAGTAGGCCATTTAACCCATTGAGCCTGCTATGTCATTCAATATAATCATGGCTGATCATTCAACTCAATACCCTAATTCCACCTTCCCCCTATATCCATTGATCCCTTTGTCCAGAAGAGCTATATCTACCTCTTTCGTGAAAATACACAATGGTTTGGCCTCAAATAATGTTTTGTGGCAGTGAATTCCACAGATTCACCACTCTCTGGGTGAAGGCATTTCTCCCCATCACAGTCCTAATAGATTTACCGCTTATCCTTAACCTATGATGTTTGGACGTGGACTCCCTCACCGCTGGGAACGTCTTTCATGCATCTCACCTGTCTGGCCCTGTTTGAACTTTATAGGTTTCTATGAGATCCCCCCTCCCCCACCCCATCCCACCATCCCCACCCTGCCCACCCCCATTCTTCTAAACTCCAGTGAGGTGGTGGTTAGAGTCATACTTGGCAGATAGGAAGGTGGTGCTGGAAAAGCACAACAGGTCAGGCAGCATCTGAGGAGCAAAAAAGCCAACATTTCGGGCATAAGCCCTTCATCAGGAAGATGATCATGGTTGTTGGAGGCTTGGCACCTCAGCTCCAGGAGATCTCTGCAGGAGTTCCTAGGCCCAACCACCTTCAGCTGCCTCATCAATGACGTTCCCTCCATCATAAGGTCAGAAGTGGAAATGTTCACCGGTGACTGGACAATGTTCAGCACCATTCCCAACTCCTCAGATACTCAAACAGTCCATATTCAAATGCAACAAGATCTGGACAATATCCAGGCTTGGGCTGACACGTAGCAAGTTACATTCATGCCACACCAATACTAGGCTATGACCATCACTAACAAGAGATAATCTAACCACTGACAGCTGACACTCAATGGTGTTACCATCACTGAATCCCCCACTCTCAATATCCTGAGCATTAACATTGACCAGAAATCAACTAGACTTGCCACATAAACACAATGGCTACAAGATCAGGTCAGAGGCTGGGAATATTACAGAGTAAATCACCTCCTGACTCCTCAGAGCCTGTCCATTATCTACAAGGCACAAGGCAGGAGTGTGATGGAATACTCCCCCCTTGCCTGGTTGGGTGCAACTCCAACAACACTCAAGAAGCTTGACACCATCCAGGACAATGCAGCCCAAATGATTGACATCACATCCACAAACATTTGCTCCCTCCATCAGTAGCAAGATACACTTCAGGAATTCACCAAAGATCCTCTGACAGCATCTTCCAAACCCACAGCCATTTCCACCTAGAAAGATAAGGGCAGCAGATACATGGGAACCAACCACCTTCAAGTTCTCCTCCAAGCCACTCATCATCCTGATTTGGAAATTTATCAGCATTCCTTCACTGTCACTGGGTCAGAATCCTGGAATTCCCTCCCTCAGGGCATTGTGGGTCAATCCACAACATAAGAACTGCAGCGGTTCAAGAAGGCAGCTCAACCCCACCTTCTCAAGGGGGACAACTAGGGGTGGACAACAAACCCTGGCACAGTCAGCAATGCCCACCTCCTACAAATGAATATAAAAAACAATACAATCCTATCTGACCCAAAAACTAAAACAGAAATTGCTGGAAAAGCTTAGCAGGTCAAGGCAGCGTCCATGGAGAGAAAGCAGAGTTTACATTTTGGATGCAGTGACCCTTCTTCAGGACTGATTGCAGCCGGCAAAAGATTGGTCTATATGCTGACGATAGGGTGGGTGGGAGGGGGAGAAATAAGTGGTAGGTGGAGATGTTGTTCAGGGGTAAATACTAGGGTAGGGGAATGGATCTGGGTAGGATAGTCTTTGGAAGATCTGTATGGACTTGTTGGGCCGAAGGGCCCGTTTCCACACTGTAGGGATTCTATGTGCCTATGCATGTATTTCAGGGAGAGAACAGTTGGGCAGACAATTGACTGGGTAAAGGAAAATCTGAAGGAATCAATAACTCCTAATGGGGATCATTAGTGGCTGACAATGGATTGTTCTGTGGTGGCAGCTCACATGGCAATAAGGCCTGGAGTGTGAGGGCGGGGAAAAGAGATGGCAGGAGGGGCTCAAAAATGATTGTTCGTGACGCTGAGTCCAGCAGGTACCTGGGGTTCCTCAGCGGAAAGTGAGATACTGATCTTCCAGCTTGCACTGAGCTTGGCTGGAGCACCGCAACACGCCTGAGAAGGGGATGTTGGTCAGGGAACATAGCATTGTGTGGAAGTGGCAGGTAACTGAAGCTCAGGGTCATTTTTTATGGACAGAATATGCATTCTGGAAAGGAGTCACCCAGACTCCTGCATCCACAGGTTTTCCTAACCGACTCAACCTCTCCTCATGTGTCAGTGCTGCCATCTCAGGAACCCATTTGATAAATCTCCACTGTACTCCCTCTACAGCAAGAACATCCCTCCTTAGTTAAGGAGACCAAAACTGCACACAATACTCCAGGTGTGGCCGCACGAATGTCCTGTATAACAGCAGCAAAACATCCTTGTTCCAGTATTCAAATATTCTCGCTCAAATTGTACAAATTGACAATTGATTGTACCTTGACATTTCCTTTCAGTGACTGGTATACAAGGGCACCCAGGTCTTGTTGAACATTCCCCTCTCTCAACTTCTAGCCACTCAAATAATAATCTGCCTTCCTCTTTCTGCTATCAAAGTGGACAACCTCACATTTTTCCACGTTATATAGTACTTGACATGCATTTGCCCACTCACTCACTCTGTCCGAGTCACACTACAACACCTCAAAGGTGCAGGACAGGCACAGGCAAAGACAGTGATTATTCTGCCATTGAGAGGTGACCTACTCTTGGGAAATAAGGCAGGGCAGGTGACTGAGGTGTCGGTGAGGGAGCACTTTGGGGCCAGCGACTATAATTCAATTCGTTTTAAAATCGTGATGGAAAAGGATAGACCAGATCTAAAAATTGAAGTTCTAAGTTGGAGAAAGGCCAATTTTGACGGTATTAGGCAAGAACTTTCGAAAGCTGATTGGAGGCAGATGTTTGCAGGTAAAGGGACGGCTGGAAAATGGGAAGCCTTCAGAAATGAGATAATGAGAATCCAAAGAAAGTATATTCCTGACAGGGTGAAAGGGAAGGCTGGTAGGTATAGGGAATGCTGGATGACGAAAGAAATTGAGGATGTCGAAAGAAATTTGGTTAAGAAAAAGAAGGAAGCATATGTCAGGTATAGACAGCACAGATTGAGTGAATCCTTAGAAGAGGATAAAGGAAGTAGGAGTATACTTAAGAAGGAAATCAGGAGGGCAAAAAGGGGGCATGAGATAACTTTGGCAAATAGAATTAAGGAGAATCCAAAGGGTTTTTACAAAAATGTTAAGGACAAAAGGGTAACTAGGGAGAGAATAGGGCCCCTCAAAGATCAGAAAGGTGGCCTTTGTGTGGAGCAACAGAAAATGGGGGAAATATTAAATGAATATTTTGCATCAATATTTACTGTGGAAAAGGATATGGAAGATATAGATTGTAGGGAAATAGATGGTGACATCTTGCAAAATGTCCAGATTACAGAGGATGAAGTGCTGGATGTCTTGAAATGGGTTAAAGTGGATAAAACCTCAGGACCTGATCAGGTGTACCCGAGAACTCTGTGGGAAGCTATAGAAGTGATTGCTAGGCCCCTTGCTGAGATATTTGTATCATCGATAGTCACAGGTGAGGTGCTGGAAGACTGGAGGTTGGCAAATGTGGTGCCACTGTTCAAGAAGGGTGGTAAGGACAAGCCAGGGAACTATAGACCAGTGAGCCTGACCTCGGGCAAGTTGTTGGAGGGAATCCTGAGGGACAGAATGTACATGTATTTGGAAAGGCAAGGACTGATTCGGGATAGTCAACATGGCTTTGTGCGTGGGAAATCATTTCTCACAAACCTGATTTAATTTTTTGAAGAAATAACAAAGAGGATTGATGAGGGCTGAGCAGTAGATGTGATCTATATGGACTTCAGTAAGGCGTTCGACAAGGTTCCCCATGGGAGACTGATTAGCAAGGTTAGATCTCATGGAATACAGGGAGAATGAGCCATTTGGATACAGAACTGGCTCAATGGTAGAAGACAGAGGGTGGTGGTGGAAGGTTGTTTTTCAGACTGGAGACCTGTGACCAGTGGAGTGCCACAAGGATCGGTGCTGGGTCCTCTACCTTTTGTCATTTACAGAAATGATTTGGATGTGAGCATAAGAGGTACAGTTATTAAGTTTGCAGATGACACCAAAATTGGAGGTGTAGTGGACAACGAAGAGGGTTACCTCAGATTAAAACAGGATCTTGACCAGATGGGCCAATGGACTGAGAAGTGGCAGATGGAGTTTAATTCAGATAAATGCAAGGTGCGGCATTTTGGGAAAGCAAGTCTTAGCAGGACTTATATACTTAATGATAAGGTCCTAGGGAGTGTTGCTGAACAAAGAGACCTTGGAGTGCAGATTCATAGCTCCTTGAAAGTGGAGTCACAGGTAGATAGGATAGTGAAGAAGGCGTTTGGTATGCTTTCCTTTATTGGTCAGAATATTGAGTACAGGAGTTGGGAACTCATGTTTCGCCTGTTGTTGGGGAGAATAACCACTAGATTGCCTAAGAGTGGGGCTAGGGAGGGTAGCACTATTGCTACACCAGACATTACCAGCTCCAGTCCCTAAACAGTTAGTCGCAGCCATGGGGGAGAACCTGGCAACTGCAGGGCTACCTGTCTGAAGTAACATTCCTCGCTGATTAGATCATGTCAGCCAGTATCAGACTGCCCCATTGAGAACTCATGACTAATAAAGGAACCGGTAACTGTCGAACGGTGTGAATTGTGCTGTCGGAGTACATGATTACTAAAGCATCTGTTAATGTACCTATCAGAATAGATTCCCATCAAAACCCATGATAAATGATAATGTTTGTTAATTCGCTTGCGGAAGACCATTGACTCTGTCAGACGCATAGTAATGAGATCGATACTCGGAACAATGGACCATTGATTACAGGGTCGGAACTGCCGACCCCAGGATGGCTGCACCATTGTCCGGCACAGCAGGAGCTGGACAGGCACCTCGATACGGCCAATGGAGGCGCAGACCCCCTCGCTCTCAGGTGTACCAACCAATGAGGGGGACGAACGAGGGAGAACTGACCGGGAACTCCTGGCGGCGCGAAGTATAATTGAGCCAGGTCCGAGGGGGAAGTCAGAACGCCTTCTCCAACGAATTGCATGCTGTAGAATTCGTTGTATAGTTTGCCAGTCGTGATTCTGTAAAATAAACGGTGCTCTGCTCCTAACTAAAGAAGCTGGTGCGGTCTCTCCTTCCAAAGAACTCGCGAAGACCGGAATCCCGAGATTCCGGCCTAACATCTGGTGAGCCTGACGCGGGAAGGGAAGGAGACCACGGCAAGTTGGCCACGTTGGCGGATCAGGGGGCAGACAACTTTCGGCCGAAACCTTCTAAGGTGAGGAAGCGCCTGTTAAACCTAAGGTGTCCAGTAGTTAAATTTCTTTAGTTAGTTTCTTGTCTGCTCTCTGACCCTCACCAACCCAAAAAAAAACTGATCAGTTTGGCAGCAGCATCGCAGAATCTTGACTGGTAAGCTACTACTAACCTTTTAACTAGTACCGGTCTAATTTCGCGTTGCTTTCGGAGCTGAGCACGCCCCTTGTAGCCAGTTTAATTCGCGTTGCTTTCGGAGCTGAGCGCGCCCCTAGTTGCCTTTTACTCGCGTGGCTTTCGGAGCCGAGCGCGTCCCTGAGATTACCTATTGCAGCGCTGACCGTACTTGACTGTTTGGATCCACGTTACAAAGCACTTAAGACCGACGAATCTTGCTATACACACTTGCTAACCCCAGGGTGACAGAGGTCGGATCTCATCTCCTGGACAGGGTTTGTCCGCACAGACGTCTGCCTTAGACCGGTTGTTAAGAGCAGAGATCTGCCACGCGAAGGTCAGGCTTTGAAAGACGCTCTCTTTTTACAGCGGCATCCACCAGGGGAGATCCGGCATGGGGGACTTGAATTTTGGACCACCTAAACTGACTCACCTCAGGACGGCACGTCCCGGAGTGCCCTGGTGGCACCTCAGGGTGGGTACAGACGTAACTCTGCATGGTCGATTACTGTTGGACAGTGTAGCCGTACAGAAAGTAAGCCTACACCAGGTGCTCAACCAAGCGCCAGGTCAAAAGGAACTTATACCAACAAGACTGAAGGAGACCTTCACAAATACCGCATTAATGGTCACAATACTAAACGGTCTCCATGGGTCACCACAATATTCGGTCCGTCAGACAATTGCGCTAGGGAAGCCCCCTATTGGCTGGGCGCCCCCGAACACCGACAACTCCCTAGGGTGGAAAACCAAACTGCTCGTGACCCTCACCCCGCACTGGCAAGACGGCCAGTTCGCCTCCCCCACTGGCACAGCCGTCTCGGATACCTCCACCCGAGACCTGCATAATCTAACTGCAACTATCACCATCCCGCCTGACGCATCTACCACCGAGTACACCCCAGTCCCAAAGGCACCAGAAGCACCACCACTTACTGGGAAGGTTGTAGAGGAGATTAGGGCTCAGTTTAGGGAGAATAACACTGCCAAAGAGGCTCAGAGAAAACTCCGCAACCTGGACAGCAGTCTCAGGCTGTGGCGGAGCAAGGACTGGTTCCCTCAGGATGACCAACCCTACTTTGCAGCCGGGGATTTCGAAAAATTCCGGACCAACATTCAGATCTGTTTAAAAGAAAGGAAGGACGCGGCAAAGAAAGGGGTTTTCATCAATCTGTCCAAGCTATCCACTAAAATAGAAGACGAAACCGTTTACCTACGGGAGCTCTTAGTAAGGTTCCAAACCCGTGTGCCAACCCCGCCTGCTGACACACCAGTTACAGGTCAACAGGATCCCCTCCCAGAATACGAACCCGAATGGGTGCTCAACCAGACTCTCCTCTACCCCCCTTCCCACTATACACCCCCTATTCCGGAGCCGATCCAAAACAACAGCCACAAGGGGAGCCCGCCGCCCCCCTACACCAGTCCACAGACAGGGACACCTGGTCCCGAAGTACCCCCCATGACCCTGCCTGCAGTGGGCACCGCACCTGCGGCTCTATTTTCGCCACGTCACGGGGGGCCGACTCTACAAGCCCCTGTCGTTAAGGTATTAGAAGGGAATTTCACATACGAGGACCCGGCCGCCGACCGCATGACGGAACGATTAGAAAGTGTACTCAACAGCCATGGACAGAAATTAAACGCCCTCACCAGAATGATTGCGGCCGGACCAGGGGTAGCACAGCCAGGTGCCGACCTGTGTGACCTTAGCCAGGCGGACACCGTGCCACGAAAGTGGGAGGTCCGGCCAGTGAAAGTCCAGGGGGATGGGTACACTCCTGCCCCAGGTCATGGCGGCCCCCCGGCGTCCCAATTTCCTTCTTTAGGAAGACATGACGAACTGACCATCATGAAAAATCACTCCATCAGGCCCGAAATGCCGCCCCATAGAGTCCACAAACACTGACGAGAGGACCCCCCCTCACTGCTGAACGCGACACTTTAATTGTCACAGGAGCCCACCTCCAGGGCAAACTTGTGAAGGGGGAAAGTAAGCTCGCCTCCCCACCCGACACTACCTCCTTGGAAGACGAAGGTGAGATCCTGGGGGATTTTGACGAAGGGTCCTACACCTCACTCCCACGCGCACACTGTAGCCCATTGCCAACAACCGCTGACACTGCCCCACTCCTCCAGGCGCCCCTCCTCGCCACTAGTGTGGGGGTAGAGAAGTACGTCCCTTGGTCACGAACAGACCTAGATGCCTTGGTCAGAAGGCTTCCCCCGATTACCAACGGAGCGTCTGCTTGGATAGCCACTTTCGAAAGAGAAACCTGTCACGAGAAACTGGCTCTAGCCGATTTCAGAACCATCATGGTACGCATCCGTGCCGAGGAGGCGCTGATAAGGGCAGAGGGATTAGCCAGGTGCTCTAGGTCAGACGAGACTGCCTCTTTTGACCTATTCCGAAACATAATATGGCGGTCCCTGCGGGACAGCTTCCCCACTACTTTCTCCCTCGATGCGCTCGGGACCCTCAGGCTAAAGGACGATGAGGACGTCCATGAATACCTAACAAGGGCCTGGGACCTGTGGGAGGCTGGGACGGGTGAAAGGCCAGACAGCTCTCCGTTGGCCACAGCGCACTTTCGGAAGGGTGTCACCGAGGGACTCCCTGCCCCAGTGCAAAGCAAATTGCGAGACCAGGTAGGGGTGGACTCAATGAAAGACGACTTATGGAGAAAACAAGTCCATCATTTCCAGACAAGACACCGTACATCTGAAAAAATGAAAGCCGAGGGGCCACCCTCAAAGACGACGGTACAGCTCATAGAACAGTTTGGAAAAATTTTAGAGCAGGTGGGGGCAAAGACCGCGGCGCGAGACCTCGTCTCGCCCGCCACCCAGATGTACAGCTCTCAGCGACCTAGTTCACAAAGGGCCCTGCCCCATACCACCCCTGACAAGGCAGATTTAGGGGCCTACGATTTGTTACCCCACGATAGGCAAGCGCAGCCACCTCCAGGTGCACTCAGGAGATCCCGGGGGGGCCAGCAGCCTGATCGTTGCTGGATATGTAAAGAAACTGACCATCACTCCAATGACTGCGATCATAGGGTGAGGTGCTGGTCCTGTAACGAACCTGGACATTTTGCCCGAGAGTGTTGTACGCACGGGGGAAACCACAGTATGACCCGATACCCGGCACGTCCCTCTGGAGAAAGAGACAGACGTGACCGTAATGACGGACTCAGGGAAACAGGTAGAAGGGGGGGCTGGGCTCAGACCGGAGACAGAAGAATGCAAGGGGTAGCACAGGGCGCATTGGCAAGACACGACGTGGGGTACGGCTACACCCAGTGGTACGGGGAAGACTACTGACGGTGCCCACGAGAATGTTGCAGTCCCCTGGCCTCCGAACCAACACCTCCCAATATGCCCCCTGTGATTCGAGTACTGGTGTGTAGGGAGACCTTCCAATTTCTAATTGACACAGGGGCATCTGCGTCCACGATTAATAAATTGCCGAAGGGCCTGATCCTGTCAGGCAGGGTGCAGGAGACTGTGGGATTCTTGGGGACGATTGAGCGACAGCCTTATACGGTGCCAGCCACAATAACCATAGGGGGAC
Source organism: Hemiscyllium ocellatum (assembly GCF_020745735.1). Taxonomy (NCBI): domain Eukaryota; kingdom Metazoa; phylum Chordata; class Chondrichthyes; order Orectolobiformes; family Hemiscylliidae; genus Hemiscyllium; species Hemiscyllium ocellatum. The sequence continues at coordinate 16,192,108 of NC_083442.1, forward strand.
AGAAGATCACCCTGCCCCTACTCCTTGCCCCAAAATGCCCAGTGAACCTGCTGGCGCGAGATGCTCTCACTAAATTAGGAGTCTACATCCACTGTTCAACCGAGGGGTTGCGACTCCTCTGGCCTGGGGACCACTCCCAGGATCTGGGGAGAGTGGGACAATTTTTGCTCACCCCCACATCAGAGGACTCGCGTTCCACATCTGTAGACATATATTGGATTCGCCTGCTCTACGCTTCGCAGGGCAAAGGCATAATTGCAGAATTTGAGGACTGGCTCCCGTCCATCCCAGCCTCCCAGGCTTACCACCCCCCAAAAGACCCCTACCATGTTACATTCAATTATGTCACCCATTATGACCTTGAGTATGACGATCATTTCAATGCCCACCTGAATGATAGAAGGGACATAGTTAGCATCACACATCTCATTGCCGGCAATGAGGGGATTGCCGCTGCGGTCCGTTTGCATCCGGACCAGGCGGAATGGTATCAGCTAGGAGAGCGGGCCGCCCCGCATATCACACTCGCAGTAGCACCCACGTCCGAGGCCCGCAACCTGGTCCTTGCCTCACTACAATGTGAGTACCAAAAGATAGGGAAAGGCCCCGATGAAGTGTCCCTTGACGGACGCTTTCAGAGACGACCTGTTGATATGTCAGAGGAAGGCATTTATGAGAAGATCGCTGTAGACAGGTCCCTCCTGTTAGACAACACCGACCACTGGAAAGCGGCACAACTGCTGCAGGATATGGACCCCGCCCTCTGGACAGTGCACCCACAGGACACTGGTCGGTTGAAAGGGGCAGTTCATCTACAACTAAAGCCATTTGTGCAACACTGCATTTGGATAACACAATACCCCCTCACCGCTGAACAGAGAGAAGGGATTCGCCCAACAATCAAGGGGCTGCTAGAGGTGGGGGTTCTCAGGAAGATCAAGGGGGGAGGCTGGAACACCCCAATCCTCCCCGTCTCTAAGGGAATAGGCAAAGGCTGGCATATGGTCCATGACCTCCGCAAAATAAACGAGGCCACTGAAACTCAGAACTCCCAGACCCCTATGTTGCGCTACAGGCGCTCACACCCGCCTACCGTTTTTTCTCAGTTATAGACCTGGCCAACGCTTTCTTTTGCCTCCCGCTCCACCCAGACTGTCAGGAGTGGTTTGCCTTCACCTTCGACAGGGAGCGATATACATACAATCGCCTCCCTCAAGGCTACAAAGACTCCCCGGGCCTGTTCAGTGCAGCCCTAACCCCCATACTTCAACAAATATCGCTTCCTAACTGCACCACCATTATCCAGTACGTCGATGACTTGCTAGTAGCCAGCGAGACAGACACCCAAAATCTAGATGCAGTCCGCACCTTGCTGGATACCCTTGTTGTGGCGGGTTTTAAAGTCAAATGCGACAAATGCCAAATAGGCCGTAGGTCAGTATCCTTCATGGGGCGGTTAATAGGGACAGGGGGCACCACCCTTTCAACGGCGCACAGGGAGGCGATCCTCTCCTATGGCATCCCTACCACTGTACAGGACATGATGGCCTTCCTGGGCCTTTGTGGCTACTCCCAGACTTACGTCCCAGATTTCGTGACTATAACTTCTCCACTCAGGGAAATGATCACAGAGGTTGGAGCTAAAAGGCTCAAAAGTCAATTACGCTGGAATAGGGAGAGGGAGCAATCATTCAGAGAAGTGAAGCAAGCGTTGGCAGCTGCGGCCACTCTAGCGCACCTCGACTATCAAAAAGATTTCCACTTAGATATCGCTGAGACCAAGGCGATAGTGAATGCTGTCCTATACCAAAAGGACCGGGGCTGTAGAAGGGTGTTAGGGTATTACAGCTGCAGGTTAGAGCCAATTGAACAAGGACAGCCAGGCTGCGCCAGGTTTGTGGCAGCCGTAACGAAAGCAGTTACCAATACCGCCCACTTGGTACTCTGCCATCCATTGATCATTAACACTGACCACAGCATAGGTGCTTTCCTAGCCTCCAACTCGTTCAGCTTCTCGGCTGGCCGGCAGGCCAAGATTGAGGATGCCCTTTTAGCATCCCACATTACCTTTAAACCCGGAAGGGGCAGTACCAGAAACATGATGGTGGGAGTGAATGGGGGGTCCTTGGTATCCCACGACTGTGTAGCCAGAGTAGCCGAGGAGCGAAGGATACACACCGGTTTGCACACAGAGCCCCTAGCCAACGCAGACTGGGACCTCTACACCGATGGCAGTAGCCGTCGGGAAACAGATGGCGTACGAGCTTCATATGCCGTGGTCAGGGACACAGGGGGTGCCTACGACACTGTAGAATCTGGGGAAATCCCACAGCCTGCGTCTGCACAGTTAGCGGAGATCACAGCCCTAACTAGAGCATTAGAACTTAGTGAGGGACACCGCGTTAACATCTACACCGATTCCAACTATGCATGGGCCGCGGTCCACATAGAGGGCACAGCGTGGATCAGGCGCAATTTTAAAACAACCACTGGTCGGCCAGTAAAGCATGACCAGAGTCTGCGGAGGTTACTCCGCGCGGTCCATCGCCCAGCGGAGGTAGCAGTAGTGAAAGTGCAGGGACACTCTACCTTACGTACCAGGGAGGCGCTGGGAAACAATGCAGCTGATAGGGCAGCCAAGCTCGCAGTGCAGATGGTCACCCTCAGGTCAGGACGAAACACGCAACCGCAACCGGACACGGGTGAGTGGTCCAGTGACTCCCCCGGGGAGGTGGCTAGGGTCGATGCCCTGAGACACCTCTGTGAAATGCAGGAGCGGGCGACCAGCACCGAGGTTAGGGAATGGGAGAACAAAGGCGCAGTCCGACAGTATTTAGAGATAGACGGGTCTAAACGGCCCCTTTGGCGATCCCCGAGGGGAGAGGTAGTGGCCCCACGGGCACTCCTGCCCGTCCTTTTCGCAGAGACACATGGGCCAACACACGTGGGGGTGGCCCAAGTCGTTAAGACCATCCAAAGACACTGGTGGGCACCCCGACTCCGGGAGCACATAGAGAATCTAAGAGCTGAGTGCAGGGTGTGCAACGAGTACAACACCAGGAAAGTTCTCCCCCACCCGATGCTAAAATACCCGACCCCGACAGGGCCATGGCAGGAGATCTGCATGGACTTTACTGACATGGGGGTCAAATGGAGAACACCGGACAAATATAGGTACATGCTAGTGGTTGTGGACAGGTTCTCCCGATGGATAGAGGCGACCCTTACCAAGAGGGAAGACGCTGACGTGGTCGCAAAATGGCTCACAAGGGACCTAATCCCTCGTTACGGTGTACCCCTCAAGATTTGCACGGACAATGGCACGCACTTCAAAAACGAACATCTTTCTCGGGTGGAGTCCACTCTGGGGATAGTCCACCGCTATGGTAGTGTCTACCACCCTGAAAGCCAAGGGTTGGTGGAAAGGGCCAATCGCACTCTTAAAGAGAAAATCGCCAAGGTCATGGCTGGTACGGCTCTAACATGGGTGCAGGCACTCCCCTTAGCATTGCTCTCTATGAGACAGGAGAGGAGTGGTGACACTTTCCTATCCCCCCACGAAATCCTAACGGGCCGTTCTATGCCCGGCCCCCGGTCATCGCCACATTGGGAGACAAATTGGGATACTATGAATCAGGACATGACCCAATACATGCAGGTCTTGGGTGAAATGGTCCGGTTGATATCCAAGCAGATCGAGGCTGCCCGACAGCACACCCCCGAGGGCCCCCAACCCCTTAAGGAAGGAGACACGGTTTACCTCCGACAGATGGGTCGTACTACCTGGGACGAGAAGCGCTGGCATGGCCCCTATCCAGTCATGGGGATTGCCGCCAACACCCTCAGGGTGAGACGGGAGGGGGACAATAACTGGCACCATTTCTCTCATTGCTCCAGGTCTGACAAACCTAACGCTACACTGACTCCGATTGTAGAGGTCGCGCCCGACAAGGAGCACGACAATGACGGGGAATAACACACTCCTAAGGTGCCTGGGTTTCTGCATGGTGGTAAGACTGTCTGTGTAGGGTCCAAGGGATCCATGTGGGGCAACTGTGGTCATTGACACAGACCCCATGCGGGATATGACCTTCCAATTCGATCTTTGCGACGTAATAAACTGTGGGGGGACTGACTCAGAAGCGGGATGGGCCGCTTACAGTGTCTACATGTGCCCCTGCTCATGCTCTCCCCGCATCTTGCACAAGTGCTACGGATACCCTAAAGATATCCACACACGCTGCATGTGTGCCTCCTGGGATGATGTTTGGTGGGGCCAGTCTCACACCACCGCCCCCAAACGCCCAGAATACCTGGACTTCAGTAAAAAAACTCTCCCTGCGGAGGGGGCAAGTCTCTGTCCCACAAGCCCGTAAGAACCCTTTACTCCTCCGGATCAAGCCTGGCCTCTATAATCCTATGATCATGGCAGGTTGGTCAGCCGACACCTGTTGGGCACAGGGGCACCTTCCCGACCGACTGCCTGCCGGCCACACTACGGTCCTCTATCTAGCACTCGGGGTTGCGGTTACCGGCACAGATCCGGAGGGGGTGCTCAGGATAAATTTCGTGACACCTGACACCTCACAGAACCACATTCTACCGTCCTTCCATCGGGACACCCATCCCCCACAGCCTGTACCGGGCGCGGTTGCGGGGTTTGATTCACGTACCCTCAATAAGCTGATTGATCCCCGGCAGCAAATTGCTCTCACCACGGGATACATAGAGACAAACACCTGGCTAGACCGGGTCATCCAGTTTTCGCAGCAGGCAGGCCACGACCACTGCTGGGTATGCGCGGGGGGGAGGCCCGGATTGATAATGAGTAGGACCCCATTTGAGGACGGCCACATCGGCTGCGCGCTCAACCTCATGTCAAACACAATACCTGCGCCAGAGTGCAGGACGTGGGAACAGTACTTCCCAATGGCACCGCGAATGTTACCCCTCCTAACTTTGTTCTACATCCCCTACTGAACTACACTTGCTTCATCAACCCCCGACCGCTCGCCCAGGGATACCCAGTCGGCACAGTTGACCGTGCCGCCTGTAGCAGAACCTGGGTACTCACAGGGAACCAAGCGGCAGCATTGACGGTGAGCCGCGCGGATTTGTGGTGGTACTGCGGAGGGAAGATTCTGTACAATTGGTTGCCCCTAAATTGGGAAGGGCGTTGCGTTCTGATAACCCTTAATATTCCACTCTTAAACTTCCACGGGCCCCGGGGGACTATACCTTCCTTGACCCTCCGCCACAGCCCGCCTCTCCGGTGCGGCACAAACGCGCGACAGACCCACTGTTGGATCTGACAAATTCTGACGGGGTCTGGATTGATGCCATTGGTCAGGCAAGAAACATCCCCGATGAATTCAAATTGGTGAATGAGATCGCTGCGGGATTCGAAAGTTTTCCCCTCTTCTCTGCCATCTTTCCAATCACGGTTAATAAGAACGTTAACAGAATCAACCTCCTCCACTATAATATGCAGAGGCTCACAAATCTGACCCGGGACGCAGTCGATGCCATCCATGAACAGCTTGCACAGTCTTCCCTCATGACCTTGCAAAACAGAATGGCTTTAGACATGTTGCTTGCCGAAAAGGGAGGTGTTTGTGCTCTCTTTGGGGCCACATGCTGCACAGCTATAGCTAACAACACAGGCCCAGATGGCAAACTCACTACCACCCTCATCAAACTCCGGGCCCTAGCTGCACAATTGAAGCATCAGTCGGGAGTCTCAAATCCAGTTCTCAACTGGCTTAACGCCACGTTCAGCAGATGGGGCTCCCTCCTAGGGCAAGTGACCATGGCGTTGTGCATCTCTGTAGCCATTGTCGTCACTTGTGCCTGTTGCTGCATTCCGTGTCTCAAGGCGCTTGTGTCATGCACTATTGATCGCACCCTCTCGGGAACGAGCACTCCCACACCCGCCTACCAGGCGGTGGTGCTACACCGGCTGCTCGCTACGTCCCCCCAGGACCACATTCCCCTAGATCCCCGTACACCACTGGCCGCACCACCGCAGACGCTGCACAATACAGTCTACGATTTTCCACTGTGACCCTGCATGTTCCCCATTCTACCCCCTGGTGTGAGTCTGGCATCTGGTGGGGCCCCGATCGTAGCAGCCACCGCATTGCCCTGCAGCCACACCCCACTGACCCTTCCTACGCCCACCGTTTACGCCGCTGGGGGGGGGAAGAGGGAGGGGGGGTGGGGGGAGAAAACTACTTCACGACCTCGCGGTTGCTTCTGTGTACACTCCTCGGCTCGGCTTAACCTTGGCCTTTTCGACACTTTTCCGCATCCTGCTAACCTCTGCCGGTCAGTCGCTCTCTCTAACGCCAAGGGGGGACGATTGTTGTACTACCTCGGTGCTCTTGCCTTGACTACAGTACACACAGTTGCGACTATCTTTCATGCTCCTCTGTTCCGATCAGAATAGCAGGGTTCCATCTGTATGTGCCTACTCCTACTCCTCCTACCCCGTACTAACCCTGGGGTGGGTCGGTCTGCTGTCCAGGTACCCCTTCCATCATTGGCAACGTGCACACTAGCACTGTCCGCTACATGCCAGCATCAGGGAACACTGCGTGCCCCGGCAACTCGCCTAACCATCATAGCGCACGGCCTCTATCAACGGACTCGCCTAACAACCACAAGGAACAGCCACTGGCCACCACCCTTCGCTGTAAGGATTGATGACTGGTTAGCCAAGGACGGGTGGGCCTCCTCGGATGAGAGGCTACCTAAAGCAGGCACAGTCAAACCGTGGGGCCCTACGTTCGAGTCGTACTCAACGCTCGCATCGATGTCGGCGACTCATGATGGTTCTATGACATATTCTCTGCGGCACCATTCCCGCGCCACAGTACACCTGTTCGCTACATTTTGATTACTGCCGAGAACAAGACCGCTGCTAGTGTCCCATTTTGTTTCCCTCACAAATCTACACTTGGGTGCTCCATGGACTGCAGACCAAAGCCCCCAGCCGGTTTATTGCTCTTCTTTCTCCCCTCTAGAACTCTTCCGCCCATTATTATACTAATCCGTGATACCTTCATACCTTCACCATTTTCCCAACCTCTCTCTGTCGTTTTACCATAACTGATTACTTTGTCCATTTGTTCTCTCTGCAGAAGAACCCTCCCAGAGCAACACCTTAGTTCAGACTTGCATGCTTTTGTTTAAATTCTCTGTATGTGCCTTGTTACGCGGGCGTCGCAATGGGGGGTGTGTGGCCTCTACAAGAGGCCAAGGGAGGGAATGTTGGGGAGAATCACCACTAGATTGCCTAAGAGTGGGGCTAGGGAGGGTAGCACTATTGCTACACCAGACATTACCAGCTCCAGTCCCTAAACAGTTAATCGCAGCCATGGGGGAGAACCTGGCAACTGCAGGGCTACCTGTCTGAAGTAACATTCCTCGCTGATTAGATCATGTCAGCCAGTATCAGACTGCCCCATTGAGAACTCATGACTAATAAAGGAACCGGTAACTGTCGAACGGTGTGAATTGCGCTGTCGGAGTACATGATTACTAAAGCATCTGTTAATGTACCTATCAGAATAGATTCCCATCGAAACCCATGATAAATGATAATGTTTGTTAATTCGCTTGCGGAAGACCATTGACTCTGTCAGACGCATAGTAATGAGATCGATACTCGGAACGATGGACCATTGATTACAGGGTCGGAACTGCCGACCCCAGGATGGCTGCACCATTGTCCGGCACAGCAGGAGCTGGACAGGCACCTCGATACGGCCAATGGAGGCGCAGACCCCCTCGCTCTCAGGTGTACCAACCAATGAGGGGGACGAACGAGGGAGAACTGACCGGGAACTCCTGGCGGCGCGAAGCATAATTGAGCCAGGTCCGAGGGGGAAGTCAGAACGCCTTCTCCAATGAATTGCATGCTGTAGAATTCGTTGTATAGTTTGCCAGTCGTGATTCTGTAAAATAAACGGTGCTCTGCTCCTAACTAAAGAAGCTGGTGCGGTCTCTCCTTCCAAAGAACTCGCGAAGACCGGAATCCCGAGATTCCGGCCTAACACTGTACAGGACGTTGGTTAGGCTACTGTTGGAATATTGCATGCAATTCTGGTCTCCTTCCTATCGGAAAGATGTTGTGAAACTTGAAAGGGTTCAGAAAAGATTTACAAGGATGTTGCCAGGGTTGGAGGATTTGAGCTATAGGGAGAGGCTGAACAGGCTGAGGCTGTTTTCCCTGGAGAATTAGAGGCTGAGGGGTGACTTTATAGAGGTTTACAAATTATGAGGGGCATGGATAGGATAAATAGGCAAGGTCTTTTCCCTGGGGTCGGGGAGTCCAGAACTAGAGGGCATAGGTTTAGGGTGAGAGGGGAAAGATATAAAAGAGACCTCAGGGGTAACTTTTTCACGTGGAGGATGGTACGTGTATGGAATGAGCTGCCAGAGGAAGTGGTGGAGGCTGGTACAATTGCAACAGTTAAGAGGCATTTGGATGGGTATATGAATAGGAAGGGTTTGGAGGGATATGGGATGGGTGCTGGCAGGTGGGACTAGATTGGGTTGGGATATCTGATCAGCATGGAAGGGTTGGAACAATGGGTCTGTTTCCGTGCTGTACATCTCTATGACTCTATGAGAGCGATCTACCTTCCCTGCTGCAGCCTTGATTGTGGCCACCTACTAACGGTGGCGCTGCCGAGTTTGCTGGCTCTCTGGTAGCTCTGGGAGGTGGGATGTTATTTCAGTTGGATGGTGGTCCCTTTTTTTTTATTTGCTGCTGCCTGTAAACTTCCACTTCCAAGGTCTTGCCACCCATCAATGTCTAAATGCTTCTAACTTTCAGTCCATGTGGTGCAACTACACAACGTCTGAAGATAGTTGGCTCATGGTCTACACTGAGTCTCCAGACTACATCATCCTGAAAAAAGTACCCTTCAAAGAAAACTGCAGAAAATAGCGTCAGTTAAAAGGAAATAAAAGCTCTTCTTCAAATTCACACTAAAAGTAACCATTCCTGTATCCTCGGCCCGATCACTGCCTGTCATTCTCTCATTTACCCCTCCTCCCAACCAGAGCATTGTCTTCCTTAATCCCTAAGTATTGTTCATAAAATTGTCATCTTCTAATGTATTCCTTCGATCAACTCTGCTGCCAATGCTTTCTCAACGGGCGGCACGGTGGCACAGTGGTTAGCACTGCTGCCTCACAGTGCATGTAGACCAGGGTTCAATTCCCGACTCAGGCAACTGACTGTGTGGAGTTTGCACGTTCTCCCCGTATCTGCGTGGGTTTCCTCCGGGTGCTCCGGTTTCCTCCCACAGTCACAAAGACGTGCGGGTCAGGTGAATTGGCTATGCTAAATTGCCCGTAGTGTTAGGTAAGGGGTAAATGTAGGGGTATGGGTGGGTTGCGCTTCGGCGGGTCGGTGTGGGCTTGTTGGGCCGAAGGGCCTGTTTCCACACTGTAAGTCTAATCTAATCAACGGCTTTTCTCTCTCTCTGTACTCTCATCATATCCTTGTCTTTGCATGATAACATGGTGATAAAATTCCAGGGAGAATGAATCTCCTCCATGTACGATTCCAAGAATTCATTCTTTGTAACTTCGGTTTCAAAACTGGTTTCTTGTCAGTTAACTATTTTATTTCCCACTTACAAACTATGAAACAATTTTGCTTCTGTATATCTTTAACACTTGTAATAAACTTGCATTGCACCCTTAATCTGAACCATTGGTGTGGATTGATTAACTCAGGCTTTCTACTACTTTGATGCTGAATTTTGACACAAGATACTGAGGTAGTAACTAGGAGACAGCGGGGACTATAGATGCTGGAGAAATCCAAGCTGATAAAGCATGGCGCTGGAAAAGGCACAGCAGACCAGGCAGCTTCCGGGAAGCAAGAGAGTCAACGTTTCGGGCAGGACCCTTCTTCAGGACTGAGGTGGCCCATGTTGAGATCTCCCACCACACTGACACTCCCCAAGATATTTCATAGAATCCCTACAGTGTGGAAGCAGGCAGGTTAACCCAATGAGTCCACACTGACTCTCCAAAGATCATCCCACCAAGACCCACACTAGCCCTCCATTTCCCACGGCTAATCAACGTAACCTATACATCGCTGGCCACTATGGGCTGTTTCGCATGGCCAATTTACCTATACTACACACCTTTGGACAGTGGGAGGAAACCAGAGCACCTGGAGGAAACCCGCACAGAGACAGGGAGAATGCAACAACTCCATACAGACAGTTGCCCAAGGCAGGAATCGAACCTGGCTCTGTGAGACGGTAGTACTAACCACTGAGGCACCACACCACCCGTGGCCATTGGAGAGCTCAGGAAAATCTGCTGGCCATTTTGTTTGTATTCCTGTACATCATGATAACCATTTGATATACAATCTTGTCAGAGTGACTAGAAATTAAGAATATTGGCGAGGCATCTGAGCCATAATATTACTCCAGTTTTTTTTTCCTGTCTCACATTGGCAGTGCCATATTCTATTGGTCATGTCTATAGTAAGGGCAGTGCTGCTGGTTTTACTGATACTTCAATAAAGTCGTGAGGTGGTAGCATAGAGAAGCAGTACCACCACAAATCCCTAGTGCTCACCCTCCACCCTACCAACCTTCACATAAACCAAATCATCCGCCGACATCTCCACCACCTCCAAAAAGACCCCATCACCAGGGATATATTTCCCTCCCCACCCCTTTCCACCTTCCACAAAGACCGTTCCCTCCGTGACTACTTGGTCAGGTCCACGCCCCCCCCACAACCCACCCTCCCCTCTTGGCACCTTCCCCTGCCACCGCAGGAACTGATCATTAATAGGGTCCCTAAATCTTCCATTTCAAAGCTTTCCAAATTCTCTTGCTACTTTCCATTCATTGCCTCTTCCAGATCTGTGTCCAGTCGATTTTGAGGTGCTATGGTAGAATTGACCCCTCCTTTAGAACATTACCAATTAATGATAAGGAAATTAATCAGCTATTAATAATGACTGGAGAAATTGAGTCTATTAGTAATTTCACTGGAAATTATAAACATCAGATCTTGCCCCAACTGACCTTAGCTCAACAGTTCAACAGCTCGAAAACATTTATGGGATTGGTAATTGACTTATCATCCATGGCAGTCAATTAACCTTTGCTCCTGATTGGTGTGGCTGTTTCTAGAGTGTTATCTCACCCAAAATAGATCATGCTGCGTTGACTTCAATCCATCTGAACAGTGTGATTGTCAAATATGTTCTGAAGGAATGCCTGAGCCCTAATGAGGGAATGGATAATGGACACATGAATTGGATTTGAATTGGTTGTATAAATGTAGGGAGCCAGTATTCAGCTGGGGTGAATGTTATAGAGTTTGGCTAACTGAAATGAAGCTCTCACATAAAAGAGTGGACTTGGACTCTGTGGAAATATTTTCTTGTGTATAATAGGCTCCCTCGCATCCCGAACTCCTTTTCTCGGGTTTGCCCAAGTGGTGATATTGCTCTCTATCCCATCTTCTATATAAAATGCCAATATGTCCAACCTGGGTCAGGTTAAAGAAGGGTTGATGTTGTCCTTGAACTGAGTGAATATAGATCATAGGTTCCTTAAATGTGCAAACAGGCCCTTCATCCCAACAAGTCCACACTGGCCCTCTGAAGAGTAACCCACCCAAACCCATTCCCCTATATTTACCCCAGACTAATGCACCTAACCTACACATCCCTGAACACTATGAGCAATTTAGTATGGCCAGTTGACCTGACCTGCACATCTTTAGACTATAGGAGGGAACCAAAGCAAACCCACAGACACAGGGAGAATGTACAAACTTCACATGGACAGTCACCCGAGGCTGGAATCAAAACAGGTCCCTAGCTCTATGAGGCTGCAGTGTTAACCACTGAGCCACCATGCTGTATAGCTGGAGCATGATACTAGATGGAATTACTATGAATTTGATCTACTTAGATAAAGTTTGTTCGAGTTAGCTAGAACTGGATACTGACATAGTTGGTCACACAAAGTGTACAAAGTTAGCCAGAGCTAGATAGAGCCAGGTGGAGTTGGACAATGGTAAACTGTGTTAGACAGTGTTAGGCAGAATTGGGCAGTGATAGTGTTAGACAGAGTTAGGTAGAGCTAGATAGAGTTGGACAGAGTTAGATAGCATTAGACAGAGTTAGGGAGTGTGAGACAAAGTTAGGGCTCGTGCCAATGTTTATGAAGGAGGAAGATGTATGAGGTCATCTGCATGATCAAGCTAACACTACTCAACCTAAAGGTGAATATCAATTTATACAGGTGAATTTATACATATTCACTGACTTTGGATAATTCAGTATCTTGCGTCTGCGAGGTCTCTTTGCTGCAACATTACATTAGCTGCCAAGGCGTCCTGGGGGGGAGCATTGGAGTACAGAAGCTGGACTGTAAGTGGATCAGAGAAACATTGTGCGTTCTTTTGAGGTTTGCACATGTCAGTTGACTATATCCGTGGATGTTGAGTGTTGGTGAGCATGGTGTATGCCCTGAGATGCCTATGAATGGTAACCAACATTGAGGTTCTTCCCAGCTAGCAGACAGATGAAGATTCCAGCTACCCTTTCTAAGTTTCACGTCGATAATTCTCAAAATTAAGTTTGTCAGGGTTGAGTGGAGTGATAGAAAGCTGCATAATAATCAGATATCCAGTCAGTAAGATTGTTAACAGGGAATAAACCCCCTTAATGGGCAATTCACTACTTCCTTGGAAGAACCTCGCTTTGACGCCTGATCTTAGTTAAAACATAGGGTAAGTTTTTCCTGATGTTGAGGTAAGCCTCTGTCACATAGCTCACCATAGCCCATGCTGTTCACGTTGCTCTGAAATCCTGCCCATTGATGTTGATGCTTCTGGAACTTTAGTATGATGGAAAATGCTTGAGGGGCTGAATGGCCTCTTCCTGCTTCCATTTCTTATAACTGTTATCCTGTGTCCATGTTATTGACACTGACTTTTGGGCTTTATATAACAATGATCAATTATCGAACGTACAATCTAAGAAGATCACTTTATTTTTCAAATTTTATCCTGACAGAGCAGACAGAGAAAGATTTTTCCCTTTTGGGGGAAGGATTGGGAACTGGAAAGCACAGAGTGAAGGTGATCACTGAAAGAAGCATTGGCGAGGGAAGGGTGAGGGTGCAGAGTGTGCACCGAACGCAAAGTCAACCGAAGCTTTCAAAAGGCAATCAGATAGTTATCTGACAAGGAGGAATCTGCATGGTTATGGGTAGAAACCAGTGGAATTTCGCAAGATAAATCATTCCTTCAGACATCCAGCACTAAGACAAGAGCTGAATTGTCTCCACATGTGCAATAACCATTGTCTGTAAAGATATTAAAACATCATTTGTTCCAGTTATTGAAAATCAATGTCAAGTTACATTAACCGTGTTATCAGAATCTAAAAGGTTAATTATTGCCCCACGTTTCACTGTTCGATAGCCATTAAATTAATAGAATCCCTACAGTGGGGAAATAGGCCATTTGGCTCAACAAATACACACTGACCCTCTGAAGAATCACCAACCCAGACCCACTCCCCAATTACATGACATTTACCCCTGACTAATGCATCCAACCTCACACATCCCTGAACGTTTCGGACAATTTAGCACAGCTAATTCACCTGTCCTGCACATCTTTAAACTGTGGGAGGAAACCAGTGGAAACCCACATAGACACAAGGAGAATGTGCAAACCCCACACAGACAGTCGCCCGAGGAGGGAATTGAACCCGGATCCCTGACGCTGCGAGGCAGCAGTGCTAACCACTGAGCCACCCATGCTCTACTATATGTAAATGTTCCCTTTGTTACAGAAATAGTTTTATTTTAAGGGCTGTGAATGCCTCTGGGTGGTGCAGAAGGTACCAATGAGTAAAGGGGAGATCAGCAACGTTTGGAAGTGACAGACAAAAGCAGCCAGATTGAGGGTGTATTGATTTTGTTTTTTTATTAAGTTTGTGGGTCATAGGTGTTGCTGGCTGGGTCAGCATTTAAAGCCAGTCCTTTGTTGTGTTTGGAGAAGGTGGTGATGAGCTGCCTTCCATGGACTGCTGCAGTGTGGATTGTTGCTGGTGATTGGCTTGAAGGGGAACTTGCAGGGAGGGGTGCTCCCGAAGTATGAGCAGCCTCCTTTTTGGAGTTTGTGATCACAGTTATCTAATACAGGCAGTCGACCAATTGTAAGTAATTTTCAGATAATTTATTGAGTTTGTTAAGAAGCATCAGTTTAGATCCTAGAATCTCCACAGTGTGGAGGCAGGCCAATCGGCCCATCGGATCCACACCGACTCTCTGAAGAACATCCCACTCAGAAATATAACCTACTCTTTCCCTGTAACGCTGCATTGACCAAGGTTAATCCACCTAGCCTGTACAATCCTGGACACCGTGGGCAATCTAGCACAGCCAACCTACCTAACCTGCACATAGAGTCATAGAATCATAGAGTTTGTACAGCACGGAAACAGACCCTTAGGTCCAACTCGTCCATGCTAACCGGATATCTGAACCCAATCTAGTCCCATTTGCCAGCACTTGGCCCATATCCCTCTAAACCCTTCCTATTCATATACCCATCCAGATGCCTATTAAATGTTGCAATTGTGCCAGCCTCCATCATTTTCTCTGGCAGCTCATTCCATACATGTACCACCCTCTGTGTGAAAACGTTGCCCCGTAGGTCTCTTTTATATCATTCCCCTCTCACCCTAAACCTATGCCCCTCTAGTTCTGGACTATCCCACCCCATGCATGCCCCTCATGATTTTATAAACTGGACATAATACGGTACGTTCATTAATTAAACAAAGGAAATATATGACTTTGACAATTATTTTTTACTTGAGGACTCCCAGATTGTTGGTTCATAGGTGAGCCAAAGGTGAGGGGATGAGAGAATAGTATCCTACTAGTTAGTTAAGTTGTTGGGGAACTCATCCCTGGGTCTTCCTGTTCCTCATCAAGTCAATCTTCCATCTGGTGAAAACAACGCCTACCCTGGTGAAGATGGCTCCCTCACTGGTGAAGACAGTTCCCTCTCTGGTGAAGACAGCACCCTCTCTGGTGAAGACAGCTCCCTCTCTGGTGAAGACAGCTCCCTCACTGGTGAAGACAGTTCCCTCTCTGGTGAAGACAGCACCCTCTCTGGTGAAGACAGCGCCCTCTCTGGTGAAGACAGTTCCCTCTCTGGTGAAGACAGTTCCCACTCTGGAGAAGACAGCTCCCTCTCTGGTGAAGACATCAACCTCTCTGGTGAAGACAGCGCCCTTTCTGGTGAAGACAGTTCCCTCTCTGGGGAAGTAAGCGCTCTCTCTGGTGAAGATAGTTCCCTCTCTGGTGAAGACAGAGCCCTCACTGGCGAAGACAGCTCCCTCTCTGGTGAAGGCAGTTCCCTCTCTGATGAAGACAGCGCCCTCTCTGGCGAAGACAGTTCCCTCTTAGGTGAAGACAGAACCCTCTCTGGTGAAGACAGGTCCCTCTCTGGCGAAGACAGTTCCCTCTCTGGTGAAGACAGCTCCCACTCTGGTGAAGACAGTTCCCTCTCTGGTGAAGACAGCACCATCTGTGGCGAAGACAGCTCCCGCTCTGGTGAAGACAGCTCCATCTCTGGTGAAGACAGTGCCCTCTCTCGTGAAGACAGTTCCCTCTCTGGTGAAGACAGCGCCCACTCTGGTGAAGACAGTGCCCTCTCTGGTGAAGACAGTTCCCTCTCTGGTGAAGATAGCGCCTTCTCTGGTGAAGACAGTGCCCTCTTTGGTGAAGACATCTCGCTCTATGCTCAAGACAGCTCCCTCTCTGGTGAAGACAGTGCCCACTCTGGTGAAGACAGTTCCCTCTCTGGTAAAGACAGGTGCCTCTCTGGTGAAGACAGCGCCCTATCTGGTGATGATAGCCCCATCTCTGGTGAAGGCAGTGCCCTCTCTGGTGAAGACAGCACCCTCTCTGGTGAAGACAGCGCCCTCTCTGGTGAAGACAGCACCCTCTCTGGTGAAGACAGCTCCCGCCCTGGTGAAGACAGCACCCTCTCTGATGAAGACAGCGCCCTCTCTGGTGAAGACCGCGCCCTCTCTGTTGAAGACAGTTCCCTCTCTGATGAAGACAGCTCTCTCTCTGGGGAAGACAGCACCCTCTCTGGTGAAGACAGGACCCTCTCTGGTGAAGACAGCTCCCTCTCTGGTGAAGAGAACGCCTTCTCTGGCGAAGACAGTTCCCTCTCTGATGAAGACAGAGCCCTCACTGGTGAAGACAGTTCCCTCTCTGATGAAGACAGCACCCTCTCTGGTGAGGACAGCTCCCTTTCTGGTGAAGACAGGTGCCTCTCTGGTGAAGACAGCGCCCTCTCTGGGGAAGACAGTTCCCTCTCTGGCGAAGACAGCGCCCTCTCTGGTGAAGACAGCGCCCTCTCTGGTGAAGACAGTTCACTCTCTGGTGAAGACAGGTCCCTCTCTGGTGAAGACAGTGCCCTCTCTGGTGAAGACAGCACCCTCTCTGGTGAGGACAGCTCCCTTTCTGGTGAAGACAGGTGCCTCTCTGGTGAAGACAGCGCCCTATCTAGTGATGATAGCCCCCTCTCTGGTGAAGGCAGTGCCCTCTCTGGTGAAGACAGGTCCCTCTCTGGTGAAGACAGCTCCCTCTCTGGTGAAGACAGTTCGTACTCTGGCGAAGACAGTGCCGTCTCTGGTGAAGACAGTTCCCTCCCTGGCGAAGACAGCTCCCTCTCTGGTGAAGACAGTGCCCTCTCTGGAGAAGACAGCTCGCTCTCTGTTGAAGTCAGTTCCTCTCTGGTGAAGACAGTTCCCTCTCTGGTGAAGACAGTTCCCTCTCTGGAGAAGACAGCGCGCCCTCTGATGAAGACAGTTCCCTCTCTGGCAAAGACAGCACCCTCTCTGGTGAAGACAGCACCCTCTCTGGTGAAGACGGTAACACTCTGGTGAGGACAGCACCCTCTCTGGTAAAGACAGCGCCCTCTCTGGTGAAGACAGCTCCCTCTCTGGCGAAGACATCGCCCTCTCTAGTGAAGATAGCGCCCTCACTGGTGAAGACAGCTCCCTCCCTGGTGAAGGCAGTTCCCTCTCTGATGAAGACAGTGCCCTCTCTGGCGAAGACAGTTCCCTCTTTGGTGAAGACAGAACACTCTCTGGCGAAGACAGTTCCCTCTCTGGCGAAGAGAGAACCCTCTCTGGTGAAGACAGTTCCCTCTCTGGTGAAGACAGCTCCCACTCTGGTGAAGACCGCGCCCTCTCTGGTGAAGACAGCTCCCTCCCTGGTGAAGACAGCGCCCTCTCTGGTGAAGAGAGTTCCCTGTCTGGCGTAGACAGTTCCATCTCTGGTGAAGACAGCTCCCTCTCTAGTGAAGACAGTTCCTACTCTGGCGAAGACAGTGCCCTCGCTGGTGAAGACAGTTCCCTCCTTGGTGAAGACAGCTCCCTCTCTGGTGAAGACAGTGCCCTCTCTGGAGAAGACAGCTCGCTCGCTGTTGAAGTCAGTTCCCTCTCTGGTGAAGATAGTGCCCTCTCTGGTGAAGACAGCACGCTCTCTGGGAAGACAGTTCCCTCTCTGGCGAAGACAGCACCGTCTCTGGTGAAGACAGCACCCTCTCTGGTGAAGACTGGTCCCAGTCTGGTGAAGACAGCTCCCTCTTTGGTGAAGACAGCGCCCTCTCTGGTGAAGACAGTTCCCACTCTGATGAAGACAGCTCTCTCCCTGGTGAAAACAGCGCCGTCTCTGGTGAAGACAGGACCCTCTCTGGTGAAGACTGGTCCCAGTCTGGTGAAGACAGCACCCTCTCTGGTGAAGACAGCGCCCTCTCTGGCGAAGACAGTTCCCTCTCTGATGAAGACAGCTCTCTCCCTGGTGAAAACAGCGCCGTCTCTGGTGAAGACAGGACCCTCTCTGATGAAGGCAGCTCCCTCTGTGTTGAAGATAGCGCCTTCTCTGGTGAAGACATCTCGCTCTCTGCTCAAGACAGCTCCCTCTCTGGTGAAGACAGCGCCCTCTTTGGTGAAGACAGCTCCCTCTCTGGGGAAGACAGGTGCCTCTCTGTTGAGGACAGCGTCCTATCTGGTGATGATTGCCCCCTCTCTCGTGAAGACAGCACCCTCTCTGGTGAAGACAGGTCCCTCTCTGGCGAAGACAGCTCCCTCCCTGGTGAAGACAGCACCCTCTCTGGTGAAGACAGTTCCCTCTCTGGTGTAGGCAGTTCCTTCGCTGGTGAAGACAGCTCCCTCTCTGGTGAAGACACTTCATTCTCTGGCGAAGACAGTGCCCTCTCTGGTGAAGACACTTCGCTCCCTGGCGAAGACAGCTCCCTCTCTGGTGAAGACAGTGCCCTCTCTGGAGAGGGCACCTCACTCTGTGTTGAAGGCAATTCCCTCGCTGTTGAAGTCAGTTCCCTCTCTGGTGAAGACAGTGCCCTCTCTGGTGAAGACAGCGCGCTCTCTGGTGAAGACAGTGCCCTCTCTGGCGAAGGCAGTTCCCTCTCTGGAGAAGACAGCGCCCTCTCTGGTGAAGACAGTTCCCTCTCTGGTGAAGACAGCACCCTCGCTGGTGAAGACAGCACCCTCTCTGGTGAAGACTGGTCCCAGTCTGGTGAAGACAGCTCCCTCTCTGGTGAAGACAGTTCCCTCTCTGGAGAAGACAGCGCGCCCTCTGATGAAGACAGTTCCCTCTCTGGCAAAGACAGCACCCTCTCTGGTGAAGACAGCACCCTCTCTGGTGAAGACGGTAACACTCTGGTGAGGACAGCACCCTCTCTGGTAAAGACAGCGCCCTCTCTGGTGAAGACAGCTCCCTCTCTGGCGAAGACATCGCCCTCTCTAGTGAAGATAGCGCCCTCACTGGTGAAGACAGCTCCCTCCCTGGTGAAGGCAGTTCCCTCTCTGATGAAGACAGTGCCCTCTCTGGCGAAGACAGTTCCCTCTTTGGTGAAGACAGAACACTCTCTGGCGAAGACAGTTCCCTCTCTGGCGAAGAGAGAACCCTCTCTGGTGAAGACAGTTCCCTCTCTGGTGAAGACAGCTCCCACTCTGGTGAAGACCGCGCCCTCTCTGGTGAAGACAGCTCCCTCCCTGGTGAAGACAGCGCCCTCTCTGGTGAAGAGAGTTCCCTGTCTGGCGTAGACAGTTCCATCTCTGGTGAAGACAGCTCCCTCTCTAGTGAAGACAGTTCCTACTCTGGCGAAGACAGTGCCCTCGCTGGTGAAGACAGTTCCCTCCTTGGTGAAGACAGCTCCCTCTCTGGTGAAGACAGTGCCCTCTCTGGAGAAGACAGCTCGCTCGCTGTTGAAGTCAGTTCCCTCTCTGGTGAAGATAGTGCCCTCTCTGGTGAAGACAGCACGCTCTCTGGGAAGACAGTTCCCTCTCTGGCGAAGACAGCACCCTCGCTGGTGAAGACAGCACCCTCTCTGGTGAAGACTGGTCCCAGTCTGGTGAAGACAGCTCCCTCTTTGGTGAAGACAGCGCCCTCTCTGGTGAAGACAGTTCCCACTCTGATGAAGACAGCTCTCTCCCTGGTGAAAACAGCGCCGTCTCTGGTGAAGACAGGACCCTCTCTGGTGAAGACTGGTCCCAGTCTGGTGAAGACAGCACCCTCTCTGGTGAAGACAGCGCCCTCTCTGGCGAAGACAGTTCCCTCTCTGATGAAGACAGCTCTCTCCCTGGTGAAAACAGCGCCGTCTCTGGTGAAGACAGGACCCTCTCTGATGAAGGCAGCTCCCTCTGTGTTGAAGATAGCGCCTTCTCTGGTGAAGACATCTCGCTCTCTGCTCAAGACAGCTCCCTCTCTGGTGAAGACAGCGCCCTCTTTGGTGAAGACAGCTCCCTCTCTGGGGAAGACAGGTGCCTCTCTGTTGAGGACAGCGTCCTATCTGGTGATGATTGCCCCCTCTCTCGTGAAGACAGCACCCTCTCTGGTGAAGACAGGTCCCTCTCTGGCGAAGACAGCTCCCTCCCTGGTGAAGACAGCACCCTCTCTGGTGAAGACAGTTCCCTCTCTGGTGTAGGCAGTTCCTTCGCTGGTGAAGACAGCTCCCTCTCTGGTGAAGACACTTCATTCTCTGGCGAAGACAGTGCCCTCTCTGGTGAAGACACTTCGCTCCCTGGCGAAGACAGCTCCCTCTCTGGTGAAGACAGTGCCCTCTCTGGAGAGGGCACCTCACTCTGTGTTGAAGGCAATTCCCTCGCTGTTGAAGTCAGTTCCCTCTCTGGTGAAGACAGTGCCCTCTCTGGTGAAGACAGCGCGCTCTCTGGTGAAGACAGTGCCCTCTCTGGCGAAGGCAGTTCCCTCTCTGGAGAAGACAGCGCCCTCTCTGGTGAAGACAGTTCCCTCTCTGGTGAAGACAGCACCCTCGCTGGTGAAGACAGCACCCTCTCTGGTGAAGACTGGTCCCAGTCTGGTGAAGACAGCTCCCTCTCTGGTGAAGACAGCGCCCTCTCTGGTGAAGACAGTTCCCACTCTAGCGAAGACATCGCCCTCTCTGGTGAAGACAGGTTCCTCTCTGGTGAAGACAGCGCCCTCTCTGGCGAAGACAGTTCCCTCTCTGATGAAGACAGCTCTCTCCCTGGTGAAAACAGCGCCGTCTCTGGTGAAGACAGGACCCTCTCTGATGAAGGCAGCTCCCTCTCTGTTGAAGATAGCGCCTTCTCTGGTGAAGACATCTCGCTCTCTGCTCAAGACAGCTCCCTCTCTGGTGAAGACAGCGCCCTCTCTGGTGAAGACAGCTCCCTCTCTGGTGAAGACAGCGCCCTCTCTGGTGAAGACAGCTCCCTCTCTGGGGAAGACAGGTGCCTCTCTGTTGAGGACAGCGCCCTATCTGGTGATGATTGCCCCCTCTCTCGTGAAGACAGCACCCTCTCTGGTGAAGACAGGTCCCTCTCTGGCGAAGACAGCTCCCTCCCTGGTGAAGACAGCACCCTCTCTGGTGAAGACAGTTCCCTCTTTGGTGTAGGCAGTTCCTTCGCTGGTGAAGACAGCTCCCTCTCTGGTGAAGACAGTTCATTCTCTGGTGAAGACAGTGCCCTCTCTGGTGAAGACAGTGCCCTCTCTGGAGAGGGCAGCTCGCTCTCTGTTGAAGGCAATTCCCTCGCTGGTGAAGACAGTTCCCTCTCTGGTGAAGACAGCACGCTCTCTGCTGAAGACAGTGCCCTCTCTGGTGAAGACAGTTCCCTTTCTGGTGAAGACAGCGCTCTCTCTGGTGAAGACAGCGCCCTCTCTGGTGAAGACAGGACCTTCTCTGGTGAAGACAGCTCCCTCTCTGGTGAAGATAGCGCCTTCTCTGGTGAAGACAGTGCCCTCTCTGGTGAAGACATCTCGCTCTCTGCTCAAGACAGCTCCCTCTCTGGTGAAGACAGCTCCCTCTCTGGTGAAGACAGGTGCCTCTCTGGTGAAGACAGCGCCCTATCTGGTGATGATAGACCCCACTCTGGTGAAGACAGTGCCCTCTCTGGTGAAGACAGGTTCCTCTCTGGCGTAGACAGCGCCCTCTCTGGTGAAGACAGGTCCCTCTTTGGTGAAGACAGCTCCCTCCCTGGTGAAGACAGCGCCCTCTCTGGTGAAGACAGCTCCCTCTCTGGTGAAGACAGGTGCCTCTCTGGTGAAGACAGCGCCCTATCTGGTGATGATAGTCCCCTCTCTGGTGAAGACAGGTGCCTCTCTGGTGAAGACAGCGACCTATCTGGCGTCGACAGCTCCCTCTCTGGTGTAGACAGCTCCCTCTCTGGTGAAGACAGCTGTCTTTCTGGCGAAGGCAGTTCCCTCTGTGGCGAAGACAGGTCCCTCTCTGGTGAAGACAGCGCCCTCTCTGGTGAAGATAGTTCCCTCTCTGGCGAAGACAGCTCCCTCTCTGGTGAAGACTGGTCCCTCTCTGGTGAAGACAGCGCCCTCTCAGGTGAAGACAGCGCCCTCTCTGGCGAAGACAGCGCCCTCTCTGGTGAAGACAGTTCCGTCTCTGGCGAAGACAGTGCCCTCTCATGGTGAAGACAGTTCCCTCTCATAGTGAAGACAGTTCCCTCTCTGGTAAAGACTGGTCCCTCACTGGTGAAGACAGCTCCCTCTCTGGTGAAGACAGCGCTCTCTCTGGTGAAGTCAGTTCCGTCTCTGGCGAAGACAGTGCCCTCTCATGGTGAAGACAGTTCCCTCTCTGGTGAAGACAGCTCCCTCTCTGGTGAAGACAGTTCCCTCTCTGGTGATGACAGCGCCTTCTCTGGTGAAGACAGCTCCCTCTCTGGTGAAGACAGCTCCCTCTCTGGTGAAGACAGTTCCCTCTCAGGTGAAGACAGCGCTCTCTCTGGTGAAGACAGTTCCCTCTCTGGTGAAGACAGTTCCCTCTCTGGTGATGACAGCGCCTTCTCTGGTGAAGACAGCTCCCTCTCTGGTGAAGACAGCTCCCTCTCTGTTGAAGACAGTGCCCTCTCTGGTGAAGATAATTCCCTCTCTGGTGAAGAAATTTCTCTCTCTGGCTAAAACAGCTCCCTCTATGGTGAAGACAGTTCCCTCCTGGTGAAGACAGCTCCCTCTGTGGTGAAGATAGTGCCCTCTCTGGTGTAGACAGCTCCCTCTCTGTTGAGGATAGCACCCTCTCTGGTGAAGACAGCACCCTCTCTGGCGTAGATAGTTCCCTCTCTGGTGAAGACAGTGCCCTATCTGGTGGAGACAGTTCCCTCTCTGGCGTAGACAGTTCTCTCTCTGGTGATGACAGCTCCCTCTCTGATGAAGAAACTTCCCTCTCTGGTGTAGACAGTTCCCTCACTGGTGAATACAGCTCCCTTTCTGGCGAAGGCAGCGCCCTCTCTGGTGAAGACAGTTCCCCCTCTGGTGAAGACAGCTCCCTCTCTGGTGTAGACAGCTCCCTTTCTGGCGAAGACAGCGCCCTCTCTGGTGAAGACAGTTCCCCCTCTGGTGAAGACAGCTCCCTCTCTGGTGAAGACAGTGCTCTCTCTGGTGAAGGCAGTGCCCTCTCAGTTGAAGACAGCTCCCTCTCTGGTGAAGACTGGTCCCTCTCTGGTGAAGTCAGCGTCCTCTCTGGTGAAGACAGTTCCCCCTCTGGTGAAGACAGTTCCCTCTCTGGTGAAGACTGGTCCCTCTCTGGTGAAGACAGCGCCCTCTCTGGTGAAGACAGTTCCCTCTCTGGTGAAGACAGCGCCCTCTCTGGTGAAGACAGTTCCCTCTCTGGCGAAGACAGTGCCCTCTCTGGTGAAGACAGTTCCCTCTCTGGTGAAAACAGGTCCCTCTCTGGTGAAGACCGTGACCTCTCTGGTGAAGACAGCTCCTTCTCTGGTGAAGACAGCTCCCTCTCTGGTGAAGACAGCACCCTCTCTGGTGAAGACAATTCCCTCTCTGGTGAAGACAGCTTCTTCTCTGTTGAAGACAGCGCCCTCTCTGTCGAAGACAGCTGCCTGAAAGTACCAGCTGAATAGAGCTGCCCTATGCCATGAGCTCATTGCTGCTCTTTCACCCCGACTTACATCTTCACATACACACCCACACATACATACCCTCACATACACACCCACACATACACACCCTCACTTACACACCCACACATACATACCCTCACATACACACCCCGACATACATACCCACTTACACACCCACATATCCACACACAAATATACACGCACTCACATACACACCCCACACACATACCCACATACACACCCACACATGCACACCCACACATACCCACGCTCACATACATGCCCACACATACACACTCACACATACACACCCTCACACATACACGCTCTCACATACACACCCTCACATACACACCTGCACATACACACCCTCACATACATACCACCCACATACACACCCACATAATCGCACCCTTACATACACCCCCCCGCCACATATTCACAACTAAACATACACACCCTCACATACACACCCCCGCATACATACCCACAAACACACCCTCACATACACACTCACACATACATACCCACATACACACCCACAAATACAGAGCCACACATACACACCCACACATGGATACCCACACATACATACCCACATACACACCCACACATACACACACACAAAACCACACACCCACACATACGCACACCCCCACATACACACCCACACATTAACACCCACACATACACACCCTCACATGCACACCTACACATACACACTGTCACATACACACCCTCACATACACACCCACACATACACACCATCACATACACACCCTCACAAACACTCACACATACACACCCACACATACACACCGTCACGTACACACCCACACATACACACCATCACATACACGCTCTCACATACACACCCCCACATACACATCGTCTCATACATTCCCCCACATACACACCCTCATATACACACTCCCATATATACACCGCCTCATACACCCCCACATACACACCCTCATATACACACTCCCATATATACACCGCCTCATACACCCCCACATACACACCCACACATTCACACCCACACATACACACCCTCACAAACACACCCACACATACACACCCTCACATACACAGACTCACATACACACCTACACATACACACCCTCACATACACACCGTCACATACACACTCTCACATACACCCACCTACACATCGTCACATACACTCCCCCACATACACTCCCCCACATACACACCCTCACATACACACCCTCACATACACACTTCCACATATACACCGTCACATACACCCCCTCACATACACACCCACACATTCACACCCACACATGCACACCCTCACAAACACACCCACACATACACACCCTCACATACACAGCCTCACATACACGCCTACACATACACATCATCACATACACACCCACACATACACATGCACACATATACACCCTCACAAACACACATACACACCATCACATACACACTCCCACATCCAGACCGTCACATACACACCCTCACATACACACCCCCACATACACACCCTCACAAACACGCCCACACACACCCACATATACACCCCCCCACACATACATCCACACATACACACCCTCACATTCACAGCCATACATACACACCCTCACATGCACACCCACACATACACGATCTCACAAACACACCCACACATACATCCCCCCACACACACACCCACAGCTACACACCCACACATACACACCCTCACAAACACACCCACACATACACACCCACACATACACACTCAAACATATGCACCCACACATTCACCCCCTCACATAAGCACCCACACATACACACCCACACATGCACACCCACACATACGCACCCACACATACACACTCCCACATACATACCCACATATACTCCCACACACACCCACACATACATGCCCACATACACACCCACACATACACATCCACACATGCATACCCACATATACATACCCACATACACACATACACACCCACAAATACAGACCCACACATACACATCCAGACATACACGCCCACACATACACACCCACACATGCATATCCCCACATACACACCCACACATACACACCCCCACATACACATCACCCAGATATACACCCACACATATTCACCACGCACATACACACACCTACATACACCCATGCTCACATACACACCCTCACATACACACCATCCACATGCACACACCCTCACATACATTCCCTCACATACACACCCTCACATACACAGTGACAAATACAGACATCCACATACACCCCCACACCCCCACATACACACCCCCTCATATACACACCCTCACATATACACTCTCATATACACTCCCACACATACACACCCACACAAACATACCCACACATACAGACCCCCACATACACACCGCCACATACGTTCCCATATACACACCCACACATACACATGCACACATACATGCCCACACATACACACCCCAACATACACACCCTCACATACACACCGTCACATACACACCCTCACATACACACCCTCACATACACACCCCTACATACACCCCCCCACATACATACCCACATACACACCCACACATACATACCCACACATACACACCCTCACATACACCCCCACACATACATACCCACATAAACACCCACACATATATATCCTCACATACATACCCACATACACACCGACACATACATACACACATATACAGCCACACATACATACCCACATACACACCCACACATACGTACCCACATACAAACTCACAAGTACAGACCCACACATACACATCCAGACATACACACTTGCACATACATACCCTCACATACACATCACTCACATGCACCACCCAAATACACACATCCACATACGCACATCCTCACATACACACCACCCACATACACATACAAACCCACACATGCACCCACCCCACATACACACTCAGACATACACATCACCCAAATACAACCCACCACCCACATACACACACCCAACCACCTACACACACCCACATGCATACCATTCATATACATACCCACACACACACACACACACACCCTCATACACAACCTCACATACACACCCTCACACTCACTCCCTCACATACATTCCCCCACACAGGCACATCCACATGCACACCACCCACATACACACACCCATATACACACCCTCACTTACACACCCTCACATACACACATCTGCATACATACCCACACTACCACATACACACCCACACATGCACTCCCTCACATATCCACACCTTCACATACACACCCTCACATGCACTCCCTCACATACACACCCTCACATACATTCCCCCACACAGGCACATCCACATGCACACCACCCACATACACACACCCATATACACACCCTCACTTACACACCCTCACATACACTCCCCCACATCCACACCCACACCCCCACATACACACCACCCACGTACACACGAACCACATACACACCCACACATACACACCGCCCTACACACCCCCCACATCCACACCCTCACATACACAAACCCACATACATACCATTCACATACACACCCTCACATACACACTCTCACATACAGACATTCATATACACCCCCACATCCCCACATACACACACCCTCATATACACTCCCCCACACATGCACATCCACATCCACATCCACACTCCCACATACACACCACCATGTACACACGACCCACATACACAACCACACATACACACTGCCCCAAACCCCCACATACACACCCACACATACACCCCCCCCCACATTCACTTCTCCATATATCCACCCATACATATATACACATCCCATATACACACCCACCCACTCCCACACACACTAACACACACCTCCATACACACATCCCATGTACTCCCCACACTTCCCTGGCCCACAGAGACCCACAAGCACACCCCACATACCCCACATACTTACACATACACACGACACCCACATCCACACCCCCCCCCCACACTCACCCACGTACACATCTACATACACATCCCACACACCCCACAGATACACTCACACACACCCACTCACATACCTCACACACACCCACACACACCCATCCATGTACACACCGACATACACACACACACGTACACACACAGCCACCTACACACATTCACATATACAACCCACACATACCCCACACACATAAGCCCTCACACGCACTCACAAACACCCCACACCCACACCCATCACACAAACACACAGACCCACATACACAGCCACACATATCCCACATACAACCCTCATCCACACACCCCACACACACCCACACATACCGCTATAGACACACCCATTCAACCCCCCACAGACACACACACACCCACACCCCACAAATACCCCCCCACACCCCCTACACCCACACAAACCCACACCAGACACACCCCCATATGCACACCACTCACATCCCCACATACACACCCATATACACACAACACACACCCATACTAACGCATACCCCTTCAGACACCCCCCGCACACCCATACACACACCCAAACACACACACACACTCATCCACATACTCACACACACCCTACACCCCCCACACATTCACACACATACCCCCCCACACACTCACCCCACAGAGACCCACCCACACACACCACCACATACACACTGCACACACCCCACCACATACATACTGCACACACCCCATCACATACATGCTGTACACACCCCACCACATACATACTGCACACACCCCATCACATACATACTGCACACACACCACCACATACATACTGCACACACCCCATCACATACATGCTGTACACACCCCACCACATAAATACTGTACACACCCCACCACATACATACTGCACACACCCCACCACATACATACTGCACACACACCACCTGAACCAGAAGGGCACCAATATCCTGGGGGGTAGGTTTGCTAGCACTCTTCGGGGGGTTTAAACTAATTTGGCAGGGGGGTGGGATCCAGACTTGTAGTCCAGCAAGTAAGCTAGCTCTATGTCAGGATGTCCAAGAATGTAGGGAGGCTGTGGAGAAGGTAGCACTGACAGGGAATACTTGTGGACACAGAGATGGGCTCAAGTGCGTATACTTCAACGCAAGGAGTATCAGAAATAAGGTGAGTGAACTTAAGGCGTGGATCGGTACCTGGGACTACGATGTTGTGGCCATCTCGGAAACGTGGATAGATGAGGGACAGGAATGGTTGTTGGAGGTTCCTGGTTACAGATGTTTCAGTAAGATTAGGGAGGGTGGTAAAAAAGGAGGGGGGGTTGCATTGCTAATTAGAAATGGTATAACGGCTGCAGAAAGGAAGTTTGAGGGGGATCTGCCTTTGGAGGTAGTATGGGCTGAAGTCAGAAATAGGAAAGGAGCAGTCACCTTGTTGGGTGTTTACTATAGGCTCCCCAATAGCAGCAGAGATGTGGAGAAACAGATTGGGAAACAGATTTTGGAAAGGTGCAGAAGCCACAGGGTAGTAGTCATGGGCGATTTCAACTTCCCAAATATTGATTGGAAGCTCTTTAGATCAAGTAGATTGGACGGGGCGGTGTTTGTGCAGTGTGTCCAGGAAGCTTTTCTAACTCAGTTAGTAGATTGTCCAACCAGAGGGGAGGCCATATTGGATTTGGTACTCGGCAATTTGGTGATGGTGACCACAATTCTGTGACTTTCACCTTGGTTATGGAGAGAGGTAGGTGTGCACAACAGGGTAGATTTTACAATTGGGGGAAGGGAAATTACGATGCTGTAAGACAGGATTTGAGGAGCATAAGTTGGGAGCATAGGCTGTCAGGGAAGGATGTGGTGGAAATGTGGAACTTTTTCAAGGAGCAGATACGATGTGTCCTTGATATGTATGTACCTATCAGGCAGGAAAGAAATGGTCGTGTGAGGGAGCCTTGGTTGACGAGGGAGGTTGAATGTCTAGTAAAGAGGAAGAAGGAGGCTTACATAAGGTTGAGGAAACAGGGTTCAGACAGAGCAGTGGAGGGATACAGGATAGCCAGAAGGGACCTGAAGAAAGGGATAAGGAGAGCTAAGAGAGGGCATGAAAAATCCTTGGCGGATAGGATCAAGGATAACCCCAAGGCATTTTATGCGTATGTGAGAAACATGAGAATGACGAGAACGAGGGTAGGTCCGATCAAGGACCGTAGTGGGAGATTGTGTATTGAGTCGGCAGAGATAGGAGAGGTCTTGAATGAATACTTTTCTTCAGTATTTACGAACGAGAGGGACCGTATTGTTGAAGAGGAGAGTGTGAAACGGACTGGTGAGCTAGAAGAGATACTTGTTAGGAAGGAAGATGTGTTGGACATTTTGAACAACTTGAGGATAGACAAGTCCCCCGGGCCTGACGGGATATATCCTAGGATTATGTGGGAAGCAAGAGAGGAAATTGCAGTACCGTTGGCAATGATCTTTTCGTCTTCACTGTCAACGGGGGTGGTACCAGGGGACTGGAGAGTAGTGAATGTTGTGCCCCTGTTCAAAAAAGGGAATAGGGATAACCCCGGGAATTACTTCTGTGGTAGGCAAAGTAATGGAAAGGGTACTGAGGGATAGGATTTATGAGTATCTGGAAAGACACTGCTTGATTAGGGACAGCCAGCACGGATTTGTGAAGGGTAGGTCTTGCCTTACAAGTCTTATTGAATTCTTTGAGGAGGTGACCAAGCATGTGGATGAGGGTAGAGCAGTGGATGTAGTGTACATGGATTTTAGTAAGGCATTTGATAAGGTTCCCCATGGTAGGCTTATGCGGAAAGTCAGGAGGCATGGGTTAGAGGGAAATTTGGCCAATTGGATAGAAAACTGGCTAACCGGTCGAAGTGGTGGTAGATGGTAAATATTCAGCCTGGAGCCCAGTTACAAGTGGAGTTCTGCAGGGATCAGTTCTGGGTCCTCTGCTGTTTGTAATTTTTATTAATGATTTGGATGAGGGAGTCGAAGAGTGGGTCAGTAAATTTGCAGATGATACGAAGATTGGTGGAGTTGTGGACAGTGAGGAGGGCTGTTGTCGGCTGCAAAGGGACTTAGATATGATGCAGAGCTGGGCTGAGGAGTGGCAGATGGAGTTCAACCCTGCCAAGTGTGAGGTTGTCCATTTTGGAAGAACAAATAAGAATGCGGAATACAGGGTTAACGGTAGGGTTCTTAGTCAGGTGGAGGAACAGAGGGATCTTGGGGTCTATGTACATAGATCTTTGAAAGTTGCCACTCAGGTGGATAGAGCTTGTAAGAAGGCCTATGGTGTATTAGCGTTCATTAGCAGAGGGATTGAATTCAAGAGTCGTGAAGTGATGTTGCAGCTGTACAGGACTTTGGTTAGGCCACATTTGGAGTACTGTGTGCAGTTCTGGTCGCCTCACTTTAGGAAAGATGTGGAAGCTTTGGAGAGGGTGCAGAGAAGATTTACCAGGATGTTGCCTGGAATGGAGAATAGGTCGTACGAGGATAGGTTGAGAGTTCTCGGCCTTTTCTCGTTGGAACGGCGAAGGATGAGGGGTGACTTGATAGAGGTTTATAAGATGATCAGAGGAATAGATAGAGTAGACAGTCAAAAACTTTTTCCCCGGGTACAACAGAGTGTTACAAGGGGACATAAATTTAAGGTGAAGGGTGGAAGGTATAGGGGAGATGTCAGGGGTGGGTTCTTTACCCAGAGAGTGGTGGGGGCATGGAATGCGCTACCCGTGGGAGTGGTAGAGTGAGAATCATTGGCGACCTTTAAGCGGCAATTGGATAGGTACATGGATGGGTGCTTAATCTAGGATAGATGTTCGGCACAACATCGTGGGCCGAAGGGCCTGTTCTGTGCTGTATTGTTCTATGTTCTATGTTCTATACATACTGCACACACACCACCACATACATACTGCACACACACCACCTCATATACACTCCTACTTTAACTTTGTACACTCTAGTCCAACACCGGCATCTCCAAGTCATATCCACAAACACACACACACGCTCGCACATACAATCACATACACATGCACACACATACATATACATGCACACAGCCACCTACATACACCCACATATACAACACACACCCACACACATCACACAAACACCCACACCCACATACACACTCACACATATCCCACGTACAATCCCCCCCACACACCCACACACACCCACACAAATCCCCCATAGACACACCCATACAAACCCCCACAGACACCCACACCCACATACACACCCATAGACATCACACAAACACCCACACCCACATACACACACCCCCACATAAACACCCACACAACCAACCACACACACACACCCATACACACCACTCCCCCCACATACCCCCACATAAACACCCACACAACCAACCACACACACACACACCCATACACACCAATCCCCCCACACACCCCCACATACAAACTCACAGACACCCTACACATGCCCCCACACACCTAGCAGGTGGCTATAGCAATGAAGCTAGGCAACAAAGTCCCAGTTGCCTATGGTCCTGGATGGGGAGGTGCTTTGAGACCAACAACGAGGGGGTAGCCGCTGATGGAGTAAGTGGAGCAGGATGCACTCTCTCCACCTTCATTAACCCTTTGCTGTGGAAAGGGTCACACCCCGAGCTGTATGGGGCTTGAGGCAACTGGATACACATACTTTCAGAGGGGGTTAGTTCCTTTTCTGCAGCCTGTAGTCCCCTCCCCATTAGTGTCACATACACACACATTTGGGCCTGTTAGGGATATGGGCCACACCTGAGCAGGTTCGGAATTCATTCCAAAATATAAATCGCAGGGTGATGGGCAGTTCACTTAAACATCCGTTTTTGTTGCTGCTTTTAGTAAGATGAACTAGTCTTGCTGTGGATGGAGAATCACTGTGATCAGGGGCAGTACACTTATGTCAAACCCAAAGATGAGTGAAATCTGAGATAATTGAAATTTGTTTATGGTGCTTGTGATATTGACTACAACCAGCAGAGGGCAGGATGGCTGTAAAACAGCAGCAACGTCTCCTGTCTCCATCTGATCCAGCTCCAATATTTGTTACCAGCAGAGGGCACAGCTGCACCATTGTGAAATGGATTTGCATTTACATAGCACCTTTCTCTGCTTCAGCACACCCTGAAGCACCTCTGTAGCCAACAAAATACTTTTTTGAGTGTTGCATTTTAAGACAAGTGACAGCATAATGGTGGGATGGAGTGGATGGAGAAGATGTTCCTGGTGACAGAGAATGCAACCAGTGAAACTGAAGGGATGGGAGTGGGTACGCAGCTTGAAGGCGCTGAACTCAATATGCAGTCCAGAAGCTACTTCATCTGAAGATGAGGTGTTGTTCTTCCAGTTTGCTCTGTGATCCACTGCAGCATGCCAAGGACAGACAAGTGGGCATGTGACCAGGATGCTGTGTTAAAATGACCAGATGTGGGAAGGTCAGGGTCCATAGACCAGAAGTGCTGTGCAAAGCAGTCAACCAATCTGCATTTGGTTTGCTCTAATGTGGCGTAGATCGCACTGGGTGCAGTGAATGCAATAGACCATATTGGAGGAGATACAGGGGGAATGCCGCATCACCTGGATAGACTGCTTAGGCCCTTGGATGGTGAGCAGGGAGATGGGGAAGGGACAGGTGTTGCATTTTCTGTGGTTAAATGGGAAGGCGGGTGGGGAGGGGGGAGTGGAGTTGGTGGTCGTGGAATGGACTATGGTGCCCCAGATGGAACAATCCCCATGAGAGGGGAGTGAGCATTTTAAGACATCCAGCACTTCCTCCTCTATAATATGGACATCTTTCAAGATGTCACCATCTATTTCCCCACATGAGGTCATCCTTTTTGTTTTGAGGTCATCGTTTTGATTATTATTTTATTTCAAAAATATACTTTATTCATGAAATAATTTGATGGTCTGTACAGTTGGTCATGCCATACATACGTAAACATTTACATACAGAGATCAGAATTTACCATTTGTATATACAGGTCTGTACATTTATCAATTATATGTCTATATATTTAGCTGAGGTGTCAGCAGAGCCCAAATGACTATGTGGGTCCCTCTGTTCTTCTTAGACAGGCAGATGTTACATGGTGGCCTTTCCCCACCGCACCTTGGTGGCAGCTGCCTCAAGTTTCAGCGCGTCCCTCAACACGTAGTCCTGGACCGTGGAACGTGCCAGTCTGCAACACTCAGTCAGGGTCAACTCCTTCAACTGGAAGATCAACAGGTTTCGGACCACCCAGAGAGCGTCCTTCACCAAGTTGATGATCCTCAAGGCACAGTTGATGTTCGTCTCGGTGTGCGTCCCGGGGAACAGGCCGTAGAGCACGGAGTCCCGCGTCACGGCGCTGCTCGGGACGAACCTCGACAAACACCACTGCATTCCTCTCCAGACTTCCTCTGCATAGGCACATTCCAGAAGGAGGTGTGTGACAGTCTCTTCCCCCCGCAGCCGCTTCGAGGGCAGCGTGCGGTGCGGCTGAGAGTCCGGGCGTGCATAAAGGATCTCACCACCAGCCAATCCATGTCTTGGTGCTTGTTGGACAGTTCTGGCGATGAGGCATTCTGCCAAATGGCTTTGACAGTCTGCTCAGGGAACTGCTCAATAGGATCCGCCCTCTCCTTTTCCCGAAGGGTCTCGAGGACACTACGTGCTGACCACTTCCTGATGGAGTTGTGGTCAAAGGTGTTTTTCTTCAGAAATTTCTCCACGAAGGACAGGTGATATGGAACGGTCCAACTACTCGGAGCGTTCCGCGGCAGCGAGGCCAGGCCCATCCTTCGCAACACTGGGGACAGGTAGAATCTCAGTACGTAGTGACACTTGGTGTTTGCGTACCGGGGATCCACACCCAGCTTGATGCAGCCACACACAAAGGTGGCCATCAGGGTGAAGGTGGCATTGGGTGTATTTTTTCCCCCATTGCCCAGATCTTTGTACAGCGAGTCCCGTCGGACCCGGTCCATCTTTGAACTCCATATAAACTAGAAGATGGCCCGGGTGACTGCAGTGGCACAGGTTCTGGGAATAGGCCAGACCTGTGCCACGTATAACAGCACTGACAGTGCCTCACACCTAATGACCAGGGTTTTTCCCATGATGGAGAGCGACCGTAGCTTCCATCTGCCCAGTTTCTGCCTCACTTTGCTGATACGCTCCTGCCAAGACTTGGCGCACGCCCCAGCCCCCCCCGAACCAAATACCCAGCACCTTCAGGTGTTCGGTAAAGGGGATCGAGGATTGGTCGGCCCAGTTCCCGAAGAGCATGGCCTCGCTCTTGCCTTGGTTTACCTTGGCCCCCGAGGCCCGTTCGAACTGGTCACAAATGCACATGAGTCTGCACATGGACAGTGGATCTGAGCAGAAAACGGCGACGTCGTCTATGTACAGGGAGGCCTTAACTTGCAGGCCCCCGCTGCCAGGAATAGTCCCCCGCCTCAGGCTCGCATCCTTCCTGATGGACTCGGCAAATGGTTCTATGCAGCACACAAACAAGGCAGGAGAGAGAGGGCAGCCCTGCCTGACTCCAGATCTAACTGGGAAGCTATCTGATTCCCACCCATTGATTGAGACTGCACTGACAATATTGGTATAGAGCAGTCTGATCCAATTGCAGCTTCCCTCCCCAAAGCCCATTTTGGAGTGAACATCTCTCATATACCTGTGTGATATCCTGTCAAAGGCTGTCTCCTGGTCCAGGCTGATGAGGCAGGTGTCCAACCCTCTGTCCTGCACGTAGACGATCGTATCCCTGAGGAGTGCGAGACTCTCAGCGATCTTCCTGCCCGGTACAGCACAGGTTTGGTCAGGGTGAATGACCGACCCCAGAGCAGACCTGACCCGGTTGGCGATGACCTTTGACAAGGTTTTGTAGTCTGTGTTTAGCAGTGAGATTGGTCTCCAATTTCTGAGTTCCTCTCTCTCCCCCTTCCGCTTGTAGATGAGGGTGATGATGCCTTTCCTCATGGATTCACTCATGGTACCTGCCCGAAGCATACTGACATACACCTCCAGCAGGTCCTGGCCAATCAAGTCCCACAGAGCGGAATAGAACTCGACCGGTAAGCCGTCGCTTCCGGGTGTTTTATTCCTTTCAAAGGACTCGAGGGCCTTGGTCAGCTCGTCCAGAGATAGCGGCTGGTCCAGCCTCTCGCGTGTTCTGTCATCTAAGACCTCCGTGATAGAGGACAGGGACGACTGGGAGGCCGTGCTGTCGGTCGGCTTCGCGTCATACAGACTGGCATAGAAGGATTTACTGATCCTCATGACGTCAGCCTGAGATGACGTTGTCGAGCCGTCTTCTTCCTTCAGGCTGCTGAGCACAGAGCTCTCTTTGTGCACCTTCTGGAAGAAGAAACGTGAGCACGTCTCGTCCTGCTCCACGGAGCAGACCCTGGACCGGAAGATTATCTTGGAGGCCTCCAAAGCAAAGAGCGAGGCTTGCTGGCCCTTCACCTCCTGGAGGTCCTCCGTGACATTGACCCCCATCGTCTGCAGCAGGAGCAAGTCCTACATACTTTCCTGGAGCTGGGACAATTTTCCCCGCCTCTCTCTCGCCTCCTGAACACCTTTGAGGATGAAGAACTTCTTGATGTTCCTTTTTACTGTTTCCCACCAGTCCGCTGGGAACTCAAAGAGGGGCTTCACGGTTCTCCAACCTGCATAGTTCCCTTGAGCTCCTCAATGTTTCCCGGGGTCAACAGCTTAGTGTTCAGCTTCCACATTCTCTTGCCCGCTCGCTGCTCGTCCTGTAGGTGACAGTTGGCCAGCAGGAGACAGTGGTCAGAAAGAACACCGGCTTGACATCGGTGGATCTGACCGAGAGCGTTTGGGACACAAACAGGTAATCTATCCTTGAGCAGATAGACCCGTCTGCCCGTGACCAGGTGTATCTACGCTGCGCTCCGTCTGCAGGGGTGCTGAAAACATAGTGCAGCTTGGCACCTTTTACCATGTCCATCAGGGCTCTGGACGTGGCGTCCAGTTTACTGTCCCCCCCGCAGGATCGTCCATCTGCATCAATGATACAGTTGAAGTCTCCGGCCAGAATGACCGGCCTGGACGTAGCCAGCAACAGTGGAAGCTGCTGCAGGACAGCCAACCGTTCCCTCTTACCCACTGGGGCGTACACATTAATCAGTCTCAGGGACTGTACATGACGTCGGCGACGAGGAGGTGCCCGCCCACCACCTCCTTAACCTCAGAGATGGTGAAGTTGCCTCCCCGCAACAGGATACCCAGACCGGAGACGCGGCTATCATTGCCCCCCGACCACACTGACAGCCCATGGGCCCACAAGCTCGACCATCTCCTGTAGCTGCTGAGGTACAGTATCCCACTGGATCGAGAGGAAGAGACCAAGCAGAGACATGTCTAGCTCTGGATTCTCTGACAGACTGATCACTGTCCAGCTTCTGGCTTCCTTTTGAGCTAGAGTTGCACTGCACAGTATGGGTGAGGGGATATCTCTGAACCGCAGTTCCAGTGAGACTCTGTAATCATGGAGAGATCCAACTGGAGTATGACAGACACTATTTAACATGTTCAATATTGTTTTTCACATATCAGTGTGTAAATAATGCAACATCAGGTTATAGTCCAATAAGTTTATTTGGAGGTGCTAGTTTTCAAAGCGCTGCTCCTTCATCAGCTGATTGTGAAGAAGGACTATAAGACACAGAATTTGTAGCAGAAGGTTTTCAGTGTCTTGCAGCTGCAATGATAAACCCAGATTAAGCTTTTGATCTTTTAGAATGGGTTTGCTCATTTCAGTTCTTTAATAAGTAAATCCCAGAACTCCTTTTAAGTCACATTCTCAAGATAACATCAAATCATGGAGCCTACTCAAAGGGCCGAATGGCCTACTCCTGCTTCTAATACATATGTTCATGACATGAAGAAGTGATTAATTGCATTGGGAACAGTGAGGAACGGAGCTGACACTTAACAGTCTGAGTCCAAAATGTCAGTGGTTTATTCACATACATGAGGGAAGCAACTCAAAGGCTCTCTGACAAGTTACAAACAGTTGTGATGTTTATTCATAAACTACAGTTACATGTCCCTTTATCAGCAGAAAAAGCAGCTGTCAAAACCTCGGTACATATTCTAATTTGCCAATCTAATGATTAAACCTGATTGTTTGGACAGCCTTGAAATGAATACAGTTTTACGAGAGTTTATTCAAAACTAAATATATATCCTCAGGATAATAAAAGATTGACATGTTTTCCCAACACTATTTCATTAAAGGTAGCTCCAAAACTAGAGCATTCCCAGGAAAGTTCTTGTAAACTGAAAATAGCGTAAAGTGAAGGTGCATGATTTATATGGGAAAAAGAATGGCCATTTGTCATAAAAGCAAAACTCATCTTCGGATTCACAAAAATAGGTCCTAATGTAGCTCTTTCGTAAACGTGGAATTGTGTAAAAGCGAACATTTGGAAACTGGGGGATACCTGTATAGTCTAAATGCTTAACTTTCCAATTAGTGCTCACTAAATAGCATGTAATATCAATAGTTATCCCTGAATTTCCACCACAGATAGACATTATGTGGTCAGAATCATATTGCTGCTTGTGGGGATGTGCTGTGAGGAAATTGGCTTCTGCATTACATCAGTAACCACATTTCAAAACTACTTCACTGCATAGACACATAGAAAACAGCATCAGGAACAGGGTACTTGGCCGTTTGAGCCTGCCCCACTGTTCAGTGCCCTTTTCAGTCTGGCCCATTGCCACTGACTGGTCCAAATAGGTGTACCGTTACATATCGTAGTGGTTCTGTTCGCCGAACTGGAAGTTTTTGTTGCAAACGTTTCGTCCCCTGGCTAGGAGACATCATCAGTGCTGTGGAGCCTCCTGCGAAGCGCTTCTTTGATGTTTCTTCCGGCATTTATAGTGGTCTGTCCTTGCCGCTTCCGGGTGTCAGTTTCAGCTGTCCGCTGTAGTGATTGGTATATTGGGTCCAGGTCGATGTGTCTGTTGATGGAGTTTGTGGATGAATGCCATGCCTCTAGGAATTCCCTGGCTGTTCTCTGTCTGGCTAGCCCTATGATAGTAATGTTTTCCCAGTCGAATTCATGTTGCTTGTTGACTGAGTGTGTGGCTACTAGGGATAGCTGGTCGTGTCGTTTCGTGGCTAGTTGGTGTTCATGTATGCGGATTGTTAGCTGTCTTCCTGTTTGTCCTATATAGTGTTTTGTGCAGTCCTTGCATGGTATTTTATAAACTACATTAGTTTTGCTCATGTTGGGTATTGGCTCCTTTGTTCTAGTAAGTTGTTGTCTGAGCGTGGCTGTTGGTTTGTGTGCCGTTATGAGTCCTAGGGGTCGCAGTAGTCTGGCTGTCAGTTCTGAAACGCTCCTGATGTATGATAGTGTGGCTAATCCTTTTGGTTGTGGCATGTCCTCGTTCCGTGGTCTATCTCTTAGGCATCTGTTGATAAAGTTGCGCAGGTATCCGTTTTTGGCGAATACCTTGTATAGGTGTTCCTCTTCCTCTTTTCGCAGTTCTGGTGTACTGCAGTGTGTTGTAGCTCTTTTGAATAGTGTCCTGATGCAGCTTCGTTTGTGTGTGTTGGGGTGGTTACTTTCATAGTTTAGGACTTGGTCTGTGTGTGTTGTTTTCCTGTGTACCCTTGTGGTGAATTCTCCGTTCGGTGTTCTCTGTACTATCACGTCTAGGAATGGGAGTTGGCTATCCTTTTCTACTTCTCTCGTGAATCGGATTCCTGTGAGTGTGGCGTTGATGATCCGGTGTGTTTTTTCTATTTCCGTGTTTTTGATGATTACGAAAGTGTCATCGACATAGCTGACCCAGAATTTGGGTTGAATTTGTGGTAGGGCTGTTTGTTCTAACCTTTGCATAACTGCCTCTGCTATGAGTCCCAAGATTGGTGATCCCATGGGTGTTCCGTTGATTTGTTTGTTGAGGTGTGGGTGCAGGTCTTACACCTCGTGCTGTGGCAGGGAAAGGTGCCGGGAAGGGAGGGTGGATTGTTGGGGCGGGAGGG
Organism: Hemiscyllium ocellatum; assembly: GCF_020745735.1. Lineage (NCBI taxonomy): Eukaryota > Metazoa > Chordata > Chondrichthyes > Orectolobiformes > Hemiscylliidae > Hemiscyllium > Hemiscyllium ocellatum. Next base: position 16,231,552 of record NC_083442.1, read on the forward strand.
GGGGTGGACATAACAAGGGAGTCATGGAGGGAATGATTTCTGCGGAACTCCAGCACATCTCCTTCACTTCCTGCACCTCTGCCCTTGAATTCCACCCCTCCAGTTGCAACAAGGTCCTCACCTTCCACTCCACCCACCTCTGGGTACAACACATCATCCTCCACCATTTGTGCCACTTATAAACAGACCCCACCAACATTAATAGATTTCCCTCCCCATCCCTATCTGCATTTCGCAGAGATTATTCCCCCTGCGACTCCCTTGCTAGGTCCACGCCCTCCCCCACCAACCTACCCTCCACTCCCGGCACCCTCCCCCCCAACGCAAGAAGTGCAAAACCTGTGCCTACATCTCCCCCCTTACCTCCATCCAAGGTTCCAAAAGACTCTTCCATATATGACAGCGATTTACCTGCACTTCCACACACATCATCTACTGTGTCCATTGCTCTCGTTGTGGTCTCCTCTACATTAGAGAGACAGGATTCCAACTCGCAGACTGTTTCAGAGAACATCTCTGGGACACACACACACTAAACAACCCCATTGCCCTGTGGCCGAACACTTCAACTCTCGCTCCCACTCCACCAAGGACATACAAGTCCTGGGCCTCCTCCACCACCAAATCCAAGCCACCCAATGCCTGGAGGAAGAACGCCTCATCTTCCGACTTGGGATCCTCCAACCACATGGGATCAATGTCGATTTCATCTCCCCTCCCCCTGCCTTATCCCAGATCCAACCCTCCAACGTAGCACCGCCCCTCTGAACTGTCCTACCTGTCCATCTTCCATCCCACCTATCCGCTCCACCCTCCACTCTGACCTATCACCTTCATCTACCTATCGCATTCCCAGCCACCTTTCCTCCCAGCCCCACCTCCTCCTATTTATCTCTCAGGCCCCTTACTGCCCCCCCCCCCCAATATTCCTGATGAAGGGCTTATGCCTGAAACGTGGACTCCCCTGCTCCTCGGATGCTGCCTGGCCGGCTGTGCTTTTCCAGTACCACACGTTTTGACTCTGATCTCCGGCATCTTGCAGTCCTCACTTTCTCCCTGAGCCAATCGCCATCTCGTCAAGCAGATGCTGACCTTTTCGGTCCTCTGTGGATGTGCGTAACCAACCATCCTGATCGCACTGTAAGGTATGGCCTGTTACTATGGAGACTCAGGCTAATGTTCTGGGAGCATGGGTCCAAATCCTATCATTGCACGTGATGAAATTTGAATTCAATAAATTGGTAATCAAAACAATAGCTAGTGTAATGGTGACCATATGACCAATGTTCGAGAAAAACCCATCCGGCTCAAGAATGTCATCCTTCCCTGATCTGATCTACATGTGACTCCAGACCCACAGCAATGTGATTGACTCTTAACTTCCCTCTGAAATGGCCCTGGTGAGGCAATCAGCTTCATTCGAGATGGATACAACATCGTAGCCATGCCAATAATATCCAAATCCCAGGAAGGAATAAGAAAGTATCTCTTGCCTCACTGTGGTGTCATTTCCTTTACCTAGAAGAGAAAAAGGAGTGATGATATCTGCCTAAATAAGAATAACATAAATTATGCTTGTTTCAAACACATACAGAGTTATAAAAAGTCCCTTCAACACTGTGCTATAAATGACTTTGCTCTTTCTGTATAACTCATGGTCCATGATCTTTGAGAATTCTTTTTGCTCAGCAACAATCTGATCCATTCTTTCAGGGGTTAGGTCTTCTGGGTGGGCCAAAAGAAAAGCAATTTCATGGCACGGTAGCTCACTGGTTAGCACTGCTGTCTTCCAGCACCAGGGACGCAGGTTCAATTCCAGCCTCAGGTGACTGTCTGTGTAGAGTTTGTATGCTCTCCCTGTGTCTGCGTGGATTTCCTCCTACAGTCCAAAGATCTGTGGGTTAAGTGGATTGGCCATGCTAAATTGTCCCATAGTGCCCTGGGATGTGCAGGTTAGGGTGGATTGGCCATGTGAAATTGTCCCATAGTGCCCTGGGATGTGCAGGTTAGGGTGGATTGACCATGCTAAATTGCCCATAGTGTTCAGGGATGTGTAGGTTTCTTGCATTAGTCAGGGGTAAATATAGGGTAGGGGAATGGGTCTGGATGGGTTACTCTTTGGAGGGTCGGTGTGGACTTGTTGGGCTGAAGGGCCTGTTTTCACACTGTAGGGAATCTATGATTAATCAATGGGGGCGGCACAGTGGCTCAATGATTAGCATTGCTGCCTCACAGCACCAGGGACCCGGGTTCAATTCCAGTCTTGGCAGACTGTCTGTGTGGAGTTTGCACGTTCTCCCCGTATCTGCGTGGGTCTCCTCTGGGTGCTCTGATTTTCCACAATCCAAGGATGTACAAGTTAGGTGAATTGGCCATGCCGAATTGTTCTATAGGGTCCAAGGATGTGTAGGCTAGGTGCATTAGTCAGGGGAAATGTAGGTTAATTGGATAGTGGAATGGGCCTGGGTGGGTTACTCTTCGGAGGGTCGGTGTGGATTTGTTGGGCCGAATGGCCTGCCTCCACACTGGAGGCATTCTATTTCTAATCCAAGTAGATCATAAACCTCTTCTTTAGATGCATCGGGACACAGAGAGGTCCTGAACCTATTCCTGTTCTGCCATTGTGCAGAATGCTCGATCTTACAAACAAAATAGGAAAAGTAGACCATTCAGTCAGGTCTCAGCTGATTGGTTTGTTTTTTGAACTCCCACACACCATGTTGGGATTTGAGCCCATGTCCCTGAACACTATCCTGGGATTCTGGATGACTAGATCACATGATATTGCCACAATACCACCTCCTCCCTTAACAGGGTTGTGAGTGTACCTACACCACAGGGACAATAGTGCTTCAAAAAGGGCATCTCACCACCATCAGGATAACTGGGGATGGGCAATAAATGATAAGGGATAGAACTTGGAGAAACCACGTGGAAAGGGCAAGAAGATGTCAGTGAAGGTGATAAGGATAACTTACCACAGGGTCAAAAGGAAACCCTTGAAGGGGAAAGAGAAGTTAAAAAGCTCTGGTGTTTTCACTGCAAGAAAATAGGCCACATGAAATCACAGTGTTGGCGGGTCAGGAAAAGCCCTGGGAAGCCAGCTGTAGAAAAACAGGATAAGCCAGCGAATTTTGTTGGAGTGGTAATGGAAAGCACAGTGGAGGCTAGAAAGCTGCAGCAGAATGTACAACCCCGGGTCAGAGGTTGGTTCAGGAGGAAGTGCCAGATCTTCTTAAACCACATACCTGCGAAGGCAACGTTTATTCACATAGGCCAGAAACAGCAGATAAAAAGGTAACAGTGTTAAGAGATATGGGTCCTCTCAATCTGTGATGTTGAAAGATGAGGAGATAGGTACCTCTGAAGCAGTGTTGCCAGAAAAGGTGCTCGTAACGGGAACTCACTGTGAGACAAGAAGCACTCAATTATGTCGGGTGAGGTTAGAGTGGCCAGTAAAATGTGAAGAGGTTGTGGAAGGAACACTAGACAAACTCTCTGCTCCAGCAATTTGTTCTTGCTAATGATACAGCTGGTTCAAAAGTAGGAGTGCTGCCTACTGTAGTTGAAAACTCAGGCAACTGAACGATTGCAGGATGCATGTTGTGGGATTTTTCCTGACTGTGGTAATGAGGTCACAAAGTCACTAGTTGAAACAGGAGGGATCAAAGAGTTCAGATATAATGGAGACCATGTTTGACTAGATGGTTGACACATACCAGGAGCAGATAGATGGCAAAGTAGACATGGAAGTGAACCTTCCAGCGAGCAAAGCTACATCCAAAACCTCAACCTGAGCTAAAATCTTCTCAAAACTCCCTACAAAGTAGACATCTTTAGCTCAGATAAAAATTAACTGAGTTACAACAGAAAGGTGAAAATTTAAAACAATTATATCAAAAAGCACACACAGTAAAAGTATCCCTGAACATTATTATCTTAAAAATGACGTCTTAGTGATGATATGGTGACCATCACATATTCAGGTAGATGAGAAATGGACAGAAGTTCATCAAGTCGTATTGCCAGTGAGTTATAGAAAGGAGGTGTTGCGGGTGGTGAATGAGCTACCACAAGTGTGGTATTGTGGGCAACATTTAACATTGCATGATGGGAAAAAAAATTAGTCAATTCTCAAGTTATAATTCAGTAAGTTAAAAGACAAAAGGTCAGAAACAACGTTCAGGACCAGGCTGAATGTAAACAAATTCCACAAGGAAAATCGAAATGACCTGAAAGAGTGATAACAATCCCATGGGGAGATATGTAGAAATAAGCTGGGAAGCACTAACCTAATTATGCCTGATGTAGATATGAAATGCTGTTCCAATTTAGTAACATTCTTATAGTCATTACCCTCTAAAGTTGGCACAGTTTCAAAAGGAGATTGAACACATACTCCAAGATGACATAAAGAAAGTGAGTTACAGTGACTGAAGCTCACTCATAATAATGGTGTTAAAAGCAGATGGTACCCAACAGTTATGTGTGGACTATCACAAAGTCAATGCTGTTATAAAGACTGATGCATATCCCATCTACAGGACAACCAGTGGGTCACCAAGGGGACTTTGTAGCGGGTCCTTTTCCTGCTTTACTCCGCGCTGAGTCGGTATCTGACAGGGTGGCCACCTGCGCGTGTCTCGCACCAGCTGGTTCTAGGAACCGGGGAAATCCCACACTATGGGATTCCCTCTGGGGCGAGCGCTGAGTCAGAACTGCTGCAGGCTGCACAGCAAGTCTGACCCTTATATCACCCAGGTAACCCACTGCCACCAATACTCAGGCGATTCTCCCTTCCGTCAGTGGTTCAATGGCCACCCCGTTGTCTACCCATTCGGGCAGTTTCCCCGGAAGAGAGAAAAGGACTGGGCTGTTTATGCCTGACCAGACCCAGTCCCGAGTGGACGGCTTCGAGGTGTCCCAGGAAAAACCCTAGATTCTCGACTCCGGAATTATGGCAAGGCCTTTTGAAACACCGTGACTTTACCAGAGGTCCGTGGTGAGGGTACAATGGAGCAAACAAGACGCAGAGCGACAGTCCAACACCAATTTATTATCAACACCCACCAGAACCCGTAAGAAAGACAAACATTAGACACTATACAATTTACTATGACTATGGGAACAAGATGCTAACGCACACAACGTAAGGCCTTACTTTACACAAGTTAGCAATGCTTATAACTATGACAGTGGAGAACCCCCTTTCCCACAAAACCTCAACTACTGATATGGTTCTTGGAAAACGCTACACTTCTGGGTAAGAAACTTACAGGCAGGCTTGAAATTGAGTGCGAGGGTGAACAGCAGACTTGTCCCAGCAGCCAGCGAAGAAAGAGGGAGAGAGAGATCTGTTCCAGCAGTCAGGAGAGCCCCTCCTTTAGAGAGCCCAGGTACCTCTGCTGTTATAGTCTGGAAATGCCCCCAGGGCACTGGCAATGTCCGATGTGTTTTACACCTCCCTACCGTGCAGGTGAAAATGACCTCCGTAGCTGTGTCCATTGTTTCATAATCTCTCCGTTTGCTAACACGGAGGTGCTAATGGCTCTCTTCTGTTCTCCTGAGCCTATCCCAGACATCGTGACTCCAGGCTTTGTTGGCTTATCAGGCCTGCATAGTGGCCACCTCCCCCCTCCAATACACTTAGGTGTCTGGCCGATTCCTGCCAGAACACCTTGGGGGCTGGGCTCTCTTTTGTACAGGCACAGAGAGAGCAGCCAGCTGAGCCTGCTGGGAAATCATGTCAAGCTTTCATAAAAAGTGGCTGCTTTGTCCATTTTAGCTGCTTTTCCCAGGTTCCACTGCTTGCTCCCTGCTTCTGTGTTGCCCGAAATTGCTACAGTTGGGGACTAAATGTGAAACTGTTGACCCCCAGAAAACATTGAGGAAATCAAAAGTGATTACACAGAGTTGAGAACCATGAAGCCTGTCTATGAATCTCCAAGGCACAAGTGAGGACTGCAGATGCTGGAAACCAGAGTTTAGATCAGAGTGGTGCTGGAAAAGCACAGCAGGTCAGGCAGCATCCAAGGAGCAGGAAAGTCGACATTTCAGGCAAAAGCCCTTTATCAGGAATCTCCAACTGACTGGTGAGAAACTGTCAAAGGGAACATCAAGATGTTCTTTATCCTCAAAGATGTTCAGATGGTGATACAGAGAGGGGAAACTGTCCAAACTCCAGTAAAGCATGCAGAACCTCCTGCTGGGGATGATGGGGATTGATCTCATGGAGGATCTCCAGGAGGTGAAGAGCTGGGAAGCCTCAATCTTTGCCTCAGAGGCCTCCAAGACAATTGTCCAGTTCAGAGTCTAAACAACTTTAACGGGTCTGTTCAGTTATTGGATCCTCCTGGGACCTTAATTATAAGTAAATATAAACTTGCACAGCAAAGAGATAACTTTGGTTTGTTTGATTGGATAGATCAAGCTCTGATGTTTGTATCTTTTCTTGATGTGGTACTGAACAGAACAGAACTCCATTTATGTTTTTTATGAATTAAGTATATATTTAAAACTAAAAAAAAGGAACAGGGGGATCTGGACAGTGCTCAGTCTGTCAGTGACTTACACATGTCTCTGCTCGGTCTCTTCCTCTCGCTCCTCCTCAGCAACACCTCATCCAGTACCTTACCCCGACTCAACTGGGATCTGAGGGGTACGTGGAGGCTCCTGAGCCCCTTTATCTGGGGAGGGTTGTGTCCTGAATCACAGTTTTATACTTTGTTGGGTTGGGTTGTTTGAAGTGACAGCGACCGAAAGTTATCGTAAACGTCTGCCTTGAGCTTTTTAAAAACCACTTCCAGAGAACCGCGAGTTGCAGTTTGCTGTTTTAAAGACAACACAAGGTGGGTTTTACTGCGTCCAGAGGAGAGAACGACCAAGGATTTTCATTGGCTTTTGGAAACAATTCAGTGAGTGTCTTTTCTCAGAAACTCTGCACATTGTTTGCTTTTGGGTTAATTCTAATTCCTTCCTTTTTGATTTGACTTGATGTGATTTATTACAGTCACATGCACCTAAGTAGAGTGAAAAGTTTTGTTTTGCAAGCATACCAAATAGGGACATACAGATGTTAGGGTGGCTGGAGTGAGGCATACAGGTGAAACTACACAAGTGACGTGCAAACCAATAACAACATGAGCAGTGTTAGGAAGCATTATTAAGGTTAGGTTGTGTTCAGAAACTTTATTGTTAGGTAGTGCTCACGTAAGGTAGTATTAGCAAGTCTGGAAATTGTTAGCTTCACTAGACAACAGTAAGCCATTATGTTACACTAAGAACAGACTGAAACACTGATGGCATAATGAGGCCACAGGGAGGGTGAACAGATAACAGGACATTGAAACCGTGTTAGATTGCACGTAGCTCATACTGAGGTAACTGAATGTTATCTCTTTTGGGACCAATCCTGTTAGAGTATACCGCTTCTTACCAAATAAGGATGTAGCACTGGGATGCGAGGGGCTAAAAGCTAGACAAAGAGAACAATAGATGAGAAGGCGCTTTCTCCAGTGAGCAGTAAACATCTCACTGTATTGTGTACGTCTCTCTCTCAGTAAAAGCTTATATTTTGAATCAGATCCAGTGTTTCTCTCCTTCACACGAACACCAGGGACGGTAGCTCCATCCTAACAGTTTTGGTGACCCCGAACGTGGGAAGGGAGTGGAGACACGCCTGTTGGCAGGGATTGAGAGGTCGCCGAACGGCCGGCCACTTCTAATCAGGCTAGGAGGCGCCTTTTTCAAAAAAGATCTCCAGTAGGGATTTGAATACGCTAAATTCTTATTTGCTCGGCGTCTCACAACTATTTGCCAACCAAAATTGTGGGCTTGGCAGCCCAAGAGAGAGTCGGACCGTTTATTTATGAAGAAAAGTCCCCTAGGTGAAGGGTCATCCCGGCCGCGCGGTTTCTGAAAGTCCTAGGGGTGGTGAGTATTATTGTTTTTAAAAAAAGTCCTCTAGGTGGGCACTGAAAGTCCTAGAGGTGGGTAGTGTTTTAAAGAAAAAAAAAGTCCTCTAGGTGGGCACTGAAATTCCTAGAGGTGGTTAGTGTTTTAAAGAGAAAAATCCCTTTTGTGGGCGCTGAAAGTATTATTATGGGTAAAGCTTAGGCTTTACCCTGCGCAGAGTGAAGTCGGGTTAAGCGTAGGCTTCCCACCTTGCATCAAGGACCGGTGAGTAAAAAAAAATACTTCCCTTGACCGGAGGACGAGCGCTGATCGGGACTGGTTTTGTCGGGAGTCGAGGTGGTGCATTCGTGCGCCCGACACCCAGGAGTTCCGTGGTGGAGCGTAAGACAAAAGACCGCGGACCGGGGACAGTGACAGACACAGATTTATTGACAGAGCGACTGTGTGGTGTGTGTATGTGTGTACAAGTATTGTGGTGTTAGTAAAAGTGTGTGGGAGAAGAACAGTTTGTGTGTGAAAGTCTGTGAGAGAAGTTTGCATTGTTGCCCTAGAGGGAGAGAGAGAGAGTGTGAATGCTGCTGATCACTAGCAGACAGTGCCTGTGAAAGAGAGAGAGAGAGAGAGAGAGTGCATGGTGTGTGCGCCGACAGTGTGTTTGTGTGAAAGAGAGAGACTGGCTGAAGGCATTCTCACCTAACAAGCAGTTTAACACTTTGTGCTTTGGCTTGAATTCATCTGTTTGGTGATAGCTTTATGTTTAAAACTTGTTGTCTGTCTTTTGATTCAGTGTGCTATTTTTGATTATAATTTCATGAATGCTTAACGTGATTTTTTTTCAGGATAGAATTTTAATAGATATTGAGAGAGGGAGAAAAGATTAGGTGGTATCTGATAAGGTTGATCCCCATTTTTTTTTGGGAGAAATTTTTATGTTTAAATGAAAGTATTAAAAGGTGGACAGCAGGAAAATCTATTTTTGACAACAGCTTACAGTGGGAAACGACGGAGATAGTGACAAAGAAAGATAGAAACAGAAACAAGGGGGGGGGGCAGGCTTTCAAATCAACTATGCAAGTGAAAGAGTAATGAGGTGTTATGAAAGAAGACCCCAGAGGGCAGGAGAGGCAGAAAAGAGTTTTTGGATCTCGGCAAAGAATATAAACAAATTGTAAGGAATACTAGATTTATTGTACTCCGAGGAGTACAGGTGGGGATTGCGAGGAATCTCTCATTTCCATGACCCTAAGATTATGCTTTTTTTTTTGAAAAAGCCTGATGAGATGTGGTTTATGCACTTTGTATAAACCTTCTTGTAAATACAGATATACATAATGTACATATTTAGAATAACAAATGATGTAAATACCAAGTAAAACTTATTATTATTTGTATTGGCAATTTTTGTGAATTTGAATATGTTCTAGTAGAAAAAGAGTTTTCCATCCAACTCTTCCAGTGTTCTTATAAATATAGAAGAGACAGCAGGTAATCGTGCTCAAACTTTATCACACCAGGTAACACGTCGGAGAACAAATTAATATTAAAAAGAAATATCTTGTTTAGAGTGCATCTTATTGGATAGGGTCCAAAAAGCGTGAAATATCTGTGTTGTAGGAATAAAGACAATAATGCAACTAAATTAATATGGAATTTAGTAATCTGTGATGAAATGCAAACTGATTTTAATAATTAATGTTCTAAATTACCAATTGTTGATTCATTTTCAAAATAAAATATTAAAGCTGCAGTCACTGCAGATAAGGATTATAAGCGAAGCAATTTCCAGTCCAGAGATTAGAGTATTTGTATTGTGAGATTTGGCTATAGCTCAGACGCTCTATTTTGCGTGAGTAAAGTTTTTAAAACATTACAAGACAAAAAAAAAGACTTTGATCTTTGGTATAATTCCTGAACCTATAAAGTTCCCTTTTATGTCCTCCCTGTGTCAATTCATAGCAAGTACAACTTCCAAATAAATTGTGAATATGTTTTAATGTATAAATACTACATGTTCTGGGCAGTCATTGACTTCCAATTTTTTTTTCTCTCTGGTTTCCATTGCCACCGGGGTGAAATTGCTTGTGGTTTATAATGATTTTTTTTCAAGGGGTTTCTGTTTGCACAGCTGGCGGTTTGATTGCTTTTCTCAAGTGGGTGTGAATTTCTGTGATCTTTTTTTCAATGGACGGCGGCAGCCAGGTCTGTGTGAGTGTTTTTTTTCTATTGGACGAGGAACTCCCATTCAGCAATGGAGGGCTCTGATTGGCTAGAGAACTCCCATTGAGTTTAATTCACAGTTGTATAAGCGACATTGAGATATTTTTAAAATTAAAACAATATAGAGCCAAAATATGTAGTGCCCTGGACTCAGTATTATGTTGACAGTGACTTCATGGTCAAGTTGCAGACAGAGCTAATTTTTCTTTTAACCAAAATAACGAACTGAAGTTTCAGAACAAACAGAGACAGATAAAGAAAAATGGAAGGTGGAAAAAGACAAAGGGAAGAGAAACCAAGAGAGAAGGATAGATAGAAGGATTGCGAGGAATAAGGGTTAGGGGTAAGGAGATTCACAAAGGACTGTGCAAACAGAGAGAGAGCGCGTGTATAGCTAGCAAAACATGTAACCCTTTGTGATTTGGTTTGAATGCACATTGGTTTGTTGGTGATTGAATGAGTAAGTTTTGTTTCTAGAGCTTGAATTCCAGGACTGCTGTTTAAAGTGATTTCGTTTTATATTAACTTAACATGATTTAGATGCATCTGTTTGCTTGGTGATTGAATTCTTGTTTTTTGTTTCTAGAGCTTGAGTTCCAGGACTGCTGTTTAAAGTGATTTCTTTTTATGTGAGCTTAACATGATTTTTTAAGGCTAATAACTTCTGTTCTTTTATGAGTCATGACTCCCTAACTACTTTTCTTACTAACCTCTTTTATTTTTACATAAAAGCAATATATGAAGGACAGTCGAAGTTTCGTTCGACAGTGGGTAATTGTTAAAAACGAATGTTTCCATGGTTATTATCTGTGACCTTGGATTCGACCATTGTGCATGCGTTAGAAGTTTTTAACTTGAATTGACAAATTGTTGTAAGACAGCTCTGATTATTTTTACGACCTAAAGTATTTTGATTGAGTAATGATTGACCAGCAGTACTTAAGAATTCCAAACCTGGTTATGACGGTTCTAGGAAAGATGAGATAAGAAATCAGATAGATTTTTCCATATTGGTAATATAACACTGTGTACTAAAATGTTGCATTTATATCCCTACAGACTTCAAGTCAAGCACTTTCTCTTCATTTTTTCAATTATGCAGATCTGATGGTGGCTAAAACCTTTTTAATACTTTGAACAGGTCTTCGTTATTAAGCATCTGGACACATACCTAGTAGGCTGTACAAAGACAGCTATGATTAACTTTAGCCTTTTCATTCACTAAATTTTAGTTGTGGTTAAGAGTAAGAGACTTATTCCCCTTGTTCACTATTAAGTACTGGATATGAATTTAGTACAAGATTTCAAAAAACTGGAAGATGACCCTACCCCTGTTGAAGGAGGAGCTTATGGGTCTGTAATTAATTTGTGAATGGATAATGGGTATGGGTTACAGTACAAATACCAGACGCTAATCTCTTCTGAGATTCAACAACAGATCACAGGTGATTCTTGCCTAGTTTAGTAAATTAGGACTATCTTTCAGAAAGGAAGTGTATTTGCAGTTTTTTGAGAAGATATGTAGCTCAGGTTCTAAGTTTACTCACTGAGCTGAAAGGTTTGTTCTTGAACATTTTGTCATCACGCATTGTTAGGAGGGGCACAGAAAGTGTTTGTAAAGAGAGAAAGGGCGAGTGACAGGAGCAGAACGCGTAAATGATGGTAGCTGCGGTTGATGAGGTAATTAGGGGAAGAATGCAGCCAAAAGTGAGCAACCGGAGCAGCGAGTGATAGCATGTAGGGCAGGGAAGAAAGGGAGTAGGGAGAGACATGGAGGAGCATTTGATAGAGAGTTTGAGCAACAGGGGCAGAGACGAAGGTCTCCACAGGCAGGATGCCATTATTGTGGAAAGATAGGGCATTTTAGAGGAACAGGAGAGGATCGGTTAAACTAATCTACCTCATAGCGGGCAAAGCAGGAATTGCAGCGGCTGTCAGCCTGGCCCAGACCAAGCTGAGTTTTGAAATCAACAGAAGAGGTGGGAAGTATAAAATGGAAGCTGTGGAAATCGTACAAATGCATTTATGGATTGAATTTGAATTTGTCTTACTAAATTAGATCTAGCAATGTTCTATCAGTGCCACAGTTAAACTTTCAGATATGTTTCATGTCAATAAATGCCAATAATTTTCTATGAGTGATTCTGTGGTATTTGAGCAATTATTATAGCTATGTTTAAAGTCAATTTTAACATTGGAGGTCAGGTTTTGGGAAACTTTATAGGCTTAGACATTGTGCAGGATAAGTTGGAATTGACTTTGAGACAACAGCCTTAAGCTTGTTTGCATTCTGATAAATTCTGCTGGGTCATCACAGAAAGGTGGTTTTGTATCTGAAAGAAGAAAGTTGTTAGCTTGTTTGACCAGTTCAGTTGGGTGTGCAGCCAGTTTTGATGTGTTGGAACTAGGTACTATAATGAAATACGCTATAATTAAGGATGTTTAAGGACCTGTACTGCACTGTATTTTTCGATGTTCTATGTTCTAATATTCAGAGATGTTTGAAGTCGGAACAGAATCATGATAATGCACACGCTAATTGTATAGACGACAAATGAGAAAAGGTTTTGGGGCGCATCCTGGACTAGTTGTTAATCAGCAGTTTGCATGTCTGACCAGGAATGTTTCCAGTTTTGGTTCTAGGTGGTTAAACAGAATAGTGAATGACTTGAAGGTTGAAGGTACAACTCTTAGCACATGGTAGTAATGACCAGATTAGGTTCAGATCAAAAAATGGAGTCTGAAAGATAAAGTCATCGGGATGTTTATTTTAGTGACAACATTTAAAAGAAACAGTTTGAATAGTGAGATAACTGTGGAGAATGTTTTAAAACCAGTTGAACAGAGAGCAAGGTAATATAGTCTGACTGAAGAAAATACATTTAGATTTGAGCTTTCAAGAATAAATTGACTAAAGCAAAAGCAACAGAAGGAAAATAAAGGAATGAGAAAGTGGCATTTGGAATGATAAAATCAAGAATATAATGTAGTATAAAAGCATAGTCAAAACAGATGAGGTAATCTTAAGGTGAAAGTGGTCATTTTTTTTACTTAAACATCGCCAGTACTTTTATTATCATTAAATATTTTCACTGTGCTGTTGCACAGGAAAATGAAATTATGATCTGTTAGAGCTCTTAAAAAGGATAGTGATGAGAACACTTGTGGAATAATCCATGGAAAAACTGTATTTGAAAGGAAAGTTATGTTCAGGAGTTAGTCCATTTAAAAATGAGATGAGGATTGGAGGTCACTGTTTCAAAGGCCACAGATTTGAACATTTTTTTTCGTCCTTATGGAAAATGGGGAACCTTTGGAACTGTTCTGCAAAATGTGGTGTTAAATATAGATTCTGGATCAGCAGGGAGGGAAATCTTCTGTGCTGTACTTTTCTATTTGGGTCCTCAGATACGTGGGATTACACAGTAAATTGATCCTCCATCGCCTGAATAGCTGAGCATTTGGGAACCATTATCAGGATTGGAGACAGTCAGCATAGATTTATGAAAGGGAAGTCAAGCTTGACAAATTTACTGGAATGTTTTGAGGATGTAAATAATGAGGTTACCGAAAGGGAGCCAGTGGAGGTGGTCTATTGGGAATTTCTGAAGTCTTTTAACAAAGTTTCATTAAGGGATTAGTGCGTAAAATTAAAGAATGTGGGAATAGATTTAGTTTATTGAGGTGGATATAAAATTGGTTGGCAAGTGGAAAGATTAGGAAGAAACAGGTTATTTACTGAATGGGAGGCTGGGAATGAGGGACAGTATCAAACAACACTGGCCCGGATGGCAAGCTCACTAAAGCCTTGATAAAACTCCGAGCCTTAGCCACTGAGCTGAAGCAACAGCCGGGAGTAAAAAAAAAACCCAGTGATAGATTGGCTGAATAGCACATTCGGTAGATGGGGAACTGTGCTGGGACAGCTGGCCCTTGGTTTATGCATTTCTGTTGCTATCTTTATTACCTGTGGTTGTTGTTGTATACCATGTATCAGGACGCTTGTGACACGAACGATAGACCATGCCCTGACGGGAAAGGATAACCCCCACCCGCATACCAGGCAGCGGGGCTGGAGGAGCCTGTGATGGGGGTACCCCATGGAAAGATTACGGGATCGGTATCAGAGGGAATGGAGGAGATATGCCTGAGAGGGAAGCGCGGGACAACTTATGATTTTACTTTATAACTGTATCTCTCATTTCTAATCCTTCCCATATTAGGGCCTCAGAATGTGAGGGCTGAGGTGCAGAGACCCCCTAGTTGTGTATTTTTTTTTCTCTCTCTTTCCCGTTCAAATTGACAACAGGTAAATTTGTGCTTTTATGCTGCAGTTAGAGATTGTGAAGTGCTATATGCCTCGAGACTCAAGAGACTATTGTTCACTCAAGAGACTCCTAGCCAACATCTGGTATTCCTAAATGGCTTCGATTGGTCTCGACGGCCACTGTTCACAATGATAAGCCAGTTACCACTGCCCGTGTCCGTACTTGACAGCTGTGAAATGGATGTGGGTTTTTATTGGTCAAGTGAAGGTGACTGGTTAGCCAATGACGGGTAAGATTCCTCGAGTGAGGGACAACCTAAGACAGGCACAGTCGTGCATTGACCTTCAGAATAATGGCCTGTGGTCATGTGGTTTTAGCAGATGCCTGGCTTTTGTATCCGTGTCGGGAATCTGGTCAAGTTTCTGGCTTGCAAAGCAGCTTGATATAAGGAAAATCGTGGACCCAGCAGTTTGACATTGTATTCACTGTATTTTTGACAAAGGAAAATGCCAGTTTTGTGTCATCTTCCAGAACCGACTTAACAACAAACCTTTGGGAAGGAAGGAGAGCTCATTGAATCCTATTGCAAAAAGATTTGACACTATGTCAGTGGTTTGAAAATTTATTTTAAGATGTCATGGTATAATACGACCGAGTTTACTGGGAGGTTGTACAATTGGGTGTTCTTTGAACAGCAGACCTTCATTCTGCAGGCGTCCTAACTCATCCACTTTGTGTTTTCCTCTGGTTCTCTTCGCTTTTGTTATCATACTCAGTAATCATTTTGTTGGTTTTGAGGTGGCTTTTTGTATATGTTTACAACTTTTGAGTGCTTATGTCTGTTATGTATTATTTCACTGCTTCTCGTGCCTTAACGATTGTATGCGAACTGGAGAGGCGCATAGAGTAGGGATTTTGCGGCGCGGAATGCTTTGTGTAGTTGTATGCTGCTTAGGGACTCCTATCCCCTATAACTATGTCTCCCTAGAGTCAGACAAGCCGGGTTTGGCTAAATGGTCGGTCTTGCAAAGGAGCGACGGAGGGGCGCTCACCGACCATCCGGGTCCTGACTGCTGCGCGCGAATTGCTGTATTTTGTGTGGCCTCTTTCGAGGCCAAGGGAGGGAGTGTTAGGAAGCATTATTAAGGTTAGGCTGTGTTCAGAAACTTTATTGTTAGGTAGTGCTCACGTAAGGTAGTATTAGCAAGTCTGGAAATTGTTAGCTTCACTAGACAACAGTAAGCCATTATGTTACACTAAGAACAGACTGAAACACTGATGGCATAATGAGGCCACAGGGAGGGTGAACAGATAACAGGACATTGAAACCGTGTTAGATTGCACGTAGCTCATACTGAGGTAACTGAATGTTATCTCTTTTGGGACCAATCCTATTAGAGTATACCGCTTCTTACCAAATAAGGATGTAGCACTGGGA
Organism: Hemiscyllium ocellatum; assembly: GCF_020745735.1. NCBI lineage: Eukaryota > Metazoa > Chordata > Chondrichthyes > Orectolobiformes > Hemiscylliidae > Hemiscyllium > Hemiscyllium ocellatum. Next base: position 16,247,389 of record NC_083442.1, read on the forward strand.
TGCGAGGGGCTAAAAGCTAGACAAAGAGAACAATAGATGAGAAGGCGCTTTCTCCAGTGAGCAGTAAACATCTCACTGTATTGTGTACGTCTCTCTCTCAGTAAAAGCTTATATTTTGAATCAGATCCAGTGTTTCTCTCCTTCAAACGAACACCAGGGACGGTAGCTCCGTCCTAACAGCAGGATGAACATCTTTCGAGTGAGGGAAGTCCATTCAGCAATCTGTTAATGGCTGGGAAGAAACTGTTCTTGAATCTGTTGGTATGTTGTTCAGGCTTCTGTATCGTCTGCCTCAAGGAATGGTTTCGAAGAGAGCATTACCACGGTGGGAAGGGACTTTGACGATGTTGGCTGCCTTCCTGCGACAACGATAAGGGTCTGTAGATGAGAGGTTAGCTTCCATGTTGGCCACATTCTGTAGTTTGTCACAGACCTGGGCAGAGCAGTTGCTGTAACAGGCCGTTGTGTACCCGGATAGAAAGCTTCCTGTGATGCATCTGTAAAAGTTAGTGAGGGTCTTTATCGGCATGCTGAATTTGTTAAGCCACCTGTGGAAGAAGAGACATTGTTGTGGGCGGCACGGTGGCACAGTGATTAGCACTGCTGCCTCACAGCACCAGAGACCTGGGTTCAATTCCCGACTCAGGCGACTGACTGTGTGGAGTTTGCACATTCTCCCCGTGTCTATGTGGGTTTCCTCCGGGTGCTCCGGTTTCCTCCCATAGTCCAAAGATGTGCGAATCAGGTGAATTGGCCATGCTAGGTGAAGGGGTAAAGGTAGGGGTATGGGTGGGTTGCGCATCGGCGGGTCGGTGTGGTCTTGTTGGGCCGAAGGGCCTGTTTCCTCACTGTAAGTAATCTAATCTAATTTCTTCAAAGTTGTGCCTTCTTAACCATTGCATCTATGTGAGACGTCTAGGATAGGTTGCCCATTATCATTACTTCTCGGAACCTGATGCTCTTGACCCTCTCCACCTCAGCTCTGTTTGTTGTAGATAGGGGGCGTGTTCCCCTCCTCTCTTCCTGAAGTCAATGATCAGTTCTTTGGTTTTGCTGACATTGAGACGGAGATTATTATCATTGCACCAGGACACCAATCTCTCCATCTCCATCTGACTCATCGTTGTTCAATAATTGTCCCATCACGGCAGTCATCAGCAAACTTGTAGATGGCATTCATACAGAATTTGGCTCCACATTTGTGGGCATACAGGGAGTACAGTAGGGGGCTGATAACACATTCTTGTGGGCACCAGTGTTGAGGATTATCATGGAGGGCAACTAGGGATCAGCAATAAATGTTGACTAGCTGTTTAACACTGATGTCCCAAGAACAATTATTTTAACATGTTCCACAACACACTTTATGTGGCATGTTTCTGACTTGTAGCAAAACCACGACAGACCTGATCATCGCCCGGATTTCACTTTTAAGACCAGACATCCTCAGAATCACCAGTGTTGCGTGGGTGGTGTTGTTATATCAATTGAATTTGTAGTCACTTCCCTGCAGATAGCATTGGAAAACTGGAGAAAGCTCAGTGCTGCCCCCTGTGGCCAAGTAAAGAGACTTGGACAAAGTGACCTTCTCCTCAACCTGGTCCAAGTGATGCCAAAGGCTACAATGTATTCCGGTTCATTCACAAAAATAAAGTAGGGGGGAATAATCCAATGGCATCACTGACATCGGTGGCCTGGTGATTATCCCATAGTTCTTTGTGGGATCGTACTGTGCAGAGCCCTGCACTATAAACGTGACCGCACTTTACAAAGTACTCCATAGTGGTTTTGAAAGGCGCTATAGCAATGCCAGTCTTACTCAATCCTCTCACGATGGTGGGAATCCGTTTCAATCCATTTAAAAGCATATCCTTTTTCTATCTGCTCAGCTGTAATTGCTAATTCTGACAGATACTCTCTCAGTCTGACACGTGCATGAAACAGCCCTCTCTGTAACTAATGCAGCAGCTGTCTGTCCCCTGCTGCAGTACTGCTCATACCCTGAACATGTCCTTCTTCCACTCCCCCCTCCCTTCCTCTCAGCAGCTGCAAATATGGGGACAGACTCTCATTTCGGGGCACAGCAAGAGCCCATAAGCAGTGACGGGGTGAATGGCCATGGTTTCAGATGGGGGAATAATCATGGGATAATGTCCCCTCTTCCAGGGAAAGCGATGGACTTTCAAACATTCAGCCAACTCAGTTCAATGATGTCTCATTTGACATACAGCACCTCACCCACTGCAGGGTCATTGCATTAAGGGGGAGTGGGACTCAAACACATAACACCCAGAAAGTGAAGACTGCTGTTAACTTGAAATTTAAATCAATATGATAAGAAGTAGAATATTCAAAATGTCTGCAGTGAAATAAAAAATTTATATAAACTTTGCAGTTACTTATACTTCAGGTGTCTCACATCGATGTATTATTTTTGCTTCCAAAGTCCTGAAATATATCTTCCCTCCTGAGTCCAGCAGTGCCCATCATTCTCCTCACTCCACACCTGAATCCCTTCAATGGACATCAACTGTAGCAGTTCAAGAAGGCAGCTCACCATCTCCCCCTTGAGGTCAACTAAGGATCAGCAGCCTTCAGTCTTGACTCTTCGGGAAGGATGTGAGCCTGAGATTCATAGAGTCATAGAGATGTACAGCACGGAAACAGACCCTTCAGTCCAACATGTCCATGCTGACCAGATATCCCAACCCAGTCTAGTCCCGCCTGCCAGCACCCAGCCCATATCCTGTTCATATACCCATCAAATGACTCTTAAATGTTGCAATTGTACCATCCTCGAGAGGGGTGACTGTTCCAGAAAGCAGAGGGTCCCTGTCCATAGATGAAGTCGCTATTTTCTGTTCAGATCCGCTGTTGATACGCAGACTCGTGACTACATGCAACCAGTTTGAACTGACCTTGGGAGCCAAGGGAAATCATGGCAACAACAAGACCATGTTCTTTTGGAACTGAGCCGACCGATCCTTGAACCCCCTCACTGTCAGGACAGCTTGGCCACTGGGAATATGGTTTGCAGGAACCAGGGTGTGTGTAAAAACGTGGGAGGAGAATGAAGCCTTTGCCAAGGCGAGATCTTTGGGGAGGACTGCTCCCTCTCCATTGTTGATTAAATCCTAATTGTGAAGTATGAGGCACTCTCTCTGTTGTACATGGAGCAGGTCCAATGCCAATTCAGTGACCACCCAACCCGAGGTATGGTCTCTGTTAGTTCCTGCACCCCAGGCCAGGGGTTCTGCAATACAGTCAGGGTGACTGTACATGGTGCAGGTCTGACCCATTCCCAGAACCTGTGCTATTACAGTCACCTGAGTCATCTTCCACTTCATCCGGAGGTCTAAGATGGGCCGTGTCTGCAGGGACACCACGTACAAAACTCTGGATAAGGTGGGGAGGAGCGTACCCAAAACCACCTCATCCTGATAGTCACCTTTGTGCGTAGACCCTTGGTATGCAAACACCAAGTGTCAGTACGTACTGCATTTCTACTTGTTCCCAGAGCTGCGAAGCATGGGCCTTGTTGCAGTGGGACGCTGGGAAGTAGTTGGACCATTCCGTATCACTGTCCTTTCTAGAGAAATTTGCAAAGAGAGACACCTTTGACCATCTTTCCATTTGGAAGTGGTCATCACATAGTGTCATCAAGATCTTGTGGGGAAAGGAGATGGTGGATCCTGTTGCATGGTTCGCTGAGCAGGTCGTCAGAGTCATTTGGCAGAATGCTTCATCCCCAGAACTTTCTAACAAGCACCAAGACACCGTGTGGCTGGTAGTGAGGAGGGCACCAGCTGTGAAATCCTTCTGGTATGCCCGGTCTATCTGCACCACCACATGCTGCCATCAAAGCAGGCCCTTGAAGACAGAAACAGGAGAATATATTACGGGGAACAAAGAAATGGCAGAAGAATTGAATTGGTACTTCAGATCTGTGTTCACTGGGGAAGACACAAGCAATATCCCTGACGTAATAGTGGCTGAAGGACCTGAACGTAAGGGAATTTATATTTGCCAGGAATTGGTGTTGGAGAGACTGTTAGGTCTGAAGGTTGATAAGTCCCCGGGGCCTGATGGTCTACATCCCAGGGTATTGAAGGAGGTGGCTCGAGAAATCATGGATGAGTTGGCGATTATTTTCCAGAGTTCGATAGATGCGGGATCAGTTCCTGCGGATTGGAGGGTGGCTAATGTTGTACCACTCTTTAAGAAAGGTGCGAGAGAGAAAGCAGGAAATTATAGACCAGTTAGTCTGACCTCAGTGGTGGGAAAGATGCTGGAGTCTATTATAAAGGATAAAATTATGACACAGCTGGATAGCAGTAACAGGATAGGTCAGAGTCAGCATGGATTTATGAAGGGGAAATCATGCTTGACTAATCTTCTGGAATTTTTTGAGGAAGTAACTCTGAAGATGAACGAGGGAGATCCAGTAGATGTAGTGTACCTGGACTTTCAGAAAGCTTTTGATAAAGTCCCACATAGGAGGTTAGTGAGCAAAATTAGGGCACATGGTATTGGGGGCAAAGTACTAACTTGGATTGAAAGTTGGTTGGCTGACAGGAAACAAAGAGTAGTGATAAACGGCTCCCTTTTGGAATGGCAGGCAGTGACCAGTGGGGTACCGCAGGGCTCAGTGCTGAGACCGCAGCTTTTTACAATATGTGTTAATGATATAGAAGATGGTATTAGTAATAACATTAGCAAATTTGCTGATGATACAAAGCAGGGTGGCAGGGTGAAATGTGATGAGGATGTTAGGAGATTACAGGATGACCTGGACAGGTTAGGTGAGTGGTCAGATGCATGGCAGATGCAGTTTAATGTGGATAAATGTATGGTTATCCACTTTAGTGACAAGAACAGGAAGGTAGATTACTACCTCAATGGAATTAATTTAGGTAAAGGGGCAGTACAGAGAGATCTGGGTGTTCTTGTACACCAGTCAATGAAGGTAAGCATGCAGGTACAGCAGGTAGTGAAGAAGGCTAATACCATGCTGGCCTTCATAACAAGAGGGATTGAGTATAGAAGCAAAGAGGTTCTTCTGCAGCTATGCAGGACCCTGCTGAGACCACACCTGGAATATTGTGTGCAGTTCTGGTCTCCAAATTTGAGGAAAGACATTCTGGCTATTGAGGGAGTGCAGCGTAGATTCATGAGGTCAATTCCTGGAATGGTGGGATTACCTTACACTGAAAGACTGAGCGACTGGGCTTGTATACCCTTGAGTTTAGAAGACTGAGAGGGGATCTGATTGCGACATATAAGATTATTAAAGGATTGGACACTCTGGAGGCAGGAAACATGTTTCTGCTGATGGGTGAGTGCCAAACCAGAGGACACAGCTTAGCAATACAGGGTAGACCATTTAGGACAGAGATGAGGAGAAACTTCTTCACCCAGAGAGTGGTGGCTGTGTGGAATGCTCTGCCCCAGAGGGCAGTGGAGGCCCAGTCTCTGGATTCATTTAAGAAAGAGTTGGATAGAGCTCTCAAAGATTGTGGAATCAAGCGTTATGGAGATAAGGCAGGAACAGGATTAAGGATGATCAGCCACGATCATATTGAATGGTGGTGCAGGCTCGAAGGGCAGAACGGCCTACTCCTGCACCTATTGTCTGTTGTCTACAGGGGTTTGAGACTGTCACGCATCACCTTCTGGAATATGCCTTTGCAAAGGAAGCCTGGAGGAAAATGCAGAGGCTTTTTTGAGATTCATCCTGAGCAGCTCCATGAAACTGGACTCTGTGGTCTACAGTCTGGATGCACACTGAGACAAACACTGACCACACCTGGAGGACCATCAACTCGATGAAGACACTGTTTGATCTGCCTGAAACGTGTTGGTCTTCCAGAACATGGAGTTGGACTCAACTAAGTGTTGCAGACTGGCACATTCCCAGGTCCAGGACTATGTGCTGAGGGATGCACTAAGGCTTGGGGACAGCAGCTGCCAAGGTTGAGACCTCACTGTCTGAGGTCTTTCTGGTGAAGTTCTGCTCAGGGTCTGTTCAGTTATTGGACCCCACCGGCGCCTCAAATATATGTCAATAGTTCAAGGTTTGTGCGAAGATTTGTAGCTCGGGTGCTCGTTGTTGTGGTTGTTCATCGAGCTGGAAGTTCTTGTTGCAAACGTTTCGTCCCCTGGCTAGGCGACATCATCAGTGCTCTGGAGCCTCCTGCGAAGCGCTTCTTTGATGTTTCTTCCGGTATTTATAGTGGTCTGTCCTTGCCGCTTCCGGGTGTCAGTTTCAGCTGTCCGCTGTAGTGATTGGTATATTGGGTCCAGGTTGATGTGTTTGTTGATGGAGTTTGTGGATGAATTCCATGCCTCTAGGAATTCCCTGGCTGTTCTCTGTCTGGCTTGCCCTATGATAGTAGTGTTTTCCCAGTCGAATTCATGTTGCTTGTTGTCTGCGTGTGTGGCTACTAGGGATAGCTGGTCGTGTCGTTTCGTGGCTAGTTGATGTTCATGTATGCGGATTGTTAGCTGTCTTCCTGTTTGTCCTATATAGTGTTTTGTGCAGTCCTTGCATGGTATTTTGTAAACTACATTAGTTTTGCTAATGTTGGGTATCGGGTCCTTTGTTCTAGTGAGTTGTTGTCTGAGCGTGGCTGTTGGTTTGCGTGCCATTATGAGTCCTAAGGGTCGCAGTAGTCTGGCTGTCAGTTCTGAAACGCTCCTCATGTATGGTAGTGTGGCTAGTCCTTTTGGTTGTGGCATGTCCTCGTTCCGTGGTCTGTCTCTTAGGCGTCTGTTGATAAAGTTGTGCGGGTATCCGTTTTTGGCGAATACCTTGTATAGGTGTTCCTCTTCCTCTTATATGTCAATAGTATCTTGTACAAGGAAGACGCACCTTTGTTTGTTGGATGGAATCCAGTGTTTGTTTCTTGGTGCACTACTGTACTGAAGCGAACTGCTTTAGTGGGTATGTGTGTATACAAAGATATTTTGAAGGATAAAGTACATCTTTGAAATAAAATATATTCCATTCACAACCTTTTCAAGATGGCAGCACTGGCATGGTAGGTAGTGGTTGGACACCTGAGCACATCTGCTTCAGGCCAGCAACATCATTTTCTCTCTCTCTCTTCTTTACATCCTTTATCTTTGTGTTTCTTGTTTCTGTTCGTTTTCACGGCCTGAACATTGTTGTCGGGGGTGCGGGTGCACCGTCGGTGGTGTGGACTGGGATTCCTGGTGACAGCGGCAGATCCCAGAGTGGTAGGCCTGGAGCCTGGACACTTGCCTGAGGCGATATCCAGATGGTGACTCCTGGCTGTGGCAGTTCCTGGAGTGGGGACTCTGGACTGGGTTGGTGAGGCAGCAGCAGCTGCAGAGCCAGGGTCTCCTGGGTCTCCAGTCATTGCTGGTCTAGAGCAGGGACTCTTTGAGTCCTGGAACACCTTGCAGAGACCATGCAGAAACCCTGTAGCTGTGCTTGAGATGCAATTTGAACAGATGATGAACTCTTATTTAAGTAATATCTCTTTATCCCTTTTGTAACTCAAAGTGGCGTTGGATGTATGTGACAATAAAACCATTCATTCATTCAAAATATGATCTTGGGTGATCATCCAATTCAGTAACCTGTTCCCACTTTCTCCTCATACCCTTTGACCCCTTTAGCCCTAACTCCCACACTATATCCAACTCCTTGAAAACATCCCACTTTTTGGCCTCAACTACTTTCTGTGACAGAGAATTCTACAGACTCATTAGTCTCTGGGTGAAGACATTTCTCCTCATCCCAGAGGGAGATTTAAATATTGGAGGCAAGGGATCAAATCTGGAAAGACGTGGTATATTAAAGAACAGGGATGAGGCAAACAGTGATATGGGAATTGAAGACCAGTGATTGTCAGGAAGGGACAGAGAGAATAAACACCTAGAAATATACCATTGATCAAGACGAGGTATTATGAGAGAAGAAAATGGTAAAAAGATTGTATCTGAAAATAAACAGCATTTATAATCTGGCAAAAAAAAATGATGGTAATGTGCTTTTGTGCAATGATAGTGTCACTATTTCTGGAGCAGGAGTTCAAGTCCCACCTGCTCCTGAGATATGTCATAACAGGTTGAATAGGAAATATCTGTCTCTGGTGATAGACAGCCTTGTAGACTCTCTACCTTGCTAACTATTCGTTGAAAACTGTCCTCAGCATTTTGTCACATGAACAGGGGATGGGAGATCTTTGGACATTTTGGATTTTTGTGTCAACAGCTCCTCTCAGTAATTTCCCACTGGTTTATTCTCTATTTTAAATTGCTGCTGCATTAACTGCCCCCCTTTGTGAGGCTGTTCTTGCCTTTTATTCTACCCTTCAGCAGGTTAATTATAAATTACCAGCGTGGATTTGGGGAAATACGACAGCCAAGTAAGGTTATTCAATGTGTTTTTCCTCCCTCTGGAGCCAGTCGTTTAGATGCCTTTCATTTTTGACATCGCCTTTAAATGGTTCTTTCTTTCCCTCCCAGTAAGTCAGTGGATTGTCTGCCTTGAACGGCTGGTAGGTGCAGCACACATTTATAATGTTACCACCCTTTCAGACATGGGATGTGGAAGAGAATTGTGAGTTGCTAGATGAGGGGCCAGTACAGACTCAATGGGATGAATGGGGAAGTGAGGAGGGCACTGGGGTTAAGCGACTGTCTCTCAATGAGCAAGCACGTGGGTTCTGGGTCTCCACCTTGGAAGGAAGCTCTTCAGCCCACCATGCCTGCCCAAGTCATCAGGTATCCAACCACTTTAATTGCATTTCCCAGCACTTGGTCCATTGTTGAGCATCCTTCAAGGTGGAGGAGACAGGAGAATGGGAAGAGGTACGAGGCAGTTGTAAAACTCCAGCCAACTCACCCTCGTGGATTCACTGTTTGCAAATGGTCTGCTCCATCATTCGATGAGATCATGGCTGATCTGATAATCCTCAACACCATTTTCCTGCCTTTTCTCGATGACCCTTGATTCCCTCACTCATTAAAAATCAGTCTGTCCCAGCCTTGAATATGCTTAATGATCCACCCCCAACAGATATCTGCAGTAAACACATTACTCTGAGAGGATACCCTATGGTGCTAGACTCTCCCACAAGGGAGAACAACTTTTCCCCACCTATCATGTCGAGCCCCCTCAGAATCTTGTAGGTTCCAATAAGGTCACCTCTCATTCTTTTAAACACCAATGAGTGCAGGTCCAACCTATTCAGGTGATATTATTGCTGGACTATTAACCCATTCCTGACGAAGGGCTTTTGCCCGAAACGTCGATTTTCCTGCTCCTCAGATGCTGCCTGAACTGCTGTGTTTTTCCAGCACCACTGTGATCTTGACTATTAACCCAGAGACCTAGGTAATGTTCTGGTGACCCGGATTCAAGTCCTACCACAGCAGATGGTTAAAAATCACACAACTCCAGGTTATAGTCTGGCAAGCTATAAGCTCTCAGACTGATGCTTCTTTGTCAGATAGAGCAGCACCCCGAAAGCTTGTACTTCCAAATAAACCTATTGGACTATAACCTGGTGATTTTTAACTTTGTCCACTCCAGTCCAACACTGGCATCCCCATATCACAGCAGATGGTGCAATTTCAAATCAATTAAAATCTGGAATTAAGAATCTAATGACCATGAATCCATTGCTGATTGTGGTAAAATCCCATCTGGTTCACTCATATCCTTTAAGGAAGGAAATGCCATCCTTACCTGGTCTGGCTCCAGACTCTGCAATGTGGTTGACTCTTATTTGCCTTCTGGGATGCTAATAAATGCTGGTCTCGCCCCTGGCATCCTCACTCTGTGAACGAATTTGAAAAACTTCTCTCCTCATCAGATGGTGCCTCTATATTTCATGATCAGTCTATGGGTCTTCTCTGGATTTCTCTACTTCCAGTTCGTCTTTCCTTAGATAATGGGCTAAAAATTGTTCACAATATTCTAGCTGTGGTCTAACTAATGCCTTATATAGTTTTAGCAAAACGTCCTTATTTTTATATTCCATTTCCTTTGAAATAGGGGGCAGCACGGTGGCTCAGTAGTTAGCACTGCCGCCTCACAGCGCCAGGGGCCTGGGTTTGATTCCAGCCTCGGGCAACTGTCTGTGTGGAGTTTGCACATTCTCCCCGTGTCTGTGTGGGTTTGCTCCAGTTTCCTCCCACAGTCTATTGATGTGCAGTTCAGGTGAATTGGTCATGTTAAATTATCGGTAGAGTTAGGTGCATTAGTTAGGGGGAATGGGTATGGCTGGGTTGCTATTCGGAGGGTCGGTGTGGACTAGTTGGGCCAAAGGGCCTGTTTCCACACTGTAGGAAATCTAATCTAAAAAAACCCCAATGTTCCTTTTGCCTTCCCTTATATCTGGTGTATATGGATCCTAGGTTTTCGTGATTCATGGCTGAGAATCCTCAGTGCCTTAGTCTATTTCTTTTTGTAGTCTTCTTACATTAAATAATATTCAGCTCCTCTGTTCTTCCTGTCAAATTGCAAATTTCACATCATACTACATCTGATAAGTTTTATTTTTCACATCCACTTGACCTGTGTCTATGTCCACTTCACCACTTCTCTTCCCACTTATTTTGGTGTCATTTGCAAACTTCGCTAAAATACATTCACTTTCCTCATCCAAGTCACTAATACATATGTAATGAGTGTAACAAGTCAGCCAGCTAGACCTCATAGAATAGGTATTCCCTGATTGGGGCTGTTAATCTGGTCCAATCAGGGAGCCTTGGTTGATGCCCAGTTCACTCTGAGAGTCGGTTCTGAGGGAGCTGGATCAGTGTCAAGGATTCTCCACGTGTAAATAAAGGGTGCCGTGGCCTCTGAGGAGTTATTTGAATATATATTGTAAAAGACTGTGGCTCCAGCACTGATCCCTGTGACATTCCTTTAGCTGCAGGTTGTCATTCTCAAACTGCCTCCCTTACTATCAGCTAGCCAGCTAATATACTACTATTGATGCTAATATACTTCTTTCAACACCACCGGCTCTTATTTTAAGTAGCTTCGTGTCTGGTACCTCTTTACCGTCTGAAAATTCAAACATATTACATCAACTGGTTTCCCTTTATCTATCCTGCTTAGCTTTCTGACCCACAGAAACTGTACCTCCTCCATAATAGCACTAAACACTGTAGCCCCCCTCCCCCCAACCGCAAGGATGCATTATCAGCCCCTACTGTACTCCCTGTACACCCATTACTGTGTTGCCAAATTCCAAACAAATGCCATTTACAAGTTGGCTGATGACACCACTGTAATGGGACAGGTATCTAACAACTTCTAGGAGAAAGTGATGACTCCAGATGCTGGAGGTCAGAGCTGAAAAATGTGTTGCTGGAAAAGCGCAGCAGGTCAGGCAGCATCCAAAGAGCAGGAGAATCGACGTTTCGGGCATGAGCCCTTCTTCAGGAAGGGCTCTTTGGATGCTGCCTGACCTGCTGAGCTTTTCCAGCAACACATTTTTCAGCAGATATCTAACAACGGTGAGTCAAATACAGAAGGGAGATAGAGGGCTTGGTGATGTGGTGCAACGAGAGCGACCTCTCTCTGAACATCAGCAAAACTAAGGAACTGATCATTAACTTTGGAAAGAAATGAGGACAACATGCTCCCATCTACATCAATGGAGCTGAGGTTGAGAGGGTCGAGAGCATCAAGTTCATCAGACTGACAATAACTGACAACCTGGCCTGGACCTCCCACGTAGATGTGACAGTCAAGAAGGTACAACAATGCCTCAGGTGGCTCAGGAAATTTGGCATGTCCATGAGGACCCTCACCAACTTCAACAGATGCACCATGTACCATACTATCCGGGTACATAACAGCCTGCTGTAGCAACTGCTCTGGCCAGAACCATAGGAAGCTACAGAGGATGGGGTCCATAGCCCAGACCATCACAACAGCCAACCTTCCATCCATGGACTCCATTCACATGCCTCACTGCCACAGAAAGCTGCTGATATCATCAAAGACCCATAGCACCCCAGTAATGCTCTCCTACGACCTCTCCCATCAGTCAGAACGTACTGAAGCCTGAACACACACCCAGCAGGTTCAGGAGCAGCTTCTTCCCGGCTGTTATTCGATGATGAATGGATTCTCTAGCCTCAAATAATGCTGACCTTGTTAACGTTGCTCTTGGCTAGCACACATCTTGTGCAATGTAACCTGTACGCCTCTGTCTAGGTCTTCTTGGTCTGGGCATCCTTACTTGTGATGATCTGCCTGTACTGCTCGTTAATAAAAAGCTTTTCACTGTACACGTGACAATAAATCAATCAATCAGTTACTTCCTCAAAAAATTCTCGTAAATTTGTCAGGCCTGATTTTCCTTTATGGTCTATTCTGACTCTAATAACATTATGTATTTCTAAATGCTCTGCAATTTCCTCCTTTATAATCGTCCCTCATATTTTTACAGTAACAAACATTAAACTTTGCTGATCTATAGTTACCTGTTGTCTTCTTTCATTTCATTTTGAAATAAAGGTGTTACATTGTAGACTGGAAGAACACAGCAAGCCAGGCAGCAGCAGGAGGTGGAGAAGTCAACATTTCGGGTGTTAGTGTTCTTCAAGACTGTGGGTGGGTGTGGGGGAAGCTGCAGATAAAGGGGTTGGGGCGGGTTGGGGGAGGTATTTGAGTGGGGAGAGGAGCGAAGTGATGAGGCAGTGATAGGTGAACACGGGTGGAGGGTACAACCTCATTGGTCGATGGGATAGGTGAATCCGGTTGGTAGGTGGAAGACAGGAGGAAGTGAGGGCTCAGATGCTGGAGAGTCAGAGACGAAAACGTGTGGCGCTGGGAAAGCACAGCCGGTCAGGCAGCATCCGAGGAGCAGGAGAGTCGACGTTTCAGGAAATTCCTGATGAAGAGCTTATGCTCGAAATGTCAACTCTCCTGCTCCTCGGATGCTGCCTGACCGGCTGTACTTTTCCAGCACCACACCTTTTTTTGAAGCTGCAATGAAGAGTCACGAGGAGGAATGGAAAGTGAGGGGGAGGGTCTGGAAAGGCATTTGGGGGATGGGAACGGAGGTTATTTGAAATTGGAGACCTCAGCGCTGAGTCCTTACATTAGCCATTTTCTAAACCTCTGGGACTTTTCCAGAAGTTAAACATTCAAGTGAAAATTCGAGAAGTTTGTTCACAAAATTTATTTTCTCCTTGATTTTTTTTTGGTCGTTTGTTACTGATTCTTAAAACTTTCTCAAAACTCTGGTTTACCACCAATCTGTTCCATTGTTTGTTTTTAATTGTGTCAAACTGATGATATTCTGAACATTCCTGGTTAACCACGGTTGTCCCTCTCACTCTCTCTCTGCCCTCTCTCTCTGTCTCTCTGTCTTCCCTCTCCCCCTGCCCCAGTCCCCTTTCTCCCTCTCTGTTCTTCTTATTTTCCCTCTCTCCCTTTCCCTTTCTCTCTTCCTCCCTCACTCTCTCTCTCCCTGCCCCTCTCTCTCTGTGCCTTTCTCTGGCTCTGGTCTTTGCAGTGTCCCAGTGTGCCTCTAGATTGACATACAGTGGGGATTTCCCCAAATTCTTTCCCATGAGGTTTTCACGCTGACTAAAAGAAGGGTATTTTTTTTTCTGATAGAATGCTGGTTCAGAAACATTAGATTGATGTACAATGATAGAGGCTTCTTTGAATTTAAGAGAATAATCAGCATAGCCGTTGTGGATGTAGGTTTGCTTGCTGAGCTGGAAGGTTCATTTCCAGATGTTTCGTCACCCTACTAGGTAACATCTTCAGTGGGCCTCTGGGCAAAGCCCTGTTGATAATTCCTGCTTTCTACTTATATGTTTGGATTTCTTTGGGTTGGTGATGTCATCTCCTATGGTGACATTATTTCCTGTGGTGATGTCATTTCCTGTTCTTATTCTCAGGGAGTGGTAGATAGAGTCTAACTCAATGTGTTTGTTGATAGAGTTCCAATTGGAATGCCAAGCTTCCAGGAATTCTCATGCGCGTCTGTGTTTGGCTTGTCCTAGGATGGATGTGTTGTCCCAGTCAAAGTGGTGTCCTTCCTTATCTGTATGTAAGGATACTAGTGAGAGAGGGTCATGTCGTTTTGTGGCTATTTGGTGTTCATGTATCTTGGTGGCTGGTTTTCTACCTGTTTGTCCAATTTAGTGCTTGTTATAGTCCTTGCATGGTATTTTACAACAAGGAAAACTAATATTATTTATAAAATACCTTGCAAGGACTGTAACAAATACTACATTGGACAAATAGACAGAAAACTAGCCATGAGGATACATGAACATCAATTAGCCACAAAATGACATGACCCTCTGTCACTAGTATTCTTCCATACAGATAAGGAAGGACACCACTTTGACTGGGACAACACATCCATCCTAGGACAAGCCAAACAGAGACACACACGAGAATTCCTAGGAGCATGGCATTCCAACCGGAACTCTATCAACAAACACATCGACTTGGATCCCATTTACCACCCCCTGAGAAAAAGAACAGGAAATGGCATCACCAAACGAAATGATGTCATCACCGGAAATGACATCACCAACCCAAAGAAACCCAAAACATATAAATAGAAAGCACGAATTATCAACTGTGCTTTGCCCAGAGGCCAACTGAAGCTGTTACCTCATATGGTGATGAAATGTCCACAAATGAACCTTCCAGCTCAGCTAGCAAACCTACATCCAGAACCTTATCCTGAGCTACAAATCTTCTCAAAACCCGCTAATAGCCATTGTAAGCAACTGATTTTACTCTCTGGTCAGTTGAGGTTAATCCCAGCAAAGTGCAGGCTTGTCAATGCATAAATGGCCTGGTTGCAACAAATTGCCCATTTTGAATGCAGTGTGTTTTTTATTTCTAATTTTTTTCTGAAACCAACAGCAGCAGGGACGCACTGACTGTGGCCCAGCGAGCACACTCACTCCCTTAAACTGAGGAGATTATAAATCTCCCGGTTATATACCCTTTTTACCTATTAAATGCAGTTGTTCTTTTTTTCCCATGTTTTTAGTGTGTGCGGGTGTGAGACACAGTGAAAGACAACAGCTGTACAAATCTTTATTCAGTTTCCACCACCAGGAAGAAAGCACTGGGTAACTTGGGCTGGAGATAAGTGGATAATTGGAGGCCTCGTTTTGATCACTCAAGGGCCTTCATTACTGGTGAGATGAGCAGATCCTCAGTGGACCCTCCCCCAGCACCTCATTGCTGAGGTGACAAGAAATGGGGAGCAAGTATCTCTCCAGGGTCAACTTGCCCCATTATCTTCCAATTGCCTGCAGCTTTAACACCCCACCCAGTTCCCTGGCCAACATCTCTGTCTCGGGCTTGCTGCAGTGCTCCAGGGAAGCTCAGAGCAAACCGGATAAATCTCATTTTCCACTTGGGGTCCCTCTTGCTTCAGGATTCAATATCGAGTTCAATAATATTTGGGCCTGAACACCTTCTCCCATATCCTTTACCCTCCCCACACCCCAGGCTCTGGGCAGCTTCAAGCACAGCCAACCCATTCTCACCCCCTCATGGTCCCCATTTATCAGTTTCTCTCCTTCCCTGTCTTAATACCAACCCACCCTTTGTATGCCAAACTGTCTCCCTATCTGAGCTCTGTCTCCACCCAACCCCTCACTCGTTTCCCTCCCCAGCCCCTCAGTCTTCAGCATAATAACAACCTTTTCTGAACTACAAGCAGTTCTGAAGAATGGTCACTGGGCCCGAAACATTAACTCTGCTTTTCTCTCCACAGGTGCTGCCAGACCTGCTGAGTTTCTGCAGTAATTCCCGTTTCTGTTTCAGATCTTCAGAATCTGCAGTTCTTTGTTATATTGTATTCACCCCAATTACCTGCCACATCCCTGGCCGCCTCCAGGGAGGGGGAGATCATGCCCTACGCAGTTAGACACTCCAACAACAATCACTTGCCGGGAGAACTCTGCCACAGAGGGTTACCCACGGAGGCTAGGCCGACACTCCCAGTGCTATACTGAGGGGGTGCTGCACTGTCAGAGAGGCCACATTTCAGAGAAGACATGGATCACAGGAGTTCTTCCCAATATTGTGGCCATTATATATATCCCTTCACCAGCATCAGTGTAACAGATTAGCTGGCTCTTTACCTCATTTTGAATGTTTGAGGGATCTTGATGCCTATAGATTGACAGCCATATTTCATATATTACAACATTGAGGCTGAGAAAGGTGTTACACAAATGCAGATTCCTACTTTAGAACAGAAATGTACCAAGCAAACCCACCCAGATGTTACAACTTGGTAATCTGACTGGGCTCGGTAACCAACCTTGCACAGAGTCAGCTTCAGAGCATCGGAACTGTGGTGACATCGTCCAAACATTCTGCATTTGTGCAAATGCATCCTGTGACTAATCTGCCATCTCACTGCAAAACACTCTCAGACAAACCCAGTTACCTCCATGCAGAGACACATTTTCTGTTCCTTTCTGCGGGGATGGATCTGTTGTTGAGTTTTCCTCACTGACATCTTGGATAACCCATGAAGATAATCATAGACCTGATGGCACAAATGGCCTCATTCTGTGCTCTATATCCAACATTGTGTTGTGCCTCATGATCACTATGTCAGTATACCTCTGAAGGGTAACATCTCTGAGTGATGTATAACGTGTGACGTGAGGGTATAAACATCTCCAGCTCCATCCTCCCAGACCTCTCCCCATCCCTTTGTCTATCCAACTGCTTTTCTCTCCCTCTGGGCTCTAACTCCATCTATAATTTACTCCTCCACCCCACCCCTTCTTTAACATCTACAATAAACTTTTCCCAGCTACAGTCAGTTCTGATGAAGAGACACTGAACTAGAAATGTAAACTTTGATTTCTTTCCACAGCTGCTGCCAGACCACGGAATTTCCATGCAATTTCCGATTTTCAATATCTGCAGTTTTTCGGCTTTTCATCTCCCATCTTACTTCGGATACCTTGAAACATGACACTCTGCTGGAAACAGTCCAGTGTTGCTCCTTTGTGTTCAATTAATGGAATGCTCAGTGGTTGGCACTGCTGCCTCACAGCGCCAGAGACCCGGGTTCAATTCCCGACTCAGGCGACTGACTGTGTGGAGTTTGCACATTCTCCCCGTGTCTGCATGGGTTTCTTCTGGGTGTTTCGGTTTCCTCCCACAGTCCAAAGATGTGCAGGCCATGCTAAATTGCCCGTAGTGTTAGATAAAGGGTAAATGTAGGGGAATGGGTGGGTTGCGCTTTGGTGGGTTGGTGTGGACTTGTTAGGCCAAAGGGCCTGTTTCCACACTATAAGTAATCTAATCTAATTAGGATATTAGCATGGATTGAGGATTGGTTACAATAGAAAACAGAGAGTTGGGATGCAGGTAACCTGTAACTAGTACAGTGCTACAGGGATCAGTACTAAAGCCACAATTATTTGTAATATACATTACTGACTTTGATAGAAGTGAATGTACTGTCGCTAAGTTTTTGGATGACACAAAACTAGTGAGGAAGGCAAGTGGTGAGGATGACATGAAGGGTCTGCAGAGGGATGTGGAAGGGTTAAATGATTTGATATAAACTTGGCAGATAGAATCGAAATTGGGTAAATGTGAGGTATACACGTAAGCAGGAAGAATAGAGAAGTTAGTATTCTTTAAAAACAGAAAGATTGTAAAAGCTGCAGCACCAACATTGGAAATGTTATGATCTGCACGGAGGCTAGTGAGAGAATCCAGGTGGATTTAGACGGACTGGTGGAATAGGTACACACATGACAGATGAATTTGGAAGCAGAGAACTTGAAAGTGAAAGACTGTGGATTGGAGAAGTGGGCTTTGATATTCTAGCTCTGGAATTCCTCAGAAGGGGAAATTCTTTCTCTACTTTCCTTCTTGCTGTGAGAGGGCTTCAGGGCACTGGAACACCCTTGTGATGATGTCGTGATGCTGCACATCACTGAGCATAAATAGCACAGTGTGGGTGGAGTTAGAGGAAAATAAACCCACACTCTACTAGACTGGACTAGACTCCAGAATGAAATGAGTTTTCATAGCACATGGCCAAAATTGTAAACAATACTCCAGGCACAGTCTCACTAATGCCTTGCCCAGCTGAATGCATAATGTATGATAGGAGAGGTCCTGTGTTGCAGTGGTAGCATCCCCACCTCTGAGCCAGAGAGCTCAGGGTCAAGTCCCACCTACTCTGAGGTGTGCAATAACATCTCTGAACAGATTGATGAGAATATATCGGTAATGTGTAATCAATCATGTTACCTAGAGGGCTAAGCCCGACCTCAGTCTTTGAAGACAGTTCTTAACTTTGCCTTCTCATCGATCAATCTACAAAAATGCAACGTCATCAAAGCGAAACAAAATCCTATAAATCTCCTTCATCCTTTTAAACGAGATCACCCATTGGCTTTTCCTCTTCGGGGGAAGAGAGTTGCAGCTTCCTCAACCTTTGTGACTGCTCCTTTTCCCTATCAGCCTGCTGCAGAATAAGTCATTGCGTAAATAAGGTAAATCTAGATGTTTGCTGGTAATACCATTAATGACATTTTTAGGTTTCATTCATAGGGTGGAGGTGGCGCTGGTTGGGCCAACATTGATTGTCCAGCATTAATTCCCCTTGAGAAGGTCGTGTTGAATTGTCATCTTGAACCATTGCATTTCCAGACACTCCCACTGTGTTTAGGCTCCAGGATTGTGACCCAGTGACAGTGAAGGAATGATGATGTATTTCCAAATCAGCGTGGCATGTGTCTCAGAGGGCAACTTGCAGATAGTGGTGCCCAGTGCATTTGTCTTTTTACATGGCAGAGATAGAATCCAAACCCACCCTTGATTTTGCCCGCATCAATTTTACAAATCGCACAGCTTAGATTAGAATCTCTACAATGTGGAAACAGGCCCTTCAACCCAACAAGTCCACACTGACCCTCCAAACAGTAACCTATCCAGACCCATTCTAGCCCACACATCCCCGAACACAATGGGCAATTTTAGCGTGGCTAACCCACCTGACCTGCACATCTTTGTGATTATGTGAAGAGACCGGAGCACCCGAAGGAAACCCACGCAGACACGGGGAGAATGTGCAAACTCCACATAGACAGTCACCCAAGGCTGGAATCGAACCCGGGTCCCTGGTGCCGTTGGGCAGCAGTGCTAACCACTGAGCCACCGTGCCACCCCATTTCTTAAACAAAGACAGAGATTGCTGGAGGAACGCAGCAGGGTCTGGCAGGGTCTGGTAGAGAGAAAGCAGACCCAATGTTTCAGGTCCAGTGACCCTACTTCAAAACTGATGATTGCAGGGAAAAGGTGGTATTCATGCTGAATATAGGAAATGGAGGTTGGGGGAAGGGTGGCGCTGTTGGTGGTGAAGGAGTAAGGTGGGCGTGGTGCTCCAAAAGAGTTCGGCAGACAACAGGGTGGATAATGGGAAGCCAGGGACAGAAAAGGTCGATAATGGGAAGCGTAAGTAGGTGAGAATGGGTTGACTGTGCTTCGAGCAGCCCATGTGGTGACAAGGCTTGGGGTCTGGGGGTGGGTAAAGGACTTGGGGGAGATCCTCAAATTATTGAAGTGAATATTGAATCCTGAAGGCTGCAGGGTCCCCACGCCGAAAATGGAGGTATTGTTCTTCCATCTTGTGCTGAACTTTGCTGGAGCAGTGCAGCAAGCCTGAGACAGAGACAGGGAACAGGGCAGGCAACAGGAAGTTCAGGGTTATATTTGCAGACAGAACGTAAGTGTCTTGCAAAGCAGTCACCCAGTCTGCGCTTTGTCTCGCCGGTGTAGCGAGACCATATTGTGAGCAGCAAATACAACAGACTAGATTGAGTAAAATGCATGAAAATCACTGATTCACCTGGAAAGTGTGTCTGGGGCCTCGGATGGTGAGGAGGAGGAAGCAAATGGGCAAGTGTTACACCTTCTGTGTTGCACGGGAAGGTGGCGTGGGGAGGTGTTGAGGAGGAGTGAACCAGGCTGTCCTGTAGTGCTGACATGGGAGAGGAGGGGAATTTATGTTTGGTGAAAATATCAGCTATCCCTTATTTTTGAATGCGTGATAGTAGATATTAAAAAGGCAGTAACCAACTGAGGTATCAAATCTGTTCTCACTGCCAAACTGTAATCTATCAGCCTCTCATTTCTCCCTGACCTGGATTCTCGGTCTCCTGATTTTCCCCCAAGCCAAACACTCCAGTGGATTAACAGATGGTGGTCAGTGTAATGACTCAGAGAGAAACAGACCCTTTGGTCCAACTCGTCCATGCTGACCAGATATCCCAAATCAATCTAGTGCCACCTGCCAACACCCGGCCCATATCCATCTAAACCCGTCCCATTCATGTACCCATCTAGATACCTCTTAAATGTTGCAATTGTACCAGCCTCCATCACTTCCTCTGGCAGCTCATTCCATACACGTACCACCCTCTCTGTGAAAAAGTTGCCCCTTAGGTCTCTTTTATATCTTTCCCCTTTCACCCTAAACCTATGTCCTCTAGTTTTGGACTCCCCCACCTCAGGGAAAAGACTTTGTCTATCTATCCTATCCATGCCCCTCATGATTTTATAAAACTCTATAAGGTCACACCTCAGCCTCCGACGCTCAAGGGTAAACAGCCCCAGCCTGTTCAGCCTCTCCCTATAGCTCAAATCCTCTAACCCTAGCAACAGGCTTGTAAGTCTTTTCTGAGCCCTTTCAAGTTTCACAACATCTTTCTGATAGGAAGGAGACCAGAATTGCACGCAATATTCCAAAAGTAGTCTAACCAAGGTCCAGTACAGCCGCAACATGACCTCCCAACTCCTGTACTCAATACTCTGACCAATAAAGGAAAGCATACCAAACACCTTCTTCACTATCCTATCTACTTGTGACTCTACTTTCAAGGAGCTATGAACCTGCACTCCAAAGTCTCTTTGTTCAGGAACACTCCCTAGGACCTTACCATTAAGTGTCTAAGTCCTGCTAAGATTTGCTTTCCCAAAATGCAGCACCTCGTATTTATCTAAATTAAACTCCATCTGCCATTTCTCAGCCCATTGGCCCATCTGTGTTTCTTTTCCATTCTGCCTTGCTGTTCCCCACTCAGTGTCTCTCTCGGTGACTTCCCACACTCCCATCCTGCTGTTCATTTGTATTTAAAAAGAGAAGCCCCTGCCTGTTAATTCCCAAGTTAGTCAGAAACCCCCTTATCATAGTGAGGGCATCAGAAGGAAGCTGCAGCTGGAAAAGAGCAGCAGGTCAGGCAGCATCCAAGGAGCAGGAGAATGGACATTTTGGGCATGAGCCCTTCTTCAGGAATGAGGAAAGTGTGCCAAGCAGGCTAAGATAAAAGGTAGGGGGGGAGGGACTTGGGGGAGGGGCATTGGAACTGCGATAGGTGGAAGGAGGTTAAGGTGAGGGTGATAGGCCGGAGTGGGGTGGGGGCGGAGAGGCGAGGAAGAAGATTGCAGGTTAGGATGGTGGTGCTGAGTTCGAGGGTTGAGACTGAGACACGTTGGGGGGGGGGGGGGGGCGGAGGGGAAATGAGGAAACTGGAGAAATCGGAGTTCATCCCTTGTGGTTGGAGGGTTCCTAGGCGGGAGATGAGGCGCTCTTTCTCCGGCCGTCATATTGCTATGGTCTGGCGATGGAGGAGTCCAAGGACCTGCATGTCCTTGGTGGAGTGGGAGGGGGAGTTGAAGTGTTGAGCCACGGGGTGGTTGGGTTGGTTGGTCCGGGCGTCCCAGAGGTGTTCTCTCCAGCATCTGCAGTCCTCACTTGCTCCACATCAGAAGGAAACCAAGTGATGCTGATCCTGCAAATTCTTGTGCTGTGATGTCACATTTTGTACTAATTGATGGCAATTGTGTGATTTGGTAACTACTTAGAATGCCAGTTAATAGTTCTTCAATACAATTAATACCAACTGACAGCTGTTAGCTTGAACGTATCTGACAAATTCTGCCAGAAATGTAAAGGAACCAAGTGTCTAGTGAGACAGTGGACAGGAAGGAAATCAGTATTAACAGGGTCACAGTCTAAGGGTACGGGATAAGCCATTTTAGACTGAGGTGAAGAGAAATTTCTTCAGTGGTGAGGCTGTGGGATTCTCTACCACAGAAAGGGGTTGAGGTAAAAGCATTGAATGTTTTCAAGAAAGAGTTAACTATAGTTCTTAGGGATCAAAAGGTATGGGGAGAAAGCGGGAACAGGGTACACGAATGGTCGTATTCCTGGATAGGGTACTCCTGCTCCTATATCCTATGATTCTATGTTTTATAAGAAAATAGTGCTGTTTAAATGAATAGGATTAAATGCTGACAAATCACAAGGGCCTGGTAATCTACATCCCCAAAGTATTAAAGGACATGGCCCTGGAAATATTGGATGCATTGGTGGTCATCTTCCAAAATTCTATCGAGTCCAGAGCAGTTGCAACAGATTGAGGATGGCAAACGTTATTTAAAAAGTGAGGAGAGAAAAACATAATTACAGAATCAACATGTCAAGCCCAGTGAGTCTTCTTCAGAACTGTTCAGAAGGAGGGTGACTAGAGTCAATGTACACACTGTTTTCTCTCCACAGATGCTGCTTATCCTGCTGACGTTCTCCAGCAATTTATGCTTTGGTTTATATGGACGACCCCCCTGTTCATGACCTTAGTTACCTCTTCAAAACAGTTCATTATGTGTCAGCTGTGACCTTCTTGAACAGCAGGGAGGTTTCAGGGTCTGAATAGCCTACTCCTGCTCTTATTTCTTAAGCGTGATGGATCCTTTACGAATCCACGCTGGCATTCTGTGATCCACTGAAAAATTTGAGGAAGTTTTGTCATTTACAGAATTTCCCAAACATAGACGACAGGCTAACTGGGATCGGCAATTCCCTGGTTTTCCTCTTAAGTAGTACAACGGTGTATGAAATTCTCTCACCAAGTGAAACAGTTCTCTGTCGCGCCAAGGTCACTTGGTGTGACAGAATTCTAAAAAGAATTTTTATAGCTTTTCATCTTGTATTTAACAGAAACAAGACAAGAATGGCAAATTTCACAATCACAACAATCGTCTGCTACATAAATTTCTGTAACTGTACAAAATAGAAATGCTGTTGTTCTTCATTTTGCAACTCTTGCAAGTTGTCCTGATCAGAGCCAGACAAATTGTTGCAACAGACTATGACTTGTTTTCAGCAATACTCTGTTAGAAATATAAAACCCTGTTTTTAAATGCACATTTAAGGAAAACTTTATGGCTTATTACTTAACATTTTTAAAAATCCGTTGTGTTAAGGAAAAGTAACTTTGATAAAACGTTTGGGAAAATTCAAAGTTATACAGAAAGAGACATAAGGATGAAGGTCCTCAGTGTTTGGTGAGAAAATACAGTTTATGGAGTCATACAGCCAGGAAACAGACCCTTTGGTCCAACTAATCCAAACTGACTGTATTCCTCAACCAAAATAATCCTACCCGTGTGGGCTGAAGCTTTGCGATCCTGAAAGGGCCGGGCAAATGCAAGTTGTGGTTGTTGTAAAATGAGTCTAGTCCCGAGTTTAAAAAGTGGCTTCCCTCACTGCAGTTGCATGCACTCAAAGTGAAAGAAGATCTAGGACTTTCAGTATTGCTACTAGTTCAGTGAAGTAGGGTTGATGCAGTTAACTAGTTCAGTGACAATGGATGCCCTTGTTAACCAGGATACTGGTTAAAATGACTGCGCTTGCATTCGGCTCTGTCCTTGCAGCCTGGATATGAATGCGCTGTTTGTAGAAACAAGCCATCGGTTACAATACCAAGCAATCTCTGTTGTTTCTCATAAAATGAACAAAGAACTAAATCACACAGAGTTCCAAGCGTAAAGGTGAAATGGACATTCACAAGAATGAGGCTTCTTATCCAATTGCTGTGATTGAGCCCCGTCGCTGTTGTCATGGGCAGTGGGTGGCTAACACTTGCCACTCAGCTCGAGAAGGTTCTGTGTCACCTCAAAATCACAATCCATCTTTGTAAGCACTCGGGAGCCTCTGCCATGATTAATGCTGGGAACCGCACAAAGTCAGACTGTCCCGTAGGTTGTGGTCTGTTTACTCAGTCACAACCCAGACACAAAACCAGAAACAGCTCACATTGCACAAGTCTAATCAAGCTTCACCGAGTCACTTGGAATTTCACTTCCAGCTATGCACCAGACCTAACAATCACACTGGCACAGTACTTCTCAGAGTGATAGCAGAATGTGAGGTGGGCTCGTGTGGCTGAGAATCTTTGTTTCCCAAGTCGAATGAGTGGTTCTCAGAGCCAATTTTTAATAGGTGGCTTTAAACTGGGCTGTTTCAGGATGTCGTAGGAACATCAAATGCATTTCACAGCAACTCCTGCTCTGCTGCACTGGGTTACCAACAGTCACTCCAGTGTGGATACCACCACATTTCAGTATTGTTCCACAGTCTCTGTTGGCATGCAGTGAGTTCTCCCAAATTTTCTCTCCTTTACCGAAAGCAGCCAGCTCAAAAAAAGAGACAGATATGATGCTCACACAATCCTTTAGCTGCAGTAACCATTAAACTGTGGGTGCATCACAGTAGAGCCTGACCTCTCCCGTCCATTTCATGGACTGTGGGTGTCTCCAGCTGGGTCAGCATTTATTATCCAACCATAATTGCCCCCGAGAAGGGGACAGTGAGCTGCCGTCTCAAACTGCTGCAGTCCATGTGATTGGGGGGGGGGCGGGGGTGTGCATCCACTGGGAGTGATGGTGCTCCACCATTGCAGGTTTCCTCCCATTCTTCAGCATCTGACCTATCAGCATTAACTTTCTTACTTTTCTCCCTCTGTTACAGTTCAGTGTCCATACTCAACATTCCAATGGAGTTCTGATCATGCCACAGAAATGAAGAATTTCTGTAAAGCCCTGGAAAGGTTTGAGCTGTAAAATCTGTCGGCGTTTGTAAATCTATGGATGAACGTAATGTTTGTTGCGGCGATGAACAGAAAGGTTAAATTGCAATTCTCAAATAGATAACAATACAGTTAATTTGACCTTCAACCTTCCTTAGACGTGTCACTAGGCCATTGAGGTAGGGCTATTCAGAATATTTCAGTGAGTTTACCCTCAATATATCCCAGCAGAAATCCAGACTAGAAGCACAAACAAGTTGTTTCCAATCTCTGCGACAATGGGACAAGAGAGCGGGTCATTGCTCAAACTCAGTGCAAGAGCAGAGCCGCAGCTGTCATTAAAACACAGTAGACAGCAATACTGTATCTGGTCAAGTACATCAAAGAACCACTGCCCTTAATCAAATATGACGTGTGAAACTGTTCATGTCCCCTTTCATTTGAAACACATTGGTATGAGCTACCTCCATGTTCTGCAAGGTTACTTATGAAGAAAAGGCATTCATCTTCATTTGAAGAACAGGCCATTGTGTGGTTCTGTGTCCTCCATGAGTAATCTGCATGTTGGGATTGCTTAGGGCATGAAAGGTAAACTGAGCCATGTCCCTCCAGGACGAAAATGTTATTCAGATCTTGACTCGTGCTCTGTGAGGAATGGTAAAACGCAACTAGGAATAAAAGAAACCAAAACCATTAGCACTTCATCGTATGAAAGCTGCCTTCAGGGTCTCTGGTATGAGAATAGTTGAGATCCGACAGTTCAGGGTTCAATTTTTTTTTTGCCATCATTTCAGTTCAGTCAGACACCTGAAAGTGCCATAACCATTCAGATCACCAAAGGATCTGACCCTTCTATCCTTGATAGCATTAATCTCTTTGACAGAATAATCCAAACTGATCCCACTGCACCACACTGTCCCCGGGCGCAGAATGCTCCTCAACTTCAAACTGTTCTGCAATGACCTTTGGAGGAGAACTTGCAAAGTGGTGTTCCCATGGTGTTCCCTTGTGGGTGGTAGAGTTCACGGGTTGGGAAGGTGCTGTCTAAGGAGTCTTGTTGAGCTGCTGCAGTGCATCTTGTTGCTGGTACACCCTGCTGTCCCTGTAGGTCAATGATCTACCCGCTACTGATCGAACCATTGTGCTGGCTGCGTTGTCCTGAATATTCCATTCCCAACACCGTGACATTCCCATTCCCACTGGGGAACAATCCCGATCAGCCTAGCTCCACTTTGTTGCTGCTGATTCACACAGGTTTAACCAGCCAGACGCTGTTCCCTCCAACCCCAACACCAACAAAGCTCCCCTCCCCCTCCCCCTTCACCACATTGGTCTGTGGGAAACAGAGTGTAAATAAATCATGCAGCTCCGGCCCTTCACAGAAGCCCACCCCCCCCAGTCACAATCCCCTCTGAAGTAGGGGTCATTTTCACATTTCTGTCTGGTGGGGGACCGAGGTGACTGGGTGGAAGTTCAATTTGTCACCTTTCCCGAATGTCACTGTCCACTGAAGGAGCAGCGTTCTACCTGTGACCTCAAGGACTCCTTCAGTGACAGGTTCAGTCACAGTAGTTTCCCTCACCCCCAGCAGCATGTGCAGCTCAGTTTGCACAGAAATTTGATGGTATATGGGATGTTTTACAAATGGTGACTGGAACAAAGGTCATCGCAGAACAGAAAAGAAAAAAGAAGTTTGGAGACCTCTGCAGGTCAGGCAGCATCCATGGAGAGAGAGAGCAAGCTAATGTTTCGAGTCGAGATATCTCTTCATCATCGCAGAACAGTTTGAAATTGAGGAGCGTTCTGAGCCCAGGGGACAGTGTGGGGCAGTGGGAGAATCCAAGCATTTAAAAAGCGTTGGATGCCACTTAAAAACTTCAAACAAATGTAACAGTTTGGAATGTTAAAATGCAAAGTGATTACAATATCTTTTGGAAGTTGTTGCAGTTTTAGTCAGAAATGTTTCTGATTATTTTGTGTCTCTGTGATTGAGCTGCTCAGAGAAATCATCCATTCATTGTAACAAGTGACCTTCATAACCGCTGTGCTGTTCTGAGCGATAAGTTTGAAATTAACTAAGACACTGATTCTGTGGCCAGATCAATAAGAGCGAGAATTGCTGTACTCTCTCTCAGTGGAATCTCACCTCTTTCTGAAGGACATTTCTTGTGATCACCATTTTCAGGATCTTGGATAAGGTAGCTGTAAAAATAAATACAATGCTGAGGTAAGTCTGGGTTCCCCCTGTGAGGTTAGTCACAGGACATTAATGCTTTCACAGCTTTCACATTCCAAAAGGGAGATTATCAGCAGGGCATAGTTAGTCTTCATTTCAAAAGAAAAATCAATGTTTTTCCAATTGCCTCTTACACGCCTTGGTTTACAAAATATTTTCGGGACGAGGGAGATTCTGCTGCCCATGCCCTGACTCGGAGTACTCTTCACCGATCATTCCAGTGCCCAGTGATCTCCACTGGCTTCCAGTGCACTCTCAAACCCAGATTGGTGCCGTTTAATGGGAATTGTACAGGGTAATGGGGATTCAACTGAACAATGGACACTACACTGGGTAACATGGGTGCTACTGGGTAACTGGCATTCTCCTGCATATTCTAAAGGATGTGTAACGGGTATTGCACTGGGGGCTGTGGAACGATTGTACTGGGCTCTGTAACAACCATTTATGGATAACTGTAGAACATCCTAAAGCATTTTGTAGCCAGTGAAGTACTTTTGAAAGCGTTGTCATTTTCCTAATGTAGGAAATGTGGCAGCAGGCCTGTAAACAGCAAGCTCCCACCAGCAGCAGTGAAATGTTGAGGTGATCAGCTGACTTCAGTGACTTTGTCTGAGGGATAAGCACTGGCGATGGGAGAGACCCACATCCCATGTGTCATCAAAACAATGTCGCAGGATCTTCTGCATCCCCCGGAGGGGGCAGAAAGGAGTCCAGTTTAAGGTCACACTATAATGGGGGTACCCCGAGGGCCTGAGGGCTACTCTGAACTGTCAGCCTCGATTAGTGTCCCTTGGGAGAGCAGAAGATGGGGCTTTGGAAAAAATAAGAAAAGGGATTTGAAATATGGAAAATGGTTCCCCATACGTACCTGGAGTGAGGTGTGACAGGGACACAATTCTTCTCTCTGACATCCCAAGCACAGTAGGGGTCCCTGGCCATGACGCAGCTTTCACAACTTTCATTATATTTTTCACACTGCCTCAGTGGGATACAAACCACCTCTTTAGCAGTGGTAACGTACAGAAGTTTCTAGAAAATTAAGTTTAAAAAAAATGTTTGACTGCTGTTTTTCCTTAAAGCAGAGAGAGAAAAAAAAATCCTTGTCCAGGTTTTCATTTTCAGGTCAGGTGGATGACTCTTGACCTTTGTACTTACAGCTTCAGAGTCCAGGGACATTGATGAAATTGGTCCTGGCTCCTTTAGAATTGTAAGTTCTGAAATGATGAAGACTGACTGTCCGATTTCCAGAACCTTCTGGATTTTACCATCTCCTGTGGGGAGAAAAGAGAGACTCGGCATTTCAATAATGTCAAAACCAAATGAATTCACATTCCTCATGACTGGACATCTGTCAGCAGAAATCTCTAGAATGGTCAAAAGCCCCAGTGTGAGAAAACAGGTTTAATATGGGAAACTAAGTCACACGATCTCAATGGAGCCAATAGTAATCGTGGGGTCTTTAACTCATCCTAGGCCACTCGGAGCCTTGGTTTAACATTGCAACAAATGCCACCATGCCCAGTTTTACATTCGACACACAACAGAAATTTAATCAATCTTTCATTGACTGACAAAACTAGAAATTAAATGTAAGGCCATTCATCCCATGAAGTTCATTCTGTCATTTTATTGGGTTTTGAGTTCATTTATGCCAGAAAAAAAAGCTTTCTTTTTGTCAAATTTGCATTCACTCGAGGTCAGATAGCAAATTACTGTCAAATCCTGATGCATTCTGGGCATTAGCTTTGGATCATTATTCTACTGGAGAGATATCAAACTCTGCTTATTTGTATTTTCCTCCAGTGTTCGATCACAATCTGTAAGGCAATGTGCTATTGAGACACAGAACTATGACTGTGTCACTTCCAGATCAATAATATCCTTCACAAAACAGCAATCCGCCAGAGAGTTGAACAGAGAACAGAATTCAGGTCCGTTTTTGGGGTGAACTTAACACCCCTGAAGCAAAGGTGAATTCACAGTGACATTCTATACACTGGCAGACTGACATCACTGGAATAGGAAAACTGAGTAAAAATGATATCTGACAGCCAATACTGCCAGATGTTGAGAAAGGGATTCTCCAGATGGTCCTGGACAACATTTTTCTCTCTCTTGATCAACAACTAAATATGACAATGTGGTCATTCATCTCATTGATGCCAATTGGAACTCTGTTTGCAAACTGGCTACAGTCGCTGCGTAATTAACCACAGCTTCACTTCAAAACTAATCACTTGGCTGGGAAAAGCTTTAGGACGTTGTGATGCTGGTAAAGGTGCTATATAAATGCAAGTCCTTTCCTTGCTCATCCTAGCACAGTGCGACACAATGAACAGTCTTTGACTGGTTGACTCCTACTTTGGGGTAACGTGGATGTTCGATTTTGGTTTTTCAACGCAGAGCCCCTTTCAAAGTTACTCAGTTCCAAAGGAACGTTACATCAGAAGTAGCCCATCAGCTCTGCTCTGTACATGGTTTAGTTGTATTCTTTCATGGGATGTGACATCACTGACAAGTCAGCATTTGTTGCTCAATTTGAACTGACCTTGCTTAGCCCTTGCAGAGGTTAGCCATTGGATGCAAAAGTAGGCCAGATAAGGTCAGGATGATAGATTTCCTTCCGAAAGGTATAACTGATGGTAACTCCGTGGGCACCATCACTGAGACTAGCTCTATATTCCAGATCTATCAAGTGTGGGATTTGACTCCCTGTCTCCAGGGCATTACCACGATGCCATCACTTCCTCTTGTACATTATATGGAGGTGGGGAGCAAGAGGAAATGATAAGGAAAACTATGAACACAGCGGCACAAACAAAGAGTATTTCCACCCATACCACCTTCAGGAAACAAAATAGAATGGGAAGATTCACTCATGGAAAGATCTGAAATTTTATCCCACTGTCGAAAGTCTCCATTTGAAGAGATGATGGAAGTGGATTTAAAGTCACATATTCAAATGAGAATTGGATAAATACATGAAGTTAATGGTTCCCGGGCAACACCAAGTGAGTGGGATAAATTGGATAGAGGAGAGGGACAGTCTGGCTTCTGTCTGAGCTGTGTAATTCTGTGGGGTGTCCCATTATGCTTCACTTTGGCACAGATGAGAATCAATGTGTCTGATATCAAGTTATTTACAAGGGGCGTTTGGTATGCTTTCCTTTGTTGGTCAGAGTATTGAGTACAGGAGTTGGGAGGTCATGTTGCGGCTGTACAGGATATTGGTTAGGTCACTTTTGGAATATTGCATGCAATTCTGGTCTCCTTTCTATCGGAAAGATGTTGTTAAACTTGAAAGGGTTCAGAAAAGATTTACAAGGATGTTGCCAGGGTTGGAGGATTTGAGCTATAGGGAGAGGCTGAACAGGCTGGGGTTGTTTTCCCTGGAGCATCGGAGGCTGAGGGGTGACCATATAGAGGTTTACAAAATTATGAGGAGCATGGATAGGGTAAATAGACAAAGTCTTTTCCCTGGGATTGGGGAGTCCAGAACTAGAGGGCATAGGTTTAGGGTGAGAGGGGAAAGATATAGAAAAGACCTAAGGGGCAATGTTTTCACGCAGACGGTGGTACGTGTATGGAATGAGCTGCCAGAGGAAGTGGTGGAGGCTGGTACAATTGCAACATTTAAGAGGCATTTGGATGGGTATATGAATAGGAAGGGTTTGGAGGGATATGGGCCGGGTGCTGGTAGGTGGGATTGGGTTGGGATATCTGGTCTGCATGGACGTATTGGACCGAAGGCCAGATAAGGCATGTTTCCATGCTGTACATCTCTATGACTCTATGGTAAAATCAGGTATCTTCTCATCTGTACGAACTGTTTGATAGGAAGACCTACCCATGGCCAGGAAAAGGATGTAGAACATTATTCCAGTGAAGCTAACAACGGAATCCACGACGATTTTCTTGAAATGATCCTTATTCCTGAAGATGAGGGGGCTTTTTCCGATGGGATGGATTGGACTCTCCATTTCAGGATGGTGTTCCACCATTCTCAGTATATTACTTTCCAGAGTTTGAGTGTTACTCCCACACTGCAACAATGTGAGAAGAACAGAAGGCTGTAAGTTATCTTGTGACAAGATGCATTTTGGATTCCCTCAACACCATACGGTCTCTTCCCCAGTGTGAGAGACCTGAGAGACATATGGAAAATACACAGGCAAGACAATGAGCTATGACTTTCAAAGCCAAAGTTTCTAACAAAATCATCTCCCATTGTTGGAGGCGGGATTGCAGTCAGAGGTGAATACAGGACTATGCCATCTCAGTCTCTACTCCACAGCCACCATTGTACCTTGGAGCTTGTCACCCCCATTACTCAGCACATGATCACAGTGGGGGGGGTCATGACCTACAGCTTGAGCCACTTGTTTGAAGATACCTGTTTTTTTGGCCGACAACTCATTTGTCCTGGGAGAAAATGAAATGTCGAAATGGTAGGGAAAAGGAATTAAAATCAAGGATAAAAAGGTTTTCTGAAAAAGGATTAATGAACATGAGATGCAGATAGTAACCATATATACGTACAGCACGGAAAAAGATCTTTGGTCCAACTCGTCCGTGCCGACCAGATATCCTAATCTAATCTAGTCCCATTTGCCCGCACTTGGCGCATATCCCTCTAAACCCATCCTATTCATATACCATTCCAGATGCCTTTTAAATGCTGTAATGGTACCATCCTCCACCACTTCCTCTGGCAGCTCATTCCATACACGTACCACCCTCTGTGTAAAAAAAACTGCCTCTTAGATCCTTTTTATATCTTTCCCCTCTCACCCTGAACCCATGCCGTCTAGTTCTGGACTCCCCCACCCCAGGGGAAAGGCGTTGTCTATTTATCCTATTCATGCCCGTCATAATTTTATAAACCTTTATAATGAAAGCCGTGTCTTTACTGATTTATGATTGAGAACTGAACTGAGTGTTTGAGCCTTTGTGGATGGATTGAAAATTCCATGCGATTTTCTTTAGATAATGACGAGTGCGGGGAAACTGATGGAGATCTAGAAAATTATGAAGGAGTTCGACAAAGTAGGCACAGTGAAGATATTTCCAAGTGCAGGGCAGTGCAGAATTAGGGGCATAAATATAAGCTAGCCACTAATATGTCAAAGAGAACTATATTGTATATTTATGAACCAATCACAAGTAAACCCAAAACAGAATTCAGAATAGGTTTTTCTAGCCAGAGAGTAGGATAAAGAATAGCTGAGATGAATAGCCTCTATGCATTTCAACGGAAGCTAGATAAACACATGGGGCAAAGACTTAAACCAATCAGAAAAGAGATAAGAAACTCAGTACCTAAACACTGTGTCAAACTAAATTTAGAAGAAAAGTAATCAGGAAAGGATTGTATTTGATTGGATTTGATCAGTTCAGTAACGTGGAGATTGGATGGAGCAGTAGTTCACACTGAACATCACCCTTTGGAGTATGTGACGGTACTGAACACACCGTCTCAGTCAGTATCCACGGAGCACCAGCTCAGGACCAGTTACATCAGTAAATTCTGGGATATCAGATTTAACTGAGAGTTATTTCTCAACGTGAGGTATTTGTACTGTGTGTGCTACAACAGACCAGTCTTTGATGTAGACATTGTCAGCAATGTATTGTAGTCAGTTTAATTGGGGGATAATTCCATTTAACTCTGCCTTCAATCCATTTTGAGATACTGGTTCTCATTAACTGGGCAGTAAGTGCCACTAAACCGTGTATGCTCATCTCACACTTGAATGCCAGTCGTCCCATTATGAATTCTTCGTGAACATTTATAATAGGAAGATAATCAAAGTCCACCTTACAATGACACTCTCCCACCAGGAGTGCCACTGTGGTGCCTCAGTTCAATCTCCCAGTTCCTCAGCTGGTAATGTTCCTCTTACGACCATTAGACATAGGAGTGGAAGTAAGGCCATTCGGCCCATCGATGCCACTCCGCCATTCAATCATGGCTAATGGGCATTTCAATCCACTTACCAGCATTCTCCCCGTAGCCCTTAATTCCTCGTGACATCAAGAATTTATCAATCTCTGCCTTGAAGACATTTAGCATCGCGGCCTCCACTGCACTCTGCGGCAATGAATTCCACAGGCCCACCACTCTCTGGCTGAAGAAATGTCTCCACATTTCTGTTCTGAATTGACCCCCTCTAATTTTAAGGCTGTGTCCACGGGTCCTAGTCTCCTCGCCTAACGGAAACAATTTCCTAGCGTCCACCCTTTCCAAGCCATCTACAAGCAAAGTCGATAGTAGGCACTGGGGAGTGTTGCCAAATAAAGAGACAGAGACGTGAAAGTTCATTGTTCCTTGAAAGTGGAGTCATAGGTGGTGAGGGCAGCGTTTGGCATGCTCGCCTTCATTGGTCAGTGAATTGATTAGAGGGTCCTATGCAGGACATGGGTGGGGCTGCCTTTACAATTCTGTGTTCAATTCTCATCTGGCTGCTATTGGGAAGATGTTCAACTTGAAAGGATTCAGCACAGATTTCACTGGGATTGGAGGGTTTGAGCGATAGGCAGAGGCTGAATAGGCTGGGGCTGTTTTCCCTGGAGCATTGGAGGCTGAGGGGTGACCTTACAGAGGTTTATGAAAACATGAGGGGCATGAGTAAGGTAAATAGCCAAGTATTTTTACCCAGAGTAGGGGAGTCCAAAACTAGAGGGCATACGTTTAAGGTGAAAGGAGAGTATTTAAAAGGGGTCCTGAGGGGTAACATTTTCAAGCAGAGGGTGGTGCATGTATAGAACGAGCTGCCAGAGGAAGTGGTGGAGGCCGGTATAATTACAAAATTTACAGCATTTAAAAGGCATTTGGATGGGTACATGAATAGGAAGGGTTTAGAGTGATATGGGCCAAATGCTGGCAAATGGGACTAGATTAAGTTGAGATATCTGGTGAGTGCAGATGGATTGGACCAAAGGATCTGTTTCCATGCTGTATAATTCTCTCACTCAACTCTGCTGTTCCAATTGCTGTATTGCTATTCTTCACCATAAATTTTAAAATTAAACGACGACTTCAAATTGACACAGAACTCCACCACCCTCTGAGACTGCTTAACTGAAAGGTTACATACTGTGTTCACTGTCCCTGTGTAAAACCCATGCCCGAATACCTCATTTAATAAAGCCATAGAAAATCCAATTCTTCTATCCTCACATAATAATTAAAACATTAATTAGACTGAAGTGTTTTTGTCATTTTCTGGATCTGGTTAAACCAGTGCCCAAGTGAACAAAAATCAGCAGTTTCTTACCGTCCCAGGTCTTGGGTCAGGAATAGATTCAGTGAATCCTTTAAACATGGAAGTACTGAACACATTATTAATGTCCTCCACGGAGTATGTGCAGATTGCTGACCCGTTCCTAAACACAGACAGATGATTGAGTGAAAGGTTCAGTGAGAAAGGGAATTAAGACAGTTTGTACTGACTTTTCATACAAGACCAGAAACGTGAAAATCCAGACCTTGGTTTTCCTGAAATAGAAACAGAAAGTGCTGGAGAAACTCAGCAGGTCTGGCAGCTGTTGTGCAAAGAGAAACAGAGTTAACGTTTTGAGTCCAATGTGACATTTCTTTGGAAAAGTCTTCAGTGTTTGGAAGAAGAGTCTATTGGACTTGAGACGTTAACTCTGTTTCTCTCTCTCATAAATGCTGCCCGACCTGCTGAGTTTCTCCAGCAATTTCTGTTGTTACTCAGATTTCTAACATCTGCAATATTTTGTTTTTAATGTTGATTTCCTGCTAACTTTTAGATAAAATGTTCCCCATCCAAATGGAAGATTTTCAAAACTGCTTCTGAAGTTGTGAACTTCTCGTCACTGAAGCTGCATTGGATTTGAGAGCAGGATTGGACTCTGATGGAAATTAAAGGCAGCTCCTTGGACAGTGGGAGCCTGACTGATAGTTCACTCTGACAGACTCTCCCAGTGCTGGCTCCATGCACTGGCCACCACAAACAACTGTAACCCCACCCCCTCCCTCTCTGCCCACACTACAGCATCAATCCTGAGGTGGCTACACCGGAAGAATTAAGATTTATCACACCCTCTTTCCCCATTCCCGAATGTTTCTCATAGAAACCCTGTCTCCTTAACTGTGTGATGAGGCCCACACTGTGTGACCTGGAATGAGACCGTGAATGGACTAATCTCCCTGGCGTTAATTGGGTAAACCACACATTCCACCCTGAGTGGCCTCTTGCTCAACTGGATTCTCAAGACATCTTGTCCCACAAGGGTCAAAAAAATCACACAACACCAGGTTATAGTCCAACAACACACTAGCTTTCGGAGCGACGCTCCTTCAATTAAAACTGTTGGACTATAACCTGGTGTTGTGCGATTTTTAACTGTGTACACCCCAGTCCAACACTGGCATCTCCAAATCATGTCCCACAAGGGGGTTGAGTTATGTGTATTCACTGATCATTGTCCTGGCTGTTTGAGCTGGTAAAAAGTCCATTGTGCATTCTTTTCATATCTTGCCGACTCACCAGTTACTCTGAAAAATCCCGTAAACGCGGTCCCCACTCTGAGCAACAAAGACATCTTGAATCCTGTTGAAATGCATGTTTTTGGATGGAACGTTACACAGCAGGCGAGCTTTCAGAAAAGTTGTCCATTTATTCTGCAGTTGGAATCGGGAGCCACCTCTGTCATTCTGTGGAGGAGAGAGATCACAGCCTGAAGTATTCCCTCACACACACACACACAACAAACCCACGAGAGCTGGAGTGGATCCACAATCTCCCACAGAGAGACCAGAACGTATGGT
Source organism: Hemiscyllium ocellatum (assembly GCF_020745735.1). NCBI lineage: Eukaryota > Metazoa > Chordata > Chondrichthyes > Orectolobiformes > Hemiscylliidae > Hemiscyllium > Hemiscyllium ocellatum. The sequence goes on from NC_083442.1 coordinate 16,283,319, forward strand.
CCCAGGGACTGAACTCCTGGGGGAAATGGCATGATAGGGACTGTTTCGAATACCTCGCCACCTGTGGGTTAAAGGAGGGAACATTGACGAGGCTTCCCGCTCGGAATCAAATTGTGACTCGGGTTGGAATGGAAGGAGGTCAGCTCAAAATTAACGTTTTGTCGCTCCAAGTTCTGGTTTTTAAAGCTGACAGAATTCTATAGCGCAGAGGAATCTGGGTGCCCTGGTCCATGAATCACAAACTGTTAGTGTACAGACGCAGCAAGTGATTAGGGCAGCAAATAGATTATTGGCATTTACTATAAAGGGAATGGAGTAAAATAGGAGAGACAATTTCCTGCAGCCTTCTAGACCTTGGTAAGACCATATCTAGAGTACTGTGTACAATTTTGGTCTCTTTCATTGAATCATAGGTTCCCAACAGTGTGGCAACAGGCCCAACAAGTCTACACCGATCCTCCGAAGAGAATCCCACCCAGACCCATTCCCCTACACTATTACTCCTCATTTATCCCTGACTAAAGCACCTTACCTACACATCCCTGAACACTATGTACAATTGAACAAGTTTTTTATTTTCTGTTTTGTCTGTGTTCTCCCCATAGTACCGGTAAAGGGTGCTGACAAATCTCAAAATTCAGACACTCTGACTGTTCCTGTTATTGCTGCTTACAATATCAATGTCAGATAGGGCTGAACTACATAATGATGTCTTAGTTCACATCATCATTTGATAAGTGTAATTGAAAACAGATCTTAACTGACCAGCTCCAAAAGCCAGTGGCTGCGTTCAGTCTTAGGTCAAATCCAAACCTCGTGGCCTGTCACAGGCTGGTCATAAATGGAAAGGACATGTCTGTTGGACTCACCCACCTTACACACACGGGCAACCCGTGATATCCAGGGGTCAATGTCCAGGCTTTCTGCCAAATTCCTTTCCCAGAAGAACATGAAAATGTGGTCACCCATTGGCGACATTCCCACAAAACTGGGATCTAAACAGGAGGGAGAAGGGAAGAAAGAGGAACATGGATCAATAATATCACAACATGAAGACTCGAGGGCACAGCCTGGTACAGCTCAGGGAAATGCGTCTTAAATTGGGAACGCGAGACATGGGAAACTAAAGCTGATTAGACTCTACCTCAAGTTGTTCTGAAAGAAAGGTTTGCATTTCTGTAGCAATATTTGTTTCCTTAGTCTATCCCAAAGCACTTTCTGGCAAATGTCAGAAGTCTAATTAGTGTTGTAATATTGGAGACACAACAAACAATTTACTCAATGTCAACTCCCACAAATACCAAAGGGATAAATGATCAAATTGTGCTTTGTAATGTTGAAGAAGAGATAAATATTTACCAAGACACAGGGGAAAAAATAAGTATCATTGGGTTGTTTATATCAATTATGATCCCAAAGAAGACTACCAAATATTTGTTATAATCTGGTTACAGCCAGGAACTTCAAGTTTGTTTTAAGTGGATGAAGTTTGAGACCCACAGTATATAAAACGACAGGTATCCCCCACTTTGCAAATGTTCGCTTGACGCAGTTTTGTTTTTACAAAAGGCCTACATTAGTACCTGCTTTCACGAAGCCAAAGAGGATTGTTGCTTTTACGTGAAACGTGATACTTTTTCCATGTAAATCACCCACCTTTGCTTTACGCCATTCCTGGCATACAAAAGGTTTCCTGGGAATGCTCTACTTTCGGATAGTGGGGGCTACCTGTATATAATTTATATCTAGCATCCAATTTTAACACAGGATAACAAAGGATTGACAGACAAACTGTGGTCAAACACCCCACAGAGCACACCAAATAGCAAATGCAGTCAAGATGGTTCCCATGGATATCTAAGCAATACCCTCCCTAAGATGGAGAGTAACCAAATCTCATTGAAACTTTGCCTCCTTTACAAGGGATTCTAAATCTTCAAGTCTGAGGACCTATCCTTGGAATTCTCATAAGAACCAGTCACTGAGCCACTGACTGCTCATGTCCTGCCTGTTGAATCTCTAATCCTGAGACTGTGTTCTACTGGATTCCCAAGGTTGCACTTCAGCACGCATTCCTGGGCACAACTCCAGCTCTTTCACACTGAGACAGATAATCCAAACTGGCAGTGCCCCTGGCTTCTCTGGGCTCCCATATTTACTGCACCAAGCAAACATTGCCTGCGGGCTTCCCTCACCCTGAACTCTCAGCTGCTGTGAAATATCAAATGTTCCCATGGCTTATTCTGAGCTCAAACTCCCAGCCACCTTCTGTTGCTTCTCAGCTCCTCACAACTTCTACCAAGTCTGAACTGCACGGAGACTGCTGGCAATGGAGCCCTTGCTGAATGGAGCCTTTATTCTGATGTTGTGTGACCAGCAGTTGCAAGAAGGTTCAATAATTTCTGACCAACACCAAGTCAACTTCTCTGACTCTCTCTCCCTGACTCAAACTGTCTCTGACCTGTGATCTGCTCTTCGGTGAATCTTGTACCGATCAGGGTGACATATCAAAAATCTCCAGGAAAATCTCACCCACATGAATAATGTTATGATCACAGACCAGATCACCAATATTATGTTGTGATCCCAAAGATCACGAAATTATGTTATATTCTGCTTAGGGATCAGTTACCTTTATTTAATTAACAGCAAAAATCAGCACTCTTAACATGGAGTGTTATCATTCTTAATGTGTAGCCTACCCCCCGTTTCTGTCTCTTTCTCCAACTTACTCTGATGTTGGAACAGTTTTTCAGTGACTCTTGAACTCTCCTCGGTGATTTATTAGAAACCTTGCATAAACCCTGTTCCTGTCACATGTTGACATTTCCCTCTACTGGAACCTAGTGTGTTCTGAAGGTAACACTTCACACCGAAGTCACAGTCAGACCTTTGGGAAATGGGTTTCGTCACATGAGGCAGAAACAAACGTTTCAACCATTGGAACATCTTGTGGTGAACTGTAGCAATCCGACAAAACACAAACAGATTCAAGCAAATCAGATTCGATCTCAGAGGCCAGCCAGAGGATGAACTTCTGACAGTCTCTCAGTAATGATGTGCTGGTCAGGTTGATTGGCCAATGCTAAATTGCCCAATGCTAAATTGCCCGTAGTGTTAGGTGCATTAGTCAGAGGGAAATGGGTCTGGGTGGGTTACTCATCGGAGGGTCAGTGTAGACTAGTTGGGCCGAAGGGCCTGTTTCCACACTGTAGGGGATCTAATCTAATCTAAATCTAATGCACTGTGCTGCAGTGCCAACCTAGATTGTAAGCTCAAATCTCTAGGAGATAAGACCATAAGACATAGGAGTGGAAGTAAGGCCAGTCGGCCCATCGAGTCCACTCCGCAGCATGGCAAGAGTGTTTGACTTGAACCCACACAGTGAAAATTAGGGAGCCCTGATTACATTCCATACAATTTCTGGGTTTGGCACTCCATCTTTTTCTACATCCTCATTGTTTCACACTTCCCATGGGTGGCACGGTGGCACAGTGGTTAGCACTGCTGCTTCACAGTGCCAGAGACCTGGGTTCAATTCCCGCCTCAGGCGACTGACTGTGTGGAGTTTGCACGTTCTCCCAGTGTCTGCGTGGGTTTCCTCTGGGTGCTCCGGTTTCCTCCCACAGTCCAAAGATGTGTGGGTCAGGTGAATTGGCCATGCTAAATTGCCTGTACTGTTAGGTAATATGTAAATGTACGGGAATGGGTGGGTTGCGCTTTGGCGGGTCGGTGTGAACTTGTTGGGCCGAAGGGCCTGTTTCCACACTGTAAGTAATCTAATCTAAACTTCCTATATGATTGTGAAAGCCTTCAAAGCTCCTTCCCTGATGAGTCTGTGCTTATCCACCCTGCCCCAGTTGATGCAATTACTGAGTGTTCACTGCGAGTTTCTACCATGTCCAAAATTAAAATTATTGGGCAAGGTCAGAAAACATGTGGATCCTAGTGTGTGAAACTCTGTCTTCTCTCCACCTCTCTAGATGCTGTTGTTGTCAGCATCCTATCACTTGATGTTTTAGCTGTAGACATTTGCAAAATAGAATAGGTTCACAGCTGCCAACCACAGGAAAACCAAAAAACTATTTCTCAGTACAAATGACTCACTGCTTACTCATTTTACAAATGAAGTTCAGTTGTTCTCACTCAGTGTAGACTGTGATCGCTATGTCATTCTAATTTCCTCAAATTAACTATGTTACATCTGTCACTGTATAATGCACAAACCTGACACACATAATCATAGCTCAATAGGAGGTAGAACGGAGGTAAAAATAGATAAGTCCCCTGGGATGGATGGGATTTATCCTAGGACTCACTGAGAAGCCAGGGAGGAGATTGCAGAGCCTTTGGCTTTGATCTTTATTGCATCATTGTCTACAGGAATTGTGCCAGAAGATTGGAGGGTAGCAAATGTTGTCCCCTTGATCAAGAAGGGGAGTAGAGACAACCCTAGAAATTATAGACCAGTGAGCCTTACTTTGGTTGTGGGTAAAGTGTTGGAAAAGGTTATAAGAGATAGGATTTATAATCACCTAGAGAGGAATAAGTTGATTAGGGATAGTCAACACGGTTTTGTGAAGGGTATGTCATGCCTCACAAATCTTGACGAGTTCTTTGAGATGGTGACCAAACAGGTAGATGAGGGTAAAGTGGTTGATGTGGTGTACGTGGATTTCAGTAAGGGGTTTGATAAGGTTCCCCATGGTAGGCTATTGCACAAAATACAGAGGCATGAGATTGAAGGTGATTTAACGGTTTGGATCAGACATTGGCTCGCTGAAAGAAGACAGAGGATGGTGGTTGATGGGAAATGTTCATCCTGGAGTTCAGTTATGAGTGGTGTACCACAAGGATCTGTTTTGGGGCCACTGCTGTTTGTCATTTTTATAAATGACCTGAATGAGGGCGTAGAAGGATGGATTAGTAAATTTGCGGATGACATTAATCCATCACAACAATTTATGGAGTTGTGGATAGTGCTGAAGGATATTGCAGGTTACAGAGGGATATAGATAAGCTACAGAGCTGGGCTGAGAGTTGGCAAATGGAGTTTAATGCAGAAAAATGTGAGGTGACTCACTTTGGAAGGAACAACAAGAATAAAATGTATTGGGTTCATGGTAAGGTTCTTGGTCATGTAGATGAGCAGAGAGATCTCTGTGTCCATGTGCATAAATCCCTGAAAGTTGCCACCCAGTTTTATTGAGTGGTTAAGAAGGCATATGGTGTGTTAGCTTTTATTGGTAGAGGGATTGAATTTCGGAGCCACGAGGTCATGCTGCAGCTGTACAAAACTCTGCTTGGGAATATAGTATTGTGCACAGTTCTGGTCACCGCATTATAGGAAGGGTGTGGAAGCTTTGGAAAGGGTTCAGAGGAGATTTACTAGGATGTTGCCCTGGTATGAGGAAAGGAGTTATGAGGAAAGGTTGAGGGACTTGAGGCTGTTTTCATTAGAGAGAAGAAGATTGAGAGGTGATTTAATTGAGACATTCAAAGATAATTTAGAGGGTTAGATAGGGTAGACAGCGAGAGCCTTTTTCCTCAGATGGTGATGGTCAGTACAAGGGGACATAGCTTTAAAATGAGGAGTGACAGATATAGGACAAATGACAGAAGTTGTTTCTTTACTCAGAGTAGTAGGAGCGTGGAACGCACTGCCTGCAACATGTAGTGGACTCGCCAACTTTAAAGGCATTTAACTGTCTTTGGATAAACAGATGGATGAAAATGGACTAGTGTAGGACAGATAGGCTTCGGATTGGTTCCACACTTTGGTGCAATCTCTAAGACTGAAGGGCCTGTACTGCGCTGTAATGTTCTATGTTCTATTAATATTTATCTACTGAAACACCCCATCAGTTATTAATAATTAGTCGACCAGAGAACATTGATCCTTATCCTTGTGGTTCCAAATGTAGGATGTAAGTACTAAGAATTCCCTCAGTAACACAAGCTAAACCACCTCAGGCAGCTTCTAGAATAGCTGTACAAATTTGGCTAATCCAATTTGGAGCTATTAAAACTGACCATTAACACATATTCCTTTTCTGTTTCACTACCTCTATTGCCATTAGAATTCAATTTGCCTTCTGTTCTAGGCACCTTTCTTACCTCACAGAGTCATAAAGATGTACAGCATGTACAGTCCAACCCGTCCATGCTGACCAGATATCCCAATCCAAACTAGTCCCACATGCCAGCACCCGGCCCATATCCCTCCAAACCCTTCCTATTCATATACCCATCCAAATGCCTCTTAAAATGCCTGTTCCACTTTCCCCTCCAACTTACTTTTCCTACATCATAAAACCTGTCAGCTTTCCAGATCCTTTCAATTCCAAAGAAGGGTCTTACCAAACTATGTTTCTCATGCTACAAATGCTGCCAGACCTGCTGAGTTTCACCAACTCTTCCCGTTGTTGTTATAGCCAATAATGCAGTCACGTGTAGGGCAGAGAAGTGTCTGATTAGTTGCTCTGGTCAGTGCCCTGGTTAAAGTTCATCATTTCAAGGGGGCTATTACCGGTGCAGGGAGGTGTGGTCATGGGATGTGCAGAGTCAGGAAAACTCTCCTACCACTCCTGGCTTTCCCAGATCTTCTGAAGCCTTCTGAGGTAATGTCCAATCCAGTACAAAGACCAGAAATCAGCTTTCAGCCCCTGCCCTCCATGTGTTATGTCCCTGACACCTGTCTTGTAGACTTCCATCAGAGATGCCAGAGAAATGGTCTCATCCACTTTCCATTTGAACACTGGGTTTTACCAAGCACATGTTTATGCGGTCAAAGGGAATAATGACCTCAATGCTCCATCTATCTCAAAGCAGACTGTGGCCTTCAGTTAACAACAACAAAAAAGGAAGCAAGCAAACATTGAGGGAACAAAACAGACAATTCCTTGTAGTTTAAAATACAGGCATTAGCTCACCATGACATGATCACCATGACAACATCACCAGATGGTCTCAACATACTTCAGTGCTTTAATAAAGTATCAGGGTGACACTGAGTCACTGGGTTCAATCCCCCAGTGGGTGCTGAGGGACATGATCTGAAATAACATGGGTGATGGGGTGGGCAGGTGGTGGGGGAAGCGCGGGGGTTCAATTGGATCAGTACCACTGCACAGGAAATGCCAGACAATTCCCGGGCTTTTATTTCCTCAGTTGCCTGATGCTTGGTTAGTGAACCTCTGACATAGAAACATAGAAAATAGGTGGTGAAGATGTAGGCCATTCGGCCCATCGAGCCTATACTAGCATTCAATATGATCATGGCTGATCATGTAATCTCAGTATCCCACTCTCTCTTTCTCCCTCCATCCCTTTAGCCACAACGACCATGCCCAGCCCCCTCTTGAATATATCTAACAAACTGGCCCCAACAGTTTTCTGTGGGAGAGAATTCCACAGGTTCACAACTCTGAGTGAAGAAATTTCTCCTCATCTCAGCCCTGAGTGGCTTACCCCTTATTCTTAGACTGTGACCCATAGTTCTGGACTTCTCTAACATCAGGAACGTCCTTTCCGCATCTAGCCTGTCCAGGAGAGGAAAATCACCAAAACAGTGTATTCAAAAAGAATGGGTACCCAATAAACACAGTCCGCCAATGTCTCAGCATCAAACAAGCAGACAAAACATGTCCAGAAACCCTAGCCACTCTCCCCTACAGCAAAGATATCTTGGAAATGACTGTTAGATTACTCAGACCTTTTGGCATCATGGTAACCCACAAACCCACCAACACACTAAAACAACAGCAAATGAACTTGAAAGACCCTATACAGACAACAAGCAAAACTAATGTTATTTACAAAATACCATGCAAGGACTGTATCAAACGCTACATTGGACAAACAGGCAGAAAACTATCCACCAGGATACATGAACATCAACTAGCCACAAAAAGACATGACCCTCTCTCACTAGTATCCTCACATACAGATGAGGAATGCACCACTTCGACTGGGTCAACACATCCATCCTAGGACAAGCCAAACAGAGACATGCACAGGAATTCTTAGGAGCATGGCATTCCAATCGGAACTCTATCAACAAACACATCGAGTTGGATCCCATTGACAACCCTCTGAGAAAAAGAACAGGAAATGGCATCACCAACCCAAGGAAACCTAAACACATAAATAGAATGCAGGCCATGCCACCAGTGCTTCATCCAGAGGCTCACTGATGATGTTACCCAGTACGGTGATGAAATGTCTGAAAACAAACCTTCCAGCTCAGCGAGCAAACCTACATCCATTACATGTCTCTTCTTTGGCTTTAACATAATCCCTGATTTCCCTTGTTTGACATAGTTGAGCCTTTTCCCTGTTTTACTCTTATGCCAGACAGGGGTGGACAATTGTTGAAATTCATCCATGTGTTCTTCAAATTTCTGCCATTGCTATCCACCCCTTAAGTATTCTTGGCCAGCTTATCCATGCCAATGCTGCCTTATACCAACAAAGCTATCTTTCTTTAAGTTTAGAATCTTGGTCTCAAATTTAATGCTGTCATTCTCCACCTTCATGACAAATTCTACCATATTATGGTCACTCTTCCCTGTAGGATCTCTGACCACAAGGTTGCTAATTAATCCTCTCTCATCACACGATACCCAGTCTAGGTTAGCCTGTTCTCTAGTTGCTTCTTTGACATCTAGTTGAGGGAACCTTCCCTCATACATTTCAGGAAATCCTCCTCCACCGCATTGCTACCAGTTTAATTAGTCCAATCAATATGCAGATTGAAGTCACCCATAATAAGTGCTGTAACTTTACTGCACAAATCTCTAAGTTCCTGTTTGATGCCATCCCTAACCTCTCAAATACTGTTTGGTGATGTCTGGACAACTCTTATTAAGATTTTTGCCCTTTGGTGTTCAACAGCTTCACCCATATAGATTCCACACTGTCCAGGCTAATGTCCTTCCTTCCTACTGTGTTAATCTCCTCCTGAACCAGTATTGATACCCCATCTCCATTTTCTTTCCATCATTCTTTCCTGAACATTGAATACCTCTGGATGTTGAGATTCCATCCTTAGTCACCCTGGAGCCAGGTCTCTGTGATCCCAAGTTCGTCATATCCATTAATAACTGCCTGCGCAGTTAATCCATCCACCTTATTACAAGTGCCCCTCATATTGACGATGTTCCTGAATCTAATTTCACTGCTTCCATGAGAGACTGGGTCAGAAGGTGGGGAACCAGTCTCGAGGAATTAAGGGCTACGGGGAGAACGCGGGTAAGTGGAGTTGAAATGCCCATCTGCCATGATTGACTGGCGGAGTGGACTCGATGGGCCGAATGGCCTCACTTCCACTCCTATGTCTTATGGTCTTAACCTTGTAGCAATGACCCTGGGCAAGAGATAAAGGCCGATAAAAGCAGGTTGAGGCATTTACCAAAGTTGATGAAAACTGATTGAGTTGACACTTACCTCTCATCCACTTGTCAGCAGACAGTAGCCATGATGGACTCTGTTTCATAAACCTTCGAAGGTTCACATTTCCATTCTCATATAAAGGGGCGGCTGAGTAGAGTTTTTCTCCTGTCATTGGAAGTCAAACACACACACACTCAGTGAGTAGGTCCCTGATCTCTGAATGACACGAGGGTCAATTGCAAGGGGACCCACCTTCAACCAATGAGGTGAAGCCATGCTTCGGACTGAAAGGACATACTCCTCGTCCAATCGGATATCCTCTTCCATTATTGATTTCACTCAACGTGCCGTTAATCTGTAAAATCGTTGCAGTTCATCAACATTATTATTTTCCAAAATTAACAGGTTGATCACACATCATGTCATGGCAAACAGCCATGCAGGAAGTACCTTTTACAGTAGAACCTCAATTATCTGAATGAGGTAGGCAAGGAGCATTTTGTCCAGATAACTGATCATTCAGATAATCGATCTGATCGTAAACAACTGGTAATTTATGAGTGCCAGCTACCGAACATTTCTTGGTTAGCAGACAATGCACACCATAACGCCATTTAACCGATAACTGAATGCTGAGTTGCCTAACGTCATTTTTACGGGACCTTGAGATCACGTTTGGATAATCCGAAATTCAGATAATTGATGTTCGGATAATCAAGGTTGTACTATGCATCAATAGAAAGAGTTGAAAAGATGGTTAAAAAAAGCAATTAATATTTACCTTGTTTCCTCGAACAATTCCCTAGAATCTGGTTTCTTGTCTCACAAAATATTTAATTGAAGTAAGTGTGCTCAGAAACAGTGCAAAAGTAGTTGAGCAGTGGGCTTATCATGATTTAATTGCAGCCTTTGAGATAATGTTTGAAACGCACAGCTATATAAAAGGGAGCGTGGGAAATTAGATTTCTTTAAAAGGAGGAATATCATTTTTCTCAGATTGATGTCAGAGCCCAGTGACATATTTCAATGGAGTTGATGTTATTAAAGTGCTGGTTTGTAAATGAATAAGATAGTCGCAAGGAAATTATTTGGAATATTTTCTTCATTTTCGGTTACTGGATCTCCCTGAAAGTGCACAAATCCGAAATCCCGGAACTCCCTCCTTAGCAGCACTGTGGGTGTCCGTATACCACTGCAATGGTTCAATCAGGCAGCAGCTCACCACCAGCGTCTCCAGGGCAACTAGGGACAGACAAATAAATGCTGGCCCAGCCTTCGAGGCCCACAGCCCATGGATGAAAAGCCCCCAGAGTACCTGCCCTGTCCCAATTCTCTGTCCACACGGCCCTGGACCTTGATACTGGGAGATACACCAGCAGAGGATGGAGCTGGGGTCATTTCCCAGCTCTGGCTGGTTCAGAACCACTTGGCATCTGGCAGTAATGACACCATAGACGGGAAAAATGGCAAAGTGAGTAGTCACTGGCTCAAAAGCTGAAGAAGCTCATTCCCCCATCAAGCACTCAGGGGAGGTGTGGGGAGGCTGGGCGAGTGGGTTAACTTTGATTTGTGGGGAATCTCAGAATAGCCATCCAACAGGGGGGACTGTATGACAGACAAGAGGTCTAATCTCACCCATAAACGCTATCACTCAGGCCAGTAGGTTCCTACTCCCCTCCATCTTGTCTCTCTTTGGCCAAAGCATTAAGGTGGAAGGCTGGGTTTGGAGGAATAGACATTCAACGTCAGCCAAACTATACTTACGAGTGACCAGCATTTTGGATTCCAGGCATTGGTCCCACACAGAAGAAGATGGGTTCTGTTGAATCTTTGCAGGACCATGATAACATTCTGACAGTTCCCCTGAAGTTAAATGCAGATCATGAATATCATCAAGGAAACAACAAACTGAAGAAACCCATTAAAAGTGAATTTGTTTGGAATGTGTTCTGGCAGGCTACTATATAATGATGTGAAAAGTCTCAATGCCAACTCACCACAACAAGACCAACAAAACTAGCTGCCCAATTCCATCCTGGCTATGGCCTAGGAATAGGCCGAGGCCTGAAGGAGGCCTTTATTTAGGGTGGGGGTGGGACCTCTTTCCAACAAGGTGAATGACCAACTCCTGGAAAAGATTCCAGACTGACTTGATGGGAAGAGCATCCATACCTCCAGGCCTGGCCCATAGAGAGTTGAAGTGGACATTTTGAAAAGGAATTGGAAGACAAAGCCACCATCCCCACCCCTTGGATTACCGTTTCCCAAGATAAATTCCCAGTGACACAGCTTCTCACTAGCACAAGCTCCATTGGCTGGCCAGATATCCAATGAGGATTCACTTGGAAGCTGATTGGCCATCAACAAGTAGGATCTGGACAGCTGGCCTATTGTGCAATTATTGCCTTTCAACCAAGTGAAAGAGGTATGAATGTTTATCAGAGCGTAACTCACCAAATTCATCTTTTGACATTTTGTCATGGATTTGTTATCCACAGGCACTGCAATCTGGAAAGTGAAGAGAAACGCTTGTAAGAGATTGATGCTGTGTAATGTTCTTTCATATTGAAAAGTAACAGAGCTGATTGAGTATGGGTGGAGAGTGTGTTGGTGGGTGAGCTGATTGAATGTGGGTGGAGAGTGTGTTGTTGGGTGAGCTGATTGAATGTGGGTGGAGAGTGTGTTGTTGGGTGAGCTGATTGAATGTGGGTGGAGAGTGTGTTGGTGGGTGAGCTGATTGAATGTGGGTGGAGAGTGTGTTGTTGGGTGAGCTGATTGAATGTGGGTGGAGAGTGTGTTGTTGGGTGAGCTGATTGAATGTGGGTGGAGAGTGTGTTGGTGGGTGAGCTGATTGAATGCCATTGTTTCACTATGGACAGTCCAGCCCCAACGAATATCACCAACTCAATGTTTCAATGAGAAAGTAGCACCTTACAGTGGGTCGTACTGACGGATTATTGTAGTACATTTATATAGTGCCATTCAGGCTGTTCTAATAATATCCAATAATATTCATGAAATGTCACTGAATTAATTTTAGAAACACAACTGCCAATTTACACACAGCAAGCTTCCATGAGTAGATTGCCTGTTTTATTGGTAAAGGGATAAATATTAACCAGTATGATGTCATGCCATTTTTCACATTCATCTGAGGCAGCGAATGGGGTACCAGGACATGGCAGAGACACTGTGCCCTGCTGAACACCACACCCACCTCCCCACAATACACTACATCACTAGCTTCACCCAACAGCACAGCCCCAGAAGGTCAGAGTGAGGGTGGATGCTCAGGGTTTAATCTCAAGATGCATCAGTGTCCTCACCCATTGGCCGGATACCAAAGTGAAAACATTACCTCATCTGTCCTGTTTTAAAATAATAAACATGAGATTGGCACATGCTGTGATGCAATTTCTCCAATTAAGCAATCTTTTTGAATTCAGATCATCACCATTTATCAATGTGTTTTTTTATTCATTTGTGGGACATGAGTGTGGCTAGCTGGTCCCTAGTTGTCCCTTAAAGTGGTGATGAGCTGCCTTCTTGAACTATTGCAGTCCATATACTGTAGGTTGACTCATAATACCCTTAGGGAGGGAATTCCAGGATTTTGACTTGGTGACAATGAAGGAACGATGATATTTTCCCAAGACAGAATGGTGTGCGACTCAGAAAGTTGACAAATAAAACTACTTAGAGGATCCTTGCTTTCCAATAATATCATTTTTCCTTTGAAGGTCAAACATACAGTTTCGAAGCATTGCAAATTCTTAATGTTTCTCATTTTGATCATAGCCTTAAATTACCTTCTTTTATCTGATTTCCTGATTAAACACTACCAGGAACTACTGTCTGAAATATTATTTTGAACCAGCCCAAATTGACTTTAATATGAACACAGAAAATGCAGTCAGCCATCCAGCTCACCAACTCTGTTTCAACATTCAATCAGATCATGGCTGATTTGCCTAACTCCACATCTTCACCCATATCCCTCATCGCCTTTGCTTAACAAAAATGATCTATCTCAGTTTTAAAACTAACAACTGATCTCGCACCAACTGCCAATTGTGGAAGAGATTTCCAAACATCTCCCACCCTCGGTGTGTGGAAGTGCTTCCGAACATCTCTCCTGAACAGTCTGGCCCTAATTCTCAGCCTACGCCCCTAGTTCTAGCATCCCCAACTAATGGAAATAATTTATCTTTAGCTACCGTATCTTTTCCTGTTAATATCTTGAAGACTTTGATCAGATCACCCCTTGACCTTCTACATTCTGGAGAAATTTGAACTAATTTGTAAATCTCTCCTTGATCCCAACTCACGATGCACCAATAGTTATTTAGAATATGTTGGAATTATATCGCTTGGGCATACACCTTGTTTTTCCCCATCCCTCTCCTTACTCCTACCCCATCTCTCTCTCCCCACCAAGCCCCTCTTCCGTCCCTCCTTGAAATCACCTCCTTCCTCCCCTCTTCTTTCTTCCTTCTCTCCCACTCCTCCTCCCTTCCCTCATCCTCTCCCCTTCCTACTCCTTTCTTCCCTTACCCACCCCCTTCTTATTTTCTACTTCTCGCTCCACATCCATTCATGATCCCTTCCAAATGCCCCCTCTCTTCTACCCTTTTTCCTTCCCCACTCCCCTCCACCCACCGTCTCTCACTAAAACCCAATTCAAATCTGTATGCTTCCCTATGCAATAATGCACTGGAGAGGAAACACATCTGGAAAGGTTGGTTATTCTATACTTGCTGTTAGGTAACACAACTGCTACATGACCGCATTGGAAAATGCTTTCTGCCTAGATTTAATCAAGCATTAAGTTTCAAGGAATTTTTAAATTAAAAGTCTGCGATCACATTCAGTCTGGAGAGTGTGGTGCTGGAAAAGCCCAGCAGGTCAGGCAGGCATCTGAGGAGAGTGAGAATCGACGTTTCGGATATAAGCTCTTCACCAGGTCTTATGCCCGAAACGTCGACTCTCCTGCTCCTCGGATGCTGCCTGACCTGCTGGGCTTTTCCAGCACCACACTCTCCACCCACATTCAATCCACTCACCCAACAACACACTCTCGACTCTGATCTCCAGCATCTGCAGCCCTCACTTTCTCCTGCTATTACATTCAGTAAATTCAATTGTTTGAACTTTTTTGATTCCTGACGGATGCTGAGTTTGGGAAATGACCTACCAGACAGAGATGGAGGGGGCTCAATACTTCCTTAAGAAGCTCATCTGCCTGTCAAACCTCCAGGTTAATCCTACAGTCCCTTCGCTTCCCTTTTCTACTGTGACCTTTCCCTCTGCTTTTTACCTAACTTCCAAAAAATTGGAGAGACGTTTTTTCTTTCCTGTGAGGTACAACATCGAAAATGGCAAATATGTGTGGGCTCCCCAGGAAGTTACATCACGAGGTTAATTGCAATCACCCATGATATTTACAAATCTGAATTTCACAAGCAAAACCACTTCCTGACCTAAGGAAATCAGAAATGCAAAGCATTGCAGATAGCAGAATTCAGAAATTTACAAAAAAGGCTGGGTTCTGAAATTTAAGGAAATGTCAATTTTAAATGTTGATGTTTAACCATTTCCACAGGTACTCCCCGAGTTTCTCCAGTAATTTTTAAACATAACTCAGTGTTCAGTTTCCCCACGAGCTGAGTGATTTCAGTATTGTTTCTTCATCCAGGTTCCACGCGATAGACTGGTTAGTAAAGTTAGATCACATGGTATCCAGGGAGAGCTAGCCAATTGGATACAAAATTGGCTTGACGGTATGATTAGATTAGATTACTTACAGTGTGGAAACAGGCCCTTCGGCCCAACAAGTCCACACCGACCCGCCGAAGCACAACCCACCCAGACCCATTCCCCTACATTTACTCCTTCACCTAACACTACGGAGCTTGGCCAATTCACCTAGCCCGCACATTTTTGGACTGTGGGAGGAAACCAGAGCACCTGGAGGAAACCCACGCAGACACGGGGGGAACGTGCAAACTCCACACAGTTAGTCGCTTGAGGATGTGACAGAGAATGGTGAAAGAGGGTTGTGGTTCAGACTGGAGGCCTGTGACCAGTGGTGTGCTGCAAGGATCAGTTATGGGTTCACTGTCACTTGCCATTTATAGAAATGATTTGGAAGATGAGTCAAGAGGACTTACCCAATTAATTGTAAGGCCCTGAGGAGTGTTGCTGACTAAAGAAATTCAGGGTTTGGTTAAGAAAAAGAAGGAAGCATATGTCAGGTATCGATAGGATAGATCGAGTGAATCCTTAGAAGAGTATTAAGGAAATAGGAGTATACTTAAGAGGGAAATCAGGAGGGCAAAAAGGGGACATAAGAGAGCTTTGGCAAATAGAGGTAAGGAGAATCCAAAGGGTTTTTACAAATACGTGAAGGACAAAAGGGTAGCTAGGGAGAGAATAGAGCCCCTCAAAGATCAGCAAGGCGGCCTTTGTGTGTAGCCGCTGTAAGTGGGGGAGATACTAAATGAGTATTTTGCATCAGTATTTACTGTGGAAAAGGATATGGAAGATATAGACTGTAGGGAAATAGATGGTGACATCTTGCAAAATGTCCAGATTACAGAGGAGGAAGTGCTGGATGTCTTGAAACGGTTAAAGGTGGATAAATCCCCAGGACCTGATCAGGTGTACCCGAGAACTCTGTGGGAAGCTATAGAAGTGATTGCTGGGCCTCTTGCTGAGATATTTGTATCATCGATAGTCACAGATGAGGTGCCGGAAGACTGGAGGTTGGCAAATGTGGTGCCACTGTTTAAGAAGGTTGGTAAGGACAAGCCAGGGAACTATAGACCAGTGAGCCTGATGTCAGTGGTGGGCAAGTTGCTGGAGGGAATCTTGAGGGACAGGAAGTACATGTATTTGGAAAGGCAAGGACTGATTAGGGATAGTCAACATGGCTTTGTGCGTGGGAAATCATGTCTCACAAACTTGATCGAGTTTTTTGACGAAGTATTGAAGAGGATTGATGAGGGCAGAGCAGTAGATGTGATCTATATGGACTTCAGTAAGGCGTTTGACGGGGTTCCCCATGGGAGACTGATTAGCAAGGTTAGATCTCACAGAACACAGGGAGAACTAGCCATTTGGATACAGAACTGGCTCAAAGGTAGAAGACAGAGGGTGGTGCTGGAGGCCTGTGACCAGTGGAGTGCCACAAGGATCGGTGCTGGGTCCTCTACTTTTTGTCATTTCCATAAATGATTTGGATGTGAGCATGAGCAGTACAGTTAGCAAGTTTGCAGATGACACCAAAATTGGAGATGTAGTGGACAGCAAAGAGGATTACCTCAGATTACAACAGGATCTGGACCAGATGGGCCAAGGGGCTGAGAAGTGGCAGATGGAGTTTAATTCAGATAAATGCGAGGTGCTGCATTTTGGGAAAGCAAATCTTAGCAGGACTTATGCACTTAATGGTAAGGTCCTAGGGAGTGTTGCTGAACAAAGAGACTTTGGAGTGCAGGTTCATAGCTCCTTGAAAGTGGAGTCGCAGGTAGGTAGGATAGTGAAGACGGCATTTGGTATGCTTTCCTTTATTGGCAGAGTATTGAGTACAGGAGTTGGGAGGTCATGTTGCGGCTGTACAGGACATTGGTTAGGCCCACCATTGGGAATATTGCGTGCAGTTCTGGTCTCCTTCCTATCAGAAAGATGTTGTGAAACTTGAAAGGGTTCAGAAAAGATTTACAAGGATGTTGCCAGGGTTGGAGGATTTGAGCTGTAGGGAGAGGCTGAACAGGCTGGGGCTGTTTTCCCTTGTTGGGATCCATTATTAAGGTTAGGTAGTGTAAGAAACTTTATTGTTAGGTAGTGCTCACGTAAGGTAGTATTAGCAAGTCTGGAACTTGTCAGCTTCACTAGACAACAGTAAGCCATTATGTTACACTAAGAACAGACTGAAAAGCTGATGGCATAGCCTGAAGAGGCCCCAGGGAGGGTGAGAGATAACAGGACATTGGAGCCGTGTCTAGATGCACGTAGCTCAAACTGAGGTAATAGAACGTTATCAGGTGAGAACCAATGACATACGAAAATTCTGCATTTTACCAAATAAGGATGTAACTCTGGAATGTGAGAGAACAAAAGGATAGACAAATTTAAAAAATAGTCAGAATGCGCCTTCTCCAGTGAGCTAGACACCTCACTGTACTGTGTACGATTCTCTCTCATTAAACCTGTTTATACTTTTAATCAGACCCGGTGTCTCTCTCCTCCAAACGAACACGGGGACAGAGGATCTGTCCCAACAGCTGGCGACCACGAAGGGACATAGGAGTAGAGACACGCCTGTTGGCAGGGATTGAGAGCTCGCCGGACAGCCGGCCACTCCTAATCGGGCTCGGAGACGCCCTTTATACAAAAGATCTCCAGTAGGGGTTTGAATACACTAAATTCTTATTTTGTTTGGCATCTCACAACTCTTTGCCAACCGAAATTCTGGGCTTGTCAGCCCGAGAGAGAATCGAACCGTTTTGTTTTATAGTAACGAAAGTCTCTGGGTCAAGGATTGAAAGTCCGAGAGATGAGTAAGTAGAGTGAACCGGTGATCAAGAGTGGTGAGTCATTTTTGGATGCAGCGCTACGAAGTTTTGGTGAAGAGATAGTTTTGGAGTAAAGCGGATACTTCCCCTGCGCTTTGGACTGGGTTGGGGTAAAGTGGATACTTCCCCTGTGCTGACGAGTTTGGGTAAAGCATATGCTTTCCCCCGCGCTGATGAATCTGGGTAAAGCGTATGCTTCCCCCCGCGCTGACGAATCTGGGTAAAGTGTATGCTTCCTCCCGCGCTGATGAATCTGGGTAAAGCGTATGCTTCCCCTGACCAGAGGACAGTGTTGACTGGAACAGGCTTTGTCAGGAGTCGAAGGAGAGAGAGAGACAAAGACAGAGGACAGGGGACAGAGACAGACGCAGAGTTACGGACAGAGCGACTGTGTGTGTGTGAGAGGGAGTCTGTTTATGAGAAAGATAGAGTCTCTGGGTGTGTAAAAATCTGTGTGTGTATAAGTATTTCTGTGTTTGTAAAAGTCTGTGTGAGAAAGAGAGTTTCTGTGTGTGGAAATCTGTGTGTGAGTCTGTAAAAAAAGGTCTGTATTGTTGCCCAAAGAGAGAGAGAAAGCTATTGCTGCGTGCGTCAGCGGTGTGTCCGTGTAAAAGAGAGAGACTGGCTGAAAGCTTCTCTGCTAACACACAGTTTAACACTTTGTGCTCTGGCTTGAATTCATCTGTTTGATAGTGATTGAATGTTTAAGTCTTGTCACCTAGGGCGTAAGTCCCGGGACTGTTTTGGATGTGATTGTTATGGTTGTTTAACATGATTTAGATGCATCTGTTTGTTTGGTGATTGAATTCTTGTTTTGTTTCTAGAGCTTGAGTTCCGGGACTGCTGTTTAAAGTGATTTCTTTTTATGAGAACTTAACATGATTTTTTAAGGCTAATAACTCCTGTTCTTTTATGAGTCATGACTCCCTAACTACTTTTCTTACTAACCTCTTTTATTTTTACATAAAAGTAATATATGAAGGACAGTCAAAGTTTCGTTTGACAGTGGGTAGTTGTAAAAATGAAAGTTTCCATGGTTATTATCTGTGACCTTGGATTCGACCATTGTGCATGCGTTAGAAGTTTTTAACTTGAATTGACGAATTGTTGTAAGACAGCTCTGATTATTTTTACGACCTAAAGTATTGTAATTGAGAAATGATTGGTCAGGAGTACATAAGAAAACTAATTTTGGATCTAAATTAGGGTACTAAATCTGGACGATTACAGTGGATTTCAAAATTGGGAACTGTACGCATTTTACATTTTAAATATTAAACACTGAATAAATGGACGTAAATATATAAATATGTTTACAAGTTAGGAACAGGCCTTAAAGTTGTCAAGCACGAATTGATAAATTGGTGTTTGAGCATATGGGAAGATAGGAACATTGGAAAATTTCTTAAAAGAAAGAAACAGGGAAGAACATAACCACTTGTCCCCTGCGGGAAGTGTTGATAGGGGACAAGGAGATTGGGTTTGTGTGTGACCCCCTCACCAGTGGGGAGGTCGGAACATTTAAAAGGAAATGACGGTCCTGGTTAAGAATCCGATAGGATTGTCAGAACAAGTTAATTTATTTTTGAGGCCCAGTCTGTATTTGTGGGCTGAGTTGATGTCTATTTTGAATATACTATTTACTGCGGGAGAAAGGAGACTTATATGGGGATGCTGGATAGGGAAAGATACGGAAGATAGAAGGGTGAAGTGGGATAAATCCATTAAATGAATTGTTAGGAGGGGCACAGAAAGCGTTTGTAAAGAGAGAAAGGACGAGTGACAGGAGCAGAACGCGTAAATGATGGTAGCTGCGGTTGATGAGGTAATTAGGAGAAGAATGGAGCCAAAAGTGAGCAACCGGAGCAGCGAGTGATAGCATGTAGGGCAGAGAAGAAAGGGGATAGGGAGAGACAAGGAGGAGCTTTTGATAGAGAGTTTGAGTGACAGGGGCAGAGACGAAGGTCTCCACAGGCAGGATGCCATTATTGTGGAAGGACATTTGATACTGAAACAAGATTGGTGGCTCAGGATTTTGAAGGGAGGCGCACACAGGGAGACAGTGTTAGAGGGGCCACAGAAGAAGGGATAACGGGTGGACAGGGAGGGGGACAATAACTGGCACCACTTTTCACACTGTTCCAGATCTCCAAAAGGACAATCACTGGTGGAGGGCGCTCCCGGAGAGGAGACGGAGAGTGGTGGTGATGATGTCTGAACCAAGGCGGACTGGTCATCTTCTCATAGGGCTGGGTCTGCGCTTTGCGGTACGCCTCTCCGTGCAGGACCCTTGTAACTCGAACTATCGACCGAGCCCTTACAGGCAAGGATAACCACCTTTCTTCGCCCCCACCTTATCAAGCTGTACAGCAGGAGTGCGCAGGCGCTCCCTGTGCGACAGTTGGCATGGCCGAATTTGAGATGGAGGGGGACCTCCCACCCCCATGTTACGACTTCTGAGTGCTTATGTCTGTTATGTATTATTTCACTGCTTCTCGTGCCTTAACGATTGTATGCAAACTGGAGAGGCGCCTAGAGTAGGGATTTTTTGCGACGCGGATAGCTTTGTGAAGTTGTATGCTGCTTAGGGACTCCTATCCCCTATAACTATGTCTCTCTAGAGTCAGACAAGCCGGGTTAAGCTAATTGGTCGGTCTTGCAAAGGAGCGACGGAGGGGCGCTCACCGACCATCCGGGTCCTGACTGCTGCGCGCGAACTGCTGTATTTTGTGTGGCCTCTTTCGAGGCCAAGGGAGGGAGTGTTGGGATCCATTATTAAGGTTAGGTAGTGTAAGAAACTTTATTGTTAGGTAGTGCTCACGTAAGGTAGTATTAGCAAGTCTGGAACTTGTCAGCTTCACTAGACAACAGTAAGCCATTATGTTACACTAAGAACAGACTGAAAAGCTGATGGCATAGCCTGAAGAGGCCCCAGGGAGGGTGAGAGATAACAGGACATTGGAGCCGTGTCTAGATGCACGTAGCTCAAACTGAGGTAATAGAACGTTATCAGGTGAGAACCAATGACATACGAAAATTCTGCATTTTACCAAATAAGGATGTAACTCTGGAATGTGAGAGAACAAAAGGATAGACAAATTTAAAAAATAGTCAGAATGCGCCTTCTCCAGTGAGCTAGACACCTCACTGTACTGTGTACGATTCTCTCTCATTAAACCTGTTTATACTTTTAATCAGACCCGGTGTCTCTCTCCTCCAAACGAACACGGGGACAGAGGATCTGTCCCAACACCCTGGAGCATCGGAGACTGAGGGGTGATCTTATAGAAGTTTATAAAATTATGAGGGGCATGAATAGGGTAATAGGTAAAGTCTTTTCCCTGGGGTCGGGGAGTCCAGAACTAGAGGGCATAGGTTTAGGGTGAGAGGGGAAAGATTTAAAAGAGACCTAAGGGACAACTTTTTCACGCAGAGGTTAGTCCGTGTATGGAATGAGCTGCCAGAGGAAGTAGTGGAGGTTGGTACAATTGCAACATTTAAGAGGCATTTGGATGGATATATGAATAGGAAGAGTTTGGAGGGATATGGGTCGGGTGCTGGCAGGTGGGACTAGATTGGGTTGTGATAACTGGTCGGCATGGACGGGTTGGACCGAAGGGTCTGTTTCCACTCTGTACATCTCAATGACAACATGATAACAAAAAGACTCGGAGTGCAGGTACATACTTTGTTTAGGGTAGTGTCACAGGTCATGATATGGAGATGAAGGAGCAGTGCTCTGAAAACTAGTGCTTCCAAATAAACCTGTTGGACTATAACTTGGTGCTGTGTGATTTTCAACCGCGTCACAGGTGGACAGGATGGTGAAGGAAGCATTTGATATGTTTGCCTTCATTGGTTAGTGCACTGAGTTGGGAGGTGATGTTGTAGCTTTACAAGACACTGCTGAGGCCACCTTTTCTGGTCTCTCTGCTTTAAAAAAAAAGATGGTATTAAACTGAGAAAGGTGCAGAAAAGATTTTTGAGGGTATTGCTGAGTTTGAGTTATACAGAAAGGCTGGGGCATCTTTCCCCTGGAGTGTAGAATGCTGAGGGGTGACCCTACAGAGGTTTATAAAATCATGAGAGGCATAGAAATGGTGAATAGCTAAGGATTTTTCCCCCAGAGTAGGCAAGTCCAAACTAGAGGTTGAAGATGAGAGGGGAAAGATTTAAAAAGGGACCTGAGGGGCAATCTTTTCATACAGTAGGTAGTGTGTCTATACAATGAATTGCCAGAGGAACTGGTGGAGTACAATTACAACCACTTAGAAGATGTTAGAGCAGGGACATAGACAAGAAAGGTTTCGAGGGATATGGGCCAAATGCGGGCAAACAAGACTGGCTCAGCATAGGATATGTGGTTAACATGGACACGTTGGG
The DNA here is from genome assembly GCF_020745735.1 of Hemiscyllium ocellatum. Classification (NCBI taxonomy): domain Eukaryota; kingdom Metazoa; phylum Chordata; class Chondrichthyes; order Orectolobiformes; family Hemiscylliidae; genus Hemiscyllium; species Hemiscyllium ocellatum. The sequence goes on from NC_083442.1 coordinate 16,305,671, forward strand.
CTGAAGAGTCTGTTCTGAAAATGTGTTGCTGGAAAAGTGCAGCAGGTCAGGCAGCATCCAAGGGGCAGGACAATCGACGTTTCGGGCATGTGCCCTTCTTCAGGAATGAGGCCTCATTCCTGAAGAAGGGCTCATGCCGCCTCATTCCTGAAGAAGGGCTCATGTCCGAAACGTCGATTCTCCTGCCCCTTGGATGCTGCCTGACCTGCTGCGCTTTTCCAGCACCACATTTTCAGCTCTGATCTCCAGCATCTGCAGTCCTCACTTCCTCCTGAAGAGTCTGTTTCCATGCTATTTGACTCAATGACTTACACTGATCCTAACAGAGATCTCTAATACTGAAGAACCTCCTCCTAATAACAGAAACACCAAGACCTCAAAACAAATCACGTGGAGACGTGCAACAACAAAGGCATTCGGGTAGGCCATTCGGCCCCTCTGGACTCCTCATAACATCATGGCTGAACTTCATTGTTCTGGGTGACCCCATAGTCCTGAACCCCCTTGTCCACATTCCAACCAATCAAAGACCTGACAAAACTCAGCCTCAAACATATTCAAACCTCCCTAAGCAGCTCGCTGGGGAAGAGAATTACAAATTCTAACAACCCTCTGAGAGAGGAAATTCCTCCTCATCCACGCCTTAAAAGGGAAATCCCTTATTTAGAAACAGTGACCCCCTGGTTCTGGAGCCCCCGCACAAGGACAAATATTCTCTGAACAGCCAGCCCGTCAAGCCCCACGCGGGATCCTTTGTTTCAGTGAGATCTCTTCTCATTCGTCTGAAGCCCAGCGAAACTCGGCTGAACCTGCTCAACCTTTCCCCATCAGACATTCCCAGGATCCAGCCTGATGACTCTTCTCTCAACTAGTTCTGAGGCGAGTACATCATACCTTATGTAACGTAACAGAAGCCATTCAGCCCATCTATTTTATTCTTTCACATGACCTCTCGTCGGATCATTAAACTGTCTCAGAAATACTCTGTCTTGTAGTTGATTCAGCGACAGCCCTCACTTTGTATCTTCCCACTGAGTCACTGGGAAACAAACATTTTTCATAGAACAGAAGGGTACCATTCAGCCCATCACGCCCACACTAGCTGTCTTTTCAGGATGGCAACGGTGGCTCAGTGGTTAGCGCCAGGGACCTAAGTTTAATTCCACTCTTGGGTGTCTGTCTGTGTGGAGTTTGCATATTCTCCCCGTATCTGCGTGAGTTTCCCAGAGTGCTCTGGTTTCCTCCCACAATCCAAAGATGTGCAGGTTAAGTGGATTGGACATGAGAAATACAGGGGTGGGTCTGGGTGGGATGCTCTTCGGAGGGTTGGATGGGCTGAATGGCCTGCTTCCAACACTGTAGGGATTCTCAAATGTTTTTGTCAATTTTGGAAATGAATCTGGTAAAGTTAATATCCATCTTGTGAACTCCCTCCCTGCAGTGCTGCCTGAGCTCCTTTGGAACACATTGCTGAAGAAACTCAGCAGGTCTGCTTGCATCTATGGACAGAGAAAACAGGGTAGACAGTTCAAGTCCAGTGACCCTCCTAAACTCAACATGACACGACAGGGCTGTGAGATCCACAGAGCTCAGTTTGTCATTTTACCAATCATGGCAACTAGTCAAGACATTAGCATCTCTGGATCAGGCTGATCCCACTGTACCGTTTTATTCGAGCTGGGAGCTTCTTCCAACTCTATCTGGTAAAGAACTTCTTTCCCCCCAACGTAAACAGTGCTTCCCTCACGGAGCGAGGTTGTATATTCCTCAGTCGAGTGAAATAGGAACCGATCTTGAATTTCAGCTGTAAAGATAGAAAAGAGCACGGATTGACTGATTATTGATCAACACAAAAGACGGAAAAGAACAAGCTGTCATTGGAATGAAATGGTAACCATGGCGACGGGATCTCGAGGAGTGACTGAAACGGCCCAATTTCCCATAACAAGGATGATGCTGTGTAAACCGGACATGTAGACCCAGAACATACCCATTATAATTTCTCCACTGGGATAATAAGTGATGGGGGAGCTGTAATCTCAACATGGGGCCAAATGCAGACCAGGTCAGTAATCCACTGAGGGGTTTATAAAATCATCAGGGACATGGTTAGGATAAATAGACAAGGTATTTTCCCTGGGATGTGAGAGTCCAGAACTAGAGGGCATAGGTATCTCATTGAGGGATGACCTTGTAGAGATTTATAAAATCATGAGGGGATAAGGTAAATAGGCAAGGTCTTTTCCCTGGGGTGGGGGAAGCCAGAACTAGAGGGCATAGGTTTAGGATGAGAGGGGAAAGATTTAAAAGGGACCTAAGGGGCAACTTTTTCACACAGAGGGTGGTGCGTGTATGAAATGAGCTGCCAGAGGAAGTGGTGGAGGCTGGTACAATTGCAACATTTAGGAGTCATTTGGATGGGTATATGAATAGGAAGGGTTTAGAGAGGTATGGGCCAAGTGCTGGTTGGCATGGATGAGTTGGACTGAAGGGTCTGTTTCCGTGCTGTACATCTCTCTGACTCTCAAATGCATGGGGAGAGATAGCATTAGTTTGTTGAGAGAATTTGTTTGGTGGGTGGCACAGTGGTTAGCACTGCTGCCTCACAGCGCCAGAGACCCGGGTTCAATTCCTGACTCAGATGACAGACTGTGTGGAGTTTGCACGTTCTCCCTGTGTCTGCGTGGGTTTCCTCCGGGTGCTCCGGTTTCCTCCCACAGTCCAAAGATGTGCAGGTCAGGTGAATTGGCCATGCTAAATTGCCCGTAGTGTTAGGTAAGGGGTAAATGTAGGGGAATGGGTGGATTGCGCTTCGGTGGGTCAGTGTGGACTTGTTGGACTGAAGGGCCTGTTTCTAATCTAATCTGTAAGCAATCTAATTGCACACAGTTATGTTACTCTCAGTGCGAGCTTTATTAGATTAGATTACTTACAGTGTGGAAACGAGCCCTTTGGCCCAACCAGTCCACACCGACCCTCCGAACAGCAACCCACCCAGACCCATTTCCCCCTGAATGATGCACCTAACACTACGGGCAATTTAGCATGGCCAATCCACCTGACCTGCACATCTTTGGACTGTGGGAGGAAACCGGAGCACCCGGAGGAAACCCACACAGACACGGGGAGAATGTGCAAACTCCACACAGCCAGTCGCCAGAGGGTGGAATCGAACCTGGGACCCTGGTGCTGTGAGGCAGCAGTGCTAACCACTGAGCCACCGTATCTTCCTTCAAAAAAAATGTGATCCATGTCCATGTTCATTTCGACATGGAGACTGGCTGTGGAGATAGCTCAGGCAGCCTTGCGATTCAGTGAGTTGGGGATCTCTCAGTAGCCTCTGAGCCAGAGGACCCAGGTCCAAATGCTAACTCAAACATTCAGTGTCCAAGGTGGATAAGTTTAGAATCGGACCAAACCCTTTTCAGACATGTCAATGGCAGTTGCTAAAAGATGGAGAGAATCCTGAACGGCAGTGGGATGGAAGGAAATTGGAGCTGAGGAATGATAAACACTTTGAGTGATCACAACCCATCACTGATTGGTCTTCCAACATGATGTGGCTTAACATTTAACCAGTGACTGGGTCTGTAGTACTCTGTAATCGGATCTCCACATGATCACAGTGTCTCAGTGTAACTGCTGTACAGAGACATTTCCTCACACCCACTATTGTCCCTCCCCCTGCAAGGGGGTGCAGATCAGACTGAAAGGGAAGGGGGTGGGGAGCTGAAGAGTGCTCAGTCTGTCAGGGACTTAACACAGAATCCAGAGCCAGAGATGTCTCTGCTCGGTGATAAACATCTCTCTGTGAGGATTTGTTGTGTTATCAGGTCTGGGTCTTCATACAATCCCTACAGTATGGAAGGTGGCCATTCAGCCCATAGAGTCCATATTAACCCTCTGAAGAGTTACCTACCTAGATCTCCAACCCCACATCTACTATGACTAATCTGCCTAACCTACTCTGTCCCTGGGCACTATGGACAATTTCAGCATGGCCAATCAACCAGACCTGCACACAGAATCATAGAGATGTACAGCACGGAAACAGACCCTTTGATCCAACTTGTTCATAACAACCAGATATCCCAACCCAATCTAGTCCCACCTGCCAGCACCCGGCCCATATCCCTCCAAACCCTTCCTATTCATATACCCATCCAGATGCCTTTTAGATGTTGCAATTGTACCAGCCTCCACCACTTCCTCTGGCAGCTCATTCAATACATGTACCACCCTCTGCGTGAAAAAGTTGTCCCTTAGGTCTCTTTTATATCTTTCCCCTCTCACCCTAAACCTATGCCCTCTAGTTCTGGATTCCCCCACTCCAGGGAAAAGAACTTGTCTATTTACCCTATCCATGCCCCTCATGATTTTATAAACCTCTATAAGGTCAATCCTCAGCCTCCAAGGAAAACAGCCCCAGCCTGTTCAACCTCTCCCGACAGCTCAAAACCTCCAACCCTGGCAACATCCTTCTAGATCTTTTCTGAACCCTTGCAAGTTTCACAACATATTTACGATAGGAAAGAGACCAGAATTGCACACATGACTGTGGGAGGAAACACTTGCTGACACGGGCAGAATGTGCAATCTCTACAGGCAGTCACCCGAGGGTAGAATCAAACCCATGTCCCCAGCGCTGTGAGGCAGCAGTGCTAACCACTGAGCCACTACACATTCACGTCAGGAGTGCACTGTGAGAGTGTGCTGGAGCTACAGTCAATCAAGGCAATCACTAGGAAATTAGAATGAGCTGAAAGCGAGCTGTGCAGAGTTCCAGTCGTTGAATTGTTTGTCTCAAACGCCAACAGCATGTTCTATGAAATGATTTCGAAAACCTCAAGTCACAAAGTTCACAATAACTTTCTGTGGCTGTGACTTTAAAAATGTTTCCGTTAGTGCGGCACATCAAAGTGCAAAACTGAGATTCAGGTTCCACACACAACCACCAGCCTCCCAACACACAATACCCTCCCCATGGAAATGGGGTCAGGAGCCCCCACTTACCCATCAGATTCAGTTTGAGTCGGGGTATGGTACTGGATGAGGCGCTGCTGAGGAGGAGCGAGAGGAAGAGACCGAGCAGAGACATCTCTGGATTCTGTGTTAAGTCCCTGACAGACTGAGCACTCTTCAGCTCCCCACCCCCTTCCCTTTCAGTCTGATCTGCACCCCCTTGCAGGGGGAGGGACTATAGTGGGTGTGAGGAAATGTCTCTGTACAGCAGTTACACTGAGACACTGTGATCATGTGGAGATCCGATTACAGAGTACTACAGACCCAGTCACTGGTTAAACTTTAACCACATTATGTCGGAAGACCAATCAGTGTGGTTTGTGATCACTCAAAAAACAGGAAGCATTTTTAAAACGCAGTGGTGGGCACAGCTGGCTGAACCAGTATTTATTTCCCCTTCCCTAGTTAGCCTTGAGAAGTTAAAAATCACGCAACACCAGGTTATGGTCCAACAGGTTTAATTGGAAGCACACTAGCTTTCGGAGCGCCACTCCTTCATCAGGTGGTAGTGGAGTACACAATTGTAAGACACAGAATTTATAGCAAAAGTTTACAGTGTAATGTAACTGAAATTATACATTGAAAAATACTTTGATGGCTTGTTAAGTCTCTCATCTGTTCGAATGGTTCGATTTCCAGCCTCGGGTGACTGTCTGTGTGGAGTTTGCACATTCTCCCCGTGTCTGCGTGGGTTTCCTCCGGTTTCCTCCCACAGTCCAAAGATGTGCAGGTTAGGGTTGATTGGCCGTGCTAAATTACCTGCAGTGTTCAGGGATGCCTAAGTTAGGTGCATTAGTCGGGGTAAAAGTAGGGGAATGGATCTGAGTGGGCTACACTTTGGAGGGTCAGTGTGGACTTGTTGGGCTGAATGGCTTGTTGGGATTATATTAATCGAGTGTTACATAGAATTAAAGCTAAAAGTTCTAACATTACGCAGCCTTTCTTAACTGATTAGCCATGCTGGGATCATACTTCCGACAAGTGCACAATCTCCACCATTTTGGAATGTTTTCCCCAGGCAGGTTCAATCTGGTTCTCCATGTCTCAGGCTGCCTGCTCTCTACCCCGCTGCAGATGTCAGGGAATCTCCCGCGCTGCATGGGGATCACTCCTAGGATCTCAGACTGCCAAAGCCCCCATCCAGTGCAGGGCTTGGCCTTTAGTCTGTGAAGGAGCTCACCTTCAGTCCGCACGCCAGTCACTGGGAACCCACAAGCGGGATTTCCGGGTAGGCCTCAGGTATGCCCTGGGTAGGTCCGCACGCCAGGCACTGGGAACCCACCAGTGGGATTCCAGGGTAGGCCCCACATTGCCTCACACCGGACCTCCAGCTGACCACCAATGTCTCCAACAAGCCCCAATACTACCACTGCCGCTGCTGCCTCTCTCCAGAAGGTGTTAGTTGGGGGGGGGTGGAGAAGGACTAACACAAAGAAAACGAAAAGTGGATGGAGTGGCTGAGTACACTGCCCCACTGTGGTGAGTGGGGAGGCAGTCCCAGGGTTTGGACACAAAAGGAACAGTGCTATATTTCCATCCAAGGATGGTGAATGGCTTGGAGAGGACTTTGAAGGGAGTGGTGTTCCCGTCTAACTGCTGCCCTTGTCCTTCTGGATGGTGGAACTCATGGGTTTAGCTGATTGCAAGTTTGGAGAAGATTTGTAGCTCAGGTTGAGGTTCTGGATGTAAGTTTGCTCACTGAGCTGGAAGGTTCATTTTCAGACGTCTCGTCACCAGACGGGGTAACATGGTTAGTGAGCCTCCAGTGAAGCACTGATGTTATGGAATGCATTTATGTGTTTAGGTTTCCTTGGGTTGGTGACGTCATTTCCTGTGGTGGTGTCATTTCCTGTGCTGATGTCATTTCCTGTTCTTTTACTCAGACGGTGATTGATGGGATCCAAATCGATGTGTTTGTTGATAGAGTTCTGATTGGAATGCCATGCTTCTAGCTCATGTTGTTAACTGAGTTTCTCCAGTGCCTCGTACAAATGGTTATAAACCAATGCACAAATTAAACTGGGCTGGTATTCAGATTCTCCCAATAGATCCTCAAATCTCCCACAAAAGAAAACACCTTAAAGTGGGTATCTTGCAAATGGTACACATCTCTGTTTTTATTTAATGCAAAATATACTTTATGCATAAAAACACTTTACAATAAGATGCATATCAAGAAGAACAAACATTGAAATTTGACATCGCCTGCAGTTGCAAAGTCCAAAGACATTTCTTACTCGTGCAGTACAAGATTTACATACACTGAGGCAACGACTGAGTCAGATAAGGGAGCTAACACGTTGGCAGAATGACATCAGACAGTGGGTCTTTCCCCACTGCACCCTGGCACCAGCTGCGTCAAACTTCAGTGTGTTCCTCAAAATATAGTCCTGGACCTTGGAATGTGCCAGTCTGCAATGTTTGAGGTCAAGTTTTTCCACTCGATGACCAAAACATTTTGGGTAGGGCAAAGAGTGTCTTTACCAAGTTGATGGGCTGATGATCCTCCTGGTGCAGGCAATAATTGTCTCGGTGTATGTCCCAGGAACAGACCATAGAGCACAGAGTCCAGCATCACCTAGCTGCCCAGGAACGACCCTCGACAAAAACCACCGTGTCTCTCTCCAGACTTCCTTTACAAAGACACATTCCAGCAGGCGATATGTGACAGTCTCTGCCTCACCCCACAGCCGCTCTGAGGGCAGTGTGCAGAGACAAACATGGGGATCTCACAGGCAGTGCCCTTCTCACCCTCTGCCAAGTGATGTCATGGTGCATGTTGGAAAGTTCTGGTGACGAGGCATTCTGCCAAATGACTCTGACACTCTGCTTGGGGAACCACCCAACAGGATCCACCCTCTCCTTTTTCCCACAGAGGACACTAGGTGGTGACCACTTCCTGATGGTCAAAGGTGTTTTCCTTTCCAATTTTCCCACGAGGACCGTTCACCTTTGACCTCCAGAAGAAGTGGAAGATGGCTGAGGTGACTGTGAAGGATAGGCCAGACCTTTCCCACGTTCAACCACGCTGAGAGGAGCTCCCACCCGATGACCAGGTTTCTACCCACAAGGAAGAGGGAGGGGTAGTCCCGTTTGCTCAGTTTCTGCCTCATCTTGGGGATGGTCTCCTCAATGTTTGTGCATGCCCTGGACCCTCTGAACTATATTCCCAGCAACTTCAGCTAATCTTCGCCGACAGTGAAGTGGTTAAATGTTCAGTTGGCCCAGTTACAGTGCCATCGAGTCAGAGAGATGTACAGCACAGAAACAGGCCCTTCAGTCCAACCCGTCCATGCCGAGCAGATATCCCAACCCAATCTAGTCCCATCTGCCAGCACCCGGCCCATATCCCTCCAAACTCTTCCTATTCATATACCCATCCAGATGCCTTTTAAATGCTGTAATTGTACCAGCCTCTACCACTTCCTCTGGCGGCTCATTCCATACACGCACCACCCTCTGTGTGAAAACGCTGCCCTTTAGGCTCCTTTTATATCTTGCCCCTCTCACCCTAAACCTATGCCCTCTAGTTCTGGACTCCCCCATCCCAGGGAAGAGACTTGTCTATCCATGACCCTCATGATTTTATTGACCTCTATAAGATCACCCCTCAGCCTCCGATGCTCCAAGGAAAACAGCCCTATTCTCTCACTATAGATCAAACCCTCCAACCCTGGCAACATCCTTGTAAATCTTTTCTGAACCCTTTCAAGTTTCACAACATGGCATGGTGGCTCAGTAGTTAGCACTTCTGCCTCACAACACCGGGGTCCCAGGTTCATTCCCAGCCTCGGGTGCCTGTCTGTGTGGAGTTTGCACATTCTCCCTGTGTCTGTGCACAGTGAGACAAACATCGACCGCGCCTGGAGGACCATTAACCGGGTGAAAGTCGCTCTTTGGTCTGCCGAACCTTGTTGGTCTTCCAGAGCAAGGAGTTGACCCTGACCAGGTGTAGCAGACTGACACATTCCGGGATCCCGGACTACGTGCTGAGGGACACACTGAATCTCAGAGCAGCTGCTGCTGAGGGTGGAGTGGGGGAAGGCCACTTCTCTAACACCTCCCTTCGAAACTATAATGAGGGTCAGTTCAATTATCAGACCCTCTCAGTGCCTCCAATTGATGTAGTCATCATTTTACGTGAGGAACAAATGTCTTTGGGTTTGTTGGAATTGTTGGGAAAGTCAAACTTTAATGTTTGTTTGTTCTCTATATGCAAAGACTACACAGAACCAACCTGCCCTGGTGTCTATGTATGTAGACAAAGTATTATTAGAGTAGATTCCCTACAGTGTGGAGACAGGCCCTTCAACCCAACAAGTGAACACCGACCCTCCGAAGAGTAACCTACCCAGACTCATCTCCCTCTGACTAATGCACCTAACACTACAGACAATGTAGCATGGCCAATTCACCTGACCTGCATATCTTCGGACTGTGGGAGGAAACCGGAGCTAGAGCACCGAGTCCTGCATCACGGAGCTGCTCGGGATGAATCTCGACAAATACCATCGCCTCTCTCTCCAGACTTCCTTTACGAAGGGCACATTCCAGCAGGAGGTGTGTGACAGGTTCAGCTCACCCCACTGGTTTTGGTAGTCTGGCAAACCAAATCAGTCGCCAAACTGCATGATGTCTTCAGCAGCCCTGCAGACACAGTGCAGTGCAGAGAGACCTTGTTGAAGCCTGAAGGAAGAGGACCAGCAAATCCTTTTATACCAGACTGCGTGACATGAAGCACACAGACAGTGCAGCCTCCCAGTCGTTCCTGTCCCCTGTCACAGAGGTCTCAGGCGGTGCGCAGGAGAGACTGGACCAGCCATTACCTCTGACCAAGATCCCCGAGGCCTTAGAAAACAATTAAACTCCGGGAAGTGACGGCTTACTGGCCAAATTACACTCAGCTCAGCGGGACTTGAGTGCAACTTTCTCTACATACATAGACACCAGAGCAGGTTGGTTCTGTGTAGTCTTTGCATATAGAGAACAAACAAACATTAAAGTTTGACTTTCACAACAATTCCAACAAACCTGCTGCAGCTGTATGACAGCATACTTCTGGCAGGAAGCATGTGCTGAGGAAAGGTAGCACCACCCTCATCTATACTTGGAAAGGGGAGAGGGAGAAATCTAGAAATTGGTGACCAATTTTAACACTGAATGCAGATTACAAAATCCTGTCTTAAGGTCCTGCTCTGGAACTGATGAGTCACTCCGACCAAACCTGTGCTGTACCAGAGCCTCACTCTCCTCTGGAATGCAATCGCCTACGTGCAGGTCAGGGGGTGGACGCCTGCCTCATTAGCCTGGACCAGGAGTAGGCCTTTGACTGAATATCGCAGCCCTCCATGTGGGATGTGCTCTCCAAGCCGAGTTGTGGGGAGGGAATCCGCAATTGGGTCCAATCGCTCGACACCAACACCGTTCAGCGCTGTGTCAGTCAGTGGATCGGAATCCGAAAGCTTCCCTATCAGATCCGGAGCCAGGCAGGGCTGCCCACTGTTTGTGTGTTATAAAGAGCCTTTAGCTGAGTCCATCAGGAAGGATGTGAGCCCGAGAGGGGGTACTGTTGCAGACAACAGAGGCCTGCAGGACAGAGCCTCCCTGTACATGGATGATCTCGCTATATTCTGCTGGATCAGTGGTGCTGGAAGAGCACAGCAGTTCAGGCAGCATCCAAAGTTCAGCGAAATCGGGCAAAAGCCCTGCACTGTCAGTGCACAGACTCATGAGTAACGGCGACCGGTTTGAACTGGCATCATGACCCAAGGGAAATTGAGCCAAGAGTAAGGCGTGTTCTTTAGGAAGTGGACTGACCGATCCTTTATCCCGTTCATCGTCAGGACTGATTACCTTATGGTGCTGGGGAATATGGTTCAGAGGAGTCAGGGCAAAAACCTGGGAGGAGCATATTGCCGGTCTTTTGGGGGGAATGTTCCCGGTTCTACTGGTCCGTGGGTACTGAGTTTGTGTAAGGAATCTGTAGTGTCATACAGAAGCTGGGGGTCCCCTGTACGATGGATTTCAAGATAGCGTCTACATAGCCAGAGAGTTTCTCATGCAGGGTCTCATTGGCTGATACGATGGGACGTCCTGGTGTCTTGGCTTTGTGTATCTTTGGAAGGGAGTAGATGTCCCCTACGCGAGAAGTATGCAGGATGAGAGTGTGGAGGGTACGCTGAAGGACTAGATCCAAAGTTGAAAATCACACAATGCCAGGTTATAGTCCAACAGGTTTATTTGGAAGCACTAGCTTTCGGAGCGACACTCCTTCATCAGGTGGTTGTGGAGTATAAGATGGTAAGGTACCATCTTATACTCCACAGTTTTACCATCTTATTCTCCACAACCACCTGATGAAGGAGCGTCGCTCCGAAAGCTAGTGCTTCCTGTTGTGTGATTTTTAACTTTGTCCACCCCAGTCCAACATCGGCACCTCCACATCATGGATCAGAAGTCATGATCAATCAGTTCAGTTCACAGGTGTATCCTTTGGTCAGATCGGCCGGTAGTTGCCGATAGCGTTCCTGGGTTGGTCAGTTGTCGGTACACTCCCTTGCAGCAGTCCGTTCTGTTCTGCAGGACGATGGTAGAATGAAACCAGCAGAGGGCAGGATGGCTGTAAAAACAGGAGCCTTGTCTCCCATCACCATCAGGCGCAGTGCCAGCATTTACCAGCTGTTACCAGCAGAGGGCACAGCTGCACCATCGTGCAATTAAATCTCTCAAAACTAAGAAGGGCAGGGATCATTTCTCCTTGCAGGAGCACACACTGGCTGTGCCAGCTCAGTGTCAGTCCTCAACGGAGCAGATTCTGATCTCCTGGTTATATATTTTTTCTCATGTATATATTATATCCCCTCCCCAAACAGCACTGGTGCTTTATTCTCCCCAGTATCCATTTCATGTGCGTGTTGGTGACATAAGGAGGAAACATTAAGTGCAAAAAAACTTCATTCGTGTTCCACCAGTTGGGAAAAAAAACACCCGAGTGACCAGTGCCCTTCTCTTGAAGGACGATGAATATTTTATTCATTGGTGAGATGGGGCTGGGCCAGTATTCCTTGCCTGGTCCCTAGTTGACCTTCAGAAGGTGGTGGTGAGCTGCCTTCTTGAACTGCTGCATTGGCGTATTTCTGTGGTGCATCCTTTAGATTAGGTTAGATTCCCTACAATGTGGAAACAGGCCCTTTGGCCCAACAAGTCCACACTGACCCTCCGACAAGTCACCCATCCCCCTCTGACTAATGTACCTAGCACTATGGACAATTTAGCATGGCCAATTCACCTGACCTGCAAATCTTTGGACTGTGGGAGGAAACCGGAGCAAACCCACACAGACACAGGGAGAACACGCAAACTCCACGCAGTTACCCAAGGGTGGAATTGAACCTGGGACCCTTGTGCTGTGAGGCAGCAATGCTAATCACTGAGCCACCATGCCAGCCCAATAGTACACACTGCTGCTACTGAGCATCGGTGGTGGAGAAATTGGATGATTGTAAATACAGTGCCAATTTACATGGGTGGCTTTATCCTGGATGGTATTCCATCACACCCCTGACCTGTGCCTTGGAGATGATGAACAGGCTTTGGGGGAGTCAGGGAGTGAGTTATGCACCACAGTATTCCTAGTCTCTGACCTGCTCTTGAAGTCACTGTGTTTGTGTGATGAGTCCAGTTGGTCAATGGTAACTCCCAGGAATTTGACGAGGATTACCTATTCAGAGGGGAAATCAGTAAAACAATAGCAAAACCTGGAAATGAACTGATGGCTTATACCGAGGCACTGTTCTGAGGGATAGAAAACGTCTCAGACCTGTGTACAAGTTTTACTATTGCTTTTAGTTTCTGGATGAGCGCACCATTGAATGTTAAGTGGTGGTGGTTAGATTGTCACTTATTGGTGATGGTTCATTGCCTGGCATTTGTGTAGTCCGAATGTTACTTGCCACCAGTCTGGATATTGTCCAGATCTTGTTGCATTTGAACATGGACTGCTTAAGTATCTGAGGAGTGATGCTGAACACTGCACAGTCATTGATAGACAGCCCCATTTCCGACCTTGTGATGGAGGGAAGGTCATTGATGAAGCAGCTGAGGATGGTTGGGCCCAGAACACTACTTTGAGGAACTCCAGCCGTGATCTCCTGGAGCTGGGCTGACTGACCTCCAACAACCACAACCATCTTGCCCCGGAATACCCATTGATTCCAGTTTTGCTAGGACTCTGTGATGCCACACTCGGTCGAATGCAGCCTTGATGTCAAAGGCTGTCACTTGCCCCCTCCCCTCTGGAAATCAGCTCTTTTGTCCATGGTTGAACCAAGGCTGTAATGAGGTCAGGAGCTGGTGGGACCCAAACTGGGCGTCACTGAGCAGGTTATTGCTGAGCAGGTGCTGCTTTTGAGAGCACTGTTGGTGACACCGTCCATCACTTCCATTCCAATTATATTCACACAGTATCCTCCCAAAGCACTTAACAGCCAAGAAAGTGTTTTTAACTTCTGCAAACTAGGAGCAAGACCCAGACCAACCTCCCTGTACGATAATGGCTGATCTGAGTGGGCCTTAACTGTATATCCCACCTTTCCCTGATAACGTTCTGATTCCTTTGTTAATGTAGAATCTAACTACTTCCACCTGAAAAATACCCACCATCCCAACCCCTCGTACTCTCTGGTTAAGAGAATTTGAAAGACTTTAAAAAGCTATTTCCTCATCTTAGATATAAGTAGGAGATTCTTAAATTGTGCCCCACGTTCTCCCACAAACGGAAACGTCAGGAGCTAACCAGTCGAGACCCCTCACAATCTTACAGGATTATCCCTCGCTTTTATCAACTGATGTATTGGACCAACTCAACTCAGCACCGCCCTCCTAACCTGCAATCTCCTTACTGACCTCTCCACCCCCACCCCACTCCGGCCTATCACCCTCACCTTGACCTCCTTCCACCTATCCCACCTCCATCGCCCCTCCCCCAAGTCCCTCCTCCCTACCTTTTATCTTAGCCTGCTTGGCTACTCTCTCTCATTCCTGATGAAGGGCTTATGCTTGAAACGTCGAATTCCCTATTCCTGAGATGCTGCCTGGCCTGCTGTGCTTTGACCAGCAACACATTTTCAGCTGTGATCTCATCTGCAGACCTCATTTTTTACCTGATGTATTGGACCAACCTGCTTATCACCCCCGCTACCCCCAGCCCCCAGCAAAATAACTCTTCCCTCCCAGGTATCACTAAGCGAACTTTCCTTGAACTGCTTCTTAATCAAGTTTGCTCTGAGAGTCAGAGAGGACCCTTCAGCCCATCACATTCACACCAGTCAAAAACAATCACCGGATTATTCGAGTCCCATTTTCCAACCTTGGCTTTGCAAATGCTCAGCTAAATACTATTGACAAGACGCAGCGTTGAAGTTCCCCAAAAATTCTCAGACAGCACCTTCCAAACCCATGAACAAGCCACTCACCATCCTGACTTGGAAATATATCACCCGTCCCTTCACTGTCACTGGTTAAAACCCTGGAATTCCCTCCCTCAGGGCATTATGGGTCTAACTAAACATTTCACCACCACCTTCTCAATGCCATCGAGGGACGGGCAATACAGATTAGCCAAGCCGGCCAAGCCCACGTTCTATGAGTGAATTTAAACAAAACCACACACCTCGCTATTTCAGTTATATCCTGATGTAACCATTTGCAAAGAACTGGAAAAGCAGAGTTTTTAACCTGGTGGATGACATGGAGAATTTGGAAATGGAAGATGACGATAATGATCATTCTGAGGGAATTGTAGTAGTGTTGGGCAGCACGGTGGCTCAGTGGTTAGCACTGCTGCCTCACAGCATCAGAGACCCGGGTTCAATACCCGCCTCAGGCGACTGACTGTGTGGAGTTTGCACATTCTCCCTGTGTCTGCGTGGGTTTGCTCTGGTTTCCTCCGACAGTCCAAAGATGTGCAGGTCAGGTGGGCTGGCCATGCTAAATTGCCCATAGTGTTGGGTAAATGTAGGGGAATGGGTGGGGTGTGGACTTGTTGGGCCAAAGGGCCAGTTTCCACACTGTAAGTAATCTAATAAGCTTTAGTTTGGTAATGAGTGCACTCACCATGGATTCATTTAATTGTGCTGGACAGTCCTTTCGCCTCAACTGGATGGGGAGTAATTTGGTTAAATATGAAAGAAACGTTTAGTCAGTTGTACCAAGACAACAGTCTTACTTCCTGAGGACAATCCCCCTGTGGAACAAGCTGTCACAGGAAAACAGTCTCCGCCCCATCGCTGAAAATCCTCAAGACCCAGTTCCATTTCAAAGTTTTTATCATCAGGGTCGCCATCACACCGGGTCACTCCCATCTTAGCCAGTGCGACAGATTGACATGTTGGCAGAACATGGATATCTTATTCAGAAGTTGATGCAGGCTGAGAGGAAATGTTGGTGTACCCGGGATGATAACAGAGTGATGAGTAAGAACGCAGGACGGAGAAGAGGGAATACCTGGAAAGAAGGATGTAGGATTTTGCTCGCTGAGCTGGAAGGTTCACTTTCAGACGTTTCGTCACCATACTAGATAACATCATGGTGACGAAACGTCTGAAAATGAACTTTCCAGCTCAGCGAGCAAACCTACATCCAGAACCTCAACCTGAGCTACAAGTCTTCTCAAAGCTCGCTAACTTGGAAAGAAGGCACGGGAGTGTTTTGAATGCAGACTCACTACCAGAAGGAAATCAGCCATCCTTACCTGGTCTGGCCAACATGTGACTCCAGACCCACAACAATGTGGTTGACTCTGAACCTGCCCTCTGGGATGGGCAATAATTGTAATGCTCTTAACGTAGTGATTGGAATGAGGTCAGTCAGGCAGACTCAATAGAATATGAGTTCCATGATTGGGTTTGTTAGTCTGGGATAATCAGGGAGCCCTGGCTGACATATATACACAGGAGTGTTTCTGCTCACTCTAGGAGCTGGCTCTGAGCTAGAGCTCCTGTAAATAAAGGGTGACTGGTGCTGGGATTGTGGAGTTATTTCATTGAGAAAGCCATTCAGTTTCAGAGGCAAGTAGTGATGCCCCTTCGCAACTTCAGACAAAAATAAGATGCCTTTAGGGTCAATGCCAGACCTCTTCCTGTGAGGGAAACTCCATTTATAAGCAGCCACTTCCAGCTTTTCATCACCAATGGAAATTTGGTGGCCATCATCTGGTCATGAGGTGACTCGGGACGACTGAACAGGAGATGAGACAACTCTTGGATTCTTGAATACCCTGCTGGCCAGTTACACGGAACCTTTTCATCTATAGTCACTCGACCCGGAGTCAAGTCATTTTTTTTTCTACTTGTTTCTGGTGTCACAAAGTTGAAAGAGTGTGTGTTCACTTTAAGACAGAAAGTATTTTCTGAATTTTAAAGTAAATTTTAAAAGTACACACTGTTGGGAATCTAATCTAATCTACAGCTTTACCTGCTGGAACAGAACAGCTAAGAGACGGGTTGTTCCAAAATACTTACATGTAACAGTTGGCTGTGTAATGGAAACCTAAGTTTTGGTTGCTGTTTTGACAACAATTCAAATTCAACTAATTAATGCCCAGGACGTTAAAACCCAACTGAGTTTGATTTTATTGTATTGACAACATCGGACCAATGAGAGGGAACGATGTTGGGGGATATAAAACCAGGGCATTTTGAAAATTGGTCAGAGCAACTGCCACTGAACAGCAGAACAATAACTGCCTTGGAGCTAACTGCCCATCTAACGTCTTCGAGGAGAAAGTGAGGTCTGCAGATGCTGGAGATCAGAGCTGAAAATGTGTTGCTGGAAAAGCGCAGCAGGTCAGGCAGCATCCAAGGAGCTGGAGAATCGGCGTTTTGGGCATAAGCCTGAAGAAGGGCTTATGCCCGAAACATCGAATTTCCTGTTCCTTGGATGCTGCCTGACCTGCTGCGCTTTAACCAGCAACACATTTTCAGCATCTAACATCTTGCCCTCAAAGAAGTAAGAAGGCACTCTCTCTATCAAAAGGTACCTTTTGCTGTAAAAGCAGTCGAAAGTAAGATCACGACCCAGGGAGATGAGCAGATGGAGGAGACAACGGGGGAGACAGAGACTCTGTGGGCTTGAGATTAAGATAATGTAATGTTTAATAATTGTATTATTGGAGCAGCATTTTTACAGAGTTGGGGTCAGATAGTAATTAGTTAAGAAAAAGGGAGCTTAGATAGTTTTTGTTTAGTGTTCTGTCAGGAAAATAAATTGCTACTTTTCTTTAAATAGTGGAAATTCCTATTCACTCCCTCACACTTGTAACAGATTATGAGCAAGGCAAGCCTTCCTGGGTGTTTGGTTTTAATTAACAAAGGGCTCCGACTTCAGTGTTCGAACAGTGGGATGTGGGGTATCACTGGCTGGGCTAATATTTATTACCTATCCCTGGTTACTTAGAGGGTTGTGAAAAGTTAAAGCACAACATCACAATCTGGTGAGCTTACTCATTGTCTGCCTTTTAGGTAGTGGCACTGTCACTAGACTAACAATCGAGACCCCCGGGCCAATATCACACCATGGTAGCCCGTGTGTGATAAAACCCAGAAAAATGAGCTAGCCCAGATATCAATGGTTGTTTTTTTTTAAACATCTGGTTCCCCGATGGAGGGAAATCCGCTATCCTTACCTGGTCTGATCTCCATGTGTTTCCAAGTGCACAGCACGTGGTCTAAAAGACAGACCCTGAGTGGGCTCACCATTGGGAACATTGGGCTAGCATGTCCCATGTGGGCTGTTTCCTTGAGTTTGCCTTGAACTTACAAGCTGCCTCCTCCCCACCTGGCTGAAAAGGATGTGACGTTGTTGGGCCCGCATCTTAACATCGAGACATCGATGTGACGTTGTGGGCGGCACGGTGGCACAGTGGTTAGCACTGCTGCCTCACAGCGCCAGGGACCTGGGTTCAATTCCCGCCTCAGGCGACTGACTGTGTGGAGTTTGCACGTTCTCCGTGGGTTTCCTCCGGGTGCTCCGGTTTCCTCCCACAGTCACAAAGATGTGCGGGTCAGGTGAATTGGCCATGCTAAATTGCCCGTAGTGTTAGGTGAAGGGGTAAATGTAGGGGAATGGGTGGGTTGCGCTTCGGAGGGTCGGTGTGGACTTGTTGGGCCGAAGGGCCTGTTTCCACACTGTAAGTAATCTAATCTAATCGAAGTTAGGAGTAGACCATTCGGAGGAACGTTGGGGGCTGTACCACCCTAAACATGGTGGAGGGGGGAGCTGGGAGGAAATGGTGAAGGTCCTGGTGCTGCTCTTGACTATTTACCCAGGCAATTAACGACATGTCACTGTACTAAATATTCTTTCTAAGTGAATAGCAGAGAACACAAACCTTTAGAAGGTGGGGAACTTCATACGTTCACAGTTGAATGAGGGAATATGAGCATTGTCCCTACATCAACTCCCAGGGCCACACAAGACTGAAGTGCAAATTGTCACATTAACCTTGATGCACTCTCTCACTAACAAAGCTCTCAACCCCCAGTCTCCAGTCCATTCATTCACACCACACTGACCCCCAGCACGATTCAGTGAGCTGATTGGTCTTTACCTGCTGGTTAGAATCAAATGGCGCATTTAGACCATCAAGTCTGCACTGACCCTCAAATCCACACCCAACCCCCACCCCATTTCCCTAACTCTACAATGGCTAACTCACAAGGCCTGTACATCCCTGGGCAATTTGGCGTTGCCAACCCACCCAATCTTTGGAATCTGAATGGACACCAGAGCACCCAGCAGACAACCCGCAGAGATAAAAGTACACAGAGACAATTGCCTGAGGCTGGAATCGAACCCAGGTCCCTGGCACTGTGAGGTAGCGGTGCTAGCCACTGTGCCACCCTTCGGTGCTGGCCACTCCTTGAAATGACAGTGTCGGACTGAATCTGCATGGTGCCTACAACTCACACATTGTGGGGCAAAGGAGTTGACTAAAATGGAAGCAAAAACGGCAGAAAGTACTGGAGAAACTCATCTGGTCTGGCAGCATCTGTGGTGAGAGAAAAACACAGTTAATGTTTCAAGTCTGGTTCGGAAGGAGAGTCAAATGGGACAAGAAATGTTAACTCTATCTCTTTCTCTCTCTCTCTCCCTTCACAGACCCAGCCAGAGTTGCTGAGTTTCCCTATCCCATTCCTCTTTACTTGAAGAGAGTTGATTATCTAACATGGTCTAACCTACACACAGAG
Source organism: Hemiscyllium ocellatum (assembly GCF_020745735.1). Taxonomy (NCBI): domain Eukaryota; kingdom Metazoa; phylum Chordata; class Chondrichthyes; order Orectolobiformes; family Hemiscylliidae; genus Hemiscyllium; species Hemiscyllium ocellatum. Next base: position 16,324,939 of record NC_083442.1, read on the forward strand.
CTCTGCTCATCGGAACTCACCATCTGAGAGGGTGTGAATTCCATTGTTGCTCACCTTATACGATAACCTTACACCTCCTCCACTTGTGGGAGTGACGGTGCAGACTAATGCCTTAAAGCGAAACCTCTGGGAAGGACAACTGAATCATCATGCCTTTCTTACCCCCAGCACTGAAAATGCTTTCGCCACAAACCTTTTTTGGAATTTTCCATCAGGCAAGTGGAAATTTTACAATATAAGATGGGGAGAAATGACTTCACCCAGCGCGTGGTAGGTCATTGGCATTGTCTGCCACAGTGAGTGGTTGAGACCAATCGTTGAATGTTTTCAAAAAGAAGGTCTCCCAGTGTCTATGTGGGTTTGCTCCGGTTTCCTCCCACAGTACAGAGATGTGCAGGTTAGGGTGAATTGGCCGTGCTAAATTGCCCGTAGTGTTCAGGGATGCATAGGTTAGGGGCATAACTCAGGGGGAAATGTAGAGTAATAGGGTAGGGGGATGGGTCACTCTTTGGAGGGTCAGTGTTGGGCTGAAGGGCCTGTTTCCACACTGTAGGGATTCTATAATGAGTTAGTTCTGATGACTAAAGGGTATGGAGGCGAAAGCACAAATGGGAGACTGAGTTGCATCATCAGCTAGGATCATGATTAAATTAGATTAGATTCCCTACAGTGTGGAAACAGGCCCTTCAGCCCAACCAGTCCACACTGACCCTCTGAAGAGTAACCCACCCAGACCCATTTCCCTCTGACTAAAGCACCTAACACTATGGGGCAATTTAGCATGGCCAATTCACCTGACCTGCACATCTTTGGACTGAGAGAGGAAATTGTGGGGAGAACATGCAAGCCCCACACAGTCACCCAAAGCTGGAATCGAACCTGGATCCCTTGCGCTGTGAGGCAGCAGCGCTAACCACTGAGCCACGTGCAGCCCCATCTTGAATGGTGCAGTAGGCTCGATGGGCCGAATGGAAAAGGAAGTACTGGAATGTTGTATTATCCCCAAGTGGGACTATTGGCTCAGCAGTCAGCACTGCTATCTCATGGCACCAGAGACCTGGGTTTGATTCCAGCCTTGGGTAACCTTGTGAAGTTTGCATGTTCTCCCCTGTGTCGGCATGGATCTCCTCCCACAGTCCAGGTTAGGTGGGGTCACAGGATACAGTAAGGGGGCTGGGGGTGGGTGGGATGTCCTTTGGAAGGTCAGTGCAATCTCGATGGGCTGAATGGCTTCTTTCTACACTATTTGAATACAGAGCACTTTGTTGCCTCTGTCTGATCTGCAAGACAATGCATGTCTTAGAAAGGGTGGACGCCGGAAATCTGTTTCTGTTAGGCGGGGAGACTAGGACCCGTGGGTACAGCCTTACAATTAGAGGGGGTAAATTTAGAATGGAAATGACGAGACATTTCTTCAGCCAGAGAGTGGTGGGCCTGTGGAATTCATTGCCACGGAACGCAGTGGAGGCCGGGTTGTTAAATGTCTTCAAGGCAGAGATTGATAAATTCTTGATCCTCCAAGGAATTAAGGGCTATGGGAAGAGTGCAGGTAAGGGGAGTTGAAATGACCGTCAGCCATGATTAAATGGTGGAGTGGACTCAATGGGCCGAATGGCCTTACTTCCACTCCTGTCTTATGGTCCCTTCCTCCATTGCCTCCTGCTGAAACAAATATAAACAGAACAGCAGCACCGGCCCATGGCCATATCCCCTATTTGTGGGATCTCACTGTGCACAATTTGGTCATCACATTTCCTGTGTTGCATCAGCCGCCACATTCATTGGCTGTAAAACTGCTTGGGGCTGCCCATGACCCAGAAAGGTGCTATACAAATACAAGTTCTTCTTTTTGAAAGAGCCAGTTGATTAACTCCTCTTCTACAGGAATATTGAACTACAGAAGCAATCGTCCCAACACCCACAAAACGAAGCTGCATCAGAACGTTATTTCAATGAGCCAACACACTCTGCAGCACAGAGGAACTATGCAGAGCAGAGGAAAATCGCCTATACCGTGTATTCAAAAAGAACAGGTACCCAATGAACACAGTCCGCCAATTCCTCAGCAACAAACCCAAACAAGCAGACAAAACACGTCCAGAAACCCTAGCCACTCTCCCCTACATCAAAGACATCTCAAAAACGACTGCCAGACTACTCAGACCCCTTGGCATCATGGTAGCCCCCAAACCCACCAACACACTAAAACTGCAGCTAATGAACTTGAAAGACCCTATACAGACAACAAGCAAAACTAATGTTAGTTACAAAATACCTTGCAAGAACTGTAACAAACACTACATTGGACAAACAGGCAGAAAACTAGCCACCAGGATACATGAACATTAACTCGCCACAAAACAACATGACTCTCACTCACTAATATCCTTACATACGGAAGAGGGAGGACACCACTTCGACTGGGACAACACATCCATCCTAGGACAAGCCAAACAGAGACACGAGAATTCCTAGAAGCATGGCATTCCAACTGGAACTCCATCAAATACATCGAGTTAGACCCCATCTACCACCCCCAAGAAAAAGAACAGGACATGACATCACCATAGGAAGTGACATCACCACAGGAAATGACAAGTACAACTCAGGAAACCCAAACGCATAAATAGAAAGCAGGCTACACCACCAGTGCTTCATCTGGAGGCTCACTGAAGATGTTACCTAGTATGGTGCCGAAACGTCTGAAAATGAACCTTCCAGCTCAGCGAGCAAATTTACATCCAGTTATTCTCACATGTGCTTCTAGTCAGTTTAGCGACAGACAGCATTGCTGTCACCTCCCTCCCTCTCAGGGGGTACCAGGGTTACTATAACTGCCCTGAGAGGGGATTCCCAATACCTGGAATCATGGGCACTCCTAGTGCCCTGAACAATATTTACTGTTCAACCAAGATAATTAAAACAGATTCCTGATCAACTGTTATTAGTGGGATCTTGCTGTACACAGACTGACCGCCATGTGCCCTTTGTGATGACTTCAAAATGATTTCATTGGCTGCAGTGCTTTGGGAGATCCTGAGGCTATGAAGGGTGCTATTTGAATGCATTCTATCCTTGTTTCCAGTGATCTATGGTATATATACCAGTGATATGACAGCTCCACATCCCCCTGGTTTCTCTAAGTTCCAACTGCTGAATGATAACATGACTTGAGTTTCAGTCCCAAAACAATCTGAGCCTGAGTTTCAGCTGGCAGACTGGATTGGAAATCCTAATTCACTTTCAGTAAGGTTGCAGGTGTCCTTGTGTTCTGTTGATCTTTGTCACTTTCTTCTCCCTTCTAGAACAGTTGGCCTTCCCACAGATGCCAGTAATCCCTTGGCACATCACCCAGGTAAATATGGTGCGCGCCAAGAGCAAACTTCACCTGGCAATTCAACACCAGGGAGCAACAATACCAAGTCTAATCTGATTGTTTCCCAAGAGCCACATGTATTGCTACCTTGAGCATACCGTAGCCATTGCTGAAGTTTAAAAGGCTAACGTGAGTGTTTTTAATTCATTCTTGGGGTATGGCTGGACCAGCCATATTTATTGCCCTGGTTTAGATCAGAGTGGTGCTGGAAAGGCACAGCAGGTCAGGCAGCATCCGAGGAGCAGGAAAAATCGCTGTTTCGGGCAAAAGCCCTTCATCAGGAATGAACTGCTCCTCAGATGCTGCCTGACCTGCTGTGCTTTTCCAGCACCGCTCTGATCTAAACTCTGGGGTCCAGCACCTGCAGTCCTCACCTTTGTCCATATTTATTGCCCCGTCCCTAGTTGCCCCTTGAGAAGGTGGGGATGAGCTGCCTTCTTGAACCGCTGCGGTAGGTAGACCCATAATCCTCTTAGGGAGGGAATTTGACCCAGTGTCTGTGAAGGAACGGTGATGTGTGTCCAAGTCTGGGTGGTGAGTGGCTTTGAGGGGTGGTGTTTCTATGTATGTGCTGCTGTTGTTCTTTGACATGGAGGTAGTTATGGGTTTGGAATGTGCTGATGAGTGAGTTCCTGTATATGGTACAGAGTGCTGGCGCTGCATTGCTGGTGAAACAGTGAGTGTTGTAGGTGGTGGTTGGGGTGCTAACTGAGCAGACTGCTTCTAAACGTTTTACAGTACAGAAAGATGCTAGGCGAAAGTGAGGACTGCAGCTGCTAGAAACCTGAGTTTAGATCAGAGCGGCGCTGGAAAAGCACAACAGGTCAGGCAGCATCCGAGGAGCAGGAAAATCGACATTTTGGGCAAAAGCCCTTCATCAGAAATAGAGGCAGGAAACCGCCAGGGTAGAGAGATAAGTGGGTGGGGGGGGGGGGGACTGTTGGGGCTGGGGTGAAGGTAGCAGAGTGTACAATAGGTGAATGGGGGTGGAGATGGAGGTGATAGGTCAGAGAGGAGGGCGGTAGAAGGTAGGAAAGACTACAGTAGGTGAATGGGGTGGGGATGGAGGTGAAAGGTCAGATAGGAGGGTGGGGGAAGGTAGTAAAGGGTTCAATAGGTGAATGGGGGTGGGAATGGAGGTGATAGGTCAGAGAGGAGGGTGGGGGAAGGTAGCAAAGTGTACAATAGGTGAATGGGGGTGGGGATGGAGGTGATAGGTCAGAGGGGAGGGTGGAGTAGATAGGTAGAAAGGGAGATTGGCAGAAAGATGCTGTTCAGTCCATCGTGCCTGTGCAATTATCAAACATCTCCCTATTCTAATCCCGTTTCACAGCACATGGCCCGTTGTCTTGTTTGCATTTTAGGTGATCATCTAAAAACTTCTTAAATATCTTGAGGGTTCCCGTCTTGCTCGCCCTTCCAGGCAGTGAGTTCCAGATACTCACCACCCCCTGGTGAAAGCTTTATCCCTCAGATCCTCTCTAAACCTCCTGTTACTTGTCTTAAACTGTGCTCTCTCATTGTTGACCCATCTATTAAAGTTTCACCCCATCTACCCTCTGACATCATACGCCTCAGTCCGGTCCCAGTTTATTCAGTCTTTCTTCACAGCTAAAACCCTCCAGCTCAGGTCAAACCCTGGTGACTCTCCTCTGCACTGTCTCCAGTGTAATCATATCCTTTTTATAGTGCGAGGGTCAGAACTGCACACAGTCCTGCAGACGTACCCGAACTATCATCGTACATAGCTCTTCATTGCCTCCCTGCTCTTACTTTCAGTGTCTAGGCTAATAAAAACAAACATCTCTGATTTTTCTTAACTACTTTATCGACATGTTCTGCTTACTCTAAGAATCTAAGGTCCATTTGTTTATCTGTACTTCCTAGAGTCCTTCCATTCAATGTGTATTCCCCTGATCTGTGAGTCTTCCAAAATGCATGACCTCACACTTTTTGGAATTAAAATCCATTTGCCACCATTCAGCTCATCTGAGCACCCGGCTACATATAGATCATAGACTCATAGAGATGTTCACCACAGAGACGGCCACTTCAGTCCAACGCGTCCATGCTGACCACATATCCTAAATTAATCCAGTCCCATTTGCCAGCATCTGGCCCATATCCCTTGAATTCCTTCCTATTCATATACCCACCCAGATGCCTTTTAAATGCTGTAATTGTACCAGCCTCCACCACTTCCTCTGGCAACTCTTTCCACACACACACACACACACACACATCACCCTCTGCATGAAAATGTTACCCCTGAGATCCCTTTTAAATCTCCCACTCACCTTAAAGCTATGTCCTTTAGATTTGGACTCCCCTACCCGAGGGAAAGTACCTTGACTTCACCCTTTCTATACTCCTTATGACTTTATAAACTCTATAAGGTCATCCCTCACCCTCCAATGCTCCAGGGAAAACAGCCCCAGCCTATTCAGTCTCTCCCTCTAGCTCAAACTCTCCAGTCTCGGTATCCTCCTGTAGTCTAAGGCTATCCTCCACACTATTTACCACATAACCAGTTCTTGCGTCATCTGTCACCTTACTGACCATATCCCGTATATTTGTGTCTCGATCATTAATGTACACCATAAACAGCAAAGGGGCCAGCACTAAACCCTGTGATGCAGCTGAAAACAGGTTTCCAGTCACAAAACAACACCCCTTCACCATCATCCTCTGCCTCCTGCCAATTCTGGATCGAATTTTCCAAACTGTCCTGGATCCTATGAGTTTTTAGCTTTGTCCTTATCAAAAGCCCTACTGAAGCCTATGTAGACTACAACCACTGCACTTTCCTCTCTCAAGCTCCTAGACTGCAGTTGGAGCTAGATGCGTCCAGGGCAGTGGGGAATTTTCCAACACACTCCCGACTTGTCCTGTCGATGTGAACAGGCTTTGAGGAGGAGTCAGGAGGTGAGTTACTGTTGTGGAAGAATCACTCATTGTTCTTTAAAAAAATTACCAGGAGACGTAGAAAATCCTTCATGAAATTAAACTTTAATCTTGTAAAATCAAAGCTGTGGCACCCGAAAAATGTCTTCCCTGACTCCCTCCCACAAGCTCTTTGTTCGTCTGCAGTTTATACAATTGTTGTTCCCACACTTATTGGATAACATTAGCATAACCAATCATGCTAGCTTGCTTTATCTTCCAAAATTAATCAATGTCTGCTGCACTGGTTCCTTACATTACACTTCACTGATCACATTACTCCACCATCACCTTCAGCATTAGCTCATTCATCAGTGATTTAACTGACTTCTCACAATGCACTACCATGATCTGTTACTGCAAACCTGTTATATGATTGCGGGCATACATTACAACAGGAGAAAGTGAGGACTGCAGATGCTGGAGGTCAGAGCTGAAAATGTGTTGCTGGAAAAGCGCAGCAGGTCAGGCAGCATCCAAGGAGCAGGAGAGTCGACGTTTCGGGTATGAGCCCTTCTTCAGGAATGAGGCGAAGAATCGACGTTTCAGGCATGAGCCCTTCTTCAGGAATGAGGCCTCATTCCTGAAGAAGGGCTCATGCCCGAAACGTCGATTCTCCTGCTCCTTGGATGCTGCCTGACCTGCTGCGCTTTTCCAGCAACACATTTTTCAGTTCCCGTGATCAGACAAAACCAGGGTTGGAGCTGAGAAGTGAAACTGAGCTTGAGCTGTATTCACGCACACACATGAACCTCCTCTGTGCTAACCTGATCAGCTATCTGGAAGTGACGTCACACTGTGTAGCTGCCCTCCACTTGGCAGTTGATCATCTCTTGGCTTTCTGACTGCTCTGATATCTAATCTTCATTGAGCACGCCCATTTTCACAGTGAGCGTACTCAGTGATGTAGCACTCAGCTGGGGGATTATTTGGGCCATCCTTCCCGTACTATGTGAATGAGGTCTCTAACTGCCTCCTGCCTCCATGTCCTGCCATTTTTCACTCCCTCAAGTCTTTATCGAATTCTTTTTTTGAAAGTTTTGATTGACCTTATTGAAACCTACACCCTTGTGGGAGAGTCTGGGACCAGAGGGCATGATCTCAGAGTGAGGGATAGCACTTCCAGTGGTTAGCCTTGCTGCCTCGCAGTGCCAGGGACCTGGGTTCGACTCCCACCTTGGACGACTGTCTGTGTGGAGTTTGCACGTTCTCCCCGTGTCTGCGTGGGTTTCCTCCGGGTGCTCTGGTTTCCTCCCACAGTCCAAAGATGTGCAGGTCAGGTTGATTGGCCATGTTGAATTGCCCATAGTGTTAGTCAGGGGTAAATATAGGATAGGGGAATGGGTCTGGGTGGGCTACTCTTCGGAGGGTTGGTGTGGACTTGTT